>NC_057769.1:14553636-15237712 GCF_010389155.1 Erigeron canadensis | reverse complement strand
GTCAAAAGTATATCGAATCGCATCTCTAATGAAAGAGGATGAAATTCTAAGACTACCCATGCTTTTCTTTTCGTCTAACGATTTACAGTTTGTGAGATAAAAGTTTTTTAGTGAATTAGATATAATTATATTAAAGTAAGAGAGAAAAAAAAAGGAGCTGACGAAAATACCCCTCTAGTGTTGAGAGGAGTTTTTTTATTTTTAATCTTGTCCATCCATTTTCTTTAATCCAAGGATGTAGAGGAGTTCTTGAGTTCTTTTTTTTAGGAGTTCTCAAATAATCTCTCATCTATATATATATATATATAGGTGAGTTATTTTGAGAACCACTAAAAAAAAGAACGCGAGAACTAATCTCAGCCCTTCATTCATCAAGATCAAGAAGGGCATGTTTGTCATTATCAAAAAAATTGTCTAACACTCTCTTTCTCTCTCCTCTTATAAAATTAAAAAATATCTAAATCATTAAAAAACTTTTATCTCACAAACTGTACATCGTTAGACGGAAAAAAAACATGTGTAGTCTTGAAATTTCGTCCTCTTTCATTAGAGATGCGATTCGATATACTTTTGACGACTTTTTAAATTTCAATTTTTTTTCCATCACGTTCATCCTACACATGTGTAAATACAACCTACACATGTGTAGGAAAGACCTGGAACTGGTGAGTTGTATAACCTGTCCATGGGTAAGTACAAACTACACATGGGTAAGTTACTTATAAAGTTCAAAAATGATGAGGACGCATTATAAAACCCTAAATATTAAACCCTAAAGCTTAATTCTAATCTGAGGGGGAGGCTATCCACTTTCTAAAAAGCCAGTAAAATCTAAACTCTAAAAACCTAAAACGGATGAGGGTTCCCACTCTAGGGTTTAGGGTTTGAAGCCCGAGTGTTAGCCTACGCTTTAGGGTTTAGGGTTTGAAGTTAGCCTACAACTTCAAACCCTAAACCCCAAAGCTTAATTGCTAATCCGAAGGGGATGCTACATCTAAAAACCCTGGAAAATCTAAACCCTAAATGCTAAACCCTAAAAACCTAAAAAGGATGAGGGTTCCCACTCCAGGGTTTAGGGTTTGAAGCCCGAGGGTTAGCCTATTGGATAAGTACAACTTGCCCATGGGTAAATACAACTTACACATGTGTAAACTGAACGTGATAAAAAAAAACTAAATTTAAAAAGTCGTCAAAAGTATATCGAATCGCATCTCTAATGAAAGAGGACGAAATTCTAAGACTACCCACGCTTTTCTTTTCGTCTAACGATTTACGGTTTGTGAGATAAAAGTTTTTAACTGAATTAGATAGAATTCTATTAAAGTAAGAGAGAGAAAAAAAGAGCTGACGAAAATACCCTCTAGTGTTGAGAGGTGTTTTTTATTTTTAATCTTGTCCATCCATTTTCTTTGATCCAAGGGTGTAGAGGAGTTCTTGGGTTCTTTTTTTTAGGAGTTCTCAAATAACCTCTCCTAATATATATATATATATAGGGTAAATATTCATTTGAATTTTTAATTTTTCATGAAACCCAAGGACCAAATCTTAGCCATTTGATCATGTCAATCAATGGCTAGGTTTGAAACTTATGCCTTAATTAAAAAAAGACACGGAGGGGCATATATGTAAATTTGCTTAACAAAAAACAAACTTTTTTACCCTTTCCTTCTCCTAATGGAAACACACACAAACACACACTCTCTCCCTCTTTTCTCCTCCTAGCTTGGACGGTGACCGCCACCACCACCACCATATCCGACCGCTGCCACCACCACCACCACTACAACCTGGATCTTCATCTCAAACCACTAGCAATAACAACAAGTGAAATATGATGTTTTAGATATGATCAGAGTGTTATTTTATATAGTTTATGTTCTTTATATAAAGAATGGATAAACAAACCATTTTTATCCATGATTTGTAGTTATTTCTCTTATTTTTGTTTTTTATATGATAAGAAGTTGTATCTTTGGTTGTTGTTTAAAATTTTTATAATGAGTTTTGCCCACAAAGTGTTTGATGAAATGTCTAAACCAAAATGTATGTACTAAATCAAATTTGATTATATACGTATTTACTGATTCTATCATACTTTAGATCTATTCTAAAATTTGAATTTGTTAAACTTGTGTTTTGTAACTTTGTTTGTGCAATCAAATTTGATTATGTATTGAGTTTTTAGTTACCTGTGTGTTTGTAACTATATGTCTATAATCAAATTTAATTATGTGTTGATATTTTAGTGATTTTTATTTTTGCAACTTTATGTCTATAATCAAATGTGATTATGTATAGAGATTTTGATTTTGTAACTTTGTTTGTACAATTAAATTTGATTTTATATTGAGTTTATAGTTACCTGTATGTTTGTGACTATATGCCTACAATCAAATTTGATTATGTGTTGATATTTTTAGTGATTTCAGTTTTTACAACTTTATGTATAGAATCAAAGTTGATTATGTATAGAGAATTTAGACAAAACAAATGAGTTCCATATCAAAAAACCTATTCAAAATCAAATTTGATTTTATACATATGGTGTCAAACTTATACAAAATCAAATTTGATTTTGTGCACACATTGAGACAAAACAAATAAGTTCCATACAAAGAAACTTATTCAAAATCAAAAATGATTTTAGGCATACAATGTAAAAAACTATAGAAAATCAAATTTGATTTCATGCATACATTTAGACAAAAAAAATGAATTCCATAGAAAGAAACCTAAACAAGATCAAAACTGATTTTGCGCACACGGTTTCAAAAACCTATACAAAATCAAATTTGATTTTGTGCACACATTGAGATAAAACAAATGAGTTCCATATCACAAACCCATTCAAAATCAAAATTGATTTTACGCATACAATGTGAAAAAGCTATACAAAATCAAATTTAATTTTATGCATACAATTAAACAATACAAATTTAGTCCATAGCAAGAAACCTACACAAAATCAAAATTGATTTTACGCATACGGTGTTAAAAACCTATACAAAATCAAATTTGATCTTGTACACACATTAAGACAAAATAAATGAGTTCCATAGCACTAACCTATTCAAAATCAAAATTGATTTTACGCATACAGTGTAAAAAGCTATACAAAATCAAATTTGATTTTATGCATACATTTAAACAAAACAAATTTAGCGCATACCAAGAAATCTACACAAAATCAAAATTGATTTTACACATATGGTTTCAAAAACTTGTACAAAATCAAAATTGATTTTACACATACGATTTTGTGCAGACATTGAGAAAAAACAAATGAGTTCCATCCGCTCCAAAATGGGTGTCTTTTTTAGGGTTTTAGAATGCGTCCCTCCTTCTCCGAATGAAATTTGATTTTCCACGTCCCTCCCCTACTAAATCCCGCTTTAGGGTTAGAGTTTGAAGGTCGAGGGTTAACCAGGCTAACCCTCGACCTTCAAACCCTAAACTAAAGCACAGGGCCGAAGGCCCCGTGATCACATTTCCCCCTCGGATTTGCTTTTAGCCCCCAAGGAGTTAGATTTTAGGGTTTAACAATAAAACTTTTATAAAATGTATGCATAAAATCAATAATTATTTTGCATAGATTTTTAACAATATACATGTGAAATCAAATTTGATTAGCAATTAAGCTTTAGTTTAGGGTTTGAAGTCGTAGGGCTAGGTTAGGCTAACCCTACGACTTCAAACCCTAAAATAAAGCGCGGGCTGCAGGCCCCTGTAATCACACTTCCCATCGGAACAACTTTTATCCCCCAAGGGTTTAGGTTTTAAGGTTTTAGAATGCAACTTTTCTAAAATGTATGCATAAAATCATAAATGATTTTGCATTGATTTTTAACATTATACATGTGAAATCATTTTTGATTATAAATTAAGCTTTAGTTTAGGGTTTAACCCTACGACTTCAAACCATAAACTAAAGAGTGGGGCCGAAGGCCCCCGTGATAAAGCTTTAGTTTAGGGTTTGAAGTTGTAGGGTTAGCCATTACAACTTCAAACCCTAAACTAAAGCGCGGGCCGTAGGCTCCCGTAATCACACTTCCCCTCGGATTAGCTTTTAGCCCCCAAGGGTTTATCTTTTAGGGTTTTAAAATGCAACTTTTCTAAAATGTATGCATAAAATCATAAATGATTTTGCACTGAATTTTAACATTATACATGTGAAATCATTTTTGATTAGAAATTAAGCTTTAGTATAGGGTTTGAAGTCGTAGGGTTAGCCGTAAGACTTCAAACCTTAAACTAAATCGCGGGGCCGAAGGCCCCCGTGATAAAGCTTTAGTTTAGGGTTTGAAGTTGTAGGGTTAGCTGACTTTAAACCCTAAACTAAAGCGCGGGGTGAAGGCCCTCGTGATCACACTTCCCCTCGGATTTGATTTTGAATAGGTTTAATGAAATTCCATATATCTACACAAACAAATGAAATTCCATCAAATTTGAGTTTGAATAGGTTTAATTATACCGAACTCATTTCTTTTGTCTAGATATATGAATAAAATCAAATGTGATTTCTTATGGGTATTTCACATTGTATGCTTAAAATCATTTTTAATTTTTAAATTGTTTCTTGGTATGTAACTCATTTTGTTTTAACTCAGTGTTCTATTCAAAATCATATATGATTTTGTATAGTTTTTCGCCAATGTGTGCGTAAAATCATTTTTGATTTTGAATAGCTGATTTTATTTAAG
Source organism: Erigeron canadensis (assembly GCF_010389155.1). Taxonomy (NCBI): domain Eukaryota; kingdom Viridiplantae; phylum Streptophyta; class Magnoliopsida; order Asterales; family Asteraceae; genus Erigeron; species Erigeron canadensis. Next base: position 15,233,012 of record NC_057769.1, on the reverse strand, counting down.
TTTCCTGGCTTTATGAGTAAAATCAAAAATGATTTTGAATAAATTTTCTTTTTAAGGAAGGCATTTGGTTTAACTCAATGTGCTATACAAAATCATACATGGTTTTGTATATGTTCTTGACAACATATGCGTAAAATCATATGTTTTGTATAAATTTTTCACACTGTATGCATAAAATCAAATTTGATTTTAAATAGGTTTATTTGTATAGACCTCATTTGCCTTGTGTCAGATTTATACATAAAATCATATATGACTTTGAATAAATTTTTCGTAGTGTATACTTAAATCACTTTTGATTTTGAAAAAGTTTATTTGTACGGAAGCATATACAAAATCATATATGATTTTGAATATGTTTAATGATACCGAACTCACTTTTTTTGGTCTAGATGTAACATCTCAACCCAAATGAAAGCGTAATTATTGAAAACCAAAACTTTAGACTTTGTACTTTGAAAAATACGGCCATTTTTTGCGAAAAATCAAAATGTTTCAATTCAAGAAAAGACCATTGTAGTGTTCTTAAAATGATGTAAATAGACTACTATATAAGTTTCAGGACCCAAAAAGGTCAAACGAAGGCTCGGGAAAAAAACAAGGTTCGAGGTCAGTGGAGCATGGCCTTTGCACAGGGCAAGAGCCGTGCTCTGTGACACAGGGGCCGTGCTCTCTGCTGTACACCAAAAATACTCTTTTTGACGTTTTTCAACATATCGACTCACAATCAAACTTTTCCTTATCATTCTCTGATACAAGTAAATCATAAACACATTACTTAACATTACAAAAGGTTTAAAATGTTCAAGAGTAAGTTCTAAAACTTTACGGGTCAACCACCCATTTAGTCAAACATCTTAAATTAGCCAAGTTTACCAAAGTGACAAGTTACCTAAAGGGCTTGTATCAAGAGCCAAGATGTACAAAGGGATTGTCTAACCAAAATACCCAAAATGCCAACCTTCCAAGACTTCCAAATCTTCCGCAACTTTTCTCAATCGTTTCTTTATTCTTGCTACTTCTACCAACTCCTATAAAAGAGTTAAACACTAAAATGTAAGATACGCTTAGTGAATGCATACACATATAATCATAATCATGCCCTTTTTAACATTGTGCATCAAGCACCATATAAAGTCTAGCAAGCTAGCCATTTCATACATATCAAACAACATACATTCATTTTCAACATGGCCATGGATATTTTGGCTAGTAGGATTTTACCCACCTACTAGCTCTTACAAACAATATGACTAGTAGGAATTTACCCACCTACTAGTTCTTATAAACAATCAAACTATGGATCATAGGAATTTACCCACCTATGACCTCTAATAACAAGAATATGATTATATGCATATGCACTCACCTCAAACTTGGCTATTAGATACAATGGCTAAAGGCTCAATTAGATGATCTTCACCACCTATACATAATACAACAAATTATATATATGAGTTTCATTACTCAACTTTTTCAAAATCATCTACTTGATTTCATCATAAACGTTATTCATTATGGTGTTTGGTTCTTAAAGCATTCCCACAAAATTCCATTTTCAAGTTCATAATATGATTCTAGCCAAACACCCTAAAACATAAGGTCTATTACTATGGGGTTTCATTATAAAAACTCAAATGCATTGACCCCATGCTTCTTCTTATAACTCCATTAGGGTTCCTTATCAAAATTCCCAAGATATCAAAATTTCCCAATTTTTCTAGCCAAGAACTCTAATTTTAAAATCAAGAACCCTAAAATTTGAAATTAAATAATTTAGGGAAACCTTACCTCAAAAGACAACAACACAATTGAAATTTCCAGATTTTTTCCTTTCTTTCTTGATAATTTCGGCCCCTCACTAATCACCACTAGCTCTCACTTTGCTTATTATTTGATTGAATTGGTTAATTTGATCTAGGAGGGTGAAATTGCATGAAATCCCTTGATGAATTAGAAAGAAGTGGAAGATCGTAGAGGAATTTGAGAAAGGAAGGATTTGAGAGGAAGGAGATAATGAAATTATGATTCATCAACACAAAGTGGCTGGAAACTCTACCCATTTGCCACGTTCCATCTTTGTTTTTGTGGGTTTAATACCCGCTAGCCACTAAAGTTCCAACTAAATTAACCCCTTCTCTCAAAACAAAATACCAGGAAATTAATTTAATCTTAAAACTACAAAAAGGATTAATTTTTTATTACCTTAAAATATTGGGGTGTTACAAAATCTCCCCCACTCAGAATCGATCACGTCCCCTTGATCCATGCCATGTGCAAAGACGGATAGTACATCAACATATCATGCTCGGTCTCCCAAGTATATTCCGAGCTCTTTTAGTGCTTTCTTTGCACTTGGAATGATCATACTGTCTTTTTGTCAATTCTTCTTAATCTTTATATAAACAATAACAATTTGTTCTTAATCCTAAAACAACTTTTGAAATACATTTACTTTAACTCAAAGGGTACATACTATATTATCACAAAACACTTTTGCGATATCAGAAATGTGCTATTGATTTAACACGGCTACACAAGTAACTCCAATTTGTACACTACTTTACCTACACACCTACACAAGTAACTCCAATTTGTACACTACTTTACCTGCACAAGTCAAAAATCCATAACGGTCCAATATATTGTGAACTCTATTTTTCCATGCTTGCAAACCAATACAAACTTTTCTATGGAGACACTCTTATTATTCCTTGTTCACCAATCGTGAACTTCAATGAGTACTGTAACACCCTGATTTATAAAAATGTGGATTTCAAAAAATTTTCAACTTTAAATATAATGCTGTTTATAAAATGCAGAAGCGACTTTTAAAAATCCCAATTGATTCCTAACGGAACCAATAAAACATAATGAATGTCTTAAAAAGGTGTTACCAACCAGTATCATCACAATAATGTAAATGAAATCCACAATCAACCTCAATAAAGACAGTCAACTTAATAAAAGCCAAAAGAGCTAAATAAATAAGTCTACTTAAATAGTGCAACTATATGTAACTAAAGCCAACGTCCAAAAGCTCCAATAATAGCTACCCATCTCACAAGCAAGCTACCAGCCACTGATCAATGCCTAACCTGAGGGCACAACACATTTTCACAAAACAAGTGTTAGCTATTAAAGCTGAGTAAAATAACAGGTTAGTATAAATAAAAGGATTGCCAATTAAAACACTTTAATAAATGAACTCATGCATATATAAAGGCACAAATAACAAAACAACATAAACTTCATAATAAGGATTATCAAATCCTATAATGTGCCTAGCAATACTCCATAATCACCAATATCCACATAACTGCTTAAGCTACATAAATCACCAAAAGGCTATGCCATAATAAACTACATAGAAAGGTTGTGTGAGGCGGCTAAATAGCCAAATATGGATCCCCACACCCGACTTGATGGGTAGACCTTACGGTGGTCCATCTATGTCATTATGGATATGCATAACCAAATCCCCGAGTATTCTGTTAACACCAGGTGGACAACCACGACACCCGAAATACTCTAAACACCAGGTTGTATTCACAAGAGAACCTGATCGGGGTTCCAAGTGACGCCATAGCACACTCCGCCTAAATAGACGTCATGTGGGTTAAGCTTAACTCTTACACCAATGCTCGATACTTTCACCAAAAGATATATTAAAATATATCACACCAAAATCTACATAATACTTTAGGACCCTTAAACGTGCACGTGACATGGCAACCTAAATCATGTCTAGTGTACTATGTGTACAAGTCCACATAAATCATTTACTACACAATCAACAAGCTACATATATCAACAATACAACATTAAACTCATTTCTACCCAAGCATGCTTTAACAACACCCTGTAAACCTCCCACATTTATCCCACACCCAACATATGCATGAGATCGTTGAAACAAGATAAAAGGGGAGTTTAATTATTAAAACTAGTTTTGTTGTGTCCCCAGGTGTCAAAAGTAAGTTATCTTACCTTGGTGGACCCAAAAGAACAACTGAGAACCCTGATGTCCATCAGTATGGTCATTTAGAGCATGTGGAGATGTTAAACTTGCTAGAGAGTAGGCAGCGAAAGAACAAGGTTGAAAAAGGCTGGGAATATGTATTGCAAAATCTGATCAAGTTCAAGGATAACATTGAAGAAAGATTAGGCCTTGATCTTGAAGACAAACAGCCAATCTCATCTGTTGCCAAGAGAAGGAAAATTGGCGAAGGGCCATCTGTTTAAGTTTTCCTTCTATCTATCTGCTTGTAATTTTATTTACTTTCTTGTAACTTCATTGTAAAATTGTGTATATACAAGTTGCCAGATTGTAATTCACAAGTTACATAACTGATAAGATCTACAAACAATTAAAATTAAACCCAAGGCATTTGATGATCTATAAAAATGTCTTGAAAACTTAATAGGTTTTATCAAACTCAAGTATTTCAAACTTACACTTGTATAGAAACAAGTTTGAAAATACTTGGCAATATTTCAGGACAATTAGGGGGAATTTGTTAGGTCCAGTTTTGGTGAAAACTGGATCTCTCCAGTTACATCTGGAGAGCATGAAGAATTGTCCGAAATATTTGAAGTCCAGTTGCAATGTACATTTTATGCAACTGATGACTTCCTCCAGTTGAGATCTGAAGACATATACCTGAAGACATTCCAATTGAAGTCGAAGACAACAAGTGGAAGAAAGAGAATGGAAATGGCAGCGAAGCCCAATTGACATTCTGCCAGATCAATCAACTGGAGAATCCCTCAGTGTAAATGCCTTTACAAAGCTTTACACTGATTACGAGGAGGACCTTTTACACTACATCCTTTTAACCGGACAATAATCTTGTCTGTGGATAAAAGTGCAAAGATGTAGAGTGATTGAATAAAGTAACCTTTTGTCTTACTTTATTTAGCACACACAAAGGATTATTTATTAATACTTTTGTGTGCTATCAACCATATTTGTACGCCGAAGTTGAGATCCTAATGCTCATACTTCGACTATAAATAGAGGTCCTTGCCCAAGCATTTCAACAACTTTGCAAACACATACATTCTGCAATATTGGTGAACTTGTGCAATATTCTATCAATCGTAAAAAGGAACATTTCACAACTTTAAGTGTTTCGATTGTTAGGAGAATTTCCAAGTATAGATCAATTGTATTTCATAGATTGTTAGGATATCTATATCTTTGTATTATCTTGGTTCCGCAACAACCTTGTATTTTATTTAACAATCAATAAATAAAATACACTTGAAAATTACATATTGTCTCACCATATTTTCTTACTTGTCAGTTGCATTATTGCATTGTATTTACTTATTCCGACTGTCACCTTAATAAGTAACATTCCAGTTAACCTGGTACACTACTCACTATAAACTGGTCACATCCAGATTAAGTGATATTGCAAAGTACTCTCACCATTGACATAGAGGTGTCTTCAGCACCCATCTAGTATTAGTTGGGATTTACAAGTGGTATCAGAGCAGGCAGGTTGAATTGTTTCAATTCTATAACCTAGGTCTGCTTGATGGCCGTTGAAGGTGAGAATGGTCCTGGTCCCCAAAATGAAACTAATCCTAATCCTAACATTAATGTTACAACTCCTTTGAACACCAATCCTCCTCCTTCTACACCTGGAGCCAGCCATGTCCATGTACACTATTCCAATACTCCAGTTCCCAAATTCGATGGGAATGGTGAGACCTTTGGTACATGGAAAGCTAGAATGCTCTTGCATTTTGGTGGGATAGAGAGGTATATGTTGAAAATTCTAAATGATGGACCATATATACCCATGTCCAGTGGTGTTAGTCCTCTTCTAGACCCAACTGGGAGAAGAGGTACCAGGGAAAAGTCTGAGGAACATTGGTCAGACGAGGATTGCAGGCTGGTTGATCTTGATACCAAACTGAAAAACATGATCCTTGCTGCTGTCCCTGAGGAACTAATTCCAACACTTGTGTTGTTTCCCAGTGCTAAATCTACGTGGGATGAATTAGTTCTCCAGTTTGAAGGAGGAAATGACACCATTGTCACCAGAAAGGTTGCACTAAACAAGAAGTATGAATCCTTCTTTGCTTTTCCCAATGAAAGTTTAACTGGTACGTACACCAGATTTACTGGCCTAATTAACCAACTTAGAGGCTTGGGAGTGGAGAAGGATAAGGATATTCTTCTTGAGAAATTTTGTGATGTATTGCCATCCAAATGGGCACACATGGTTCTTGTCTTAAGACAAGGTAAGACCTTGCAAAGCCACATTCTTGCTTCCCTTTATGGAACCTTCAAATTCACTGAAGATAATGATGCTGCAAGGATATTGGCTGAGCAAGATGCTTTAAACCATGCTCAGAGTTCCAAGGTTGCCAGCCTTACTGGGCAACCTTGTGCTGCTTTAATGTCTGCTGAGAATGTCCAGTTACATTCAATGAAGGAGATGTTAAACAACTTAGAGATGTGTGTTTCATGGCGTTGGAAAATCAACAACCAGTGGTAAAAGATGATGTTGTTTCTGGAAGATGGGTGGACATCATTTTAAAGAAGGTAAGAGATTATGATGTTGAGTTGGATACACAAGTAAAACTGGATATTGCTGAATCATTAAATGACTTGTTATTTGTTGAAACTATGAGAACTGACTGTGAAAGATACTTGGAAACAGTTTTAATTGAGTTTAATAACATGAAAAGTCAAATTAATGATTTGCAAAGTGTCCAGTTGGCTCTCAAAGAGTCAGATTTGAAAAACGAGGCATTGGAAAGAGATAATCAAAAATTAAAATTTGATCTTGAAAAGGAACACATGGTTATCAAATCCTGGGTATAAGCATATGGTAAAAATTATGACGCTTTTTCAAAAACCATTGATGCTCAAAAAACTGCCTAGAAATCTGGTGATCTCCAGATGGCAGCTGTTTTACCCTCTATTCACCAAATGCCTAAATCAGTTAGAGTTGAGACTCCATATGATTCCTCTAACATTGCCAAATCTGAATCCATTGAGACCACCCCTGTTGAGGTCAAAACTGGAGCCAAAAAGGCTAAAGCTCCAGTTAAAAAGGAAGTTGGTGATAATCCTTTACCTCAAAAGTCCAAAGAGCCCAAGACTCTAAAGACTCAGAATTCAGCTGAACCCAAGTCCAAGGTTCAGCAGCCTGAAGAAAACAATCTTTTGTTGAAATTGGAGAGTCAATTCCAAAATTTGTCAAGGCAAGTACAAAGTTGTACTACCAGAATTAAAAATCTGGAAGGAGCTTCATCTTCTTCAGTTGAAAAACAAATTGTTAAAATGTCATAACACGATTTCTTCTCTTGATTCGATCTCAACAATGGCAGATCAAGTGTGTGTGATTTCTAGAGAGAGAGAGAGATTGGAACGATTTGGATTAAATGTATGTAAAAATAGATCAAAGGCTTATGATTTCTAAGGAGTTGAAGGTATTTATAGTCTAAATCTACAATTAAGCTAATTAACACTCCTAGTCCCTCAACCTTAGAAATCATTTTACCATGTCTTAACAATCACAAAGTCCACTAACTTAAATTACAATTTATCACTATTTTTGGATTTCTAACATTCATCCCCTTAGTGATATATTGTAATGAATGAAGTACGTGTTATTTTGTCTTGTAGGAATTAAGTTGATGAGCCCGATGGTGAAGACAATTGGAGTGATGAAACAAGTCTTCAAAGCTTTCTCATCGTCTCTGGAGAACTTGAATCAATCTTGGTCTTGGACTTCTTGAGGTTAAAACATGATGAAATTCTCAATGTTCTTTTTGAACAGAGAATATAATGAATGAATCTAGAATCTTTGAAAATTGTTGAACCATGAATCAGAGTTGTCTTTTGAAGTACGGAAGGTATAAACTTGGCTTTGGTTCTTCAATCTTCGATTCTTGAATGAAAATTTGTTTCCTTGGAATGAAGTATCAAAAACTTAAACTCTCTCCCTTGATATATGCATTGAAGCTTCTTGATCAAGTATTATTATATGACTTTGAAGATCTTGAATGAAATGTGTTGATGAAGACTCTTTCGAAGCTTTACTTCTTTGTCTTGAATCTTCCAATCAATCTTTCAACTTTTGTAGCTTTGATCTTTGTCATTTTGACTTAAACACTTTGGAGAGTAAACTTTTGAACAAAACTTGAATTAATCATGCTCCCCCTTAATTCATGAGTGTAAGCATTTTGGAGCATCTTTGAACATCATATCCTTATCTTTGTAATTATCCTTTTTCAAGTCAAGAACTCAATTCTGAAAATCTGAGCTCAATTGACTGAATTTCTATTAATTGCAAATTTTTCCATCAATCCCATACACTAAATATTCTCTCTTATCTTTTATCCGTAACCTCCATACACTCACTACAACCTTCTTACTAACTCCATGTTTGCACAAATCAAGCTCAAAGGTTTTCTTTTTCAATCAATCATAATCTTTTTCTCCCCCTCATAATGACAAAGATGGGAATCAATGTCATTGTGCAAACTTTGATTGATAAAATACGAAAAGAAATACCACAAGTTAAAACTAGATTTGCATGGAGAAATATCAAATAACAACACATCAACCCAATTCAATAGTCCTAACCCAAAAGAATCCTAAGGGTTCAAATCAAAATGTAAGGTTGAAGTTGTTGGTACAAACATTATAGTATGGTGTTGGTGGTTTTTGTGTTTGTGGGATGAGAAGTGAAAAAAACCGGATAAGGATGATCCGTTAACATGTTCAAAAATCAAAAGGATTCATGAAATGACCGATAGAAATGTATGACACTTTTCGGATTTCCTATGTATCATTGAATTATGCACAAGGCAATTTTTCTAACATAGTTCGTTCTTGTAGCTTTTCAACTACGAGATTGCTTCAAAGAATATAAATCATGGTCAGTGTCACCTAAAGCGTTCGATAACCATAATCTATTATCCTTAAAGACTTTTTAGGAAACATCCGAGGTCACTAATAGACTTCTCGTTTACTCAATAATCACATAAATGTAATTATGAGACCTACGTTCAACGTTGGAAAAGATATTAGCATTGGTAGGATTTCCATTTGATCATAGTGGAATATCAATTAAGATATCACTATCCAGCTATATCACATAGATATGCAATAATATCACAAAGATATGACTCAAATGTGTCTTAAGATAATGAATAAGGATCAAATTAATGATCAAGCAAGATAGCTCTAGACACAACGTGATCAAATGAAGTCGGGGACTGGAGCAGAATGTCTCCCTTTTTCAATATCAACATCTTCCAAATGAAGAGTCAATAGAAATGTGAAAAATCTCCGTGAGAAATGAAACAAGTATTTGTTAAGAAACACTTGAGTGGTTAGGTAAAGATGTGCATCGCTTCACTGGGTTCATGAAGTCTTTATCAAGATATCAACAAATGACATCCGATAGAAATGTGTTGTACCCGGCGATTTGAGAGTTTTAGGGAAGGGTATCATTTCTTTTAACCCTTTTCTCACAACATATCACCATAACCTCTCACTTTTCGACTTTACTCCCTCCATCCTATTTGCACGACACCATCATCACTCAAAATACCCTTACAATCTAAAGAAAGAATTGAATACTCCGGGGTTAGAACTCATCGGTGATGATGAAGTTCATGGAGTGAATGAATCGCTCATGTGCAAACTAAACACCGAACTTCAATTGATGAGAATCATTTGAAAATCATCAAATGTGTGTAAGAAAATGATTTGAAAACACATTTGAAGTTTTGAAATCACAAACTCCCCCTTAATCTATGCAAAGGTAGATCTTAAAAGTTTTTCATAGAAAGGTAGAGCAAAAATTGGTTTTTGTGAAGTCAAAAAGAGTAAAATCTTTGTTGTGATATATACATGGGAAAAAATTTGAGAGTCTAAAGTGAACAAGATTTTAAGAAACACAAAGTTTTGCGTCAACAACAATGTTCATAGTAAGACTACTAGGGAGTACACAAAGGCGTTCAATCCTTCGCATCTTACATCAACAAGTTGGATGCAAATAAAACAATTAAGCACAAATTTAGCTCAACCAATTGTTCATGATGAGACAACTAGAGAGTACACAAAGGCGTTCAATCCGTCGCTTCTCATATCAACAATTGAGAGTAACAAAATCTTTTGATAAGAAAAATAATTCTTTTAAAAATAAATAAAACTTTTTAAGAACGGGTTATACACAGAGTATGTATAAGCCATTTTGAAATAAATAAATCGTTTAAGCACGGGTTACATACAGAGTATATGTAAACCATTAAGATATAAATAACACTATAAAGCCTGGGTTACATACAGAGTATATGTAAGTCACTAAGATAAAAGAAAAAAAATAAAGAAAATCTTTTTGTTATTTTTCAAAATTTTATATTTTTGTATTTGATTTTTGTCTTTTCAAATTTTGTATTTTCTTTTTCAAGAATGTATCAAGAACAAAATAAGTTAAGGTTCAAGATTTAACATGCCGAGCTTAGAGATAAGAAAGTTAAACCTTTTCTCATCCAATGGTTTAGTGAATAAATCTGCAAGCTGGTAGTCAGTTCCCACAAAGTAGAGTTCGATGTCACCTTTCTCAATATGATATTTGAGAAAATGATATCTCACATCTATATGCTTTGATCGAGAGTGGTTTACTGAGTTGATTGCAATAGCAATGGCACTTTGAGAGTCACAATAGATGGGAATATGATCATATTTCAGACCATAATCAGTAAGCTGAGTCTTCATCCATAACACTTGAGCACAACAACTAGCCGCAACCACATATTCTGCTTTGGCTGTTGATAGTGACACACAGTTTTGTTTCTGGGAAGACCAACTCACAATTTTATCACCCAAAAATTGTAAAGTACCGGAAGTGCTCTTGCGATCAAGCTTACAACCTGCATGATCTGCATCTGAATAGGCAGTTAAATTGAATCCAGTATCCCTTGGATACCAGAGACCTAAATTGGGTGTACCCTTCAGATAACGAAATATTCGTTTCACAGCTTGAAAATGTAAATCAGTTGGAGCAGCTTGATACCTAGCACACATACATGTTGCAAACATTATATCTGGGCGAGATGCTGTAAGATACAACAATGAACCAATCATACTTCTATATCTCTTTTGGTCAAATGGTTTTCCATTTTTATCAGCATTAATACTTGTACGAGCAGCCATTGGAGTTGAAGTTGAAGAACAAGTAGTCATATCAAACTTTTTCAACATGTCATGAATATACTTACCTTGTGATATGAAAATACCATTTGGTAGTTTTTTGATTTGAAGACCCAAAAAGTAGTTCATTTCCCCAATCATGCTCATTTCAAAATGATTAACCATTAGAGATGAAAAGTTTTGGCAAAATGTTTCACTGGTTGACCAAAAGATAATGTCATCAACATATATTTGGACAAGAAGAACATGCTTACCTTGTTTGCGAATGAATAAGGTAGGGTCAATTGTGCCTTTGGTAAAGCCACCTCTAATCAAGAAAGTAGATAAGGAATCATACCATGCTCGGGGTGCTTGCTTAAGACCGTAGAGAGCCTTGTCCAACCTGTAGACATGGTTTGGTCTTTTGGGATCAACAAAACGTTCTGGTTGTTCAACGTAAACTTCTTCTTTGAGATCACCATTCAAGAAAGCTGTCTTCACATCCATTTGAAACACAGTGAAGTTTCTGAATGCAGCATAAGCTAAGAAAATCCGAATGGCTTCCATTCTTGCAACTGGAGCAAAAGTTTCGTCGAAGTCATCACCAGGTTGCTGGCAATAACCCTTTGCAACTAATCAAGCCTTGTTCCTTACTACCACTCCATTCTCATCCTTCTTATTCTTGAAAATCCACGTTGTGCTAATAGGTTCATCTTTTCTTGGATTTGGAACTAATCTCCATACTTTCCGTCTTTCAAACTGAGCGAGTTCGTCTTGCATAGCTTTAACCCATTCTGGATCTCGAAGAGCTTCAGAAACAGTTTTGGGTTCAATGTTGCTTAGAGAAAGTGCAACAAGACACTCATTCACTGAAGTACGAGTAGTTACTCCGGCTTGTGGATCTCCAATAATTTGATCTGTAGGATGATCTTTTCGCATACGAGACCATTTGCGATCATGAGGAAGAGGATCTTGTTGATTGACATCAACATCATCATCATTAAAACCAGAGTTTTGCTGAAAGATGGAATCATTGCTTGGTAGAACAGCTTCCTCGTAGGATGGATGATTGAAATCAAGAGGCACATATACATTTGGAGTGTTCATCGGATTGGTAGTCTGGGAATATTAGGTAGGTTGTTCTTGATCATTCACTGGAGAAGAGTTATTAGGAGAGGATTGAGAAGAAGAATCATTAGAAGAGGATGAAGAACTACTACTTGAAGAAGTAGCATTTTGCTTAAAAGTACTTGATGATGATTCATGATGGTTGTCAGGAACTGGATCATGATTCGGAACTGGTTCAACGATGACTTGAGGTTCTTCATCATGAATCGGTTTGGAATTGTAGAATTCTTCAAAAAGAATATCTAACTCATCACTTGTTGGAGCCGAAAACTTCTTGAATTTAGATGCTAAAGTAGAAGTCCTTGATGAAGTACATGAATCACTTGGATCATTACTTGTTGGTAGCAAACTTTCTTGCTCAAAGATCATGCCCGACATCTCATCAAACCAAACATTCATTGTTTCTTGAATCGTATTTGTTCGGCGATTGTAGATTCGGTAGGCAATCGATGTCTTGGAATAACCAACAAAGTAACCTTCATCACCTTTCGTCTCGAACTTTCCAATATTTTCCCAATCATTCAGAGTATAACAAACACACCCAAAGATATGAAAATAGTTGATGTTGGGTTTCCGTTTGTTAACAACCTCATAAGGAGTCTTCTCAAAACGCTGATTAACAATGGACCGATTCTGAGTGTGACAAGCAGTGTCAACAACTTCAGCCCAGATGTTGGAAGGTAACTTAGAATAAGCAAGCATGGTTCTTGCAGCTTCCACAAGCGTTCGATTTCTCCTTTCAACGACACCATTTTGTTGTGGGGTACGAACCACAGAGAATTAGTGAGTAATGCCTTTGGATTTACAAAATTCATCAAACATGGCATTTTTGAACTCAGTTCCGTTATCCGAACGGATGTAACGGACTGGAAGTTGAAGATTTACTTGAGTAGAAGTGATGAAATCGATCAAAGTTTGAGTTGTTTCATCTTTAGAGGCAAGAAACTTGACCCAAGTATATCTTGAATAATCATCAACAATAACCAAGATGTATCTCTTCCCATTTCGGCTTTGTACTTTCATCGGCGCACAAAGATCCATGTGAAGCAAATGAAGAGGTGCTAATGAATTTGGAGATTTCTTAGGTTTATGAGAAGCTCGTTTAATCTTCCCAACAGCACAAGAAGAACACACATGCTCACTTTCATACTTATAGTCTGGCAAGCCTTCAACAAGATGCTTGTTGACCAAAGTATTGATGGTAGGAAAGTTTAGGTGAGAAAGCCTTCTGTGCCACAACCTAGAATTCTTTGATGTAGCTTTGAAAATGAGACAAATATTATCGGTTGGTTGGTTATCATTGAGATTAACGGTAAAAAGGTTATCATCGCGGTCGCCACACAAAATGTCAACTCCATCTAGAGTTTGAACTTTGCAAAGAGATTGTCGAAAAAGAACTTGAAGATTGTTGTCACAGAATTGTCCAACACTGAACAAGTTATGACTTAATCCTTCAACATAGTGAACTTTCTTAATGACAATTCCATTGCGTTCAATATAACCATAGCCTAAGATAGGAGCGAAATTGTTGTTACCAAATCGAACAGTTCCCATGAATCGTTCGATAAAGTTCTTGAGCAATGCTTTATTGCCAGTCATGTGTTTTGAACACCCGGAATTGAGTATCCAAACACAGATGGTTATTTCCTGCAATCAAATAGAATTAACCGACTTTAGGTACCCACTTGAAGACGGGTCCTTTGTGGTTAGTTAAAACAGGCAGGGTATATAACTTAGGATACGCATACAAACATGCTTTAAAATCAACATAGGCATTAACAAGCACATTATCAACAAGCACATTTGGATTAAACAAACGAACATTAACACACGAATCAAAAGTAACATGTCTACCAGCATTCAAACCATACACACGAGAATTAACATTGTTTACAACATCACAAGGCTTAGCCTTGGCACCATTAACATTGTTTTTCAAAAAGGATTTAAAAGAAAAATTGTTTGACACATCAGAAACAAGCTTCTTCTTATTACCCGCTTTTCTCCTTTGCCTTTTCTTCCTTTTCTCAACTTTAGTGATCTTAGGTACTAAAACTTGGCTACCTATTTAGACTCACTAATCAAGCTCTTTCCACCTGTTGGATTGACACTAAGAAGATTAGAACGAGAGTTTTGAAGCACTTTTATCTTTTCAGACTCTTTTGGAAGTGCGGAAACTTCTTGTTTCTTAGGTTTATCATGAGAAAACCAGCCATATCTATCCCTATACCTAGTTGCACCATTTGAAGCATCCCTAGTTAGCAAAACTGAGCTAGATTTAGATACTTTAGGTAATGAACTAGATTGAGAGTTATATGAAGAAACATTTGAATTGATTTCCAGAAGCTTCACTTTGTTGTATTTGATTTTGGGAATGGTCTCAACTTGTTTAGTTTTGACATGCTTTTCCAAGGTAGGACACTTTGTTTTTAACTTAATGATTCTTGGTTTTGTAACAGTCTTCGGTTCAGTCTTGACAAGTTTTGGAATAACTTGTTTCTTTGAATAATGTGAGGTTGGATCTTTGGAAAACAATTTTGGAGATTCCTCTTTTGATTCAACTTTGATTTTGGTAGATTTAATCTTTTTCTCAGTTTCAGAATCAAAAGCATATTCTCCCTCCATGAATTTATCAAAATAATCTTTTGTGAAAGGTTTAGCCGGAGAGATTTTTGAAAAATCAGGAATCTTGGTATCCAACTTCACACTATGGGTAGTCTTAGGAATTAGATCAACTTGAACTGACACATCTATGGTTTTACAAGAAATTAGAGTAGAAGTATCAACAGCTATACTAGCACTAAACTTAGGGTGAGCAACTAACTCTTCAAAAGAATCACAAGTGAAAAACCTATAGTAGTACCATATCAAAACTAAACTATGTGCAAGTTCGTCATTAGATAAATCAGATTGCACATAATCATCAGCTATAGTAGCAGCAGTTTGACATGAACACTCAAGAGAATCAGTCAAGGTCTGGGTGGAGGAATCAGTAGATGAAACACAAGTAGTCTGAGTGGAATGATCTACTTCAGCACTTAGATAAGTTTGAGTAGAAACATTCATACAAACTTTCTTGGTGTCTACATCAATTAATTCATTCTCTGAACTTTGATTTTGAGACTTGAGATGATCAATGACTTGTTGTTGAGAATTCACCTTTTGTTGTAAACCTTCTATTTGTTTTTCCAAAATTGTGGATGGAACATACATTTTAGTAGGTTTAGGTGAAATACCAATTGACTCTTGGTTTTAAAAATTTGATGCTATTTCTTCTAATTTGAAAATTGAAGATTCTTTAAAATTACAGGAAGCATTTATAGCATCATAGTTAACCAAAAATTCAGTTTGAGGTATTTTCTCAACATCATCAGTCTCAAATTCGTCATCCAGTGGACGAATAAATTTTGTACCATACCAAGGCGAAGAAATTTTTCATCATACAGAGGTTCAATTTGGTCTTTTGCCTTTTGTAATGGAGTGATATTCTCAAATCCCAACCCATGAAGAAGTTCCGATTTGTCAATTTTCGACTTGTTGAAATAGGCGGTAAAATCCAAAAGAGGGTTTTGTTTAACTTTATATAACTTCTCTTGATAGAAAAGTATATTATTTTTATATTCCTCAATTTGGTTTTTAATATTTTCAATCTCAACACCTTTCAAAAAACAAGTATGATTTAAATCAGAAATCTTTCTTTCTAGGTCAACATTGTTTGGTTTGGATTCTTGAAGCTTTTTATTAAGAATATCAACATCCATTTGTCTAGCATTTGCTCGAAGCCACTCATTGGTCTTTTGAATTTCAAGATCTTGAGTGGCTTTTTCAAGATCATGAATGGTCTTTTCAAGATTGTGACATTTATGTAATAACTTAGAATCAAGAGAAGCATTCAACTTACATTATTTAACCAACATTTGATCTTTGTATGTTTGAAAATCTTGTTTAATAGTATCATAATCAAAAAGTAATTTTGAATGTTCTTCAAAGAGTTTTGAAAATTCACTTTTAGAAAAATGAAATACTATTTTTCAACTCCTCATCAGACGAAGAAACAACTACCATTTGCCTTTTAAGAGCTTCAGAAACCTTCTTTTCAACAATTAATGCCAAAGGATCAGAAGATACAACTTTTGGCATTTTGTTTGATGAAGCTTTGTTTAGGACTTGATGTTCATTGAGTTTGAAGGATTCATGAAGATTATGGATGGAGAACTTGGCCAGATTTTGATGTTGCTTAATCTGAGTTCCATAATCTTCCCACTCAGGACCAAGAGCTTTGATGAATTTGATGTTTGACTCAATCTCTGATTTCTTGACATTGTTCTTCCTAAGTTCATTTATGACATTGCAAAATCTACAGTAGACAGCCTCTATAGATTCATTTGGCAATTTGCTGAAGTTGTCAAATTCAGTCAACACATTTGTCAATCTAATTGTTGAAGTTAGATCAGATCCTTCCATTTGTCTTGCCACCTCATCCCATATCTCCTTGGCTGTATCATAAGAATACACAGAACCATAGATTTCATCTGGTAGTGCTTTGTATAAGCATGATCTAGCTCTGTTATCTAAAGCTGTTCGATTTTTTTGTTCAACATTCAAAAGATCAAGAGTGAGTATTACACCAGTAGTGGGATGACGATGAACTGCAAGTCCATTAAGAATAGAATCTTTAAGTAGGTGACCATTTGGTTGACATTCCACATAGTGCATGAATCTTTTCTTCCATAGTCCATAAGAACCACAATAGAGAACTGGAGGTCTTGTGTCAGAACCTAATGCCAAAGCTTCACGAGAAGCCATTTGAAAGAGATTTGATTTGGAACTTGAATTAGAATGAAAGTTGAAAATAACAGAAGCTGAAAAAATCTTGGAGAAGATCGTCCTAGGATAAGATAGTTTGGAAGAAGATCATCCTAGGTTAAAAGAAATGAGACGATTCAAGGAAGATCGTCTTGAAGAACCTTGGATGAAATTTGATCAAGTATGGAATGAAAAGTGAAATAGAATGATGATTTTGTCTTTTGGAATTGGAAACTGAAACTGAATGAAAGTGATTGAAAATTGAAATTTGAAACTGAAAGAATTGGAAATGAAACGATCTTGTGGAAGATCGTCTTGGAATTTTGAAGAAGAAAATGAGACGGTCTTGATTAAGATCATCTTGGAAGACTGGAAAATTTTCTAAGTATTTTTGAGGAATTTTGACAGAATTTTGTTTTGAATTTGAAGGAATTAATTTGAGCAAAACCAATCAATAATGATCGATTACCCAGGAAGTGTGTGATTCCAATCACAACAACTTCAAACAATCAACCACAACAACTCAACAAACAACAGACACTGAGACGATCTTGGTCAAGATCGTCCTAGAGTCAGGTAACTGAGACGATCTTAGCAAGATCGTCTTAGTTTTCTGCCAATAATTTTCAAAGTATTAACTTTGATTTTGACCAAAACCAATCCAAAAAGGATTAGTTAGCCACAACCAACACTTTCCAACACTCAACACTTGCTAGAACGATCTTGTGAGGATCGTCCTACAAGCCACAACACAGAAAGTATGAATGAATTACTTGAAGTTAGAACTTGAAATCTCTTGTAAAATGTTTGTAATCACGTCCGCAACAAATCCTTGAACAAAATTCAGCTAATAACACAACAGAATCAAAATCCAAATTTTGAGCGCCAAAAACCAAAAATTCAATCTCGAGATTTCGATTGAATTGGAACGTAAAACTTGACAGAATTATGTTTTAAGCTATGAGGAATCTATTGGTGAAAAAAAATTGATGATTTTATGTGTTTTAATCGATGAAAAATGATGAAACAGGGAACGGTATTAAAAACGGTTTTTGATATGAATTTGGATGAAAATTGAGATCAAAATCAGTTATGGATCGATATCAAAGTGATGTTTTGCTCTGATACCACATGTCATAACACGATGTCTTCTCTTGATTCTATCTCAACAATGGCGGATCAAGTGTGTGTGTTCTTGGTGTGTTTAGTGTGTGTGATTTCTAGAGAGAGAGAGAGATTGGAACGATCTGGATTAAATGTATGTAAAATTGGATTAAAGGCTTATGATTTCTAAGGAGTTTAGGGTATTTATAGTCTAAATCTACAATTAAGCTAATTAACACTCCTAGTCCCTCAACCTTAGAAATCATTTCACCATGTCTTAACAATCACAAAGTCCACTAACTTAAATTACAACTTATCACTATTTTTGGATTTCTAACATAAAACTCCTCCTTTGAAGCAAAAGCAAAAACAAAATCAATCTGCTCAAAAAGGAGCAAAATCTGGAATGAAAAAGGAGGATGTTGTTGTTCCCATCAAACCAATTGTTTTTACTCCTGAAGCTGGAAATAATCCTCCAGTTCCAGCCTCCAGCTCTAACCCAAGTAAATCTGCAGAGACTTCTTAAGAGAAGTCTAGTGGACCCATCAAGAAAAGATCGGTTCACAAAAATAACTAATTATCTACTTGGGTGTGTGATATGTCGTGTTTTATGCCCATTTCCCATAGCTTAAAGTGGTTGTTTAGTGAGGTTTACGAGTCGTTTTCGTATACAGTTGGTGCGTTTAAGGTATTTGTCAGTGTTTCAGGTGGAAAACAGGTACCTAAGCGATAACTTGAAGAAAACGAAGTTTCTGGAGCAAAACGAGTGCTTACGGACGTTTTACAAGGCACATAAGTGAAGATTAGAAGAAAGTCAAAGCTGGTCAAGGTTGTCAACGCAAGTCAACAAGAAACTGCGATGCAGTATGGGTATGTGTTGCAGTAATTATTGTCGAGGTTCAAACTGCTTCGCAGTTCAGCGAAACTGCGACGCATTTTGACTATATACGACAGAAGGCCAGTCAATGAAAGTCAAAGTCAACAGAAAAGTCAAAGTAGAAACTGCGACGCAGTTTAGGGCCGAATCTGTTGAATTTGGTCAGCATATAAATAGCTGCAAAAACATTCCAAAAACCTATCTTTTCACTTTCCAGACG
The DNA here is from genome assembly GCF_010389155.1 of Erigeron canadensis. Lineage (NCBI taxonomy): Eukaryota > Viridiplantae > Streptophyta > Magnoliopsida > Asterales > Asteraceae > Erigeron > Erigeron canadensis. The sequence continues at coordinate 15,213,707 of NC_057769.1, read as the reverse complement.
ATTTTAATAGCCTTTTTCTAGGGTTTTTCATATATTTCATCATTTTGGAGGATCAAAGACTCGTTCAGAATTATTTCGTTATTCGTTTTTCAATCCTTTGTATTCGGTAACAATGAATTCCTTCGTTTTGATTTGTTATTTCATATTTAGTATGAGTAGCTAATCGCCCTTTCATCCATCTTGATGGAGTGAGACATTATGTAGGGATTGCATAATATTTATTAATTCAAGTGATTTGATTTAACGTTTTGTCGTAATCTTAATCTATTAATTCTTTGCTATTCGATTATTGATTGCGGATAATTTGTGTTCATTGCTTAGTGACGACTAGGATTTGGGTATAAGTTATTTTGATTGCTTAGTTAGAAGCAATTGGTTCTATGACGGGTACGGTAGAGGGTAATCAATATTTGATAAGAATTAACGGGTTGACGGTTGGGTACAATCGATAGGCAAAATTGTTATCTGAAACGGGTACGGGGTTGGCGATTAATTTGAGTCTCGGTTATTTAATCACTAAACTGAATTTGAATTTCATCAAACGTGCAATCCTAACATTCTGTCGAGCGAAATCAAGATGGGTGACTTTTAAATTATTTTTTTCAACAACAAACTTCTCTTTCGATTAATCCTTTGGGATTACTGACTTTTCAAACTAACTACTTGCAACGTGGCAATTCGGCCACAAAACCCCCATATTTTACTTGAATCATTTAATGTTTACAATTGCTTATTTAAGTCCTTGCGAACGATCTCGGCTTACCAGTTTTAACTATACTGCATGCGATCAGGTACACTGCCTGTGAGTGTGTAGTAGTCAGTCTTTCGGTAAATCGTGTTTATAAATTTAAAGCTAGATTTCGCACATCAAGTTTTTGGCGCCGCTGCTCGGGACTTAAATTAAGTAGTTGTTAGTTTTGTGATTCGATCCTTCCTTGCATTCATTTGTGAGGAAGTTATTTGTTTTTAATAGATAGATTTTATTTTTATTTTAGTTTTGTTTTGTTAGTTTCTGGTGCGGTTAACGGTATTTCTTGTGGTGCGTGTACAGGTGCTTTGTAGTTGATGAACACAAGAGCCTCTGGTAGACCTTTGCTTAGTCCTCAATCTAATCCAGGGAAAGCCAGGCGACACTTACTTAGATCAAACAACACGGAGCCCTCAAACACTGAAAACATAGATTCAAGCACCGAAAACCGTGATCACCCGGACGTGGATTTGGATCAACATTACTCAAAGAAGGGGTCAACGTCCGAGGTGCACTTAAGTTCTAAATTCTCCGAAGGTAGTGGAACAACTTGGGATGAGCTTCGTGTTGGGTTTATTGATGAGTTCTATTCTATAAGGACTCAGAGACAGTTGGAGAATAAGATCCGATCATTCACTCAAGATCCAGGGGAAGATGTAGTAGATGCCTGGAAATGATATAAGGAGATGATCAGGAATTGCCTAGGAAACAATCTGAACACAGAAGTAGTGGTTGAGATATTCTATGATGGTTTGCTAAAGAGAACTAGAAAGGAATTAGCCGGGGCATTTGGAGGTAGTTTGAAAAATGTGACCCCGGCTGAAGGTTACAAAATCTTAGATGATATGGCCAAAGAGTTCTCTGATCGCGATGAGCTTGTAAGCAAGAGAACTAGTGGTAAGACTGTGGCGAAGTTGGAGAGTGGTGAAGAATCGAGCTTGGTTGCTGAAGTCAAAGCCCTCACAAAGCAGATGAATGAGAGGTTTGACAACCAAGATGTGAGATTCAAAAGCATTGAAAGGGATGTTAAGGTGATTGCTGATGGGTGTGACTACTGTGGGGACATGCATTACTCGGAGGATTGCCCGGATAAGCCGGCACAAGAAGTTAGTTATGTCCAGAATCAGCAAGGGAACTTAAATCAGAGTACCGATTATCAAAATCGGTCATCAGGTACTTCTTTTCCTTCATCTAATTTTAATACTAATAATTCTGGTTTTAGTGGAAGCAGGTTTAGCAGATTCAACAGTCAGTTGAATGCGAATGCTGAATTGAGAGATATCATAAAGGATTTGGTAGGTGCTCAGAAAGCTACTAATGAGAAAATGGCCTCTCAATGGGATGCTATGACTACTAGGTTGGATGGATTGACAAATAAGCTTGAGCAGAGTTCGAAGAGTACTCAAGCAACGTTTCAGGATATTGAGGCAAAGCTTGAAAGGCTAGGAGCGTTGAACAGGCAGCCCGGTACTTTACTGAGCAATACCCAACAGAATCCTTAGCCTCAGCAGAACAATCAAGGATCTGGAACCAAATATAACCATCCAAACGCTAGGAATGAGCAAGTCAATGTTATCACAACAAGAGCAGGTAACACTTATGACTCTGCAAATGCTTCACCTAATGTTGTTACTCCTCTTGTGCAGGTTGAACAAGAAGGGACTGTGGATGAGGAGATCGAGATGGAGCTGAACCCGTCCGTGAAGGTTCCGGCCGTTCCATCTAAGAATGTTGAGAAACCTATTGTTGAGACACCTCCGGTGAGGCCCTACCAACCGAAGGTGCCGTTTCCTCAACGGTTGAAGCGGGGGAAGATCAAGGAGAACTTTAAGAAATTCGTTGAGTTAATTCAAAATGTTAACATTTCTGTTCCATTAGTTGATCTCCTTGCAGGTATGCCTAACTACGCGAAGTTTCTCAAAGATCTTATTTCGGATGGGAAGAAGCTACAAGAAGACAAGACGGTAGTTATGAGTGCCGAGGTTTCTTCGATAATAAAGAACGAGATACCCCCTAAGCTTGATGATCCAGGGAGTTTTCTTATTTCTTGTTCTTTTGGTGTTGAGTTGTATAAGGCATTGGCCGATCTTGGGGCCAGCATTAATTTAATGCCTTACTCTGTTTATAAAAAGTTGTCTCTTGGTGCATTGACCCCGACCTGCATGAGCATTAGGCTTGTGTTAGAAATCCAAAAATAGTGATAAATTGTAATTTAAGTTAGTGGACTTTGTTGTTGTTAAGACATGGTGAAGTGATTTCTAAGGTTGAGGGACTAGGAGTGTTAATTAGCTCAATTGTAGATTTAGACTATAAATACCCTCAACTCCTTAGAAATAATAAGCCTTTGATCCATTTTTACATACAACTTAATCCTAATCGTTCCAATCTCTCTCTCTCTAGAAAATCACACACACTAAACACACCAAGGACACACACACTTGAACCGCCATTGTTGAGATCAAATCCAGAGAAGAAATCGTGTTATAACATGTGGTATCAGAGCAAAACATCACTTTGATATCGATCCATAACTGATTTTGCTCTCAATTTTCATCCAATTTCATATCAAAAACCGTTTTTCATACCGTCACTGTTTCATCATTTTTTACCGGAAAAATCACATAAAATCTCGAAATTGAATTTTGAGTTTTTGGCGCTCAAATTTCGGGATTTGATTCTGTTGTGTTTTTAGTTGAATGTTGTTCAAGGATTTGTTGCGGATGTAATTTCAAACGTTTTGCAAGTTGTTTCAGGTTCTAACTCCAAGTAAATCAAAAGATATTGAAGCTTTAAAAGTCATCAATGGAGTTTGTTAATACTGGTTTGATGAAGAAGACGATCTCAGAACGATTCTCACTAGGACGATCCTCTGCAGATCGTCTCAGTGTTTGAATTTTCATTCATTCATACTTTCTGTGTTGTGGCTTGTAGGACGATCCTCACAAGATTGTTCTAGCAAGTGTTGAGTGTTGGAAAGTGTTGGTTGTGGCTAACTAATCCTTTTTGGATTGGTTTTGGTCAAAAATCAAAGTTAATACTTTGAAAATTATTGGCAGAAAACTAAGACGATCTTGCCAAGATTGTCTCAGTTACCTGACTCTAGGACGATCTTGCCCAAGATCGTCTCAGTGTCTGTTGTTTGTTGAGTTGGTGTGGTTGATTGTTTGAAGTTGTTGTGATTGGGAATCACACACTTCCTGGGTAATCGATCATTATTGATTGGTTTTGCTCAAATTAATTCCTTCCAATTCAAAACAAAATTCTGTCAAAATTTCTCAGAAATACTTAGAAAATTTTCCAGTTTTCCAAGACGATCTTAATCAAGACCGTTTCATTTTTCTTTTTCAAAATTCCAAGACTATCTTCCACAAGATCGTTTCATTTCCAATTCTTTCAGTTTCAAATTTCAACTTTTAATCACTTTCATTCAGTTTCAGTTTCCAATTCCAAAAGACAAAATTATCATTCAATTTAACTTTTCATTCCATACTTAATCAAATTTCATCCAAGGTTCTTCAAGACGATCTTCCTTGAATCGTCTCATTTTTTTAAAAAAAAACCTAAGACGATCTGTTTCAATTCGTCTTACTTCATTCTTATAGGACGATCTTTTCCAAGATCGTTTCAACTTCTGATATTTTCAACTTTCATTCTAATTCAAGTTCCAAATCAAATCTCTTTCAAATGGCTTCGCGTGAAGCTTTGGCATTAGGTTCTGACACAAGACCTCCAGTTCTCTACCGTGGTTCTTATAGACTATGGAAGAAAAGATTTATGGATTATGTGGTCACCTTCTTAAAGATTCCATTCTTAATGGACTTGCAGTTCATCGTCATCCCACTACTTGTGCAATACTCACTCTTGATCTTTTGAATGCTGAATAAAAAGATCGAACAGCTGCAGATAACAGAGCTAGATCATGCTTATACAAAGCACTACCAGATGAAATCTATGGTTCTGTTGATTCTTATGATACAGCCAAGGAGATATGGGATGAGGTGGCAAGACAAATGGAAGGATCTGATCTAACTTCAACAATTAGATTGACAAATGTGTTGACTGAGTTTGACAACTTCAGCAAATTGCCAAATGAATCTCTAGAGGCTGTCTACTGTAGATTTTGCAATGTCATAAATGAACTTAGGAAGAACAATGTCAAGAAATCAGAGATTGAGTCAAACATCAAATTCATCAAAGCTCTTGGTCCTGAGTGGGAAGATTATGGAACTCAGATTAAGCAACATCAAAATCTGGCCAAGTTCTCCATCCATAATCTTCATTAATCCTTCAAACTCAATGAACATCAAGTCCTAAACAAAGCTTCATCAAACAAAATGCCAGAAGTTGTATCTTCTGATCCTTTGGCATTAATTGTTGAAAAGAAGGTTTCTGAAGCTCTTAAAAGGCAAATGGTAGTTGTTTCTTCGTTTGATGAGGAGGGATATGATATGTTGGCTCCAAGAGATGGTGTTTCTGACGAATTATATCAAGCTCTTGACGCAGTTACCAAGCACTTCAAGAAAAAGTTCAACAAAGCGAGGCCAACAAACAACAATCTCCGCACTTCTTCCACAAGTGCATTTCCCAAGAAGGAACACTATCATTCAAAGAGTTATGATCAAGGTGAATCAAGTGGATCCAAGCATGTGGAAAAGAAAGTTGAAGGTTATGACAAACTAGTTGATGAGAAGGGTAAAGTTTTTGACAAAAAGTGCTACAATTGTGGAAATCCTGGTCATTTTGCAATTGATTGCAAGCAACCTCGTAAGTGGAACTATGAGTACTACAAGCAGAAGATGTTGTTGGCAAAGCAAGTGGAAGCCGGTCATGCATTACTTGCTGAAGATGACAAATGGCTGTTGCTCTCGGATGACGAAGATGAAGATCTCTCTGCAAATGTGTGCTTCATGGTGAGGTTGGCCAAGGACAAAGCTTTTGAGCCTGAAAGCACTGATGATGAGTACCCGGATGATGAGGTAAATCTACACTCTGCTTTTTCAATAGTTAAAGATAAAGAGTCGTTTGATTTAGCTTTATTAAATTTGACAACTCATATCACGTCTTTAACTAACAAAAATAAGAAGTTGAAAAATAGTATTTCATTTTCTAAAAGTGAATTTTCAAAACTCTTTGAAGAACATTCAAAATTACTTTTTGATTATGATACTATTAAACAAGATTGTCAAACATACAAAGATCAAATGTTGGTTAAATAATGTGAGTTGAATGCTTCTCTTGATTCTAAGTTATTACATAAATGTCACAATCTTGAAAAGACCATTCATGATCTTGAAAAAGCCACTCAAGATCTTGAAATTCAAAAGACCAATGAGTGGCTTCGAGCAAATGCTAGACAAATGGATGTTGATATTCTTAATAAAAAGCTTCAAGAATCCAAACCAAACAATGTTGACCTAGAAAGAAAGATTTTTGATTTAAATCATACTTGTTTTTTGAAAGGTGTTGAGATTGAAAATCTTAAAAACCAAATTGAGGAATATAAAAATAATATAGTTTTCTATCAAGAGAAGTTATATAAAGTTGAACAAAACCCTCTTTTGGATTTTACCGCCTATTTCGACAAGTCAAAAATTGACAAATCGGAACTTCTTCATGGGTTGGGATTTGAGAATATCACTCCATTACAAAAGGCAAAAGACCAAATTGAACCTCTGTATGATGAAAAATTTCTTCGCCTTGGTATGGTACAAAATTTATTCGTCCACTGGATGACGAATTTGAGACTGATGATGTTGAGAAAATACCTCAAACTGAATTTTTGGTTAACTATGATGGTATAAATGCTTCCTGTAATTTTAAAGAATCTTCAATTTTCAAATTAGAAGAAATAGCATCAAATTTTTAAAACCAAGAGTCAATTGGTATTTCACCTAAACCTACTAAAATGTATGTTCCATCCACAATTTTGGAAAAACAAATAGAAGGTTTACAACAAAAGGTGAATTCTCAACAACAAGTCATTGATCATCTCAAGTCTCAAAATCAAAGTTCAGAGAATGAATTAATTGATGTAGACACCAAGAAAGTTTGTGTGAATGTTTCTACTCAAACTTATCTAAGTGCTGAAGTAGATCATTCCACTCAGACTACTTGTGTTTCATCTACTGATTCCTCCACCCAGACCTTGACTGATTCTCTTGAGTGTTCATGTCAAACTGCTGCTACTATAGCTGATGATTATGTGCAATCTGATTTATCTAATGACGAACTTGCACATAGTTTAGTTTTGATATGGTACTACTATAGGTTTTTCACTTGTGATTCTTTTGAAGAGTTAGTTGCTCACCCTAAGCTTAGTGCTAGTATAGGTGTTGATACTTCTATTCTAATTTCTTGTAAAACCAAAGATGTGTCAGTTCAAGTTGATCTAATTCCTAAGACTACCCATAGTGTGAAGTTGGATACCAAGATTCCTGATTTTTCAAAAATCTCTCCGGCTAAACCTTTCACAAAAGATTATTTTGATAAATTCATGGAGGGAGAATATGCTTTTGATTCTGAAACTGAGAAAAAGATTAAATCTACCAAAATCAAAGTTGAATCAAAAGAGGTCTCCAAAATTGTTTTCCAAAGATCCAACTTCACATTATTCAAAGAAACAAGTTATTCCAAAACTTGTCAAGACTGAACCGAAGACTGTTACAAAACCAAGAATCATTAAGTTAAAAACAAAGTGTCCTACCTTGGAAAAGCATGTCAAAACTAAACAAGTTGAGACCATTCCCAAAATCAAATACAACAAAGTGAAGCTTCTGGAAATCAATTCAAATGTTTCTTCATATAACTCTCAATCTAGTTCATTACCTAAAGTATCTAAATCTAGCTCAGTTTTGCTAACTAGGGATGCTTCAAATGGTGCAACTAGGTATAGGGATAGATATGGCTGGTTTTCTCATGATAAACCTAAGAAACAAGAAGTTTCCGGACATCCAAAAGAGTCTGAAAAGATAAAAGTGCTTCAAAACTCTCGTTCTAATCTTCTTAGTGTCAATCCAACAGGTGGAAAGAGCTTGATTAGTGAGTCTAAATGGGTAGCTAAGTCTTTAGTACCTAAGATCACTAAAGTTGAGAAAAGGAAGAAAAGGCAAAGGAGAAAAGCGGGTAATAAGAAGAAGCTTGTTTCTGATGTGTCAAACAAATTTTTCTTTTAAATCCTTTTTTGAAAAACAATGTTAATGGTGCCAAGGCTAAGCCTTGTGATGTTGTAAACAATGTTAATTCTCGTGTGTATGGTTTGAATGCTGGTAGACATGTTACTTTTGATTCGTGTGTTAATGTTCGTTTGTTTAATCCAAATGTGCTTGTTGATAATGTGCTTGTTAATGCCTATGTTGATTCTAAAGCATGTTTGTATGCGTATCCTAAGTTATATACCCTGCCTGTTTTAACTAACCACAAAGGACCCGTCTTCAAGTGGGTACCTAAAGTCGGTTAATTCTATTTGATTGCAGGAAATAACCATCTGTGTTTGGATACTCAATTCCGGGTGTTCAAAACACATGACTGGCAATAAAGCATTGCTCAAGAACTTTATCGAACGATTCATGGGAACTGTTCGATTTGGTAACAACAATTTCGCTCCTATCTTAGGCTATGGTTATATTGAACGCAATGGAATTGTCATTAAGAAAGTTCACTATGTTGAAGGATTAAGTCATAACTTGTTCAGTGTTGGACAATTCTGTGACAACAATCTTCAAGTTCTTTTTCGACAATCTCTTTGCAAAGTTCAAACTCTAGATGGAGTTGACATTTTGTGTGGCGACCGCGATGATAACCTTTTTACCGTTAATCTCAATGATAACCAACCAACCGATAATATTTGTCTCATTTTCAAAGCTACATCAAAGAATTCTAGGTTGTGGCACAGAAGGCTTTCTCACCTAAACTTTCCTACCATCAATACTTTGGTCAACAAGCATCTTGTTGAAGGCTTGCCAGACTATAAGTATGAAAGTGAGCATGTGTGTTCTTCTTGTGCTGTTGGGAAGATTAAACGAGCTTCTCATAAACCTAAGAAATCTCCAAATTCATTAGCACCTCTTCATTTGCTTCACATGGATCTTTGTGCGCCGATGAAAGTACAAAGCCGAAATGGGAAGAGATACATCTTGGTTATTGTTGATGATTATTCAAGATATACTTGGGTCAAGTTTCTTGCCTCTAAAGATGAAACAACTCAAACTTTGATCGATTTCATCACTTCTACTCAAGTAAATCTTCAACTTCCAGTCCGTTACATCCGTTCGGATAACGGAACTGAGTTCAAAAATGCCATGTTTGATGAATTTTGTAAATCCAAAGGCATTACTCACTAATTCTCTGTGGTTCGTACCCCACAACAAAATGGTGTCGTTGAAAGGAGAAATCGAACGCTTGTGGAAGCTGCAAGAACCATGCTTGCTTATTCTAAGTTACCTTCCAACATCTGGGCTGAAGTTGTTGACACTGCTTGTCACACTCAGAATCGGTCCATTGTTAATCAGCGTTTTGAGAAGACTCCTTATGAGGTTGTTAACAAACGGAAACCCAACATCAACTATTTTCATATCTTTGGGTGTGTTTGTTATACTCTGAATGATTGGGAAAATATTGGAAAGTTCGAGACGAAAGGTGATGAAGGTTACTTTGTTGGTTATTCCAAGACATCGATTGCCTACCGAATCTACAATCGCCGAACAAATACGATTCAAGAAACAATGAATGTTTGGTTTGATGAGATGTCGGGCATGATCTTTGAGTAAGAAAGTTTGCTACCAACAAGTAATGATGCAAGTGATTCATGTACTTCATCAAGGACTTCTACTTTAGCATCTAAATTCAAGAAGTTTTCGGCTCCAACAAGTGATGAGTTAGATATTCTTTTTGAAGAATTCTACAATTCCAAACCGATTCATGATGAAGAACCTCAAGTCATCGTTGAACCAGTTCCGAATCATGATCCAGTTCCTGACAACCATCATGAATCATCATCAAGTACTTTTAAGCAAAATGCTACTTCTTCAAGTAGTAGTTCTTCATCCTCTTCTAATGATTCTTCTTCTCAATCCTCTCCTGATAATTCTTCTCCAGTGAATGATCAAGAACAACCTACCTAATATTCCCAGACTACCAATCCGATGAACACTCCAAATGTATATGTGCCTCTTGATTTCAATCATCCATCCTACGAGGAAGCTGTTCTACCAAGCTATGATTCCATCTTTCAGCAAAACTCTGGTTTTAATGATGATGATGTTGATGTCAATCAACAAGATCCACTTCCTCATGATCACAAATGGTCTCGTATGCGAAAAGATCATCCTACAGATCAAATTATTGGAGATCCACAAGCCGGAGTAACTACTCGTACTTCAGTGAATGAGTGTCTTGTTGCACTTTCTCTAAGCAACATTGAACCCAAAACTGTTTCTGAAGCTTTTCGAGATCCAGAATGGGTTAAAGCTATGCAAGACGAACTCGCTCAGTTTGAAAGACAGAAAGTATGGAGATTAGTTCCAAATCCAAGAAAAGATGAACCTATTGGCACAAAGTGGATTTTCAAGAACAAGAAGGATGAGAATGGAGTGGTAGTAAGGAACAAGGCTTGATTAGTTGCAAAGGGTTATTGCCAGCAACCTGGTGTTGACTTCGACGAAACTTTTGCTCCAGTTGCAAGAATGGAAGCCATTCGGATTTTCTTAGCTTATGTTGCATTCAGAAACTTCACTGTGTTTCAAATGGATGTGAAGACAGCTTTCTTGAATGGTGATCTCAAAGAAGAAGTTTACGTTGAACAACCAGAACGTTTTGTTGATTCCAAAAGGCCAAACCATGTCTATAGGTTAGACAAAGCTCTCTACGGTCTTAAGCAAGCACCCCGAGCATGGTATGATTCCTTATCTACTTTCTTGATTAGAGGTGGCTTTACCAAAGGCATAATTGACCCTACCCTGTTTATTCGTAAACAAGGTAAGCATGTTCTTCTTATCCAAATATATGTTGATGACATTATCTTTGGGTCAACCAGTCAAACATTTTGTTGAAACTTTTCATCTCTAATGGTTAATCATTTTGAAATGAGCATGATTGGGGAAATGAACTCCTTTTTGGGTCTTCAAATCAAACAACTACCAAATGGTATTTTCATATCACAAGGTAAGTATATTCATGACATGTTGAAAAAGTTTGATATGACTACTTGTTCTTCAATTTCAACTCCAATGGCTGCTCGTACAAGTATTAATGCTGATAAAAATGGAAAACCATTTGACCAAAAGAGATATAGAAGTATGATTGGTTCATTGTTGTATCTTACAGCATCTCGCCCAGATATAATGTTTGCAACATGTATGTGTGCTAGGTATCATGCTGCTCCAACTGATTCACATTTTCAAGCTGTGAAACAAATATTTCGTTATCTGAAGGGTACACCCAATTTAGGTCTCTGGTATCCAAGGGATACTGGATTCAATTTAACTGCCTATTCAGATGCAGATCATGCAGGTTGTAAGCTTGATCGCAAGAGCACTTCCGGTACTTTACAATTTTTGGGTGATAAAATTGTGAGTTGGTCTTCCAAGAAACAAAACTGTGTGTCACTATCAACAGCTGAAGCTGAATATGTGGCTGCGGCTAGTTGTTGTGCTCAAGTGTTATAGATGAAGACTCAGCTTACTGATTATGGTCTGAAATATGATCATATTCGCATCTATTGTGACTCTCAAAGTGCCATTGCTATTGCAGTCAACTCAGTAAACCACTCTCGATCAAAGCATATAGATGTGAGATATCATTTTCTCAAAGATCATATTGAGAAAGGTGACATCGAACTCTACTTTGTGGGAACTGACTATCAGCTTGCAGATTTGTTCAGTAAACCACTGGATGAGAAAAGGTTTACCTTTCTTATCTCTAAGCTTGGCATGTTAAATCTTGAACCTTAACTTATTTTGTTCTTGATACATTCTTGAAAAAGAAAATACAAAATTTGAAAAGACAAAAATCAAATACAAAAATATAAAATTTTGAAAAATAACAAAAAGATTTTCTTTATTTTTTTCTTTTTATCTTAGTGGCTTACATATACTCTATATGTAACCCGGGCTTTATAGTGTTATTTATATCTTAATGGTTTACATATACTCTGTATGTAACCCGTGCTTAAACGATTTATTTATTTTAAGATGGCTTATACATACTCTGTGTATAACCCGTTCTTAAAAAGTTTTATTTATTTTCAAAAGAATTATTTTTTCTTTTCAAAAGATTGTGTTACTCTCAATTGTTGATATGGGAAGCGACGGATTGAACGCCTTTGTGTACTCTCTAGTTGTCTCATCATGAACAATTGATTGAGTTAAATTTGTGCTTAAATGTTTTATTTGCATCCAACTTGTTGATGTAAGATGCAAAGGATTGAACGCCTTTGTGTACTCCCTAGTAGTCTTACTATGAACATAGTTGTTAAAGCAAAACTTTGTGTTTCTTAAAATCTTGTTCACTTTTATACTCTCAAATCTTTTTTCTGTATATATATCAAAACAAAGATTTTACTCTTTTTGATTTCACAAAAATCAATTTTTACTCTACCTTTCTATGAAAAACTTTTTAAGTCTACCTTTACATAGATTAAAGGGGAGTTTTGTGATTTCAAATTTTTCAAAAACTTCAAATGTGTTTTCAAATCATTTTCTTATACACATTTGATGATTTTCAAATGATTGTCATCAATTGAAGTTCGGTGTTTAGTTTGCACATGAGAAATTCATTCACTCCATGAACTTCATCATCGCCGATGAGTTCTAACCCCAGAGTATTCTCTTCTGTCGTTAGTAATGATGGTTTCGTGCAAATAGGATGGAGGGAGTAAAGTTGAAAAGTGAGAGGTTACGGTGATACGTTGTGAGAAAAGGGTTAAAAGAAATGACACCCTTCCCTAAAACTCTCAAATCGCCGGGTACAACACATTTCTATCGGATGTCATTTGTTGATATCTTGATAAAGACTTCATGAACCCAATGAAGCGATGTACATCTTTACCTAACCACTCAAGTGTTTCTTAACAAATACTTGTTTCATTTCTCACGGAGTTTTTCGCATTTCTATTGACTCTTCGTTTGGAAGATGTTGATATTGAATAAGGGTGACACTCTGCTCCGGTCCCCGACTTCATTTCATCATGTTGTGTCTAGAGCTATCTTGCTTGATCATTAATTTGATCCTTATTCATTATCTTAAGACACATTTGAGTCATATCTTTGTGATATTATTGCATATCTATGTGATATAGCCGTAACATTTGTAGTGATATCTTAAATGATATTCCACGATGATCAAATGGAAATCCTACCAATGCTAATATCATTTCCAACATTGAAAGTAGGTCTCATAATTACATTTATGTGATTATTGAGTGAACGAGAAGTTTATCAGTGACCTCGGATGTTTTCTAAAAGTCTTTAAGGATAATAGATTATGGTTATCAAACGCCTTAGGTGACACTAACCATGATTTCTATTCTTTAAAGCAATCTCGTAGTTGAAAAGCTACAAGACCGAACTATGTTAGAAAATTGTTTTGTGCATAATTCGATGATACATAGGAAATCCGAAAAATGTCATACATTTCTATCGGTTATTTCATTAATCCTTTTGATTTTTGAACATGTTAACGGATCATCCTTATCCGATTTTTCCATTTCTCATCTCACAAACATAAAAACCACCAATACCATACTATAACATTTGTACCAACACCTTCAACTTTACATTTTAGTTACCCTTAGAATTCTTTGGGTTAGGACTATTGAATTGGGTTGATGTGTTGATGTGTGATAATTCTCCATGCAAATCTAGTTTTAACTTGTGATATTTCTTTTCGTATTCGATCAATCAATGTTTGCATAATGACATTGGTTCCCAACTTTGTCATTATGACGGGGAGAAAAAGATTATGATTGATTGAGAAAGAAAACCTTTGAGCTTGATTTGTGCAAACATGGAGTTAGCAAGAAGGTTGTAAATTGAGTTCTTGACTTGAAAAAGGATAATTACAAAGATAAGGATATGATGTTCAAATATGCTCCAAAATGCTTACACTCATGAATTGAGGGGGAGCATGATTAACTCAAGTTTTGTTCAAAAGTTTACTCTCCAAAGTGTTTAAGTCAAAATGACAAAGATCAAAGCTACAAAAGTTGAAAGATTGATTGGAAGATTCAAGACAAAGAAGTAAAGCTTCGAAAGAGTCTTCATTAACACATTTCATTCAAGATCTTCAAAGTCATATAATAATACTTGATCAAGAAGCTTCAATGCATATATCAAGGGGAGAGTTTAAGTTTTTGATACTTCATTCCAAGGAAACAAATTTTCATTCAACAATCGAAGATTGAAGAACCAAAACCAAATTTATACCTTCCGCACTTCAAAAGACAACTCTGATTCTTGGTTCAACAATTTTGAAAGATTCTAGACTCATTCATTTTATTCTCTGTTCAAAAAGAACATTGAGAATTTCATCATGTTTTAACTTCAAGAAGTTCAAGACCAAGATTGATTCAAGTTCTCCAGAGACGATGAGAAAGCTTTGAATACTTGATTCATCACACCAATTGTCTTCACCATCAGGCTCATCAACTTAACTCCTACAAGACAAAATAACACGTACTTCATTCATTACAATATATCACTAAGGGGGAGAATGTTAGAAATCCAAAAATAGTGATAAATTGTAATTTAAGTTAGTGGACTTTGTTGTTGTTAAGACATGGTGAAATGATTTCTAAGGTTGAGGGACTAGGAGTGTTAATTAGCTCAATTGTAGATTTAGACTATAAATACCCTCCACTCCTTAGAAATCATAAGCCTTTGATCCATTTTTACATACAACTTAATCCTGATCGTTCCAATCTCTCTCTCTCTCTCTCTTTCTAGAAAATCACACACACTAAACACACCAAGAACACACACACTTGAACCGCCATTGTTGAGATCAAATCCAAAGAAGAAATCGTGTTATAACAGCTTGCGGATAGATCATTCCAATATCCCATGGAGATAGCGGAAAATTTACAGATTAAAGTGGGTCATTTGATTTTCCCGGTTGATTTTGTTATTCTAGAAATGGAGGCGGATATTAATGTGCCTCTAATTTTAGGCCGACCATTCCTCATGACCGCGGATGCTATCATCCGGGTCAAGGCCAAGGAAATCTCTCTAGGTGTCGGTGATGACCGGGTTGTTTTTAATGTAGATAAAGCACTTAAGCATCCGTACTCATGTGATGAATCTTGTTTCAGGATAGATGTGATCGAGGAGGAAGATGCTTTGGAAAAGGAGCTTATGGACTATTTGGATATGGAAGATGGACAAGCCTTGTTAACTTGTAGTGAAGAAGAGCATGAGTTGGTTGAAGAAATGATGCATGAAATCATGGCTCTTAATGTTGATGAAACTCCATCGGAAGATGAATCTTTCGAAGAGATCAAAGTTGATAGAAGCATCCGAGTGCCTACATCGGTTGAGAGCCCTCCAACCGATTTGGAACTCAAGCCACTTCTGGATCATTTGGAGTATGCATATTTAGAAGGTACCTCTTTTCTCCCCGTTGTCATTTCATCTTCCTTGATGGAGGATGAAAAATCTAGGCTTATTACCATGTTGAAGGCCCATAAAAAGGCCTTTGCATGGAAGATTTATGATATTCCGGGTATAAGTCAGAATTTTGTAAGCACACAATTAATTTTGTTGATAATGTTAAACCTGTTGTGCAAAGACAACGGAGATTGAATCCAAACATGAAGGATGTTGTTAAAAAAGAAGTTTTGAAGTTATTAGATGCGGGAATCATATTCCCCATCTCGGATAGTTCATGGGTGGGATGACTGTTGTTTTAAATGACAAAAATGAATTAATTCCCACAAGAACTGTCACGGGGTGGAGGGTATGTATTGACTATCGCAAAATTAAATGATGCGACCCACAAGGATCATTTCCCATTGCTCTTTATCGATCAAATGCTCGAACGGCTCACCGGAAATGAGTATTTTTGTTTTTTGGACGGGTTTTCCGGGTACTTCCAAATACCCATAGACCCGAAAGATCAAGAGAAGACCACTTTTACTTGCCCCTACGTCACTTATGCCTATAGGAGGATGCCTTTCGGTCTTTGTAAATCACCCAGGACTTTCCAACGTTGCATGAATGCCATTTTTCAGGATATGATAGAAACCTCCATGGAAGTATTCATGGATGATTTTTCGGTTTTTGGTAGTTCATTTGAAAATTGTTTAAAAAGTCTTAACAAGATGTTGGAGAGGTGTGAACGGGCCCACTTGGTCTTGAATTGGGAAAAATGTCACTTTATGGTCAAGGAGGGTATAGTTTTGGGACATAAAGTTTCTAAGGATTAGAGGTTGATAAAGCTAAAATTGATGTGATAAGTAAGTTGCTTCCACCCACAAATGTTAAATCTGTTAGAAGCTTTCTTGGTCATGCGGGTTCTTACGGAAGGTTTATAAAAGATTTTTCTAAAATCACCCGGCCTATGACTAAGTTGTTAGAGAAAGATGAAAGATGTCCCATTTGTTTTTGATAAAGAATGTCTTGAAGCTTTCAACTTGCTTAAGGAGAGATTAACCAATGCCCCCATTATGACTCCACCCAATTGGTCTTTACAATTTGAGTTGATGTTTGACGCTAGCGATTATGCCTTAGGGGCCGTTTTAGGCCAAAGGGAGGATAAGCATTTTCGCCCTATCTCGTATGCTAGCAAGACTTTAAACCCTGCCTAACAGAACTACACTGTTACTGAAAAAGAGTTGTTGGCGGTTGTGTATGCTTTTGATAAATTCCGTCCCTACTTGGTCCTTAACAAGACCATTGTCTATACTGATCATTCTGCCTTGAGGTACTTGTTCTCGAAACAAGATGCCAAGCCCCGTCTAATTCGTTGGGTCTTGCTTTTGCAAGAATTCGACATTGAAATTAAAGACAAAAAGGGGGCCGAGAATGTGGCAGCTGACCATCTTAGTAGGCTCGAAAACCCTCACCGTGAGGAGTTAAAAGAGCATGATATTAATGATGAGTTTCCTGATGAGTTTTTGATGAAGATTGAAACAAGACCTTGGTTCGCCGATATTGCTAACTATCTTAGTTCAGGTGCTATTCCGGAAGATATGTCAAAGCAAGAACGGAGGAAACTTTTTACCGAGGCCAAACATTACTTTTGGGAAAATCCATTTTTGTTTAAAATCTGTGTAGATGGGATGATAAGGAGGTGTATGGCTGATGATGAGACTCGCCAAATTCTTGATGCTTGTCACCATGGGCCAACTGGTGGACATTATGGAGTGTTAGTCACCGGTAAGAAAGTATATGATGCTGGATTCTTTTGGCCAACCGTGTTCAAGGAAGCACAAACTTTGATAGAGGTTTGTGATGTGTGTCAGCGACAAGGTAATATTTCCAAACGTGATGAAATGCCTCAAAACTTTATTCAGGTATGTGAAGTTTTTGATGTTTGGGGCATAGACTTCATGGGGCCCTTTCTCCCATCGAATAGGAATTTGTATATCCTTGTGGCTGTTGATTATGTTTCAAAGTGGGCCGAGGCGAAAGCCTTGCCAACAAATGACGCACGTGTCATCATTCATTTTCTGAAAAAGCTTTTCTGTAGGTTTGGAGTGCCCAGGGCCTTAATTAGTGACTGTGGAAGTCATTTCGCGAATCACCAACTCGCTAAGGTGCTAAAGAGGTACGGTGTCAATCACCGTTTTTCAACCTCATATCACCCCCAAACGAGTGGCCAAGTTGAAAACACGAATCGGGCATTAAAGAGAATTCTTGAGAAAACCGTAGGAGATAACCCGAAGTCTTGGTCCACCAAGCTTGATGATGCTCTATGGGCATTTAGGACCACCTACAAGACACCGATTGGGACAACCCCATTCTGGTTGCTTTATGGCAAGACTTGTCATCTTCCTATTGAATTTGAGCATAAGGCCTATTGGGCACTCAAGAATTGTAACATGGACCTAGTTGAAGCCGGTGAGTTGAGGTCGATGCAACTAAATGAACTAGATGAACTTAGGTTGTATGCGTATGATAACTCGTTCTTGTATAAGGAACGAACAAAAGTTTGGCATGATCGTAGGCTTAGGAAAAAGGATTTTAAAGCCGGTGATAAGGTCTTGTTGTTCCTTTCTAAGTACAAGTTTAAACAACCCAAGTTGACATCTAGGTGGATCGGCCCTTTTGTGATCAAACATGTGTATCCGTCTGGTTATGTGGAATTGTTTAAATCGGATGGTACTTCGTTTATTGTGAATGGTCACAGGTTGAAGTTATATCATCAAGAGGAAGAAAGTGTGGGAGTCGTCGTCGACGAGCTGCCCTTTTTCGAAATGAAGCAATGATGGAGAACTTCGAGTCTAGCTAAAGACTCGTTAATAAATAAAGCGCTTCGCGGGAGGCAACCCGTGTGTTTATGATTTTCTGTTTTTGTTAAATTCTTAACAATTTTCATGTTTTTAAGGTGAATATGTCGAGTAATGCAGGTCTGAGCTTCTCTACACGATCCGGTAAGTTTTTCGTGGACGAAATTCAAGGTAAGTGTGTGTGGGTGTGGGGGGGGGGGGGGGGTAAAACTGCGACGCAGTTTTTGGCCTAACGGGAAATGCGACGCAGTTTTACTACACTGCGAAGCAGAAAAATCCTCGACAAAATAAGGGACTGCGACCCATGTCGGGTGATGCGACACAGTTTGTGTATTGTTCAGAAAATTTGAAAATCTACAAAAAAATAAAAAAAATAAAAAAGAATTAATTAATTAACCTGCGACGCAGTATGGGAACTGCGACGCAGTTGGGTTATATCTGATTAAACAATAAGAGGCTAGGGTTGTTTTACTTTTACTTTTACCCTAAAATCTTCATAGCAATTTTTCTCTCAAGCTTTCCATCCGATTTTCCTTCTTTCTCATCTTAACTTCTTTGAGTTCCTATTTCTTTTACACAATAATCATCATGACAAGATCTGGAAAGGTTAGTACCCTCTATTTAGCTTGTTTGTCTTGCATTATATAGCTTAAATCTTTGATTTGTTGTCATGCTCGATTGAATGAGAACTAATGAATGGGTCGGGGATTGGTTCGTTTGTCAATTGATTGATTAGTGGAATTCGTAGATAATTAGGAGCTATTAAGTTTTGGTGATAAATAGATTGAGACTTTATGTTAAATCCTTTGATTCTGCCCAGGTCTTCAAGAGTGCGACGCAGTCACCAAACTGCGCCGCAGTTTAGTTTTTCCGAGGTTCAGACTGCTTCGCAGTCCATCAAGACTGCGTCGCAGTCTGACTTTTTGCAGACCTAGCCCCCTTATGGAGCCTATATGGTGAATAATATTTCCGGGTTTGAAAGTTTTGATGTTTTCCATCTTTTTGCAGGCCCCCTCTACTAGTGGACGAAATCCGAGACGCACAGGCACTTCTCGCACAGGTTCTTCTCACACAGGTGAGGAATCTTTAGGGGCAGCTCAAGCCGTTGTGGCACCTGTTCCCGCTCTATCTGCACACCAATGGCTCACTTGGCCAAGAGCATCACAGGAACAGAAAGCCGCGTATAATGAGCGGTTGGAAAAATTCCTTCACAAGGACATCGAAGAGCCCAGGTATCTTCCTGACGATATGCTTGACATGTTGGTTATACGAAGGGACATTGAGGGATTTCTGAGACTGGTAGGTATGGAAAATGATGAGAATGGTAACCCTATTGACCAAGAATTTCGAATGTGGATAGACATTTTTGGAAATAGGAAAATGGTTTCTAAGGAATGGTGCTTGGAATTCTTTTCAACTATCAATGTGAGCACCATTGACAAAGTGAAAAATATCTTTGATGAGAAATGCATACATTTTTGCTGTGGGGGGAGAGATCGATCTTTAACTATAGTTGAATTTGGTATTGCTACCGGAATGTACACTAGGGAGTTAGTAGATAATAATCAATTGTTTAGGAAAGTCTTGAGAATGGGAGCTCGTACCGGGTTGGGATTCCCGGAGGGTAGTCAAAAGTCATACTACGCACAGATGTCTGGGGAGACTTGAAGTTTTAAGTCGGGGGTGAACTCTATTAAGTCCCCTGTTTTGAGGTTGTTTTTAAAGATGATTACATACTTAGTTGTCTAGCGATCAAATCAGCGGGACAAGGTGTATTTGGAGGATATGTGGTTGTTGAGACTTTTTCATGAGGGTGCCCCGTATAGATTAGCTTGTGCTCCTTACGTGGTAGCAAAACATATGGGCACCTGAGGCATGAGGGATAGGAAGCTTGTGTGTGGCCATTATGTTACAAAATTGGTGAAATTCTTTGGTTGTGAAGGGGATCGAGCAAACATGGTGTTTAACTTGAATTGGAAACCTATGAAACCATTTGAGTATCCAGATTTGAACCAGTTTGGGTTACTTAAACCTCAAACCAATAGAGGTTTTTACTCTTTGATTGATTTTGGTGATGCCGCCCCTGAGGGCGATGAAGGTGATGATGGTGAAGATACTGATGAAGAGATGGAGGAGGCAGCGGAAGAAGAACTGGTTAGACGCCCTAAGCGTCGTGCTACTTCCACTGCGGGAGCTTCTTCTTCTTCTTCTTCTGTTGTTCCTGCAGGTTTTGATTTCACCTCTCTTCAGTCTGTTGTTGATCGGATGTTCGAATCTCAACAATCATTTCACACCCGCATGGATAGTTTCAGAGAGCAGGTTGGGGGAGATATGACTATGATGGGTTCTGGGCTTGGGAGAGTGGTATATGACTCGCGCCATTACCAGCCCATGTGGGAGGCACAACTGAGAGGGAAGGACTTTAGCCCACCCGCTGACCTTCCCGACTACCGTCCACCCGCCATGTTTATTCCGCATCAAAGAGTCGGTGGAGGTTACTTTCCTCTCGAGCATGTGGTCGAGGAGCCTCCCCGTCACGATCCAGGGGCACTAGGACCAGATATGCCGGTCCGATTTGGCTCTTATACAGGTACTTATGCTGGCATAGACGTGACCCAGGCAGGAGCTTCTGAGCAGACTTATGCAGAACAAGTGGTTGGTTCTTTCTTTTACTATGGTAACCTCCCTGGTTACCAACACTACCCACCTCACCCTCCACCACAATGAGTTTTATGCAGGTTGAAGAATGGAAAGCTGTCATTTCGTTGTTTTTGATGGCTTGTATGATTTGTTTGAACAATTTATATTTCCGTACTTTTTCATTGCTATTTGGTTGGTTTATATCCACCCTACGGGGTGATGAGACATCGTATTTTCTTTCCATTTCCTTAGAATAATTAGGTTCGAATGTGCATGCTTAACGTTGGTATGATTATGTTGGCTTTTGTTTGTGTTCATGTGTGATAGCAAGGTTGTCATTTGCATATGCTGGCAGTAAGTTCAGCGCTCATATTCTTGTTGGCATCATTCACGCATGGAACACCACATACACCCGGCAAGTTTTTTCTTGTTCTTATTTTGTTTTTTTAGTTTACTTTTCCCTATTTCCCTTAGGTTGGCTTACTTCTTGGACATTGAGGACATTATCCAACTCAAGTGTGGGGGGGAGGTAAATAGGAAAAAGTCGGGTATTTTTGATGATTTTGCATGTTTGTCCTCGTAGTTAATTGCTTTTGTCACCTAATTATAGATATAATTGAGAAATGTAACTACACCTTGGTAAAGACTTTAATATGTGGAATGTGTTTTGACTGATTAACGTGGCAATCCCTTCTGGATTAATAACATTGCTAACATGCTTATAGCACCAAAACACCATAATTGTGAGATATTATTGATTCATTGCTAGTATGATAGGTGTTACGGTTTTGGAACTATTAACCTTGTAAATTTGTCCCTCTCTTAAGCTTTCGGATTTATCCGGGAGTAAGGGTCTCTTTTTGAGCTCTGAACTAGGATGTGCGAGTTTGAGGTTGATTTTCCATTTCCGGATTATTTCATTTGCTATGAGTGTGCCGGTGATTGCGTTGATTCTAGAACTTATCCTTGTTGATCGTTCTGTTATTTTGCTATATGATGAAGAGGCAAATCTAGGTTAAAACCTTTGTTCTTAGTTCATTCACCTTTTGTTTCGTAAAAATCTGTTATGTGCATGTTTTGTGATGTGCTTAGTAGCTAACTACACTGGTTAGTGAACCACCCGTTGGAAACCCGTATGTTGCACTCACTTTTAGTGCAAGAAACAATAGAAAACATGTTGTCACTAGCCTGTTCTTTGTTAAATCTACCTAAATATAAACCTTTCCTCGCCATACCGATAGTCGAAATCCTGGTGGGTCATTGGTTGCCTTTGCTAGATTGGATGGTTTGGGTTTTGCCTTATTATGTCGGGTCGGGATATTCTCATCTTATGGGGGTAGTTTGATTTCGTCATGGTTCTTGGATAAAGTCTAGATTGTTCATCTTAGCATCTTTTGTGATGATTTGTCACTGTTTCTTAAATTATGTAAGAGAATACCAATTACTCAGAGTAAAAGTAGCTCACAAAAAAAATGAATAAAAAGAATAAAAGAATTGACAAACAGAAAAAGAATAAAAAAAAATAGAAAAAATAAAAAATTTGAGCTTGGGCTGTCAGTTGGTATTTCTCCTTTTTGTCAAATCATTTTTATGTAAGTTGGTCGTCATTATAACCAACAAAGTGTGCTGAAGTTTAATACGTATATGGTTAGAATGTTTGAAGTTGGCAAGTTTGTTTGAAGTCAACATTGGTTAGATTTGGTTGATAAGTTATTTGATGGAGAACTTTTTGGGACGTGGACCGTTGGCAACTAATGACATGGGTTTGTTGGGACTAGACTATATGTGAAAATTTGTTAAATGTTGTGTTAGTTCTTTGTTAACACAAATTGTTTTCCCAAATTCCTATGCCTTGTTTAAATGCCCTGTTTAGCCTTAAAATGTTACCTCCCTTAAAGTCCTCTTCTAATAGACGTTATAGGGCGCATGCGCCTTGGCGACTTAGGAACGATCCTTGTACAAGCCTATGGTTATAAGATTATGCATCAAGACTTGGCTATTGAGTGATTATTCAAATATTCAATCCCAAATGAAAGTTAGTGGGAGTAGGATAGGCGAGATATCACTTATTCGTTTCATTTGTGCTTTGTCTTGTTATTAAGGCTTGTATATCAGTCAAATATTGTCAAACGTTCCAGTTTTCATTTAAGATTATAACTGCCTAACCATTTATTCTTACTTTTGATTATTGTTGAGCTACTTTTTGATAACTGAAATGTGGTTCCATAATGCACCAAGGTTTGATTTGTTTTCAGTTTTGATTTGCTTGAGGACAAGCAAAGCTTAAGTGTGGGGGGATTTGATATGTCGTATTTTATGCCCATTTCCCATAGCTTAAAGTGGTTGTTTAGTGAGGTTTACGAGTCGTTTCGTATACAGTTGGTACATTTATGGTATTTGTCAGTGTTTCAGGTGGAAAACAGGTACCTAAGCTATAACTTGACGAAAACGAAGTTTCTGGAGCAAAACGAGTGCTTACGGACGTTTTACGAGGCACATAAGTGAAGATTAGAAGAAAGTCAAAGCTGGTCAAGGTGGTCAACGCAAGTCAACAAGAAACTGCGACGCAGTATGGGTATGCGTCGCAGTAATTATTGTCGAGGTTGAAACTGCTTCGCAGTTCAGCGAAACTGCGACGCATTTTGACTATATACGACAGAAGGCCAGTCAATGAAAGTCAAAGTCAACAGAAAAGTCAAAGTAAAAACTGCGACGCAGTTTAGGGCCGAATCTGCTGAATTTGGTCAGCATATAAATAACTGCAAAAACATTCCAAAAACCTATCTTTTCACTTTCCAGACGATTTTAAGAGCCTTTTTCTAGGGTTTTTCATATATTTCATCATTTTGGAGGATCAAAGACTCGTTCGGAATTATTTCGTTATTCGTTTTTCAATCCTTTGTATTCGGTAACAATGAATTCCTTCGTTTTGATTTGTTATTTCATATTTAGTATGAATGGCTAATCGCCCTTTCATCCATCTTGATGGAGTGAGACATTATGTAGGGATTGCATAATATTTATTAATTCAAGTGATTTGATTTAACGTTTTTTCGTAATCTTAATCTATTAATTCTTTGCTATTCGATTATTGATTGCGGATAATTTGTGTTCATTGCTTAGTGACGACTAGGATTTGGGTATAAGTTATTTTAATTGCTTAGTTAGAAGCAATTGGTTCTATGACGGGTACGGTAGAGGGTAATCAATATTTGATAAGAATTAACGGGTTGACGGTTGGGTACAATCGATAGGCAAAATTGTTATCTGAAATGACCAAAACCATTGTTAAACTAGAGAAGTTATAAAAAGGCATCTCGGGGTATCGGTCTTAATAATGAAACTAGTTTATACAAGAGAGTCGAATAAGTTGTTAACTTAACGGGTTTGGGGTTGGCGATTAATTTGAGTCTCGGTTATTTAATCACTAAACTGAATTTGAATTTCATCAAACGTGCAATCCTAACATTCTGTCGAGCGAAATCAAGATGGGTGACTTTTAAATTATTGTTTTCAACAACAAACTTCTCTTTCGATTAATCATTTGGGATTACTGATTTTTCAAACTAACTACTTGCAACGTGGCAATTCGGCCACCAAACCCCCCATATTTTACTTGAATCATTTAATGTTTACAATTGCTTATTTAAGTCCTTGCGAACGATCTCGGCTTACCAGTTTTAACTATACTGCATGCGATCAGGTACACTGATTGTGAGTGTGTAGTAGTCAATCTTTCGGTAAATCGTGTTTATAAATTTAAAGCTAGATTTCACACATCAGTGTGCAGGGCGATCGAAAGAAGAATATCTAGTATCTGGACAGCGCTGCTCGACGGACAATGACCGGATGTAAGCCCCTGCTGGAAGAGTTCACTGTCCAAGATGGACCAGCAGTGACATTTGGTAATGATGGAAGTTGGAAAACTGAAGGATATGGTGTCATTGACAATGGACAGGTCCAGTTTACAAAAATTGCATTTGTTAATGGTTTGAAATATAACCTGATAAGTGTCAGTCAACTTTGTGATGATGGATATAAGGTGTCGTTCGATATTGCTCAAGGTACCATATTTAACAAGGATTGGAAAGTGGTGATGATTGCACCAAGGAAAGGGAATGTGTACATAATGGACATGGAACCAGCTCCAAAAGAGCATTGTTTCTATGCTAAAGCTGATGAGGACACCAACTGGTTGTGGCATAAAAGGTTATCCCATCTTAATTTCAAGAATATCAATAAGTTATCTAGAAAACAACTGGTGGAAGGGATTCCTTTAATTTCCTTTAAAAAGGAAAAGGCATGTCCAGGGTGTGAGATGGGCAAAAAGAAAAGGGCCAGTTTCAAGACCAGGCAAAACTTCAGTATCACTGAACCTCTTCACATGCTGCATATGGACCTCTTTGGTCCAGTGAATGTTCAAACTAAAGCTGGTAAACGATACACTTTAGTTGTTGTTGATGAATACACCAGGTATTGTTGGGTGGTATTCATCAGATCAAAAAGTGATGCACCTGGTGAAATCATCTCACTCATCAAAATAATTGAACTCAAATATACCAAGAAAGTGTGTCAGTTGCGAAGTGATAATGGTACTGAATTCATCAATAAAGAATTAGAGTCATTTTGCACTAACACTGGCATTTCTCAAAACTTCTCTTCAGCTCGTTCTCCAGAGCAAAATGGTGTGGTTGAAAGGAAAAATCGCACATTGATTGAAGCTGCAAGAAGTATGTTATCTGAATCAGGTATTCCTACCAGTTTTTGGGCAGAAGCAGTGGCTACAGCTTGTCATACCCAAAATCGGTCAGTTTATGTCAAGAGACATAGGAAGACTGCCTATGAAGTCCTCAGGAATCGTAAACCAAACATTGGATATTTTCATGTATTTGGTTGTCCAGTTTATATTTTGAACGATTCCAGTCAGTTGGGAAAATTTGATGCAAAAGCTGACGAAGGTGTTTTCGTGGGGTATTCAGATATAAGAAAGGCCTATAGAGTTTACAATTATAGACTCCAAAAGGTACATGAGACAATTCATGTCACATTCGATGAATCGAATGAGGCAATCAATAAAAGACCAAGCCTTGATTTATCTTCAGTTGACCCAATTGATTTTGGTGTATCTGATCAAGTTCATCAATCAGTTTCTACACCAGAAGATGTTTCCAGTCATCAAGACTTGGAACCAGTTGCACAGAAGAAAATCTCCAGTGACACTCCATTTTATCCCTCCATCAGTTTCAATTTACTACAGAAACTAGTGATTGGATCAGATGTTCGTGCTACAACAACATCAGAACCAGTCCAGACTTCTCCAGGTCTTCAAAATATGCCTTTGTTTGAAGATGATCATGACAACATGCCAGCTGACACTGATGATGAAGTTGAAGTAGTTTGGGCTGATCCCTCTCCAGTTGCCACAACTGTTGAAGATCGTCAGGTGTCTTGCACTGATGTTGTGCAATATCAACCTAGTCAATACACTAAATGGACAGTTGCTCATCCCATTGAGCAAATTATTGGAAATCCAAATAGTGGGGTTCAGACTAGAAGAGCCACAAGTGAACAATGCTTGAACGTCACCTTCTTGTCACTGATTGAACCGAAGAAGATTGACGAGGCTTTGGCAAATCCAAGTTGGGTTAAGGCTATGCAAGAAGAACTTAACCAGTTCGAAAGGAACAATGTTTGGGAACTTGTTCCTTGTCCTCCAGGGTTAAAGAAAGAACCCATTGGAACGAGGTGGGTCTACCGAAACAAGATGGATGAAGATGGCAATGTTGTCAGGAACAAAGCAAGATTGGTTGCCAAGGGTTATTGTCAAGCAGAAGGTGTTGATTTCGATGAAACTTTTGCTCCAGTTGCAAGACTTGAAGCCATTAGAATTTTCTTGGCTTATGCTACTCACTTGCAATTCAAAGTCTTCCAGGTGGATGTCAAAAGTGCGTTCCTGAATGGAAAGTTGGAAGAAGAAGTGTATGTTAAGCAGACTCCAGGTTTCTTGAACGAAAAGCATCCTCACTAGTTATATAGACTAAACAAAGCTTTGTATGGTCTTCGTCAAGCCCCAAGAGCCTGGTATGACATTCTAACTAAACATCTTCTTAATAATGGTTTTCAAAGAGGTGCAATAGATAATACCTTGTTTATTTTGAAAGAAAAAGGTAATATCTTGTTGGTACAAATTTATGTTGATGACATTATATTTGGGTCAACTGATGATGGAATGTGTAAAAGGTTTTCAAAAATCATGTCTCAAGAATATGAGATGAGTTTAATGGGTGAATTAACATTTTTCTTAGGTTTACAAATTAAACAAACCATGGATGGTATTTTTATTAACCAAGAAAAATATGTCAGAGATTTGTTAAGAAAATACAAATATGATTCTATCCCATCGAAAACCACACCTATGTCAGCTCCATTAAATTTGGATTCTGACCCAAATGGTAAACCAGTGGACCAAAAGGAATATCGTGGAATGGTTGGTTCACTGATGTATTTAACTGCCAGTCGAACAGATATAATGTTTGCAACATGTCTATGTGCCAGATTTCAGGCTAATCCAAAAGAATCACATTTGCATGCTATTAAACGCATTTTCAGGTACCTAAAAGCGTGCCTAGCCTTGGTCTTTGGTATCCCAAAGGCTCAGGGTTAGATCTAATGGGTTATTCAGATTCAGATCATGCAGGTTGTAAGATTGATAGAAAGTCTACAACTGGTGGTTGTCACTTCCTAGGGAGAAAAACGGGTGAGTTGGACCAGTAAGAAGCAGACTTCGGTCTCAATGTCAACTGCTGAGGCAGAGTACATTTCTGCGGCCAGTTGCTGTGCCCAGATTCTTTGCATCAAAAACTAGTTACTTGATTATGGTATGAAATACACAAGAACCCCAATCTTTTGTGACAACACCAGTGCAATTGCTATATCTCACAACCCAGTGATGCACTCAAAGACAAAGCATATTGACATCAGGTATCACTTCATTCGTGATCATGTTATGAAAGGAGACATTGAAATACATTTCATCCCCACTGATAAACAGTTAGCTATTCGTGATCATGTTATGAAAGGAGACATTGAAATACATTTCATCCCCACTGATAAACAGTTAGCTGATGTCTTTACAAAACCTCTTGATGAGAAAACTTTTAAACATCTCATCAGTGAATTGGGTATGTTAAATCCTCATTAAACTGAAGAGGCCTTCCAGTTGAGGATAGTCCAGGTGATCCTTGATTGGTTGGAGATTGAACGCCTTGATGTACTCAAAGACTAGTCATTGATCAAATGGATCACATTTTTAGGGGGAAAGACTCAAAATATTTTTCCAATTAAAATTCGTTTTGTTTTGAAAAATGCAACTGGTGAATTTCTCAGTTGAAACTGGCATCTGAAAAATCTCTCCACTATGTTAGTTTGGTCTTGTCTTAAACTGGTGGTCAACCTGATTTCATAACGTTATGTTTTACTTGGTAAATACTTGTGACACGTGATGATACTCGAGTGTTTGTATCGCACTCACAAACGTCACCTGACATGTCTTACGTGTCAAGACTTTTTGCTGAAAATTATTGCACTTTTTATGGGAATTGTTGAAGTTAATGGGTGAGTGGGAATACCAGCCATCATAGCATTAAATGCTTGATGAGAGGTATTAAATGTTTTTGAATTCTCAAAATTACTAAAAATCAAATTTTGAAATTGTGTGTAAAATTTGGGGATTAAAATATCTTTTCGTATATATATTGGTAATATTTTACTGCCTATATATACCCCCACTAAATATTTTTCTCATTTACTTCGCACAAAATTTCTTTCATTTACTCTTCCAATCATTTACAATTCGAGATCTCTTTCTCTCTTTCTTCTTTAAATCCAAAACCCTAAATCCAAAATCTCAAATGGCTCTTAAATCTTCATCTTCTTCATCTCGCTCTCGTGATGTGAATCTACTCACTGTCGAGTATATTCCATCCCAAAATGTTTCTCATGCTTTTGGTGCCCCCATAAGGTCAAAATTAATAAAATTAAATCCAAACAATCCAATGGCTTCTCTTCAAGGGCATCAGGCCGCTGATTCTCTCATTGGGAAAATCCAATCCTTCCTTTGGGATTCTCCCCTCAGCGATGCCTTTTCATTGAACCCAAACAAGTTGTTTCATGACTACTTGTGCGAGTTCTGGTACACAGCGTCCAATTCTGATGACTGCTCATCCATCTCCTTCACTTTAAAGGATGGGTCAGTCCCATGTACCATCACCACTGAGACATTGAGGGAGGCCCTTAACCTCAATTACTGGAGACAAGATGAGAGTCCAGTGGTGATTTCTCCTAATATCAACTTCCGTCAGGTCTTCCTTGACATGGGTAATAAAGAAGTCTTGGAGGGAGGTGTACTGAAGACCAAAGGATCAATTACTATGAGAGGGCTTTCACCATCCTGGAAGTACTTCATGGTCCATTTGGTAGAAAGTTTAGGTGGGAGTTCTGGTGGTTTTCACCAGATAAACTCTTTCCAGGCAGAAATGGCATACTGCTTGTGGAATGGACTAAGGGTGGACTTCGCAAACATCTTGTTCAGAAGCTTGGTGTTTAAATTGAAAGGCAACAGGGGTCCTTGTATCCCATTTTCGTGATTTCTATCTCTTTGTTTCATACTAATTCTGGGCAGAGAAGAATACAACAACACACAATCATTATACTCTGTGCCAGAATTATTAAGAAATCTGGACAACCTTGTGTCTACATCTGATGAAGTCCAGATTTCTCCAAGAATGCTACTTGCATTCTCTAAAACTGATGCACCACCACCAGGTGAGTCAGAAAGACAACTGGGCGGGCCTCAAAATAATAAGGGACCCACCAGTTCGGCTGTAGATGCTGTGACTATTGCAGAACCTGGAGATCTCCCCTCAGGCATCCAGGCGGTTCCAAAGGCAAGAAGATCTACCAAAAGTAGAAGAAGATCTAGATCAGAACTTGCTATATCTGACCAGTCACAACCAGTGATCGTGGTCTCTGAATCACTAGCCCATGATATTGCAACAGAGGAAAGAGCAATTGTAGTTGAGGCTCTAGTTACCTCTTTTCAGGGAGAAGATGCTTCGGCAACGAATCCTATAACTGATGAAACCATTGAGGAAACTCAAACTGGTCATCAGGAGTCTGAACAACCTGTTCAGCCACCCCCAACATTTATGGATCTTGGCATAAATAAGGGTGAGTTTCAGCTTGAATCTTCGGATTCATCTGAGACTGAATCTGACCAGGAGATGGCTGATGCAACTGTACTTGATCAGCTCCCTTCTCTCCTTGGTCAGCCCCAAGAACCACAAGTTTCAGTTTCACCACTTGACTTCTCCTCCTTAAAAGAAATTCCAACATTCGCCTCTCGACAACTACTTTCATCCATGAATGTGCCTAGAAATAGACACATTCTTACACCACCGTCGCCGACGTTCACACCTGAGCATTCTCAACATGAACGTCACATTGAATCTCTTCCCCTTCCTTCTTCAACAACTTCTACTCCTTCAGTTGGTGCAACAACAACTGGAGAACCTTCACTTAATGTACCTCATCCAGTTGTATCTGTTGCATTCCAAGCAGGTCCAGTGGCACCTTCCCCTCCGTCACTGGACAGCCAGTTCGTGTCTTTCCAAACCGATATCTCAAACCTTTTAACAAGGGTGGAGGATATGCAGAAGACACTAGACAAGAATACCAAGTCCCTCTCCAAATACCACAAGGATCATATTACGAATGTAAGGGTGGTTGATTTGGAGATTAACAAGTTCTTTGGCAATGAGGACTTGGTATTCAGGAAGCTCAACGAGTTGGTCATCAGCTGCAATTCACTGGCTACTTCTTTAAAGGAAGCTTTTGACTTAACTCAATAAAAGGTACACACATCCATCACCAACCTGCTGAATAATACTGTCAGATCATCAGAGGTTGAGTTGAAAGAATTAGAAAGACAGGTCAAATTGCTTGTTGACAAACCTGGTCTGGATGTTGTTGAGCTTGGCAACCAATTGGCCACTTCAGTTGGTCAGCAAATTGAAAATACCTTGGCTGAAAGGGAGAATAATTTGATAGAAGGGGTGATATCTGAGATCACCAAGACTGCAGCGCCCCAGGTTGATCTCACCCTCATAACATCTAAGATCAATCAGTTGAGGTGCAGTCTGGATACATTAGCCAGCAAGGTATTTGATCACACTACTGCAATTGAAAAACTGACCACTGAAGCAGGCAAAGAAAAGGAAGAAGAAGTTGAAAAGGAAGCATTGGCAACTGGGCTCTCTCCAGATGATTTAAATATACTTCAAGCAATTCAAAAGAGTCAAGACACCACTTGTGGAAATGTCATGACTCAATCTCAAGAGATTAATCATCTATGGAGGACAGTTCGCATCTGTAACATCCCAAACTTTTTAAGTTTGACTGTTTGACTAGACCGTTAGCTAACGTTAGGTTTCGTCAAGTTTATGTGCCTTGGATAAATTATGTGATTAATGTGACCATAAATATATATTTAAGAAAGATTAAAATAAAAGTATTAAGGTAACTAATCATATATCGTATATGTATATATACGAATTATATGATTTGATGTCAAGTTGGTCATATTATTGTTTAAGTCGGTGGGCTTGTAAGTAAAGTTACTAAAACCTACCTCCTTATTCTTATTATATATATAGATTAGTTTTAGGCTTTTTATTGGAATTGTCGTCGAAAGAAAATAAGAAAAACCCCAAAACACAATTGTTATCTTCTATAGCCGAATACATAAAGTTTGATTGTGGTGGGATCTCTAAG
The DNA here is from genome assembly GCF_010389155.1 of Erigeron canadensis. Classification (NCBI taxonomy): domain Eukaryota; kingdom Viridiplantae; phylum Streptophyta; class Magnoliopsida; order Asterales; family Asteraceae; genus Erigeron; species Erigeron canadensis. Next base: position 15,182,049 of record NC_057769.1, on the reverse strand, counting down.
CACATCGAATAGAACGAATAAGAGGTAGAAACAAGTTTATTGCAGTAGGTGATTGGTTCGTTTTAGCAGCCGCAGGTAAGATTCGTTTGTCTTGTGTTAAGCTTAACCCGTGCTAGTTCCACGGAGCTAGGGCGTACGTGGTCACGTGGTTTGGGAATCATGATACCTCCCGTGGCATAGTTATGTTTGAGTATTCCGGGTGGAGTAACTAACCACCAATGCGTAAAGGTATAAACGGTTTGTTCAGTTGGATAGACATTGTCTTTCCTTAACGACGCCGATGGACCACCTTATGGTTTACCCATCATGTCGGGTGTGAGGACTCCATGTATGGTCTATGACCGCCTACACACAACCCCACATCCCCATGTAAGTGGCATAAGTCACTTAGCCTATGTCTAGGGAAAGATATAAAGTAATGGAAGAAAGATATGAAAGAAAAGTAGGCACATTAGGTATATGATGATCCTATTGTGTTATATGCTATGTATGTGATATTAACTCTTATGACACGTTTTTGTTAATACATTATGAAATGGCAAATGTTTTCAAATCATGTTATCTTACTTAGCTAATTTATTAGCTAACACTTGTTCTTTTGAAAATTTTGTGCCTTCAGGATAAGCAAGTTTGAGCTAGGAAAGGATTAGCTCGGTGAGATGGGTATAAATAATAAAGAAGATTAGCATTAGACATTGAATGCTTAGACTTCACCTTTTAGCCATTGTTTGGCTACTTTAATTACGATTTATGATGAATGTAATAATGATGGCATTTATGTTGGTGCCATGACTTGGATTTTACTTTTATTATTTTGATGATGCACATTAGTAACACCATTTATGAAAGGTACCATCCGTTACGGATGGGGCAGTTTTTAAAGTGATCTTTTCCGCTACATTTTAAACGTTGTTTGGCAAAGTTTTTGAAAATCCAGGTTTTTAAATGACGGGTGTTACATGGTGGTATCAGAGAAATGGTTTAAGTGAACCAAAATTCGACCAAGACCATAGGATTTTGGACTTAAACCGCATGAGAAATGATAGGCTTAAGTAGTAATGCTTTAGCTTTATGATTAAATGTCTTTAGGACGGGTTGGGATGAGCATGAGTGTAGGTTTGAGGCTTGATTATGTTTACGATATGTTTATGCAATTATGTAGGCCCTAACCTCTCTTTTGTTCTCACTCAATTCGTCTCTAATCATCGTCATTATGTTATAGACAAAATGGTTAATACTCGTGCTACTAGTCAACGTGATGGAGCTACCACTAGCAATGCTCCTATTAACCGGAATGAGGTTGGAAATCCGGCTAATCCAAGGCCTATTCGAAGGCCATATCCCGGTGAACAACCAACTAGGCCGGAGATTGAACGAGCTAACCCGGTAATCGAGCAAATTCCTACTCAAGCTGAAATGTATGAGGAATTGAGGGCTATGCGAGCTCAACTACAAAGAACCGAACAAGAACTTGCACAAGTAAGAGCTGAAAGAGAAGTCAACTCACACGGGGAAGAGCATACTGCTTCTAATCGCTCCAACCGTGTTGAGCCATCCATGATAAGGTCACAAGGTGCTCTAGTGAATGATCGGGTTGTTGTTCATGCTGAGAATGTTAATGCTGGAGGAAATGTAATTCCCGTCGGTTATGTTCCACGACCTAAGGAGTTCAAGTTTGAGAGTTTCAAGAGATGTGGTGCAAAGGACTTTTATGGTAACCTTGATGCAGTTGGTTGTATGGAATGGCTAGAAGATATTGAAGTTGTGTTTGCTTCATGTGATTGCCCTGAAGATAAGAAGGTGTTGAGTGCTTCTAGAATGTTGAAAGAGGGTGCTCGTGATTGGTGGAGGGGCACTACGGTTTCTATGACCCCTGCTGTGAGGTCTGCTTTGACTTGGGATCATTTCAAGGAGAAGTTCATGGAGGAGTATATTGGTACCTGTGAGAAAAGGTTGCTCGAGAAGGAATTTCGTGCTCTTAAAGCTGATGTTGGAGGCATGGCCGAATATGCTCGTTCGTTCATGTCAAAGATTAAGTTTGTGGAGAACTTGCTTCCTAATGAAGAAGACAAAGTTGCTGCTTATGTAGATGGTATTCCAGCTAGCTATCGGGGTATCTGTAGGCAACATGTTACTCTTGCAGGTGCTATCAAGGAATCTAAGAAGCTGGATGATGATTTTAAGACTGAGAAGGCTACTGTGAAGGAAAATGATGATAAAAAATCTGGTTCTAAAAGGAAGTATGATGGATCATCGGGTTCTAGTGGAAAGTTCAAGAAAAGATCATCGTCAACGGGTGGAAGCAACAACTATGCAAAGCCGAAGAACTGGTGTGGTACTTGTAAGGCTCCTCACTCAGGTGCATGTTCAGATAAGACTTGTAGGTGCGATACTTGTGGTGGTACTGGTCATGCTACTTCAGAATGCAAGGAAAAGCCCAAGTGTTACAGGTGTCACCAACACGGTCATTTCATCAAGGATTGCCCGCAAGGAAAAGATGATGGAAAGAAGACAGTTGCACCAAAGCCAAAAGGATTGCCCGCTAAGGACAACGATGAGGTAGTAAGCGGTACTTTTCTTGTTAATTCAACACCTGCTTCTGTTCTTTTTGATTCGAGTGCAAATAGGTCTTTTGTGTCTACTTTATTTGCTCCTAAGCTCGATAGAGATACTACTCCCCTAGATTGTTCTATAGAAGTTGAGGTTGCTAACGGTACTATTAGTGACATTCGAGAGGGTTATGATGATTGTTCCATTGAAATAGAAGGTCGTTCCTTTCCGGTTCAGTTATTGCCCACTACTCTTGCTGGGTTTGATGTGGTGATTGGCATGGACTGGCTATCTCAACATGATGCTAACATTTTATGTTCCCAAAAGATCGTGCGTTTCTCTTCTCTAGATGGTAAAGTTATTTCAGTTTATGGAGACAAGAAGAAAGGAAGCTTGAAGATCACTAATTTGATGAAGGCTCTCAAATGTATCCGACAGAATAAGAACCACTTCCTTGCTTATGTTATTGATGCACGAAAAGAAAAGTCTCCCATATCAGATGTTGATGTGGTTTCTGAATTTTCTGATATTTTTCCTGATGATCTTCCCGGTATTCCTCCCGACCGTGAGGTTACATTTCAGATTGATCTTGTACCCGGTGCTACTCCTGTTGCAAAAGCACCATATCGTTTGGCTCCTACAGAAATGAAAGAGCTTATGTCTCAGCTCCAAGAGCTACTTGACAAAGGTTTCATACGTCCAAGTTCCTCGCCTTGGGGAGCTCCTATTCTCTTTGTCAAAAAGAAAGATGGTTCTATTCGTATGCGCATAGACTACCGTGAGCTTAATAAGCAAACGGTTAAGAATAAGTATCCTCTCCCACGTATCGATGATCTCTTCGATCAACTCCATGGTGCTTCTTACTTCTCAAAGATCGACTTGCGGTCTGGCTATCATCAATTAAAAGTCAAAAAGGAAGATGTAGCCAAGACAGCTTTTCGTACACGTTATGGGCACTATGAGTTTCTTGTCATGCCATTTGGGTTGACAAATGCTCCTGCCGCTTTTATGGATTTAATGAATCGGGTATGTCGCCCATTCTTAGATCATTTTGTGATTGTCTTCATTGACGATATTCTTATCTATTCGAAGTCTGAAGCTGAGCATCGTGAGCACTTAAGAGTTGTCCTTGAGGTTCTTAGGGAGAAAAAGTTATATGCAAAGTTCTCAAAGTGTGAATTCTGGCTTCGAGAAGTTCAATTTCTCGGGCATGTCATCTCTTCCGAAGGTATTAAAGTTGATCCTGCAAAGATTGAAGCTGTCTCCAAATGGGAACAACCAAAGACGCCTACGGAAATCAAAAGTTTTCTTGGTTTAGCGGGCTACTATCGAAGGTTCATTCAAAATTTCTCTCGTATAGCTAAGCCTATGACCGAATTGACAAAGAAAGGAGTGAAGTATGTGTGGACTGAAGCACAAGAAAAGGCTTTCCAAACGTTAAAAAAAAAGCTATGTGAAGCTCCTGTCCTCGCCTTACCAGAAGGTACTGATGATCTTGTTGTTTATAGCGATGCATCTATTTCAGGTTTGGGTTGTGTTCTAATGCAAAGAGACAAAGTCATTGCATATGCTTCACGCCAGTTGAAGCCTCATGAAAAGAACTACCCGACTCATGACCTTGAATTAGCCGCTGTAGTGTTTGCTTTGAAGTTATGGAGACACTACTTATATGGCACTAAGTGTACATTGTACACCGATCATAAGAGCTTGCAATATGTGTTCACTCAAAAGGATTATGATTGTGAGATAAAGTATCATCCTGGTAAAGCTAATGTGGTGGCAGATGCGTTGAGCCGAAAAATGAAGAATTTTTCTTGTAGATTGATGAGTATGGTTGTCCAAGCTAAGTCTGGGTTACTTGAACGAATCAAGGAAGCCCAAGCTAAAGCTCTACTGAAAGAAAATGTTGATAAAGAAAGTATCGGCAAGAAGAAGCGACTTGCTATGGAAATGAATAGCCGTGGATTTCAGACCTATAAGGCCGGATTTGGGTACCATTGCTTGATGGTAACCGTGAGTTGATTCTTGAAGAAGCTCATAGGTCAAGATATTCAGTTCATCCCGGTGTTACAAAGATGTATGCAGATTTGAAGCCTCTTTATTGGTGGCCAAATATTAAAGGGGAAGTTGCGCTTTTTGTTGAAAGATGTTTGACTTGTGCTCATGTTAAAGCTGATCATAAGAAGCCATATGGAATGTTGCAGCAGTTAGAGATTCCGGAATGGAAATAGGATCATATTACTATGGATTTTGTGACCAAGTTACCTAGAACACCAAAAGGAAATGATATGGTATGGGTTATTGTGGATAGGTTGACGAAAAGTGCTCATTTCTTAGCAACACGGCAAGATGTACCATTGACCAAGATGGCGAAGATGTACATAGATGAAATCATTTCGAAGCATGGTGTTCCTTTGTCTATAGTGTCGGATCGAGACACAAGGTATGTATCTAGCTTTTGGAAAAGTCTTCAACGAGAGTTAGGTACTAGAGTTAACTTGAGCACTGCTTATCATCCTCAAACTAATGGGCAAAGTGAAAGAACTATTCAAACCTTGGAAGATATGTTAAGGGCTTGTGTTTTGGAGTACGGTGGTGCAAGGAATGATCATTTGCATTTGATTGAGTTTACTTATAATAATAGCTATCATGCAAGCATTGGCATGCCACCGTTTGAAATGCTCTATGGAAGGAGATGTCGAACTTCAAGTTGTTGGTTGGAGCCCGGTGAAAAGCAGTTTACTGGACCCGAAATTATTCAAATCACAGCTGAAAAGGTCAATATTGCTAAAGAAGCCCTTTGTGTAGCTAGAGAACGTCAGAAAACTTATGCCTACAAGAAAAGAAGACCGGTTGAGTTTAAAGTTGGTGACATGGTGATGCTGAAAGTTTCTCCATGGAAAGGTGTCATACGTTTTGGAAAGAAAGGAAAGTTAAGTCCACATTTCATTGGACCATTCAAGATATTGAAGCGTATCAAAGATCTAGCTTATCAGTTGGAATTACCTCCAGAATTGGATGGAATTCACAACACATTTCATGTTTCGTATTTGAGGAAATGCTTGGCGGAAGAGTCTAGTGTTATTCCTATTGAAGATGTGAGTATTGATCCCAAAAAGAGAATGGTAGATGAGCCGGTAGCGATTATTGGAAGGAAGCAAAAGAAACTTCGCCGGAAGGTGATTGATCTTGTGTTAATCAAATGGAAGCATAACCATGGTGAAAGTCTAACTTGGGAGACCGAGTCCGTGATGAAGGAGAAGTATCCTCAATTGTTCATTTCTGATGAGATTACGGGGACGGAATCCTCTTAAGGGAGAGGTAATTGTAACATCCCAAACTTTTTAAGTTTGACTGTTTGACTAGACCGTTAGTTAACGTTAGGTTTCGTCAAGTTTATGTGCCTTGGATAAATTATGTGATTAATGTGACCATAAATATATATTTAAGAAAGATTAAAATAAAAGTATTAAGGTAACTAATCATATATCGTATATGTATATATACGAATTATATGATTTGATGTCAAGTTGGTCATATTATTGTTTAAGTCGGTGGGCTTGTAAGTAAAGTTACTAAAACCTACCTCCTTATTCTTATTATATATATAGATTAGTTTTAGGCTTTTTATTGGAATTGTCGTCGAAAGAAATAAGAAAAACCCAAAACACAATTGTTATCTTCTATAGCCGAATACATAAAGTTTGATTGTGGTGGGATCTCTGAGCACATCGAATAGAACGAATAAGAGGTAGAAACAAGTTTATTGCAGTAGGTGATTGGTTCGTTTTAGCAGCCGCAGGTAAGATTCGTTTGTCTTTGTTGTTTTGTTTTTACATCCATAGTAGAGTATTATATTATACTAATAATATGGACTTGTATATTTAAAAGTGATGGATAACAAGTTGAGGAAAGACAAAAGTTATAAATTTCCATCATGATCTAGTCGTGTGATGGTGGCCTATTTATAAACAATTTTATAAAGTTTATATATTTTATATATCCTAGCTACAATATACTATGTATAGTAATAATAATAAAAAGATGTTTGTTGTGTCATGGGGCTAGGTGTCCAACAAAAAGAGAAAAAGATAAGGTGGTATATGCACAACTAAAAGTCCATGATTTGCAACTATCTTGGTCAGGAGCTATATAAATATAAATAAGCATAGAGATACTTGTGACTAGTAAATTAAAAAAGGAACAAAAGCCCCTTTTCTCTTTTGATGTGGATCGATCAAACCAAGAAACAAACAAATTATTTTGTTTGTTGTTTATTCAAATTTAAAGAAAGGCTTGTTACAGGAAAAGTATATATTTAATTCATATATAGATATGTTTGAATTCTATTTAGTTTCTTATAAGAGTCATGTATATTTTAATATTAATTGATAAGGTGTTTTGACTTAGTTTGATTTCTTAGTCAAACAAACTAAAGAAACTAAATACTGATTCGATTGTTGTATGAGTAATTTGACAGCAAAGTTAAAAGTTATTGTTTTTGGTTTATGTTTTTTTGGATCGTTCGAATTAAGGAGCATAGCCGTACGTAATTTTAATTTAAATTATATGTGTAAATTAGATATATTAGCCAACTCAAATTATAATAGCGTCTTAATATCATGTAACTATATAGGTATTTGGACATTGACGGAATAACGAGTTTGAGTTACATATTTACCCTACTCGAGGTAAGAGAACATCTTTCGTCACCTGATGGTACAACAAAACATAGTTTTTATAAGTTAAACCCCCAAATAAATATAATTGCATGTTTTTATGATTATGGGATTATATGGGAGGTTCTTATGAGATATGTATGATTGCCATTGATAATAAATGGTAAGTTATGTATGCTTTAACGGTATTATGATGATATGCATATGATATGAAATGATGAGATGCTATGATTATATGAATGTTTGCATCGCTTGTACACCTAGTCACTAGACATATGAATAGGATTGCCATGACACATGCACGATTAAGGGCCCTAAAAGTAAAGATAATTTTATGTGACTAGTTTAGGTGAAAGTTAGCCTAAGCTAATATAATTAAGAAGTCTCGAGCATATGTAAAGTCTTGTGTTAAGCTTAACCCGTGCTAGTTCCTCGGAGCTAGGGCGTACGTGGTCACGTAGTTTGGGAACCATGATACCTCCCGTGGCATAGTTATGTTTGAGTATTCCGGGTGGAGTAACTAACCACCAATGCGTAAAGGTATAGACGGTTTATTCAGTTGGATAGACATTGTCTTTCCTTAACGACGCCGATGGACCACCTTATGGTTTACCCATCATGTCGGGTGTGAGGACTCCATGTATGGTCTATGACCGCCTACACACAACCCCAAATCCCCATGTAAGTGGCATAAGTCACTTAGCCTATGTCTAGGGAAAGATATAAAGTAATGGAAGAAAGATATGAAAGAAAAGTAGGCACATTAGGTATATGATGATCCTATTGTGTTATATGCTATGTATGTGATATTAACTCTTATGACACGTTTTTGTTAATATATTATGAAATGGCAAATGTTTTCAAATCATGTTATCTTACTTAGCTAATTTATTAGCTAACACTTGCTCTTTTGAAAATGTTATGCCTTCAGGATAAGCAAGTTTGAGCTAGGAAAGGATTAGCTCGGTGAGATGGGTATAAGTAATAAAGAAGATTAGCATTAGACATTGAATGCTTAGACTTCACCTTTTAGCCATTGTTTGGCTACTTTAATTACGATTTATGATGCATGTAATAATGATGGCATTTATGTTGGTGCCATGACTTGGATTTTACTTTTATTATTTTGATGATGCACATTAGTAACACCATTTATGAAAGGTACCATCCGTTACGGATGGGGCAGTTTTTAAAGTAATCTTTTCCGCTACATTTTAAACGTTGTTTGGAAAAGTTTTTGAAAATCCAGGTTTTTAAATGACGGGTGTTACAGCATCTTATGTGGAGTCTTCAAAGAGTGCAAGAACATGCAATCGTGGCAGCCTCTAGATCGTTTGCCTTCCAGTCATGCCGATTTTGAAGCTATTAGGCAAGGACTAGATGCTGCCAAGGGGGAAAGGTCTGTTCGTATCCCTCGCACTGTGGTTGAAGCTTCAGGTTCAGGGAAGGAGATGGTTGTTGCTACCAGTACTGAGGCTAGTGAGCAGGTTATTGAATCTTTTGATGATGTGGTTGATAGGGGGAATGTGGATAAGGGAAAGGCCATTGCAACTGATGACTCTGAGAAACCTGCCGCTGATGCACCTATTTTGGAAACTGGCAATGTTGACCAATTGCCTCCAGTTACTGAAAGCGAAAGTCAGAAATTAGCAAGGGTTGGGTATCTGGTCAAGGAAAAGAAGAAACAAATGAAGGCCAATCAGTTTGAATCAAGAAAAAATCTTCCAACCCCTCTTGTTGATGTAACTGACGCACAACTCCTTGGCTTGCAACTGTTGGAATATAAGAAAATAAAAGAAGATCCAAGGATTGTCAATGCCCTGAACGAAATGCTTGAAGTAGAACTGGACAAACACTACCAAAACGATGAAGCTGGTCTTGATGCCAAGTGTTTGAATGTATCGGTGGAAAAGGCTAAAGAGATAAGGTCAGAAGGGATTCTCAAACGGATTGAACAAGTTAAGAAGGTGGTCAGCAAAGTATTAACTCCACCCAAGTCCAAAGGAAGAAAACAAAAAGCCTTATCAAGAGATGCAAATCTGAGGACTTGGGTAGAACCATCTGAACCCACAACTGATGATATTCGAGCTGCTACTCACAAACTGAGCACGAGTAAGATCAAGCTGACCAATGAATCAGAGGCTCGCACATACTTATCTGATGTACAGCGTCGAAGGCACAATAAAGGTAAGATCACTGATGTGAAAGTATCGATCAAACCTGGTGCCAAACATTTTGTTGTTGAGGTTCAATACTTTGGTGGACCCAAAAGAACAACTGAGAACTCTGATGTCCATCAGTATGGTCATTCAGAGCATGTAGAGATGTTGAACTTGCTAGAGAGTAGGCAGCGAAAGAACAAGGTTGAAAAAGGCTGGGAATATGTATTGCAAAATCTGATCAAGTTCCAAGGAAAACATTGAAGAAAGATTAGGCCTTGATCTTGAAGACAAACAGCCAATCTCATCTGTTGCCAAGAGAAGGAAAACTGGCGAAGGGCCATCTGTTTAAGTTTTCCTTCTATCTATCTGCTTATAATTTTATTTACTTTCTTGTAACTTCATTGTAAAATTGTGTATATACAAGTTGTCAGATTGTAATTCACAAGTTAGATAACTGATAAGATCTACAAACAATTAAAATTAAACCCAAGGCATTTGATGATCTATAAAAATGTCTTGGAAACTTAATAGGTTTTATCAAACTCAAGTATTTCAAACTTACACTTGTATAGAAACAAGTTTGAAAATACTTGGCAATATTTCAGGACAATTAGGGGGAATTTGTTAGGTCCAGTTTTGCTGAAAACTGGATCTCTCCAGTTACATCTGGAGAGCATGAAGAATTGTCTGAAATATTTGAAGTCCAGTTGCAATGTACAGTTTATGCAACTGATGACTTCCTCCAGTTGAGATCAGAAGACATATACCTGAAGACATTCCAATTGAAGTCGAAGACAACAAGTGGAAGAAAGAGAATGGCAATGGCAGCGAAGCCCAATTGACATTCTGCCAGATCAATCAACTGGAGAATCCCTCAGTGTAAATGCCTTTACAAAGCTTTACACTGATTACGAGGAGGACATTTTACACTACATCCTTTTAACCGGACAATAATCTTGTCTGTGGATAAAAGTGCAAAGATGTAGAGTGGTTGAATAAAGTAACCTTTTGTCTTACTTTTTTTAGCACACACAAAGGATTATTTACTAATACTTTTGTGTGCTGTCAACCATATTTGTACGTCGAAGTTGAGATCCCAATGCTCATACTTCGACTATAAATAGAGGTCCTTGCCCAAGCATTTCAACAACTTTGCAAACACATACATTCTGCAATATTGGTGAACTTGTGCAATATTCTATCAATCGTAAAAAGGAACATTTCACAACTTTAAGTGTTTCGATTGTTAGGAGAATTTCCAAGTATAGATCAATTGTATTTCATAGGTTGTTAGGATATTTACATCTTTGTATTATCTTGGTTCCGCAACAACCTTGTACTTTATTTAACAATCAATAAATAAAATACACTTGAAAATTATATATTGTCTCACCATATTTTCTTATTTGTCAGTTACATTATTGCATTGTATTTACTTATTCCGACTGTCACCTTAATAAGTAACATTCCAGTTAACCTGGTACACTACTCACTCTAAACTGGTCACGTCCAGATTAAGTGATAGTGTTGCAAAGTACTCTCACCATTGACATAAAGTTGTCTTCAGCACCCATCTAGTATTAGTTGGGACTTACAATATATATTTTATGTTTCTGTTGAAAATAATTAAAATAAAGAAATCACTACATCCAATTCCTTACCTTGAGCCTCTAGAATATCCTAACACCACCAATACGATCTCTCTTAATTTTTTATTTTTGTTTATTACGGCTGACTACAAACCAAGAAGGTATGATCTCCTTTATTTTTCTTTCATGCGACGGCAACTACAAATAACATTCGTATTTATATATATATTTTACATTAGGGTTTATAAAATATAATACTTAAGTTCGTGAATCCCTAACTAGTTAAATGGGTTTCGTTAAATTAACACATAACACCCCTTTAACTTATTAATCATATAATCATTTCGAATAATCTCAATTAACGACACTTAGCATAAACTCAACTCTAAAAAAAATACATATCACCTTAACAGGCATTAATGGTAAACATTTATCGACACTTTTAGTCACATTTAATGGAAATATACCGACTGAATGTTTGAAAAAAAAATAGAAACGCGTAATTACCCACATAAATGATACACTTTATTCTACTTAATCAGCACATATTGATCCACATAAATATATAATGTCACTTAACGACATGTCAACATTGGCTAACAGTCAAACTTAACAGAATCGAATAAAAGAGTTCGGGATGTTACAAGTACTTTTCTAATATCAACATACGACTCTTGTCTATTTTGAGTCGTTTTAAGTCTTTCACTACTACTTTCATTTATCCTTACGTAATCTCAAGAACACACCGGGTCTTTCAAACTCTCATTAATTCACTTGTCCCCAATAATTGGGAGTTCAATATTTCTCACCATAAACATTTCATTCAATCTTTATCAATATTCTTCTCATTTCGGGGATCTTAAAACCTTTTTGTTTCCTATTTCCAAAAAAAAAAAAAAAAATTTATGAACTCTTAATTGACAGGGGCTTTTGTATCTCATACCATCGTAAAGATTTTCACTTATCCTATCAAAACAATCTCACATTCATTCCTAATTCATAATTCCTTATTTCCCACACTTAAGGGATTACTAAAATAAGTTTCAAACTCTCGAGATAATTCATTTTTCTTTCATCTCTTAAAACTTATGAGTTAATTATAAATATCTCTTCTACAATTCCTTGCACAAATTAAAACATTTCGATTACATCATTAATTATAAAATAAGTATCAAAATTACCATACACGGTTTATTAGATGTATAGCATGACAATCTTATAACAACCAAAAACAAAACAAAACCAATATATTCATGTTATCATAATAATTCACTATCTTAGTCTCTCATGTGGGATTAATCACACCACCAATCTTGTCTAACACATCTTGTTATATAACAACAGCTTTAACCATACCTCGATGGTCTTTATTAAATTCGGCGGTAACTCCAACTTTTATAAAAATTTCTCAATGCTTATAATAACGATGCCACGGTCTCAATACCTAGTGGTCTTATACTGATGATCACAATATCATATGTCTCATTACCCAATGGTCTTATATCACAATAATGAAGCCATATGTCTCTCTACCTAATCGTCTTACAATACAATAATAAAGCCGCAGGTTTCACCACCTTGTGGTCTTATACCGATAGTATTATGCCATGGGTTTCACCACTCAATGGTCTTATCTCATACTAATGGTGCCACGGGTTTCACTGCATTATGGTCTTATACCAAATTCAATCACAATTTCACATATCTTGTATTTTCTCATTATAAACTCTTTATCAAATGATCATTATTAATTTATGAACCATTGCATTCATACTCACTATCCCAACTTTGGGTTCACTTATATTCGTTTTCATGAATTCATTATCGTCATAAAAGTCGTGATAACTCAAATTTATACAAATCAGCGTTTCAAATTCTATAAATCTTCACAATCTTTTTAAGGATCACTTTGTCATCCATATCAAAATATCTCACATCTAACAATCTTCGATTTATTCTCATCCTCTTTGCTCCAGACATATTATCAAAGTGTTTCCAACGCCCTTCTATGACTTTTATAACTATACGTTAACTAAGTTTTATCAATACTACTAAAGTCTTCACGGTGGCATCATCTCAATGCCACTTCATTTAGATAAATCAACTTACATTTAACAAATTTTAAGTTATTTCCATGTAACGATTCTCTTTCTACTCTTCTAAAGGACTTGGAAAACTTCACTTCAATATATTAAACTTGTAGCTTCCACTAAGTTTCATTTTTAAATTCCATCTGTTTATCAGAAGAAAGACTTAACACTATCTTGGAAAAGATTTCAGTAGTTTCTTTCTTAATACCAAACAACATCACAACTCACTCCATAATTACCATCATCACTACTTACAGATTCATTACTAAACACTATGATTATCACTCAAAGTCATAACGTTATCCGTGAACTTTGTCACCATCGTCTATATACTTGTTATTTCCGCCTCACCCGCCAATATGTTTCATTTTTCTTTATAATTCTGTTAATTACTATCTCCTTTGTGTAATAACAAATCTTCTTTCAGTCCAAATTTCATTACATTTCCACCAATTCACTAATTAACAAGGTAATAGCATTTCTAATTCCTTATGATCGACTTAATCAATTAATTTACTATCATTAACCTTACTTTCCTTTCTATATTATCTTACATCTCTTAATTCTCATATGATTCAATCAACCATTTCATTTCTTAATTAGTTTTCCCAACGCACTCAACATCACCCTATAAATTCTACATCCTCAATTTACTTATAGTAACGAATCTTAAAACTTCTATACCAACTTCATTATAGTTCAAAAATGACACTGTTCAACCTACCATTATCATCTGACCTATATTTCACTATCATTTACTCATTAACTATCAACATTAAATCTTCAATTTATCTCTTAGGTACCAACTTATAATTATCATTATCGAGAATATAAATAAATCGAATACACTATGACTCCAATCATAAAATTTATACTCATAGTAAACATATAAACATATTGAATCGACCACCTGCTTTCAAGTAAACGTACCTACGAATTTCTTTAACCATAATCACGTATTCTTTAAACTGAATCATTTCCTTAATGGGACTTATTCCGCATTTAAATATAAACCTTGCTCAATACAATTTGCTCATCGTCTATATCATTTAAACAAATCAAATTTTAAATTTACCAAACTATGTATAGCCCTTACTCAAGAGACTAGAAAACAGATTTAAATTTATTACTTGTTACATCCATAATTTTCCTTTTGGCACTCAGTCTTTTGATAATATCCATGCTAGCTCAGATAACCATACACCCTTCGCATAATTATGACAATATTTGTTCTATACTTCTGCACCATCATCAAGTAAACATTATTTCCATAAGCAATACTTCAAAACACTTCACACTACAACTCAATTCTTTTCATTCAAACCATGTATAGACTATTAATTATTTGCTAAATTATTTGTCAATCATTAATCTAACGATATCCACCGTATCCATACCATACTCTTCTCTTTCATTCCATCTAATCATTCAATAATTCAAAAATCAAATTCTTTTTCTAAGGTCAATTCGGCTTACTCTCATGCTATCTTTTCTTTTCTTATTTATCATTCTAACCTTTACATTCACGATATCATATTATCCCAAACAATTATAATTATATAGAGGCATTCACGTTCTATCCATCCTCCAATAAACAACTTCTAACAATTCAAGCACCTCTACTCTAAATCGCTCGTCAACCAACGTAGAACTCAACCCAAGAGAGTTTACTTAGATTATCAATATCATAATTTAAAGAACCTTTAAATATAACATTCATTTCAAGCACTCATCTCTAATACCCAAAATGTTCATGTTCAATCATTTCCGTATTTAGTGAGTGCGATTTAAAACGTAATAGCTTATGACCGGTAATAGGTCGGCTCTATTAGAATCATAAACTATTTCGTTTTAAACCAACCTTACTAAATACTTCAAATCTCAAACACGAACAACCCAAAAACTAAGGTCAAAGTCAATTTCCTATGGTTCAAGTCTAGGCATCTTAACTTAAAAGATCGAATACCTAAATCCCTTGAACCATGGTTCTGATACCAAAAATGTAACATCTCAACCCAAATGAAAGCGTAATTATTGAAAACCAAAACTTTAGACTTTAAACTTAGAAAAATACGGCCTTTTTCGCGAAAAATCAAAATGTTGCAATTCAAGAAAAGACACTAGTAGTGTTCTTAAAATGATGTAAATAGACTATTATATAAGTTTCAGGACCCAAAAAGGTCAAACGAAGGCTCGGGAAAAAAAATAAGGTTCGAGGTCAGTGGAGCACGGCCTGTGCACAGGGCAAGAGCCGTGCTCTGTGACACAGAGGCCGTGCTCTGTGACACAGAGGCCGTGCTCTCTACTGTACACCAAAAATACTCTTTTTGACGTTTTTCAGCATTTCGACTCACAATCAAACTTTTCCTTATCATTCTCTGATACAAGTAAATCATAAACACATTACTTAACATTACAAAAGGTTTTAAATGTTTAAGAGTAACTTCTACAACTTTACGCGTCAACCACCCATTTAGTCAAACATCCTAAATTAACCAAGTTTACCAAAGTGACAAGTTACCGAAAGGACTTATATCAAGAGCCAAGATGTACAAAGGGATTATCTAACCAAAATACCCAAAATGCCAACCTTCCAAGACTTCCAAATCTTCCGCAACTTCTCTCGATCAGTTCTTTATTCTTGCTACTACTACCAACTCCTATAAAAGAGTTAAACACTAAAATGTAAGCTACACTTAGTGAATGCATACACATATAATCATAATCATGCCCTTTTTAACATTGTGCATCAAGCACCACATAAAGTCTAGCAAGCTAGCCATTTTATACATATCAAACAACATACATTCATTTTCAACATGGCCATGGATATTTTGGCTAGTAGGATTTTACCCACCTACTAGCTCTTACATACAATATGACTAGTAGGAATTTACCCACCTACTAGTTTTATAAACAATCAAACTATGGGTCATAGGAATTTACCCACCTATGACCTCTAATAACAAGAATATGATTATATGCATATACACTCACCTCAAACTTGGCTATTAGATACAATGGCTAAAGGCTCAATTAGATGATCTTCACCACCTATACATAATACAACAAATTATATATCTATGAGTTTCATTACTCAACTCTTTCAAAATCATCTACTTGATTTCATCATAAACTTTATTCATTATGGTGTTTGGCTCTTAAAGCATTCCCACAAAATTCCATTTTCAAGTTCAACACCCTAAAACATAAGGTCTATTACTATGGGGTTTCATTATAAAAACTCAAATGCATTGACCCCATGCTTCTTCTTACAACTCCATTAGGGTTCCTTATCAAAATTCCCAAGATATCAAAATTTCCCAATTTTTCTAGCCAAAAACCCTAATTTTAAAATCAAGAACCCTAAAATTTGAAATTAAATAATTTAGGAAAACCTTACCTCAAAAGACAACAACACAATTGAAATTTCCGGATTTTCTTCCTTTCTCTCACTTTGCTTATTATTTGATTGAATTGGTTAATTTGATCTAGGAGGGTGAAATTGCATGAAATCACTTGATGAATTAGAAGGAAGTGGAAGATTGTAGAGGATTTGAGAAAGGAAGGATTTGAGAGGAAGGAGATAATGAAATTATGATTCATCAACACAAAGTGGCTGGACACTCTACCCATTTGCCACGTTCCATCCTTATTTTTGTGGGTTTAATATCCGCTAGCCACTAAAGTTCCAACTAAATTAACCCCTTCTCTGAAAACAAAATACTAGGAAATTAATTTAATGTCAAAACTACAAAAAGGGTTAATTTTCTATTACCTTAAAATATTGGGGTGTTACACTAGATGTATGAAAAAAATCATATATGATTTTGTATAGGGTTTTGACACTCTATGGGTAAAATCATTTTTGATTTTAAACGGTTTACCTTCTTTGTATGAACTCATTTGGTTTTGTTTCAATGTGTTATAAAAAATCATATATGATTTTGTATAGGTTTTTCCCAATGTATGCATAAAATCATTTTTGATTTTGAATAGTTGATTTTGAATAGGTTTTTCACAATGTATGCCTAAAATCAGTTTTGATTTTGAATAGTTCATTATATATAGGATTTTCATAATATAAGAGTAAAATTAAATATGATTCTAGGCATAAGAACACAAGTAACTAAAACCTCAATACAAAATCAAATTTTATTGTACAAAACACAAATCTATAGAATCTATATACAAAATCAAATAGGATTTTACACATACAGTTACAAAACATATATCTCTATAATCTCTATACATAATCAAATATGATTATGAACATAAAAGTAAACAATAACAGATAACAAATCGAATTTGATGTTACTCATACATTTCCACAAAACAAATGGATTTTATATTTACAAACCTATACACCAAAAAATTTAAATCAGAATCATAAAGTTGATTAAATCATATTATCAAACATTGATTTAGACATTTCATCAAACACCTTATGCAATACTCAATCAAATGTGATTTGATATTAAATCATATGTAAGAAACTTTTGTTTAGACATTTCATCAAATACCTTGTATGCAATATTGTACCAA
This sequence comes from Erigeron canadensis, assembly GCF_010389155.1. Classification (NCBI taxonomy): domain Eukaryota; kingdom Viridiplantae; phylum Streptophyta; class Magnoliopsida; order Asterales; family Asteraceae; genus Erigeron; species Erigeron canadensis. The sequence continues at coordinate 15,164,434 of NC_057769.1, read as the reverse complement.
ACAACAAAGTCAATTAAATAACTAATAAAATTTAACAAGTTCAAATGCTACAATAGATCTAATCACATATTATCAAATTACATTTGATTATCACCTAAGAAAATTCGAATTTACATAACAAAAAATTGTAATGTTTGTATTCAATACATCCTTCATTGATATTAACATCTCAAGATCCACTGATGATAACTGATGAAGATGATGATGACGACGGAAACGACGGATGTTCCATTTCGATTGGAACGCGACGGTGACCTAAACACGATGGTGGTGGTGGTGGTGGTAGTGATGGTGGTGATGTTTGTGGTGATTTTCCAAGAGGGGGGTGAGAGAGAAAGAGAGATCTCTGTGTGTATGTTTGTTTGGAACTAGATAGCAAAAAAGTGGGATAATGTGTCAAATGACGAAAATACCCCTTTGTGTTTTTTTTTTTAAAATTAACCGTAGATCTGTTTTGATCCAAGGGCTGAGATTTAGCCCTTAGGTTTCACCAAATTTTATGTTTTCACATGAATACAACTCATATATATCTATATAATTATTAAAACAGTAGGAAACCGAATGATTCTAAAGCATCTAAAAACTCAAACCTATTTTATAAAATTACCACGTAGGATTACAACTTATGTGTCATTCTCATACATTTTTCTCAATATAAAATAAAAGATATTTGATTATTTGATTATAAAAAAGTGATAAATTTGAATATATATTAGAAAAAGGTATAAAAAAAAACCCAAACCGTCAACCAAGAACAAAATGGCAAAAAAGTAGTTCAGCATTTGTAGACATTATATCATTCTCTTTGGTAATTATTTTCTTTTTCAATGTATCAATAATAATAATCATCATAAATAAAATTAAATTAAAATTAAAAATATATAGATATAATTCTAATTACATAGATACATATTCATAGATAAATATCCCGTATATATTCATTACATATATATCCCTTTTACTCATAAGATCCAATCTTCCAAATTATATAAACCCTTATATTATAGGAATTTAAATCTTCATAATTATGAATATGATATCATTTACGCAAAAAATACATCAATGTTCATCCTATATATGTATCGATCAAGAGCTTTTGAAATTATCTTTTCCTTCCATATTTTTTCTTTGCTCGAAATCTATAAGTTTTTAATTTATTTATAATTTATTTATAATTTATTTATTTTTTTTGCTGTTTTTTACAAGTATATCATGGTTGAATTAGCTGCTGTGTAAGTTCTCATATTGATTTAACAAAAACATGTAATTTTAAGATTAATTGAGTTTTAATTATTAATTGTTATCATGGTTGAATTAGCTGTTGTGTAAAGGAACCGATCACCACCAAATTTTGTGCAACATTGCCTCTATATCTTACTATGTTTGAAATATTTCTTAAAGAGATTATGGATATGTGTGTTCCATAGCTATTATATACCTTATTTTTCTTTGTAGTTAACCTATCTCTGATCCTAACCATGATCATGGGGGATCACCTCAAGTGTATTGAAGTATCATTGGCTCATGAATCGTGAGTAGAATCTAGAAAAGAACATTGATATTAATGATAGTAATTGGCTCATTGTTAACACTATACTGTTTGGTCTACTTCATTGTTTCGCTTATGTAATTATTGATTAATTTGATTATTTAGATAATAGCAGTTCATAAGCAGGGTGATATAGTACCAATGGTGTAACACCCAGCTAAAGCGGAATATACGGGATGCACAGACAAGTACAAATGCACACAGTACAAGTTTAACACAGCCATTAAGATTAATCAAAGATCAGGAGAACAAAGTCATTACGAATCATAATTAAGTCTAGATCAGAAGTACGAATGTTATTACAGAATATAACTGAATCAGGATAGTCAAATTCATGGGACAGAACAATTGTCTCATAGAACAGTACTTGAACTAGAATAGCAATAAGGCCTTCGCAGCTCCAGGACTTGTACGCACGAACCGTCACCAAAAGGATGCGCTTAGAACGGAAGACTCTTATGCTAAAGATCTAGTACCTAGCCTGAAAAGCATGTAAGTTCAAAGGTCAACTACGAAAGTAGTTGGTGAGATTCACATAAAGTACTTTATAAATATACATAATACCGGTATGTATAAAAGTCAAGTCATATAGTCTGTACGGCTGTCGAATGTACCTTGCTGTAATAACAATAGTTTAGAATCTGTAATGTACTTAATATGTATGTCTATTATTACTGCTAATCCGCTTGGCCATAACGAGCTATGATGAATCAGGGAACTCATGTACTCAGATAATCTATAAGTACGAACTAGGTCAGAGTCGGTGACCAGAACATGTGATCAGAACAGGTGATCAATAAGTCTAGGTAATATGCATTCTCCTGTCCCGAGGAGAATGAGGATGGGCCTACCCTAACAGCGCTGTCCATAATACCTACGGTCCATTCCCAGAACAGGTGGGAGATGAATTGATAGCAGTAAGTCTTAGGTCTCATACATAGACAATAAGTACATACAAGAATGTATTCAAGATCCTGCCCATTCAAGATCTAGAACACACATTTAGAAAATAAGTATCATAACATAAATAGCCTGTCTGTAAATAGTTTGTCTGTACATAGTCTGTCTGAAAATAGTCGGTACCTAAATAGTCTGTCTGTCTTAAGATAGTACGTAGTACAGTCAAGAAAATATATATATATATATATAAGTCTGTATATATATATATAAGTACAAAATAGTTTTCATGCTTTTCAGTCCCCGATAAAGAACTTTAAAAATGTACGAAAGGGAAATAAGTGAACTCACAGTGATCTGGTACAATATAGAGAACTAGTACAGTGAACAAGTACAAAGATAGATAAGTATATCTATCGGGATCCAATTACGCCTTGCCGAACTCCTATGCACATAATAACTATATAGAAGTACATGTATTAGTCTAAGTGATTATTCAAATCACAAATGTCCTTGGTGAACTGATGATTTGGTCCTTTGAACATTTTGACTCAAAATAGTTTTAACTGAACTTTACGTACATGAACTGAGCGAAGGTGAGCCTTAAGTCTGTTTGAACTGAACTTGAACGAATTTAGACATTAAATTCGTTGGACTGAACAGAACGAAGTTAGACATTAAATTCGTTGGACTGAACTGAACGAAGTTAGACATTAAATTCGTTGGACTGAACTGAACGAAGTTAGACATTAAATTCGTTGGACTGAACTGAACGAAGTTAAACCTTAAGTTCGTTGGACTAAATTCGTTTTGAACAAGATAATTTCGTTTGATGCAGAAGGCATACGGACATAACACTGAACTTAACAAAATCACGAGTTTTGAAGATTAAGGCATGTTACGACCCAAATTTGATCGCCAAAACAGTTACTAGACTTATTTAAACATAAACCCATTGTTCTTTAACACGTTTTTGACATCAAAATCGACCAAATCATCAAGAACATATAGTTGAAAAGTTTGAACTTAATTTGATCAAAATCACAAAATACGTTGTTGTTACCTCAAAATCAGTTTCAGAAATATGTTTAGATGATTACAAGGAAGCTAATGATATCAACGATTCGATCTAACAATCACGAAATCAAAGAATTTCTTATGTGTGTGTTTCTTGGTGTGGTGAGTGTGTGGAGGTGATGAAGGTGGTGAAGAATAGAAATCTTTTTGGGTTTACACTTCTTTTTATACCTTACCATGAAAGTGCAAATTTCACAACTACAAGGACCATTTTGCAATTAAATTGAGCTGAGCTCTTTAACGATCTTGTGATATTTGTGAACCGAACTTACTATATTATTGAATGTAATCACAAACTCGTCGTACAATAACAATATTTAGATCAATTTGAAGTTCACATAAGCACATAATGAACATCTAAAGTACGTCTATAACTCATATAAATTAGACTGTCTGACCGATTTAGCGACATATGTACATTTTTAAGAACTTAAATAGAACATTTCTGGGTCGGTTGTTACATCCTCCCCCACTTGGGCGATTTCGTCCTCGAAATTAAGAGTCTCGTCGGTCAAAAAGATGAGGGTACTTCTTCTTAATGAAGTCCTCGCGTTCCCAGGTGTCATTGTACCCTTGTCTAGCACTCCAACGTACACGAACTAGGGGTACGCGGCTCTGTCTTGTCTGTTTAGCATCTTTGTCTACGATTTCGATAGGCTCTTCGGTGAACTCGAGCCCTTCGTCTATGTGAACATCCTTAACAGGAATGATGGTCGGGTCGTCAGCCATGCACTTCTTAAGATTGGATACGTGGAACGTGTCATGAATATTGTCGAGCTCTAACGGTAGTTCCAGCTCGTACGCTACTGGTCCTACACGTTTACTGATCTTATATGGTCCTATGTACCGAGGCGCCAACTTGCCTCTCTTGCCGAACCGGGCGGTACCTTTCCATGGGGAAACTTTCAAAAGAACTTTGTCGCCCACCTCGAACTCAAGAGGCTTACGGCGTTTGTCTGCATAGGATTTTTGTCTGTCTTGAGCTGCCTTAAGCTTTTCTTTGATAACAGCTATCTTGTCTATGGTGGTCTGTACAACTGGAAGCTTCATCCAACTCCTTTCACCGGCGTCTAGCCAACACAGTGGTGACCGGCATTTGCGACCATATAAGGCCTCGAACGGTGCACACTGAATACTCGTGTGATAGCTGTTATTGTACGAGAACTCGATCAACGGGAGATGTTTATCCCAACTCCCTCTAAACTCTAATGCACAAGAACGGAGCATGTCTTCCAGAGTCTGAATAGTGCGTTCGCTTTGCCCGTCTGACTGTGGGTGATAAGCGGTGCTCAGATTAAGTCTAGTACCTAACGCTTCTTGAAGTGACTGCCAAAAGTCGGACGTGAAGCGCGGATCGCGGTCAGATACAATTGATAAAGGAACACCGTACTTAGTTACGATATCGTCTATATAGATCTCAGCAAGTCTCTCCAGTGAGTAGTCATCTCGGATAGGAAGAAAACGGGCTGATTTTGTCAGTCTGTCTACAATAACCCAAATAGAGTTATGGTTGTTCTTCGTACGAGGCAGTTTCATAATGAAGTCCATAGTAATGTCTTCCCATTTCCACACCGGGATTTCCAATTGCTTCAACAATCCGGAAGGTTTCTGATGTTCGATCTTGACTTTAGAACATGTCAGACATCTGCTGACGTACTCAAAGATCTCCCTCTTCATCCCAGGCCACCAATAGTCTAGCTTCAAGTTCTTGTACATTTTGTCTGCGCCTGGATGAATCGAGTATTTAGAACGATGAGCTTCCTGCATGATGATCTCTCGAACACCATTAGATGCAGGGATCCAAACTCGGTTCTTGAACTTTCTAACTCCATTATCATCGACTTCGAATTCCTGAGCGATGGGTCCTAACCGCTCAGCTTTTATACTGTCTTTCGATCTCAAGCCGAACTCTTGGCCTTTGATCACAAGTTGCCTCAAGTCTGTACGATCTGCCTCCTTAATGGATAAGATTTTGACTCGTTCTTTTCTGCTCAGCGCGTCGGCTACTACATTCGCCTTTCCGGGATGGTACTTGATTTCACAGTCATAATCATTCAGCAATTCCACCCAACGCCTCTGTCTCATGTTCAACTCTTTCTGGTTGAATACATGCTGCAAGCTCTTGTGATCGGTAAAGATAGTACACTTGGTTCCGTATAAGTAGTGCCTCCAAATCTTCAAAGCGAACACAACTGCCCCAAGTTCTAGGTCGTGGGTGGTATAGTTCTTTTCGTGCACTTTGAGTTGTCTGGATGCATAGGCGATCACCTTGCTTCTTTGCATCAGCACACAGCCTAGACCTTGATGTGAGGCGTCATAGTACACCACAAAGTCTTCAGTGCCATCTGGTAAAGTTAGGACAGGTGCTTTACACAATTTGTCCTTTAAGGTTTGGAATGCTTGTTCTTGCTGATCACCCCAAATGAAATCTCGAGTCTTTTGCGTCAATTGTGTCAAGGGTAGTGCGATCTTAGAAAAATTTTCGATGAAACGACGATAATAACCAGCTAATCCGAGGAAACTACGAACTTCAGTGGGAGTTATCGGGGCCTCCCACTTCTTGATGGCTTCAATCTTGGCCGGATCAACATGAATGCCCTCCTCGTTTACAATGTGACCTAAGAACTGTACTTGGCGAAGCCAGAACTCGCACTTAGAAAATTTGGCATATAACTCTTCTTTTCGTAGGAGTTGAAGAACAGAACGTAAGTGTTGCTCATGGTCGGTCTTGTTTCGGGAGTATACGAGAATATCGTCAATGAACACGATCACAAATTTGTCTAAGAACGGACGACAGACACGATTCATCAAGTCCATGAAAATAGCTGGAGCATTAGTCAGACCAAATGGCATAACGAGGAACTCGTAATGACCATAGCGAGTACGAAAGGCTGTCTTTGGGACATCACCATCTTGAACACGAATCTGGTGATAGCCCGAACGTAGATCGATCTTAGAAAAGCACGAGGCACCATGCAATTGATCAAATAGATCGTCTATGCGAGGCAAAGGATACCGGTTCTTGATGGTTAGTTTGTTCAGTTCTCGATAGTCTATGCACATTCTCATTGAGCCATCTTTCTTTTTAACGAACAAGATCGGTGCACCCCAAGGGGATGAACTGGGACGGATAAAGCCTTTGCTCAAGAGTTCTTGTAATTGGTTGGACAGTTCTTGCATTTCAGGAGGAGCCAGACGATACGGTGCTTTAGCGACAGGTGATGCACCGGGAACAAGATCAATATTGAACTCGACTTGTCTCACAGGTGGCACACCTGGTAAATCGTCAGGAAAGACATCTGGAAAGTCCCGTACAATGGGGATGTCTTGAACTTTAAGTTCTTTAGCACTTTTGTCGATGACATGAGCTAAGTACACGAGATGGTCTTTCTTTTCTAAGTACTTGCGGAATTTCATGGCTGAGACAATCTTTAGCTCGTTCGTGGACTTATCGCCTTGTACTATCAGGATCTTACTGTTCTGGAGTGGTATGTGAACTGTTTTCTCATGGCAACAAATAGTCGCGTGGTGTTTGGATAGCCAGTCCATTCCCACGATAATATCAAAACTACTCAGTTCAACAGGAATTAGGTCAATCGTAAAAGTCTTGTCTACTAAAACCAAGGGACAATCTAGGCAATCTCATTAGTGTCGTACTGTTGGCCATTAGCGTACTCTACTACATACTTATCATTTAGTCTGCCAGTTTTCATGTCAGTCTTAGCTTTAAAGTCTAATGCAACAAAGCTACGTTCAGCACCGGAGTCAAATAGTGCTGAAGCGTAATGATCGTTCAGAAGAAAAGTACCTGTCACAACCCGTGGGTTCTGACGAGCTTCTTCAGCGTTCAGAGCGAAAACTCGAGCGTTAGCAGGGCCCTGTCGGTTTTGCTGGTGTTGGCGGTTCTGGTTCTGCTGTCTTGGTCCGCGTGGATGAGCATCACGCTGAACATGGGCGTTCTGAATCTGATTCTGATTTCTTTGAACTGGTGCAGGAGGTGGTGGAGGAAGTCTGTCATTCCTCATCTGAAGATTTCTGTTCATTGGCGGAGGATTAGCTCTGATCATGTTTGTCGACACAACATTGCAGTACTTAGCCAAGTGCCCAATGCCTTGGCACTTGTAACAGGTGGGACAAGCACCAGTGTGGTGAAGATAGCACTGGGAACACTTAGGAGCAGTTCCAGAATACCTAGGCGGCTCAGGTGCTGTTGTCACAGCATAATTCTTCAATATCTTCCCCTTCTTACTTGGGGGCTCAACTTTCTTCTCAACAACCTCTTCAGCTTTTCTCTTTCCCCTCTCAACACTCTCCAACACATCCCCGGATCTGATGATGTCCTTGGTCAAAGTCTTAGCCAATACAGTGGCTCTGGACATAGTCTTGGGACCCTTGCTAGTGAGAGCACGACGAACTTCCGGGATCAAACCCCAGATAAAGCGGTCAATCTTCTTCTCCTCAGTAGATGCTAGGTGTGGTACAAGTCTGGCAAGCTCATTGAACCTCAAGATATACTTCTCAATCTCCATTCCCTTCATCTTTAAGTCCCAAAACTCCTGCTCTAACTCTTGCAATGCATCCTTGGTGCAGAACTCAGCTCTCATCATCTTCTGGAGTTCTTCCCAAGTGTGAGCATATGCAGTCTTTCTGCCATCAGTAGAAACAACGCCAGTCCACCATGACCTGGCAGCACCATCGAACTGACTAGTGGCATGCTCAACCATCTTCTCCTCTGCAGTCTCAGTGTGATATAAAGCCTCCTCCATGTTCTCAAACCACATCAACAACTCCGAAGCTCCCTTTTCTCCGGTATAAACTGGGGGTTTGCACTGAGTGAAGGTTCTGAATGAACAACCTCTGCTGCGGGTAACTCTGCCCTCAGTAGCATCTTTGGTGTTAATCTGACTGGCACCTTCAGAATCACTGTGCCCTACTTGGTTCTGCTCTTGTTCTTCCTGCGTCTTCTTGGTGCCTTCAGTCAACGGGATCGCTAACATCTGAGCAACTTGAGTAGCAATGTTGGGTATCATCGCATTCATGCGGTTGGTGATAAGATCTGCTACATCTTCTAGAGTAAAGTTGATAGTAGTATTAGGTTGAGGCTCGGGCTCAACGACGGTTTCGGCAGTGGGTACGGCTCTTGGCTTTCTCCCTCTCTTAGGCGGCATTCTTCCTTATGCCCCTAAAAGATAGAAATAAGAACTTGATTACGATTCGTATAAGTCTGTAACTCCAAGCACGTGGTACGTATATACAATGATCATTGATAGCACGTTATATAAATAAGAACAGTCGTCGATCGTACGTCAAGGACCTATAATCGTATAAGCTCTAAGGCCTATAGATGATGTACTAGTACGTAAGTCTTTCAAGCACGAATGAACCAGAAGAGAACAAATGGACATGAACGATATTGAACAAAGTTCCTAATTGAGCTCTAAGAATTGGATGACACCCTCAATAACGCACCTTGAGGTCCTAGGTGCTTTTATCTTAGTTATATGTAGTTGATCAGGTTACATATAATTATGATAAAAGTACCTACTACTCAAACCGGTCGTCAAAGGATCACCTCAGAGTGGAATCAAGTTATAGCTCGAGTTTTCCTTAGGGAAAAACTCGGTGTTCACTATAACCATGGGCTCTGATACCAACTGTAACACCCAGCTAAAGCGGAATATACGGGATGCACAGACAAGTACAAATGCACACAGTACAAGTTCAACACAGCCATTAAGATTAATCAAAGATCAGGAGAACAAAGTCATTACGAATCATAATTAAGTCTAGATCAGAAGTACGAATGTTATTACAGAATATAACTGAATCAGGATAGTCAAATTCATGGGACAGAACAATTGTCTCATAGAACAGTACTTGAACTAGAATAGCAATAAGGCCTTCGCAGCTCCAGGACTTGTACGCACGAACCGTCACCAAAAGGATGCGCTTAGAACGGAAGACTCTTATGCTAAAGATCTAGTACCTAGCCTGAAAAGCATGTAAGTTCAAAGGTCAACTACGAAAGTAGTTGGTGAGATTCACATAAAGTACTTTATAAACATACATAATACCGGTATGTATAAAAGTCAAGTCATATAGTCTGTACGGCTGTCGAATGTACCTTGTTGTAATAACAATAGTTTAGAATCTATAATGTACTTAATATGTATGTCTATTATTACTGCTAATCCGCTTGGCCATAACGAGCTATGATAAATCAGGGAACTCATGTACTCAGATAATCTATAAGTACGAACTAGGTCAGAACCGGTGACCAGAACATGTGATCAGAACAGGTGATCAATAAGTCTAGGTAATATGCATTCTCCTGTCCCGAGGAGAATGAGGATGGGCCTACCCTAACAGCGCTGTCCATAATACCTACGGTCCATTCCCAGAACAGGTGGGAGATGAATTGATAGCAGTAAGTCTTAGGTCTCATACATAGACAATAAGTACATACAAGAATGTATTCAAGATCCTGCCCATTCAAGATCTAGAACACACATTTAGAAAATAAGTATCATAACATAAATAGTCTGTCTGTAAATAGTTTGTCTGTACATAGTCTGTCTGAAAATAGTCGGTACCTAAATAGTCTGTCTGTCTTAAGATAGTACGTAGTACAGTCAAGAAAATATATATATATATATATAAGTCTGTATATATATATATAAGTACAAAATAGTTTTCATGCTTTTCAGTCCCCGATAAAGAACTTTAAAAATGTACGAAAGGGGAAATAAGTGAACTCACAGTGATCTGGTACAATATAGAGAACTAGTACAGTGAACAAGTACAAAGATAGATAAGTATATCTATCGGGATCCAATTACGCCTTGCCGAACTCCTATGCACATAATAACCATATAGAAGTACATGTATTAGTCTAAGTGATTATTCAAATCACAAATGTCCTTGGTGAACTGATGATTTGGTCCTTTGAACATTTTGACTCAAAATAGTTTTAACTGAACTTTACGTACATGAACTGAGCGAAGGTGAGCCTTAAGTCTGTTTGAACTGAACTTGAACGAATTTAGACATTAAATTCGTTGGACTGAACAGAACGAAGTTAGACATTAAATTCGTTGGACTGAACTGAACGAAGTTAGACATTAAATTCGTTGGACTGAACTGAACGAAGTTAGACATTAAATTCGTTGGACTGAACTGAACGAAGTTAAACCTTAAGTTCGTTGGACTAAATTCGTTTTGAACAAGATAATTTCGTTTGATGCAGAAGGCATACGGACATAACACTGAACTTAACAAAATCACGAGTTTTGAAGATTAAGGCATGTTACGACCCAAATTTGATCGCCAAAACAGTTACTAGACTTATTTAAACATAAACCCATTGTTCTTTAACACGTTTTTGACATCAAAATCGACCAAATCATCAAGAACATATAGTTGAAAAGTTTGAACTTAATTTGATCAAAATCACAAAATACGTTGTTGTTACCTCAAAATCAGTTTCAGAAATATGTTTAGATGATTACAAGGAAGCTAATGATATCAACGATTCGATCTAACAATCACGAAATCAAAGAATTTCTTATGTGTGTGTTTCTTGGTGTGGTGAGTGTGTGGAGGTGATGAAGGTGGTGAAGAATAGAAATCTTTTTGGGTTTACACTTCTTTTTATACCTTACCATGAAAGTGCAAATTTCACAACTACAAGGACCATTTTGCAATTAAATTGAGCTGAGCTCTTTAACGATCTTGTGATATTTGTGAACCGAACTTACTATATTATTGAATGTAATCACAAACTCGTCGTACAATAACAATATTTAGATCAATTTGAAGTTCACATAAGCACATAATGAACATCTAAAGTACGTCTATAACTCATATAAATTAGACTGTCTGACCGATTTAGCGGCATATGTACATTTTTAAGAACTTAAATAGAACATTTCTGGGTCGGTTGTTACAAATGGACTTGGATCATGATGTTGCTGATTAGGCGGAAGATAATGGCCAACATGGCTCTGCAAAATATTTAGGTTTGAGGATATAAAAGAACTTTGTCGTGTTGGGTAACGGGTTGAATGGGTCCGAATAGAGACAAACTACATATATACAGTCCCAGAAGTGTAACAGAATACCAAAGTATAATGTACACAAATAGTTGTAGAGGGGGGTGAATACAACTATCATTTTTCCTTGGTTATATATTATGAAAATAGTTTTAAAGATTCAATTATATATATTTAGAGCATACTATAAAGACAAGAATCAATTAAAACAGTAAAGCAGAAAGGAAACATTCTTAGACACAGATTGCGTTTTTCAAATGTAATCCTTTATTAAGAAATGATCTATACAAAGAATTACAGGGTTGTTGCGGAAACAAGATAACCTACAATATCTAAACAACCCCTAAAAATGACAAACAACAATCAATAAGTTTCTTGCTTAAGAGAAGCAGCCCAAGCTGACTCCTCACAGGCTAAGCTATGTATAAGAGCAGAGAAACTTTCTGTGAAGAATGAATCAAAGGAATGTCACACATATGCCTTCAAGGATTGTAGCTTTTATAGGCGAAAGCTTCAGATTCTCTTGGTGTCCAAATAAGCTACGTCTTCAATTATGGTTGGACGATCAAAAGAATATAAGATTGTGCCTTCATCGTACTTGTGGTTCCAAACCAGTAGCACGATAATTTTGATCGTCCAATGAGAGTATGGACACGCATATGTAAATAGACCACCAACCTAGATTTAAGGAATCTTCCTTATCACGTCATACAACATTACTCAGCAACTCCAGGTTGTTATCTTCACTTGATTGTCAGACACAGATTGCTCGTTTGTCAAGAGCAAATCTATCTAAGTGTTCTCCAAGCTGACTACAATCCTAAGCTGACTTCCACTATCAGCTTGATCTTCTATCTTCAATCCTCCTCTTTGACTTGGATTGAATGCTATTCCCATTTGATGCAGCTTGAACAACACAGCTTCCATAAATTAAATAATTACAGAGTATGAAGCTTTATTCTGGGTCGTAAGCTGTGTCAGCTTCGACATACCCAGATTACAATACAAGAACCAAAATAAATTACAAGTGTTTACCTACAGATTTGTCAACAACATACGAAAATGGTTTTTGTCACGTTGAGGTTGAAACAGCTCTGCAGTGAATATTGTTTGTTTTCTTCGCATTTTTTTGATATGCGTACAGTTGTATTGTTCTTATAAGCGAATGTTGTAGTTTAGTTGTATATAAATAGGATGGAATATAGTTGTAATTTATGATTAGTTTACTGACTTTAATTTTGAATGATTTGTGGTTCTTTTAGTTTCTTCGTTTATGTGGAATAGAATTGGACTAGCAAGTCATAATTATATGGTCTATTGAACACAACGTAGAGGATATCACCAAAAAATGAATTTTTTTAGCTACACAATCATTGTTCATTTGTTACTTTTCATTGTACTTTTATTAGCTTCATTGTTAAACTTTATGTTTTTCTAGACATTTTGTTTTACTAGCTACTTAAATAAATGACATCAATAAGACTTTAGGAAAGTACTTTCACTAATATATGCCCTAATCAGTTTAATTGTGTGATGCGTCTAAACGGTAGAGGTGTGTATGCGAAGGTTGAGGTGATTAAGTGAGAATCTACTATTGGGAATGAAGAGGGTGTGGCAACCAAACAAGTGAGAAAATGATAGAAATTTTGTTACTTTTTATGTTTCTGTATGTTTTACTTCTTTTACTTTTTACCTTAATGTCTTCATATATTGTCTCTATATTTTATCAATATCATTAGACATCAATGCCTATTCATTCTAAATATTTATTTTTAACAATTTTGATACAGAAAGATCATTAATAATATATCAAGTATAAACTGTCGCGCATCGCGCAGGATAAAGACCTAATATATATATATATAGTAATCAGTAGGTCTAATATTAATAGAACCCTAGTAGGATTTGAAGGATTTCAGTTCTATCTAACGCAACGAAAGCATGCATAGCAATAACAATAGCATATTAAAATTTTCTAGCAACCGAAATCTATCCCATGGATCATCTCGTCAAACAAAAGCTCAAGAGAATGAATATAAGAAAACATACCCTTGAAGATTTCATTAATATGAAGATTAAAAGATTCAAGATAGAATCTTTCTATCCGGGGAGACACCCAAAGTTCCGATCTCAATCTTTAGCACCTTCCTTTAGATAAAACTTGAACTCTCCAAACACTTTTCTTACTTCTCCCAAAACCAACACCACAATCTATGTGTGTTAATTAATCTAAATCAAAATTAACCCTTTTGAAAAATGAACAAAAGGGTACTAGCAAAAATGCCAAAGGGGCTATTGATTGTTTTTGAGAGAGAGAGAGCCGAGAGAGAGTGAGTCAAGAGAGAGTGATTGAGTGTGTCCGTCTTGTGTCATGAAAATGACTTTTCTATAGTGCCTTTATTGTCTTGGGAAGAAACAAAAGAGCAACCTTTCATTTCCTCTTCAAAACCGTAAGACATATAATACCAAAATGTAGATGTCACTTTCAAAGACCAATCTTTTATTTATGTTTCAATAGTGCATATTATTATATATTTATAATATCTATACACTCATTCAAAATACATCAAATATATATATGGACATGTTTAATCAATCTCTAGTTAAACTTTTAACTAATTGATTAAACAAACACAAAATCACAAAATAATTAACTTAGACCATTAACATAATGTCTAGTTAATTAATCTCTCTCTTTAGAAGGTACATAAATCGATTATCGATCGGCCTTTGTGTGTGACCGAATAGGATAATGGACTTTATATATTATACATGTCATGGGCATATCTTTGAATCATAGTGCACCACGGTCAAACCTTTAGCCAACCCGTGTGCATATATCCAACAGACTCCCACTTGCACAGACATGATAATATAGGCGTGTCACAATGACATACCTAGTATAACGAATGCATTATCATTGTTATACTCCTATTAGTTTTCTTTCAACATTTATCCTTTGTTCTAGATATCTAATTGAACGTGTGATATGGTTAATATCAATCACAACCATTCAAGATTATTTTTCTCGATATAGATTTGTAGTGATCAAAATATACTGTAATCATCACGATTCAGTACTAGCATGGCCATGCATTTATTATCAGCACAAATCAACGAGGGGCCCAGAGATCTACCACACTTCATGTCATACCCAATCCCTTATGACTGGCATTTACGCACAGCGTTAGATGTAGGTCAAAGCATGACACTAGATGTGTCAAGATTCTCACATATCTCCACTCTAGGATAAAAGTGTTGCCATCTTAGAATTACTTTGTGACATAAACCATGAAGTAATTCCTAAGTTTGGTCACTCCAGAACCTTGAATCCATTATCAAGTTCCTCATGAATGTAGTGTCATATAAATCTATATACTATACTTCATTGCAGCCTTAAATCTATATACTATACTTCATTGCAGCCTTAATCTATGTACTATACTTCATTGCAGCCTTAATTCACTTGTGTCGACCCTACTAATGCCAATGTCCTTATCGGCAACAACTTGACGAACATAGTGATACTTTCGGAGTATGTGCCTTGTGCGCTTTTGAGATCTCGGTTCTTGAGCCAAGACAACCGCACTCATATTATCACAGAAAATCTCAACGGGATTAAGGATGGTAGGAACTACGCCTAGATCCCCGATGAATTTCTTAATCCACATGGCTTCTTTAGCTGCCTCGCAGACCACTATATACTCCAACTCTGTCGTCGAATCCGCAATGGTGCTTTGCTTGGAGCTTCTCCAAGTAACTGCGCCCCCATTTAGAGTGAACACAAACCAAATTGTGAAGAGCAATCATCTCTATCCGATTGGAAGCTAGCGTCCGAGTATCCTTTGATACTCAACACGTCTTCCCCTCCATAGACCAAGAACATCTCTTTAGTCCTCCTGAGATACTTTAGAATGTTCTTGACTGCTATCCAACGTGCCTCGCCAGGATCAGCCTGATAACGACTATTCATGCTTAAAGCATACGACACGTCAGGCCTAGTACATATCATGGCATACATGATCGATCCTATAGCCGAAGCATATGGGATACGACTCATCTTGGTCACTTCTCCATCAGAGGTAGGACAATGAGACTTGCTCAATGGTATGCCAGGGTTCATAGGAACACACCCCTTCTTAGAGTCTTGCATACTAAGTTTCTTTAGTATCTTATCTATGTATGTACTATGTCTTAGTCCGATTAGTCTCCTAGATCTATCACGGTAGATCTTTATTCCCAAAATATATGCTGCATCTCCTAAGTCTTTCATGGAGAAACATTTCCCTAGCCAAGCTTTGACATCTTTCAATGTCGTGATATCATTTCCCATGAGTAATATGTCATCGACATACAAGACTAGGAAGAGTACAACGCTCTCACTCGACCTGACATAGACACAAGGTTCATTTTCGCTTCTGATAAAACCAAATTCTTTGATTTTCTCATCAAAGCAAAGATTCCAACTACGAGAAGCTTGCTTAAGCCCATAAATGGACCTTTGAAGCTTGCACACACTATTAGGATACTTAGGATGTATAAAACCCTCAGGTTGTGTCATAAACACATCCTTAGTTAGTTTACCATTTAGGAAAGCAGTTTTAACATCCATTTGCCATATCTCATAGTCATAAAACGCAGCTATGGCAATCAGTATTCTAATGGATTTCAACATGGCCACTGGTGAAAAAGTTTCATCATAGTTTACACCATATCATTGTGTGTAACCCTTAGCCACCAGTCTGGCTTTAAATGTGTGTACATTCCCATCCATGTCAGTCTTCTTCTTGAAGACCCACTTACACTCAATGGTTTTCATACCTGGTGTACGATCAACCAAGCTCCAGACTTGGTTATCGTGCATGGATTGGATCTCGCTGTCCATAGCCTCCTGCCATTTAGCAGACTCAGGTCCTGCCATGGCTTCCTGATAAGAGATAGGTTCGTCAGAATCCATATGCGCTTCGTCACCCATAGATATGTTTAAATCAAGTCTTTCGGGTGCACGTCGCTCTCTATCAGACATGCGTACAGGTGATGGCTGTATGTCAACTTCCTCTTCAACAACAGGTTCGTCGACCTCTGGAAGAGAACTAGGGCTAACATCGGTTTCCATGTCAATTGGTTCTTGAATCTCTTCAAGATCAATAGGGCTCCCACTAACTTCTTTGGATATGATGTGCCTTTCAAGGAACACTTCTCTTCGAGACACAAAGACTCTGTTCTCTGAAGGGTTGTAAAACGAATATCCAAAACCATCAGCTGGGTAACCTACAAAGAACACCTTTTGTGATCTAGGTTCGAGCTTATCTTGAGTCTCACGACGAACATAAGCTTCGCAACCCCAGACTCTTAAATATGCCAACAAAACAGGCTTGCCATGCCATATTTCATGTGGTGTCTTGGAAACCTTCTTGGTTAGGAGGAGGTTAAGGATCCTTATGGCAGTTTCTAAAGCATAACCCCAGAAACTGATTGGAAGCGCCGCACGACTCATCATGGACCGAACCATATCAAGTAATGTTCGATTCCTCCTTTCTGACAAACCATTAAGTTGAGGTGTCCTTGGAGGAGCTAATTGTGAGATAATCCCACAACCCCTTAGATGATCGAGAAACTCTTGATTAAGATACTCACCGCCTCTATCAGATCGTAGAATCTTAATCTTCTTGCCCAGTTGGTTCTCTACTTCGTATTGGTACGTCTTAAACACTCCAAAAGTTTCAAACTTATGTTTAATCAAATAAACATAACCATATCGACTGACATCATCAGTAAATGTAACAAAGTATCGTTCACCGTGCCTAGTAGCCGATCTAAACGGACCACACACATCAGTGTGTACCAACTCCAATAGATCTTTGCCCCTTTTACAGTTTCCTTTGAAAGGTGCTTTTTTCATTTTCCCCAACAAACAAGATTCACAATCATCATGAGATGCAACATCAAATGATTCCAAACTACCGTCAGATTGGAGTTTGGCAATTCGTTTCTTGTTTATGTGGCCTAAACGACAATGCCATAGATACGACTTATCCAAACTATCTTTGGATGAACCAATATTATTGATTGAACTATAACTTGGTTTAACTGTGGTTTCTGATATGCCTCTACAAGGACTAGCCTTAAAATAAAATACATTATCCTTGTAAACGAGAATTGATCCATTATCAAACTTAAAGTCAAAACCATCATTAAACAAAGCATCAAAAGAGATAATGTTTCTTGCCATATCGGCACTGTAGGAAACATTTCTTAAAACAATACATAAACCAGAATCAAAAGAGAGCTCATAATCTCCAACCATTTCAACCCAAGACTTATTCTTGTTGCCCATGATTAGATCAAGCTCACCGGTCCTTAGCTTTCTACTTCTTGTGAGTCCCTGCACATTTGTACAAATGTGAGTACCACAACCTGTGTCCAATACCCAGGAATCAGAAGTAGATGTATTGTTAAGTTCAATCATGAACATACCTGAAGGGTCGACGACACCTTTGGCGCGAAGCTCCTTTAGGTCTTTCAAATACACCGGACAAGTACGCCTCCAATGTCCAATTTCCCCACAATGGAAACATTCGGCCTCCTTAAGATCTTTGGCTTGTGGGTTCTTGCGAGAAGAAGTAGAGGCTACGCCCTTAGGTTTGGGTTTGGCGTTAGGATTTCCAACCTTTACCTTACCCTTACCATTTGGTCCATTTTTCTTCTTCTTGCGTACCCCTCCTTCCTTGATGGTCAAGACAGCAATGGCAGTAGGTTTGGTCTTGGCCATGCCAGACTCGGTGGTCTTCAACATGCCATGAAGCTCCATTATTGTTTTCTCCATGTTATTCATGTTGTAGTTCAATACAAATGAATCAAACGCACTAGTCAACGAGTTAAGGATAAAATCCGCAGCAAGCTCTTGACTAATGGGAAAACCAAGGCGCTCCAATTGGTCTATGTACCCTTTCATCTTAAGTACATGGACACTTACACTACTGCCTGGTTCCATCTTGCAACAAACGAGAGCTTTGACAGTGTCAAATCGTTCTTGCTTTGCTTGCACTTGGAACATGTCCTTCAATTGTATAAGCATGTCGTACGCCCCAAGATTCTCCAAGCCCTTTTGGAGCTCGGGAGTCATGGTCGCCAACATCAAGCAAGCAACCTCATTCGACTCGGCACGACGTTTCTCAAACTCGTCCCTTGTCGCTTGAGCAGCTCTAGCATGTGGCTCTTCAGGAAGGGGTTCCTCTATTGCCGTGATCTTATCTTCCATCCTAAGAACAATTCTTAGGTTGCGAAGCCAGTCAATAAAGTTCAAGCCGGTAAGCTTATCCTTTTCAAGGAGACCCTTGAGGTAAAAGGTAGAAAGAGATGAGGAGGAAGAGTTTGCATTTGCAGCAAACATCTATCATATAAGTAGTAGATTGTATTAGTTAATTTGACATATTTAATCTTTGTTAAAATAATTACCCAAGTGTTTAAAGAAAAAAATATTATTTATAACAAGGTTAAGATCCATATTTCATTCATAGCAATGTCGGGTTTGCCGCGGAACATTAACTACAAGCTATTTAGGTAGGTACACTATATTACCAATTTCATCCATGATGAAACTCTTAAAATCTTGCGGGATTCTATTGATAATCCATTATATCAATGCATGTTTAATCCCTCCTACGCCAATCCTTTCTTGTGTCGGGTTCGCCGCGGAACACAAGTCCAGATTGTAAACCGTCCATGATAGCTACATGTGAGATACGGCCCAAGACTCTCGGGTTATCGCGAACCTCACCTCACTCTTGCCAACACCCAATTGTGATCTGGCCCGAGACTCTCGGGTTATCGCGAACCACAATAGGTCGGAGGTTTGAATGTGTGCACTACTCGTGGAAAGCGTAAAGTTTGCATTTTGAAAAAACGGGTTTTTGTTTTGTTATAGGCAAAAACATTTTATACAATTTTAAAACTTTTGCCGATATCTCATTGCGTTTGTTAATCCATTATAACCAAACCAATTTGATATTTATTTAAAATAATATATTGCGTTTGTTAATCCATTATAACAAACCAATATAGATGATTATTTTCATATGTTTTAAAACTATTTTCTTACAAGCATAGCCAAGACAAAAATATAAAACAAAATAATCATTACATACAAACATATCGGTAGTATGCCATAAATCCTATGTGTTTTCCATGTGAGCCACCACATGGAAAAACAAGGTCAATCTAAGGACATGGGTAAGTAGGAGCAGTGGCTCCCACTAAAATTACTATCCTTTTTTGACTCCCTTGTTGCTTGCACCCTCTTGACGATTCCATCTCCATGATGCTAATCTTCAAGTCTCTTTACATTTTACAAGAAATAAAATCTATAATACTTTCTATACTGTTACAAATACATAGAAGGAGAACGACACAAGTTGTCGTTTACATATACATTAGTAAAATGAAAAGACGACGTGCAAGCCGTTTGATTAATTATTATTACAGTCATCCTGAATAAATAATACACAATCAAATATTCAACACACAAGGGTCATTGGCATACTACTACCGATATCTCAATACAACATACCATCAAATGAGTGCCCACAATTTCATGTATCCAAAATATATATATAGACTAAAAGATTTAAAGAAATATGTCATACCGAAAGAAAAACTAGAAATGATGCAGCGCTGCTGCTTTCGAATTTGACCAAAATAAAAACGGCAGTAGCATGAAATTAAATCAAATAACCAAAAAGTCATTTGCCACATTAATTACTTGCTCTTATCAAAACGAGCAGCAAGCCGAAAAAAAACTTCCAAATTTCTAAGGGTTTTCTACTTTAAAATTTCAGCCGTATTCCTCTTATTTTATCAGCCCACAAAAATTGAATACATGCAAATCTAGGCAACTCATAAAAGGAAAAACTAGAGTTTACGAGGTGCCACTGAAGGATTTCGGTTCTATCTAACGCAACGAAAGCATGCATAGCAATAACAATAGCATATTAAAATTTTCTAGCAACCGAAATCTATCTCATGAATCATCTCGTCAAACAAAAGCTCAAGAGAATGAATATAAGAAAACATACCCTTGAAGATTTCCTTAATATGAAGATTAAAAGATTCAAGATAGAATCTCTCTATCCGGGGAGACACCCAAAGTTCCGATCTCAATCTTTAGCACCTTCCTTTAGATAAAACTTGAACTCTCCTAACACCTTTCTTACTTTTCCCAAAACCAACACCATAATCTATGTGTGTTAATTAATCTAAATCAAAATTAACCCTTTTGAAAAATGGACAAAAGGGTACTAGCAAAAATGCCAAAGGGGCTGTTGATTGTTTTTGAGAGAGAGAGCCAAGAGAGAGTGAGTCAAGAGAGAGTGATTGAATGTGTCCGTCTTTTGTCATGAAAATGACTTTTCTATAGTGCCTTTATTGTCTTGGGAAGAAACAAAAGAGCAACCTTTCATTTACTCTTCAAAACCGTAAGACATATAATACCAAAATGTAGATGTCACTTTCAAAGACCAATCTTTTATTTATGTTTCAATAGTGCATATTATTATATATTTATAATATCTATACACTCATTTGAAAATACATCAAATATATATATATATGGACATGTTTAATCAATCTCTAGTTAAACTTTTAACTAATTGATTAAACAAACACAAAATCACAAAATAATTAATTTAGACCATTAACATAATGTCTAATTAATTAATCTCTCTCTTTAGAAGGTACATAAATCGATTATTGATCGGTCTTTGTGTGTGATCGAATAGGATAATGAATTTTGTATATTATACATGTTATGAGCATATCTTTGAATCATAATGCATCACGGTTAAACTGTGCATATATCCAACTGTGCATATATCCAACAGGATTACTATTTGGTGACAAGAGACTATCTTTATATATAGTAATTGGTAGGTCTAATATTAATAGAACCCTAGTAGGATTACTGTTTGGTGACAAGAGACTATCTACCCTAGGAGGATTACTGTTTGGTGACAAGAGACTATCTCCAAAAGTTAAACAGGTTGCAAAGTGTCATGATTAATTGTTTTGAAAAAACATAGTTTGAAAAATAAGATAAGTCGTTTATTTCATGTGACTTGGAAGGAGTGCATGGGGTGCTATCCAGTCGGACCCACTCCTTAAAGGTCCAATCCCTTCACGCCAGAGATCGTATGAATAGAAGTTAACCATTGAATTAGCCTTCTGTGTTTGTTCTTGGTTAGGGACCGTTGACGTTGGGTAAACGTTAGCCAACGCAACCGCTCTCATCTTTTAAAGCTCTACATACAAATTTTGGAAATTAAATCAGTATACCTTCACATCATGGGTTCTGCATTCAAGGTAACTTACTTGATTAATCACCTTTCTTCATTTCTTTTTTAATCCAAAATGTTCAATCAATATATGATATAGCTACTGTAGTATCGATCCATGTAATTCTTCTATATCCTAGCTCTGCAATTCGTCTTTTTTCATGTAACTCTAAAAAAATAAAAAATGTAATTGGATGGAAACCCCTGATCCCATGTACCACTTGGTACCCACTAATCCCCCAATCTCAACCACTTAATAATTCCCCGATTATCTCAAGTTTGCCTTTGGGAAGACTCGTTCTTCATGTAACTCTATTGATAAGTTATTTTGTTCTTCAGCTAACTAGATGATTTACCTTTCAATTTTCATTTTCTTTTGTTATACTAATTTTACTCTAATTCGTTGCGTATCGAATTTTTTCATGCTGGTAAAACGTTTTTATAACTTCTTGTACTGTTTAATTTGTACCCAGTTTGGTAGGGTTTTTTTTTTGGCTAAAAGCTAATCGCAGTTTTCAAATTTGGATGATAGTGTAGGTTACACACTCTTTACTTGATGCCAATAACTAATGAGTTGGAGTCCAACTGTTGGACTATTATGAGAGTTTTGGTAGAGTACTTCTCAGCTACCTTATGTTATTTTCCTTGAAGAAGGGACTAATCTTCAACATCTGTGTAGTTATAGTGGTCCCGAATCAAATATTGGTCAAGGACTGATAATTGAGATATCGGTTATTGCGGGATAGTGATAGTTTTAATATTATGCAATATATATGTGTGTGTGTGTGTGTATCTTAATATTTGATACTTCATTGAAATTTCAAAAGTCAAGCTTAAAACGTCAATATTTGAAACATGATATAATTAAGTTACAAGTCTTGACTAGCTTCCTCTGAGTCCACATCAACCAAGGCTTAATATTTGCAAAAATTAGTGTTTACTATGTTCTGTTTATGTGTGTGAAAAAAAACCTCTGAAAAACCGCTATAGCACCGCTATTTGAACCGATATTTTAACTGATATCGGTAAATATAACCGCTAATAGTATTTGGACCGCTATTTCGGAGGAGCACCTATAGCCGCTATCCCATTACTATCACTACACAGTGCAACATATAGTTATGCAAAGTTAAGCCTTTTCTTTTATTTGTCTAGAAAGCTATTAGTGTTAGCCTAATAGCCTCTAGAGTTTAGCCTAGTTGTTTATGACGACAGGGGCATATAGGAAGTATCATGGTTCACCCCCCATGCCCCACCAAAGAATCAGTGAGGACCCCGGATCTATTGCAAGAGTTCCTTGGTGAAGGTGGATGGCTATTGGGCAAAATCTGAGCGGGTCTCTAGGTGAGCTTGATTTAACACTCATGTGATGGGCATGGGGTAGCTTGGCGTGGGGTGGTTGTTGTTTTTGTAAAATCAAGTTTTTTGAAAGTTCCGAGTGTTCACATTAGAGCGTAGTAACTCGCGTTCTTAAAATTGAGCATAATGGTATTAAACCTTTATGATGAATCATTTAGAATGTAACAGTCCCATGGCCATCCTCCTGAGTGTGATGTGTCATAATGTTTCTCTTGATTGAGAAATATAAGTATGTGACTGATGAATCATTTTTATTTAAACTAGAGTAATACCAGCGCGATGCAGTGGCGGTAGCGGTGATGGGTGGTGGCAGTGGTGGTGGTGGCAATGGTTGTGGCGGTGGTAGTAGCATCTGTTATTATGTAAATTAATTGATGTAAAAAAGGGTAGTGTAGTTATTTTAAACTAGTGAATCAAGGAGAGAGGTTATTTGGGTAAATAGTGGTTAGAAAATATTTCGGGGATATATTGGGTAGATCTAGTGTGTGGGTTGAGAAATAGTTAAAAGTTGAGAGGTAATTTAGGTATATTAAAGGCTGGAAAGTGGAAAGTTGAAAAGGAGGGAGGGGGTTTGTTTTATAAGTGAGTAAAGATACATGACTTATAACCATTTGAATAAAACAGGTATGTTTGTTTGTTTTATAAGTGAGTAAAGATACATGACTTATAACCATTTGAATAAAACAGGTATGTTTATATTTACTTTGCTAAATTGTTGTAGGTACATCAACAAAATTTGCAACATATTCTGCATCTAAGAAGTACCAGAGGAAGAGACAGCTAAATTGCTTGAACTTCTATAATGAACCTTAAAAATTATTAAAAGTAGGTCTGCACAGTTTGTGTGATTCGAGTAATATACATATAGGTTTAGGTTGTTGCTGCTTGAGTTTTTTTTTTTTATATATTTACTTTGTTCTCTTTTCTTTTTGGTGTCCCAATTATTTAAATAAACCATCTAGTAAGTTTTACGCATTCAAAGTACACTTTTGGAATCATTTGACGAGTTTCGCCTATCTGACCCGTTTCTTTTTTTGCTAAACTATACATTTTACGAGTTTGACCGTTTCAGGTTGAGCATTAGACAATTGGAGGACATAGGTTGAAATGCCACATCTCTTTAGAAGCAGTGTATTTAGCTGATTTTGATTTGATTTTAATAGGATGACCATGAGGAAGTCATTCAGGCATGGTATATGGACGATAGTAATGAAGATCAAAGACTTCCACATCACAAGCACCCAAAGGAATTTGTATCTCTTGACAAACTTGCAGGCAAGGCCTCTGAATAACAATTTTTTATGGTCATGAAATGCAGAACTTCAGTTGACTCATTAAATGAATCATTATGCCAAATTTCACAGAACTTGGGGTACTTAGTTGGCGGTTGGATGCTGATAACTATGAAACTGATGAAGAATTGAAGAAGATACGTGAATCTCGTGGATACTCTTACATGGTCCGTTTGATATCATGTTTCTTATCTCCTTGTTATGCCTACAGTCATAGTTCACCTGAAGAGGCAGTTCTATAGTGTAAATGTGGCAAATAGATTGGACGGGCATGTTGAAACATATACTCTTTTTTTTACCATCAAGTCATGTTCGGCTGCCCTGTAAACACCTTTTTTATAATTTTAATATTTTAACATGCTCAAAGACTTCGATTAAAGAATTATTTTTTATTATTATACTAATGATCTACATCTAAATCTTTAATCAAAGCATTTTAGAAGTCTTGATGCATTTGAATACATCTTGGATGAGTTTTAACCTGTTTTACAAGCTTCCATTTGACCGATTTATTCCATTTCCCTTTTTAGTTAAATCCTAGCTAACATAAGCTTAATCAATCCTTCTTTGTAGTTATATATATTGGTCAGAATTGCCACCTCTACTCACGCACGAAGGATAGGCTTGTAGATAGATGTATTTTCGTGACCCATCGTTCTAAAAGGAATTTGGTAATTTTCAGGACTTTTGTGAAGTTTGCCCAGAAAAGCTGCCGAATTATGAGGAGAAGATCAAAAACTTTTTTGAAGAGCATCTTCATACTGATGAGGAGATTCGTTATGCTGTTGCTGGAAGTGGTAAGAGTAATTTCTGTCAGCTTAGAAGTGCCTACAAGGCTACAAGTAATGGGGTGTTTAGATGTGTATTTCGAAAGTGATTTTACCATTTTGAATTATCAGAATTAGACAACCTGTTGTAGTAAATAGTGCTTGGATGTTGTTCCCTTATTTGGAGTTGTAAGAATCAGGTGTTTGGGAAATGCTGATCATCTACAAAATCGATATATGAAATGAACAAATAGGACATGTTTGTAAGAAAAGGTAGAAATGGTATTCTGAAATGTAAATAGACCTTTCTCGAGAAAACAAGTGGTAAATAATTAGTTTTTATTCAATTAAATTAGGATCCACGTGTGTTTGGAGATAAGAATATCAACGCTTAAATACTGACCATTTTTTAGGACGAGCTGACAGGAAACTCATTTCTTTGACTCCCTAGATGATTAGTAGCATCTTCAAGTCACATTAATTATGCAATCACTTTTACAATGCAAATTTAAACACCTGATAATATTCAAATGTTACTAAACATCAACTTTTTGAAGGGTACTTTGATGTGAGAGATCGTAATGAGGCTTGGATACGTGTTTGGGTGAAGAAAGGGGCCATGATCGTATTACCTGCTGGTATATATCACCGCTTCACGCTTGATACAAACAACTACATCAAGGTACTTTGTTAAAAAGTGTCACTGATAACTTGATGCTCTTTTCATCTTTGTATTTAGTTTATTAAATACATATGAAACAATCGACACCTCTCATGTTAAGACATGAGGTAGTTGATGTCTTCTAATTGCTACCCAGCAGTCACACAACTGTTTATGTAGAACATTAGAAAGAGTGTCGGAAACATCAGTCCAGTGTAATCAGGGGCCCACAGGGTTCTAAAAAGCAACATTAATATAGTTGATTTTTGTTTTTGTATCGACAGTGTGTCTCTCACATCTATCAAGTATTTATTGCTAGTTTTTAAGGATGAAAGTACATTTTGGTAGATGACTTTGTCATCCCTAATTATTTTTAACTTTGGTGGCAGGCCATGCGGCTTTTTGTTGGTGATCCAATTTGGACTCCTTTTAATCGACCACATGATCACCTGCCTGCAAGGTATTTCTCGTTTCTATTTCTGCTTGAACCACACCTTTTTGTGACTTTACTTATTTGACGACTTGTTCTTAAAAATCGCGTGACTGCTATAGTGCTATATGAAGTCCAGAACAAATACTGGTATAATAAATTAGTTGTGTCGAGTTATTTTTGCAACTAACAAGTTTAAAAGGGCCTTTACAATATCAACTATAGGTAGCAATTTCATATTTTATGCTTTTGAATGGATTGCTTTTGATAGTGTTTGATCTGTAATGGGTCAAAGAAAATATTAAGCTGAATGGAGATCCGGTCAAACGGGTGAAAAATCGCCGTAAGTTTATTTTCCATTGAAGATTAAGATAATAGTACGATGTTCATGTATGCATTAATCATTTGTAAATAGTAATATATTTGAAAGAAAAAAAGCAAGTGTTTGCTTGACAGGGCATTGCACCCTGATGCAGCTACTAAAACTACGACTATTTAGCCCTAATCCAGTTTTGCCTACCCGCCCATATTGTCACCTCTAATAGTGTCTATGTTCGTAATGTTTTTAAGAGTGATCCTTTATTCTTATTCTTGTTGTTCTTTTTTTTTTTTTTTTTTTTTTGTAGGAAAGAGTATCTTGAAGATTTTGTTCACAAGGAGGATTCTGCTGTTGATGCAGCTGCTTGAGACACTAATAAGTAACAAGAATCTTCATATTAGTTGACAACTATATATAATAAGCAGCAGCAGGTTTATGAACCAAAATATTGCCTTGTGCTGTAACTCGGTCTTAACCCAAGTATTTGTGTTACGTATAAGTTATACCAAAATCTTATGTATATGGTGGTTGTGAGCGACACACTCGCAGCACCACTTAATACCAACAAGTTAGGTCTGGTCAGGAGTTCAAGAGGTGGTAAATTTGAACAGCTTAGATATATAGCTATTTAAAGTGCAGTAACCAGTTGCTTCAGATTGTATGAACATGATTTAAAAATTAATTATTGAACAAATAAACCTAATCAAGTTGGTAAAATATAACATAACGAATAGATGGGGTCGAAACTTGAAAGTAACCTGCCTGCTGATGACTGATGAACGGCCCATGTTGCTTTAAAATAGATTGTTTCGTCTTTTTTCTATGTTTGAAATAGTTTTGCTCTTTTGAACGCCATATGTTTAAAATAAGTGCGAAGAGGATCTATGTATTACCAAAGCATTTACGATTTACAACTTTTTATGAAATTTCTTACAATCTAAGAATAGATAGGAAGGTGTGTTGATACGACCCATGTAACAGTTGACCCGGTATCCATCACAACTAATGACCCAGTCAACAAGTCCACCACTTAAGGAGCATGAACTCTTCAAAGTTGTTATTATTCCTATTTGATTTCCCAATTGTTCGAATCTTGATTCCGGCCACCACTTGTTACGGGACACTTTTTGTGTCTTTCGGCATCTTGCCAAAGTTTTCTTTTTAATACTCAGAAAAAAAATAAACACAAACATTCATCATAGTATTTCAGCATTCATAATTAACTAAGAGGTTCTACTTGTTCGGGTAATGGCAAGCCATGTGTTTATGCAACTTTGATATATTCTGAAGCCGCAAAAAGATAATGTTGAGCACTTAAGCCATATATAGATGAGCTAAGTTTGAGATTGTGGTTTAAGTATCTGATGAGCAATGTTTTCCATGGAGAAAGCTTCATATCCAAAATTACCTGTTTACAAATTATAAGCGCAAAATAAAACAAATTTTTGTATGAAATGAAGACTACGATCTATTGTTGAAACTTTCATATTATACTTTACTTCATCAAAATTAATGAGAAAAACAAAACCAAAATTCCCCTTCTTAATCTGTATAAGACATGTTTACAGAATAGAAAGCAGCCATATTGTTTTAAATGAAATCAAGCTAAGTTTCTAAACCGAGTATACCATGCCATCTCTTTTGTGCACGAAGCAGATATATCTCTTTTATTTCCAGTTTTCCTTCGATGATCTAAAAAGACCATAGAACTTGAAAACTGCAAATGGTGCTTCACAGTTCTTACTTCTTACAAAAAGCCTTCTGGTCATTTACGCCTGAGATAAGATTCGAGGGGTAGGTTGTTGATTTTTGCAGCGAGTATGAAATCATTTTCAGTGAGGCCACCTGCAAAAGTCGGGATAATGTTGGCACCTAGTCACTAGCTTTACCATACAAGTTTTAGAAATTATTCAGGAAAATCTTTTGAGAAGACTATAACTTTCTCAGTTTAGAAAATTAATAATTGTTATGGACATAAAATATCATCCAATTTATAATTTTGTATGGATTAAAAAATGATCCAAAATTTCTGATCACTGATTTATATAATGGATGCAAGAAGACTAGAGCCATATCTTAGATTTAATTCTTACCACAAGCATGTGTCCATATCTCGACTGTCACATTATTCCATCCGACAAGATGAAGATCTGGATGATGACCTGTAGTTAGACAATATCACATATAAGCCTTGGTAAGTATGATCTCACCACTTCTCAGATGCATCTTACATAATTCGAATCATAGTTTGTGAACTCTTGATAAACTGTGATTAGGTGATATATAATATTCATATACCATTCCTGCAACGGTTGTAACTGTTCATAACCATATGATGTTCCCTGAATTTAGAAAACAGTTTGACCTTTTTATTGGTCAAGTACTTTAAGCTTTGTGTTAATAACTGATTACTCATAGATCCCTTTTGTTTCTCCCGTAAATCTAATCACGCAGCTACATGGGAGCCTGGTCTACAATTTATTTCAACTTTTAGGTATTGCTGGCAGGAAGAGTTCTAAAACAATTTGAAGGGCCTTCCAGCACTTAATGACTTAAACTAACTTAACTTGAAGAAATGGAACAACAAGTCTGCATATCCAAAATAGATTAAGAAAATGACGTTTTTAACATAGTAATTTCAAGTTTTCAATATGCACTGGGCAGGTTATGATGGTTGAACAGGTCTTACCAGTTGGGCAGGTCTATAATCTTATAAGTAGAAAAAAATATATTGGTAGGATGTGCATTCGCAAGGGAATACATGTAAATGCATCTGCTTTCGCTACTCTTTATAACCATTTGAGTGGTCAATTGGCCATACAATACCCATTAACAGAATCAGGATTCTTTTACCCCTCTTTGTAGAAAGCTAATAATGGCCATTAACTACTCCAACATCTTTTTTACCAAGAGCTTATTATTAAATAACTTTACAAAAATTTAAGTGGTCACTAATCTAGTAATCTAGTATTTTAAATTTCAGCCAAATATTTAATCTTCCAGTAATCTAGTACTGTTTGTAAGGGAAGAAAAATAAAGTTTAACATATATTGACCAACCATTAAATGCAAATCACAGAATATAGGCAACCTATGGAAATTTGGAAACCATCCAGTTAACCACTCTAAGAGAAAAATGTTTTTTGTCAGGCAATGCTAATATGAAAAAACAAAACGCTAAGATTATTGCTCCAGTCATAGCTCAACATCAGTGCAAGGAAAGGGATGTATATATATATATATATAGAGAGAGAGAGAGAGAGAGACCTTCAGCTTCAGCCAAGTCACCAACAACCTTAAAGAACTCCAAGCCTTGAAGAAAATTCTTAACTTTCCACTTCCGGCAGAGCTTCATCACACCACCATCAATTAGCAACTCCCATTCAGGCACCTAAATCATGATCAACATCAAGTAACTTTTGGAAACTCCAGAAAAAAAAAAATACAATACAAAAAACTAATAAGAAAACCTTGGGTTTCAACACATTGGCATTCTGTTCCGTCATAGGCTTTAAATCCTTCCTATTGCACGGCACACATTTCTGAAGTGATAAATCTGTAATGCATAAAACACTTGATAAAACTACATATAAATCAACTTTTTAGAGATGGCAGTGCACAATAATTTTTTTAAACAATGAAATAATCTGCAAGACTGATGCTTCTCTATCTATATTTATGCAACACCAGCTTAGTCTAACACATATGCACTAAGGTAAATGCGTTCAGCTGGTATGTCAGTTGAACACAATGTGCAAGTTGTGGGTTAAATCTTATTACCTCATGTATCATTATACGGCTGAAATTTAAAACATACAGTTGTCTTGGCTTATTAAATATGAAAGGCAAGGTGACTTAAGTATATCCACACGCACCTGAGAATGCCCTAAATCCATTAAGTATGCGTCTATTTGATGCACTATCCACAACATCGGGAAGTAACTGAGCTAAACGAGTACTTGAGCTGTATCCACAAAAAGTTCTTTTTCTTTATATTAATCTTGATATTAAGTGTGGAAAATAGCTACTCATACAAAAACATTACATCAAAGTGTTAACTAGGAATGCGTTTATATTAATACTAAAACAAGAAAAAAACACCTATAAGTTTTAGATAATACTTATACACCAAATGAATACAGCTAATCGGTAAGTGAAAACCTCTATAGCTTTAATAGGAAAACTGCACAAAAATATACCGAACCTTCACCAAATTGCCATCGTAGGTGATCTATATCTATACTTATACTGCATTATAAACCATTTGAACATGGGTCTTATAACTTTTAAAGAATTTAAGTAAAGCAAAGTGACTATTTTGCTCCTGAACATACATACAAGTTAAATTAAATAATCTTATATTAATAGATATAAATACAATATTTGAGCATAAAATGGAAACAGTATGAGGTGAGGATCGAACCCTCAAGTAATATATTTTTCCTTTTATTCAGTAAATCAGTATAGAGATTATTATTTTATAAAAGAAGAAAAATTACCGTCCATGACGTCGAAATAAGCTGCTTATTATTGGTGATGATTTCAGTGACACCTAAATTATAAGAATGATAATAATAATTTCAAGATGCAAAAACAAACACAAAAATAGGCAGGGTAATTAATAATGGAGAAAAAAAAATAAATAAAAGAAAAAGAAGAGTACGTAAGCGAGTGGACGAATGGAAAGCATAGATACAAAGAGAGGTGGGAGTCTCCTACTCCTGTAACAAAGTCGATTTAGAGGACCCCCTCCCTATAACTTAGTTTGCAAGTGAAAATTAATTTTAGGGTGTTTGGTGTCAAACCTTTTATTTGTAGGAATGCAAATGAAAGAGACCTCATTTCGATTGCGGTTGTAACTAAAAAAATTCATTTTGTGTAATGTATTTTTTCCAAAAATGGTTCAAATTCATTTTGTAAGTACGAAAATCTCATATTGACTTTCTTTCGCCCGTGGAGCGGCTTTTTTCAAAAAGATGAGGGGGAAAGTCAGTAAGATGTGATGAGTTTGTTTGAAAAAATACAAGCATGGTGTCCACACGTTGTGGCGGTGATCAAACGGTGTTGATGGTGTTGATAGTGGCGGTGGAGATGGAAGGCGGTGGTGGAAGGGTCGGGTGTGTGTTACGATTAGTAAGAAACGGGGGAAAGAGGTTAACTTTATTTTAAGTAAGGGTATTTTTGAAAGAAAAAGAAATGCTTAATGTCTTAATTCATATCCTCTTTATAAGGGACGAGAGTAAGTACCCGCGCGTTGTGGCGGTGAGATGGTGGGATGATAAGTCATAAAGTGTGATAGTCAAAGGCCTTAACCGTACGGGTTCTGCCCTCAGATTTAAAAATTCGTCGAAAGTACATCGAATGACATCTCTAATTGAAGAACATGAAATTTTAAGAACACCCATATAATTTTTATAATTTATCGATGTTTTGTTTATTGATTACATATTATTATTTTGGGTCCTTTGTTTATACCAAGCCTTTGTTTTATAAACTAAATACATAGACTTTGCGAGTTGGTGAAAGCTGTTTCAAACCAAACATTCGTGTAGAAATGTTGATAGCATAGTAATTCATCTGTCTTATTAAATGTATCATATTTTGAATTTTCAAAGTTAACATTTATAAACTGACTTTAAAAATTTTAATTTGTGTTATATAATATTTGATGAAAGTTATATCAATAAAATATAAATTTAAAACTCAATCAATTCATATAACTTTCATAAAATACTATATAACGCAAATCAAAATATTAAGGTCAAAATTTATAAAGGAAAGACGTTAAAATTAAAAATAGGACATAGTTAATGGGACTAATTATAAATTGTAAGTTATACTAAATAAAATTGATTATTATACAAATACAAAGTAATTACATAAGAAAAAAGTTTGAATATGATTAATAAATCAATATGGGTATTATAGTTTTACGAGTATAACTGTATGAGTAAGATAGTATGTTGTTTTAAAAAAAACAAATTAAAAAAACTAATGTTGAAGAACAATTTAAACATTTTAACTCATTCTATTTTAAAAAAGAAAATGTATTATAGATTAAAGATGTTAGATCAACATTTAAACCGTTATATAATATATCTCTCGTTTAAAAATATGTGAGAAAGATATGTACCATGCTAGCTGCTGCTAACAATACTTTTGTTTTTCCCTATAAATATATCCAAAAGAAAAAAGATATTATCTTTAATAGTTTTATCATAGCATGATTTTATATTTATACGTATTATTAGATTCTAAAAATTTTATATGAATGAAGAAAAAGAAATAACAAAATAGGTTGATTGGCATTTATTATCATTTATAAAATGGAGTCCTATATGCTATGTTCTGCTTGATATCTTCTAAGGTGTTTTATGTTGTTTGTTATATGTTATTCTACTATATTTTTAATGTAGTCATGTGTTACTTAGACTAGTTAATATGGTTATTTACCACTTACTACTATTTGTTCTTTAGTCTTTTGACTAAATGTTCTTGTGGAAGTAGTTATTTTACCTTTAGATAGAAACAAGATTTTTTACATAACACTTCTTCTAAACCCTGCTTATGAAAAGATTGGATACTATTGTACTCAAGACCAAAAAGATATTTTGATTATACTTTTTGAGTATGCACCCAAACCAGAAAATAACTTGCTAATTTATCCAACTATATGCCTTACTTTTAACTTTTAAGGGAGTGTTATTTATTTTTCCTGATTTTTATAAATTTTTGAAGAATGACTTGTTCTAGTTGGAGAATGTCAGAGATAAAAGTTAAGGAGATGAAGGGACGACCGGACGAAGATAGGTATGAGACTGTGGATGGACGACCTCCTAGAGGAGATGGATTGGAGACTTAAATTTTTAATAGGTAGATAATACATGACTAACACTAATATTTGGACATCGAGACACGACTAAAGCTTAATAGCATCTTCCTTGGTCCAAATGGAGAAACAAGATGAAGCAGGATTATCCGAAGAGAAATGTATCCTAATTTGTTGGATTCCAACAAAGATCCAAACCATTGATTTACCGCAAAAGAATGTCTACTGTGCGGGCAAAAATATTTCAATAGTAGAACATGGGCCATTAAAATATACTTTTACTACACCAGGACCAACGTCTTTTATCAAGAAGCAGACCAAGGTATGTCAAGGGGTAATTTGGATGATGCCTTCTAATTCGAGAACCTGCAACCAAAGTGTGGCGCGGTAAATGGAACTTTTTTGTGCTTCATAATGGCGGTCTTTTAAGTTTTGATGAGCATTCACTAGTTTTTGACATTTCATTCAATTTAGATAATTTATATCACCAACCATGAAGACTCTAATTTTACACCAAGACTAGCATATAATCATCTATACGACTTGGGCAAGCGATAGCCAGTCATGACTATTTTGTCAGCAAACATCTTCCCAGTCTTTGGCATAACGTGCCAATGCAATGTCAAGTTGAAATCTCGTTCACGGAGATTACTTCCCTGCACATAAGATGCATATAATTAGCAGTCAATGACAAAAGGGAAAGTAGGAGCAGAATCTCATATACTCCTCCATGTATTCGATTGTCGGGTGTCTACTACATTTATTTTTGTATGTTGATGTTGATTATAAAGATGGTCAGACGGTCGAGCGGTTCAATTGAGTTGACAATGTTTTCCTTTTTCTGTTCAAAAGATAACCCGAAGTATGATTCAAATGATATCAGTCTCTTATTTGTTTCTTTAAACAAAATGGATGAAAATTTGTTAGTATGACCTTTTACAAACATATCTAGTACATTAACTATCTAATAAGCTCAAAAATTATAAATTAAAAATATGCCGGTCGACCCAACCCATTTTTTACCAGCATATTGTTAGAATATATCAGGTCCATAGGCTGGTCGGGTTTTCCGGGGTTTCTTTATAGATTAGGGTTTCATATGTATATATATATATATGTATATTGTATCACCGTAAATCATCTAGTGCAATTAACCCTCAAATCCAATAAATCTACTATTACTTAATATGGCATTTTTATCTATAGTATCAGGGCACTAGAAGATGTTTTCGTCGTCTGTTTACGGCATTCCCGCCGCATACAGCATATGACTTCTGGGAACCCGAACCTTAGATATGACTTTTCAGTTATGACATTTTCACATATCTTCCAATTCTCGAACATTCAAGTATCACTGCCTATACCAAAACACTAAATGAAATTCTAATCAAAACTGAAGTTTTCCACGCCATCCCCATTGCACTCAGCCGCTACAGTTGCCAGAACCTTTAAGACTTGTGAATTCTAATGAAAACTGAAGTTTTTCAGGCCATCCCATTGCATCCACCGCTACAGTTGCCAGAAACCTGCCAGAACCTTTAAGACTTGTGAATTCAGATAAATTCACGCTTTAATTTACTCTTTCAGTTTTATGTTCGAACTTCTTTATTTGGTGTTTTTATCAATCTAAGCATGCTTGAGAACATACATCCAAAGAGTAGTAATAGCACTTCATAGTCTCAGCCTTTGACCATGACTAGTCTTCACTATAGCACCTCCGAAAGTTGACATCATATGCTAATATTCGCTCTAATTATCTCTCATGGGGCTTTATCTGTTAAATATGGTTATGTGATTCAAAGGCCAAAACCAACTTGATCACTTAACCAAAAAGTAATCAGGGTGTGCTAAAGCCCAATTACCCAAGCTTATGTGCGGATGTATTGACCCATCTCTTCTGCAACTGTTTCAGCTATTCGAGACAGGCTCTGATGTGTGGACTGAAGCCTTTAAATGTTATACTAATGACATTTAATAAAAGAGTCGATTCTCTATTTTCTCTTGTACACACTGATGTGTGGGGTCCCATTCTAGTCGAACTACTGTGGTTTTCATTACTTAGTTACATTTATTATTCATATTCACGATGTACTAAGAGTTTCTTAATGAAACATACAAACTTATTCAAAATTCCAAAGCATTTCAAGAAGTTTGTGTGAAGTGAAAACTCTGTGTGGTGCAACTATTCGTAAATACTTCTGGTCCTTTATAGATGGCATGGCATCTCCGAGGCATGTTACATCATTCTTCTTGCCCTATAACGCATCAGCACTAAAGAGGAAAAATCGCCATCTTATTGACACTACATGCACTTCATTTTTGCATACAAAGCTTCCACTCAAGTTTTGGGCTAACACTATTCTCACTAATCTTGCATGCAAAAGGTCCACTTAATGTTTAGGCTAACACTGTTTGTTACTCATCAGTGTCAATAACCAAGTTCCCATGTCCATTTTATTTCCAAACCAACCAATTTATCATCTTCCTCTTCATCCATTTGGGTGTGTTTGTTTCGTTTATAGATCCTGAATGACATAGTTTAGCACCTAAAGCCTTAAAATACGTCTGATACAAATTCTGATCTATTAGTATCTAATGACCAAAGACCCAGAATTATGCATGTGTATTCTAGAAGGAACCAGAAGGGAATTCAGGAAGTTAGCTATTAATTTACTTTAATGAAGTGAGAGAGAGTGGGGTGTATAAAATGGAATGGGGAGGGACATTGTAGACAGGTTAAATATTTTCTCTATGTATTGGCTCTTAGCTTTGCTTTGAGAGAGGGAATCATCCCTGGGACCTTTTGGTTTTCCTATTATCTTCATTAATAAAAAACCTTCCTTATTTCATCTCTATTTCTTTCATTTACTATTTGTTTTTGGTTCTGAATCTCCATCATTGGTCCGACCTGCCAGCGACCTGCCGTTTTTCTTCTTGTTTATTTGTTTACAATGGAAACTCGATCTGTTCAAAGCCGTTTGGAACAACAGGAGGAACAAATTCATTAATGCGTTAGTATTTGACACTGGAGATCTGGATGTGGTGTTGGGTATGGATTGGTTGAAGTCATTAGGGGAAGTGACTCACAATTGGCAGGATTTGTGGATGCGTTTTGTACATAATGGTGAATGGGTTACTCTTAATGGAGTTGGTTCTTCCCTTCATCAAGTTGCGTTCCATCAATGGTTATCTTGTCCTGATCAGGTTCGTTCAGGCAGTTTCTCTCACTCTTTGTTGACAGCTGTGTCAGTTGGGTTGTCGTTATCACAAGAGCAAGAATTACAGAATGTTTTGAATAGTTGCAGGGCTGTTTTCAAGGCGTTGTCAGGAATGCCCCCAATTCGTTCTCATGATCATAGTATTGTACTTTTGAATCCTAATGAACTCATTTGTGTGCGCCCATATCGGTATCCTCATGCTCAAAAGGCCGAGATTGAGAAACAAGTTCAGGAGCTTCTTTCTTTGGGCATGATTCGTCCCAGCAAAAGTGCTTTTTCTAGTCCTGTAATTTTGGTTCGAAAGAAAGATCAAACTTGGAGGATGTGCGTTGATTATCGAGCTCTTAACAAAACTACCGTTCCTGATAAATTTCCAATTCCAGTGGTGGAGGAACTTTTAGACGAGTTACACGGAGCACGATTTTTCTCTAAGTTAGACCTGAAATCAGGTGATTCGTATGCACCCTGAAAGCATTGAGAGAACTGCGTTTCGTACACATGATGGGCACTATGAATACTTAGTAATGCCTTTATGAACGCACCTGCTACATTCCAAGCTGTTATGAATGATATCTTTCGTCCATTGTTATGTCAAAAGGTAGTCATCTTCTTCGATGATATCTTAATTTACAGCCCGAGTTGGGAAGCCCGAGTTGGGAAACTCATCTGAAAGATTTGCAGCAAGTTCGTGAAATTTTATTACAACATCAATTCATGGTTAATCAAAAGAAGTGTTATTTCGGTCAGACTTCGGTGGAATACCTTGGTCACATAATTTCTGAGGAAGGGGTGTCAATGGATTCAAGTAAAGTTACTGCAGTTATGGATTGGCCTGTTCCGAAACAAGTTAAAGAACTTCGTGGCTTTCTTGGTCTTACGGGATACTATCGAAAATTTGTGAAAAATTATGGTAGTATTGCCCGACCATTAACTGATTTAACAAAAAAAGATGCTTTCCATTGGAATGATGACGCTCAACAAGCCTTTGAGGCTTTAAAACAAGCCTTGAGTTCAGCCCCTGTTTTGGCTTTACCAGATTTCAGTCTTCCTTTTGTTGTTGAATGTGATGCATCGGGCCATGGAATTGGAGTTGTTTTAATGCAACACGGAAAACCTATTGCTTATTATAGTAAAGCTTTAAGTGACCAGAACTTTTCTAATTCAGCTTATTAAATCAGCTTATGAACGGGAGATAATGGCATTGGTCTTAGCAGTGCAACACTGGCGTTCATATTTGTTGGGCACCACATTTGTGGTATATACCGACCAGAGAAGCTTAAAGTATTTGTTACAGCAGTGAATTACTACCCCAGACCAACAGAATTGGGTAGCAAAGTTGCTTGGCTACAACTTTGACATTCTCTATAAGCCAGGAAGGGAAAATAGGGTAGCGGATGCGTTATCACATAAAGCAGATTCGGGGGAATTTTCAACACTTGTGTCAGAACCTTTATGGTTGCAAGGTGCCCAAATGGTGGAAGAAGCCCAAAAGGATGCAGAGATTGAAACACTTATGCAGGCCTGTTTGGAAGGAACTAAGGTACCTCTTGGTTTCTCGCTACATCAGGGGGTCTTATATTATAAGAATAGATTGGTAATTGCTCGTACTTCTAAATTTATTCCTGCTTTGTTGCGAGAGTTTCATACTTCTGCTTTGGGAGGACATTCTGGCTATTACCGTACTTATCAAAGGCTAGCAGCCAATCTCTATTGGCCAGGAATGTTAAAGGATGTCAAGAAATTTGTGCGGGAATGTGACATATGTCAACGTTGCAAAACAAGTTCCACCGCTCTTGGTGGGCTTTTACAACCCTTAGACATCCCAGAAGCAATTTGGGAGCATTTTTCTATGGATTTTATTTTGGGGCTTTTATTTTGGGGCTGCCTAAGTCAAAGGGGTACGATGCTTTGTTAGTAGTGGTTGATAGACTTTCAAAGTATAGCCATTTTGTGTTGCTTAAACATCCGTACACAGCAAAGACAGTGGCTGAAATTTTCGTGAAAGAAATTGTGCGTCATCATGGAATTCCCAAGTCGATAATTAGTGATCGTGACCCATTGTTTATCAGTAGATTTTGGCAAGAGATCTTTCGTGCCCAGGGAACAGAGTTACACATGAGTTCTGCTTATCATCCGGAAACGGATGGTGAAACTGAGGTGATTAATCGTTGTTTAGAGACATACTTAAGATGCTTTGCTACTGACCATCCCCGTAATTGGTCAGCTTGGATCCCTTGGGCAGAGTTCTGGTATAATTCAACATTTCATAGTTCTACCGGAGTAACCCCTTTTGAAATCGTGTATGGACGGAAACCCCCATCTGTTATACATTTTATTCCGGGAGAGGTACGAGTTCAGACAGTTGCTCAAGAGTTGCAAGACCGGGATGAAGCTTTAAAGCAATTAAAGCAACATCTCTTGCATGCTCAATCTACAATGAAAGCACAGGCTGATAAGAAGAGGAGAGATGTCAATTTTTTGGTTGGGGAATGGGTTTATGTTAAGCTGAAACCTTATCGCCAAACTTCTGTTGCAAGTCGCATTCATCAGAAGCTATCTGCTAAGTTTTTTGGCCCTTTCAAGATCATAGACAAGCTTGGACCCATGGCTTACAAGTTGGATCTTCCTCCCACATCGAAAATTCATCCCGTCTTCCATGTATCACTTCTTAAGAAGGCTATCTCCGCAACTGTTGAACAGAGTCTACCACCAGAATTGGAGTTGGGTGCTTCTGATCTGTTGACTCCTTTGGCAGTTTTAGTACGACGTTCTATCAAGACTTTTCAAGAACCAATGGAGCAGTGGTTAAATTCATTGGAAGGGACAATCAGAAGAAGAAGCTACTTGGGAAGACGCTGCAACTATTAAGAGTCAATTTTCTTATGCAAGTCTTGAGGACAAGACTTTGTTAGAAGGCGGGAGTAATGATACAAATTCTGATCTATTAGTATCTAATGACCAAAGACCCAGAATTATGCATGTGTATTCTAGAAGGAACCAGAAGGGAATTCAGGAAGTTGGCTATTAATTTACTTTAATGAAGTGAGAGAAAGTGAGGTGTATAAAATGGAATGGGGAGGGACATTGTAGACAGGTTAAATATTTTCTCTATGTATTGGCTCTTAGCTTTGCTTTGAGAGAGGGATTCATCCCTGGGACCTTTTGGTTTTCCTATTATCTTCATTAATAAAAAACCTTCCCTATTTCATCTCTATTTCTTCCATTTACTATTTGTTTTTGGGTCTGAATCTCCATCAACATCTTCCTAGGTTATCCTCGTCTTCATAAAGGCTAAAATTGCTATTCTCCAATCTCAATAAATATTTCATGACTGCTGATTTCACGTTGTGTTCATGACTGCTGATTTCATATTGTGTAACCAGCAAAACTATTTCCGTCTTAATCAACAAGACTCATCTAGCCATTCAAAAAATTGAGAATTTTCTTGTAAATGGCTAGTTTCTTGCTAGCATTTTTTTTAATAAAATTCCAATGCCGTTCAAAAAAAAAAAAAAACAAGACTCATCTAGCCTTGACCAAGTCTTTCCTTTTCCAATCTACATGCATGTATCCACTAAGAACACTAAAAACAGATATTTCACCTACCGTTACTAATCCAGATACCACCACTGCAAACTTACCGTCGACAATAACGGAAACAAACTCAAGCTCCAACTGCCAACAATTCGCAGATCCCTCTGACTCTTCACCTTTGCCAGCTACTCCTGCTCCAGTTCTGCAAGCAGGCGATCTTCCTATCGCACAAGAAAACGGTATACTATCTACTGCTAGTCCCTTTCTCATATACACGTATAATAAGTCAAGATCGTACATCACCTGCCTATTCTAAGTGTATTGTCTTGCATCTGTTCCTCTTCCT
This sequence comes from Erigeron canadensis, assembly GCF_010389155.1. Classification (NCBI taxonomy): domain Eukaryota; kingdom Viridiplantae; phylum Streptophyta; class Magnoliopsida; order Asterales; family Asteraceae; genus Erigeron; species Erigeron canadensis. Next base: position 15,123,778 of record NC_057769.1, on the reverse strand, counting down.
AAAATGGTAAGAGATATTTTACGCCTTCATGGCTAGCATCAGGCTATGATCGAAGAGACGACAGCATTACCCATAAATAGTACATGGGATTTAGTTCCCCTGCCTTCAGGGAATATAATTATTGGGTGTTTGTTGGATTTTCACTCCCAAAATAGGACCTGATGGTAAACTTGATTGTCTTAAGGCTCATTTTGTTTCAAAAGGTTACAAAGATATTTAGTCTGGATTACTGAGATACATTTTCTCATGTTGCCAACATGGTAGTATACGCATTACATTATCTGCGGAAGCTATAGGATTTCAGTCTCATCATCAGCTTAATATCAAAAATGATTTCCTTCATGGAGCAATCTCCTGGGTTTGTTACTTAGGGAGAGTCGGGATTAGTATGCAAACTTCACAAAGCTCTCTATGGCCTTTAGCAATCACCTAGAGCATGGTTTGGCCGATTCAGAACCGTAGTCAAAGAATTCGGGATGATACAAAGTGAGGCAGATCATTCAGTTTTCTACAGACATTCAGGGACATGTTGCATCTACTTGGTTGTTTATGATGATGATGATGCTATCATAATCAATTGAGATGATCACATCAGTATCTAACAACTCAATGATCATATTTTCAAACATTTTCCGACCAAGGATATGGGAACAATCAGATACTTTCTAGGTATTGAAGTTGCACAATTTACAAATGGAATATCGATATCCCACCGTAAGCATGCTCTTGATACTCTTGATGAAGCTGGGCTAGTAAATTGCAAGCTAGTTGACATCATAATGAATCCTAGTGCTAAGCTTCTACCAGGACAGGGGAGCCTCTTGCGGATCAACTGGAATATCAAAAACTAGTTGGCAGACTCAACTACATTTAGTAACTTGACCCGATTTCTCAATGGATACGAGTGTAGTCAGTCGGATCTTAAATTCTCCCTGTAACTCACCTTTTATTGGGGAACTGCACTACATATTCAAAGATATATTAAACAAGCACCTGGGAAAGGCTTATTGTATGAGTGTACAGGTTATAGGGAAGTTAATGTGATTCAGTTGTCGATTGTGATGGATGTCCATTTAGTCAATGGTCAACCACAGGATTTTGTGTCTTATTGGGAGGTAATCTAGATTCTTGGAAAACGAAGAAGTTCTAACACAACCTGGCCAAGCTAAAAACTGGATTTGCTGAAGTATGCATGCATGTTGGCTAAATACTAGAAAAAGTATGTGCTTAACAAGGATAATTAAAGTGTAAGTATATACTATGTTCGTGGCCAACCAACCCCAAATGACATTACAAAAAAATCAAGAAAAGAAACCAAGAACGATGGATATATGAATACAAATAAAAAAACCACTTAAAGAACTAAATGACCTAAAAAGTCTTTAAGCTAAATGTAGACGTAATATTCCTTAAGTAACACTTACCTGATCTACAAAACGGTATTTGTTGGTTGTATGGATGTAGAACTTCGCATGTTCTTTAGCAGGAATGATACCATCCCACAAGGATACCTGTCATCCCATGTTTTGAGGTCAAATACAAATATTTTCAAGTTCAGAAGCACTAAAGCGTTAAATTACAAAGTTTTGCTGTTTATGTAAGGGATTAGTGCGCAGGAATGCAACAAACTATGCCCAAAAGGTTATAGTGTGCATGAACTAACGTTTTTTTCTATTGTATGCATAAACTTAGTAAAAATGTTCAAATCATGCAATGTGTATACGTGGCAGCCCGTATGAGCTGCCACGTGTAAATTTTTTTTTTTTTAACAGGCCACGTGTAAGGGTTTTTATTGGTCGGTCACAAAAAGTTGCATGATATAAACTTTTTTATTAAGTTTATGCATACAATAAAGAAAAACGTTAGTTCATGCACACTATAACCTTTTGGGCATTGTTTGTTGCATTCCGGCGCACTAAACCCTTTATGTAATGGTTGCTTCTATTTTTCACACTGTTGGTCATTTGGTAGTGGCGGAATAGTTGTAGCATTTGTCTGTATTCCCTAAACTTGGTTAGTCGTTTGTAGTCTTGAGCACTCCAGATTAAATTTCTAATGTCCCACTTTCACTTGCTTTTAACTATTATGGAACTTTTTAAGTGTCACTGCTTTTACACTCTTTTAAATTAGCAACTCTAACAACAGTATTTCTAATGTCCCACTTTCACTTGCTTTTAACTATTATGGAACTTTTTAAGTGTCACTGCTTTTACACTCTTTTAAATTAGCAACTCTAACAACAGTATTTACCAGTCACATATGCATGCTCTTACAAGTAATTCAATTATACCTATCTTGGCTAATTTTAGTTGACATCCCAGACATGATTACATGAATGAGCAACTTGGAAGACGAGAGCAGGCCAATCTGACACAGAGGGCATCAAGTGGCACAAGTTCTGACACGGAAAGCAGAAGAAAAATCATTTTTGGGGCCTTTTCCCCTATATATTTATCTCCTTCAAATAATACCTTTTGTTGACAAGATCCATGGGTTTGCATAACTATCAAGCCACAGAAAGATGCATCATCTACCTAAGAGTTTGTACAAGGCACAAAGTACATATAGCTCAAACGACTACCTCTCATATTCACAATATATGGCTTTAACTTATTTTTCTATGAAGAACAGAAAAGTACATATATGGCAGGTTTCAAATGATACTCGGACAATAATACTTACCTGATTTAATGAATTTTGTGGAGTTCCATACTCGGCTGCCAGGAACACGAACACCTGCAACACAAAGCATATAACTTCTTTTATTTAAAAAAGCACCAACATATCACAGTTAACTAAGAGATAGAGCTACCAAAATATAAGCTCATCAGTCATCATTATTATATAGTGAAGAAAAATAAAATAACATCATTGCATGACGACAAGCATGTTAAGCAACTAATTGGAAGCATAACATTGCTTACACTATTTGAAGACAAGGACAGATGTCGAACTTTCCTTGTGAAGTTCTGGTAGCTAGAACATTTTCTTCATACGATATATTGTTTGGCAGAACGATGATATATTTGCTAGAAAATTTTAAATATCGACCACATGGAATGATATTCACGACTTCTGATGAGATTGTTACTTTAATTCCCGAGTCTGTTAAAACACAAGAGACTAATGCTCAAGAGAAAATCAAGATCTTGAAATCATTCAAAGAAAAAAGGGGGAAAAGGAAGAAATTAATATTTCATCAAGGTTATCAGGACAGATCAGTTGTAATCAGAAACAAGGAAGGTAACTCAGAAAAGCCTGATATAGTTGTTGAAAGATTGTGTACAGGTATACAAATGGACCTTCTCAGACATGAGTGCCAAAAGGCATAGCAAAGCATAAGTTAAATGCCGATAAGACAAAAACCTTCGTTTGCCAACAGAAGCACAGCTACTCAAAACGAAAATAATGGATTAAGCACCTAGCATAGAAGAGTATCCAATCCGGTCATGGTACTGATCCAGTAGACTTGAAGGACATAGAAAAATTGACAATGCATACCCAATCCGGTCATGGTACTGATCCAGTAGACTTGAAGGACATAGAAAAATTGACAATGCATGCCAAAAAGACTATAATCCTTTAAATAAATTTGAAAATACAATCACCATCCAGATACGAATACCAATGTTTTCAGGACGTACAAAGAATATCACTGGATTAGTATGGCGGTAATTAACGAGGAATAGACAAGTTTCCATACCTCTACACAATTTAAAATAATTGCTAGAATGCACATGTCAGCATGTAGTAGACACGTTTTTTTACAAAAAAGATCGAAACATTGAAGAATGTATAGATGATTTGGTCATCAAGAGTAGAACAGAAGAAACAATGTTACAGGATACACATGAGACATTCAAAAAAGTAAGAAGAATTAACATGATGTACCCTAAGAAATGCACATTCAGAGTGGAGTCTGGAAAGATTTTTAAGACAATTTATAAATACAACCAGGTGGAATTGAAGCTCATCCAAAAAAAGGTGTGCCACATTTCCATAATAATGGAACCAAAAACAATTTAAGAGGTTGTGAAACTAGTGGGCATAGAGAGCTTCTAGGACAACTGGGCAAAAAGTCACTGCCATTTTAAGAAGTACTTAACACATGTATGGAGGAAAAATCGTCAAATGGAGTGAGGCAACCAAAAATGCTTTCCAGCAAATGAACAAATGTATCAAGAATTTTCCAACCCTAAGTCTTAGCGAGACACTCAGTATGTACTTTGGTATAGCAAATTAGACCATTGGTGCCATATTGTTGGCAGAGTGTGTTTCATTTAATCAAGCTTTCCGGAGCCCGGAAATCCAAAACGACCCAATGGTGGCGTATTGGCATTGGCGCGGTGATATGATCCCACATCGGCCAAGTATTGGATTGGTTGGTGGTTTATAAGCCTAGGTGTCCCCTCCTCCTTTAGCTATCTTTTGGGAGTGAGTTCTACACTTAGCTTATGGCATGATGCGAGCCTATTATGGGATGGGTTCGTATCAATTGGTATCAGAGCCATCCCTACCTTTCGAGGTTCCAACGCTCGGAGTGGTGGCCTATGGAGTGGTGGCTTGGACCCAAGGAGAGGGGTGCCAACCGTGACCAACATAGCCGTGACCAACGAGGACGTTGGCTCTTCAAAGGGTGGGGTATTGATATGATCCCACATCGGCCAAGTATGGGATTGGTTGGTGGTTTATAAGCCTAGGTGTCCCCTCCCCCTTTCAGCTAGCTTTTGGGAGTGAGTTCTACACTTAGCTTATGGCATGATGCGAGCCTATTATGGGATGGGTTCGTATCACGCGGATAAATGTTGCACGAGGTATCATACATATTTCTAGACTCGTCTTATCATGGTTTATGGAGAACCTTGATGTCAAGTGCCACATATTCCAGATAGGTCCACATGGCTGTTCAAATGAGTCATTGGGCTTGATGAACACGATACTTCTTTTCTCCTTAGATTATTGATATAGCGGGCCGGACTGATAAGCTGCACTGGCTGGTAATACGAATCAGATGAAGTGTCACGGGTCCAGCTATACTGACAAGTTTTGGTGAATAAGGATATATCCTGGGCCAAACCGACAAATAGGCCATTTTATAATTGTTTTAGAACATGTCATCCATAAAGTATACTCATTACATACTTTCTTATATTTTATAATTGTTTTAGAACATGTCACCCTTAAGCAGCATGGTTTGGATCAGTGGTAAACACCATGGCCTCTGGAGAGTGGAGACAGAGGTCACAAGTTCAATCATCATCCCATGCAAAGGTTGGAGGGCCTTTTCTACCATTAAGGTAGAAAATGGAAGCATCCTCTCTATTTAGGTAGAGGTAAGGTCTGCCTACATCTTAACCTCCCCATACACCGTCGAGGTATTGGGGCTCAAAACCCACGGAAGGCGGCACTGAGGAGTTTCTTTCTTTTTACATACTTTCTTATATTTTACTGTACTCGTCACAAGCATTAATCCATATTTCATTTCAGGCACAATTCAGACCATCAAGTCCAGACCAGTTCACGTCATTCAGTCATCTGATGTGTGCCTTACCCACGATCTATGCATAATATTAGGAGTGGAGTTTATATTCTGCATGTTTCCTATTAATGTTTGCGTTTTTGTCTGATTGTCTCCCACGTTGCCATTACCCCACTAATTTAGGATTGCATATTAGTATATTACCTATATTTACTATATAAGTAATTGTTGGTTTTTGTTAATAGATATAAATGAAATGAATTAAGTCTAAGTCTCCCTCTATTTTCTATCTGGTTTCTGTCTATTTTACTATGGCCAACAAATTGATTGTTGGAACCACATCATCATCGTACAATATTCTTGGTAGTATCATTAATCCACAAAGAAGCTTGAGAGGAACTGTTTTGTTTGTTGCTTTGCTTTTAGTTTAATGGTTCATCCCTCCTATATGGAAATGCATAATTTATGTATTATTCTAGTAAGTCTCGCCATTTATTTAACAATCTAGAGTGTCAAATTGTTGTCTTCAATGTTCAGATATTATCATATTAAAACCAATTTGCTAAGTTCGTGACAATCATGTTAAACAAAGAAGATACAACAATTTTGGTTTACTAGCGTAGGCATTCACCACCTTCGACTTTCAAGAGCTAGCATAGTTATCGCTTCTTTTGTTTTCGTTGTTTTCTTAAATACTTAACTTACATTTTGACCAACTTAGAACTTTTATCAATTTGGAGGCTTGTATAACTAAATTACAAGGGTACATTGGTGTAAAAATTACATCACAAACAAAATTAATCTCTATTCATAAACAATTCAATTTACACGATATATCTTCATGAAGATTGATCATGGATCCGATTTGGAAAAATGATAAAGGGTTTACATAATAAAGGCAATACCTTGTTATCTTTATCTCTATCACTACTACATTATAAAGCACGAGAGCAAGTACCCGCGCGTTGCGGCGGTGAGATGGTGAGGGTGATAGGTCATAGGAGGTGATATGTCATAGAGTGTCATAGCCAAATGTCTTAGCCGTACGGGCTTCGCCCTTGGATTTAAAAATTCGTCGAAAGTATATCGAATGACATCTCTAATGAAAGAGCATGAAATTTTAAGAACACCCATATAATTTTTATAAATTATCGATGTACGGTTTTTGAGATAAAATATTTTGAAACAATTAGAGGAATAAAATGATTTATGGAGGAGAGAGAAAGTTTTAGGCATTAATGTATTGTACATTTTGTATTATCATGTGTACATTGTTGAAAGTTGAAAGTTGAAACCCTATTTGCTTTATAACATAGTATAGAAGTATAGATTTGTTCCCTCCATTTTTTCAACTTTACACAAGTGAAAACCCCAAAATACCCCTATCACTTATTCATAATATCCTTGTAATAAATCTCAATCACTCATTTTTTTCTCTCTCCTCAAATCTCAACCACTCATTTTTCTCTCTCCTCCATAAATTTTCTAATTCATTTGAAATCTTTTATCTCAAAAACCGTAAATCGATAAATTATAAAAAATATATGGGTGTTCTTGAAATTTCATGCTCTTTCATTAAAGATGTCATTCGATATACTTTCGACGATTTTTTAAATCCGAGGGTGGAGCCCGTCGGCTAAGGCATTTGGCTATCACACTCTATGACATATCACAACCTATAACCTATCACCCTACCATCTTACCGCCGCAACGCGCAGGTACTTACTCTCGTAATATTATAAGTATCCCCATCCCAAAAAAAAAATATAACTTACATTAATAAAATATATTATTATTAAAATAACAGTGTGCTAAAACAAATATTTCTTACAATATTTTAGTTTCACTATGATTCCCTTTGTGAAATCCATGATACATACTTTTAAAGGTTACTTTATTATTACTATCCATATTAGACCTCCCTAGCTACCAAAATACACTTAGACGGATAGATAATTAGTTTTATACATCAACATAATTTGCAAACACTACCTACTCAAACACTACCAAAACACACTTAGACTTGAACACTTCCAATAAGAATAGAAAACTACGCTAACAAATCAAGTTACTAATTTACTATAGGGGTTTTTTTATGATCATATGTTAGAATAAGGTCATCTCGGGCTCTCAGAAAGTACTAATGACCAGACTTCAATTCCTATTAATAGAAATAGACACAAATCGCATGATACGGTGGGTGTAGTGACTAGTGACCGTAGTCAGCTAATGCACATCTTAAAAAATCCAAGAGTAACACAATTGTGTAATGGTAGATTAGTCTATGTATCCTGCTCTTTTTCATCTTCAACCTTCCAGGTCTTGCCCCTAATAGTTAAGAGCTATATGTTACTAGTTTCAGACTGGTTCCTAACCCTTATGTACGACCAAGAATTCCTCTTTTCTTGCATGCAACTTTACAAGCATTAAAGTAATCAAAGGGAAGATTTGACAACCAAATCATAGCTCTTACAGCAAACCCATGCTCAAATCAATAGTTCTTATCCTGCTTAATGGATTCCAGTTCAGCCTCTTAGCATCTTTGTTTATTAACCATATATGATTCCAAATTTGATGTATTCATGTTCCTTAGACCAACACTAAAAAACAAAACCAATATCAAAAACAATTATCTTCCTAATGAGAAAAGGTATGCACTAGTTTCTTTATTTGAATTTCGGCCCGCTAGAAAAAGATACAAAAAATGCCTCATGTATCTATAAAATCACATAGAAGGTACTAAAAATATATCAATGAAAGATTAAATTAACTAAAAAGAAAAGAAAATTTTAAGTGAACCCAACCTGTTTCGTATTCCAGGTAAACAATGATTGCAAGTTGGCTGATATATTCATTGTCATGCTAACCTGTACAAAAAAAGTTATATCTCCGTTAACGAATGTTGGTTTACTATAACATACAGAACATACAGAAATGCCGTTCAAAAAAAAGATAATACAGAAATACAAGGTACAACATTCGAGACAATATCCTCTACAGTTTTCTTTATTCACCAGAATATCGTAAATCGAGAAAATATAATATGGCAAAATTCCATAAACTTGAAAATACAAGGGAATTCAGGTTAAACTTTACTACGAGTTACTAGAGCGTGGAGTACATGCTCGTTTGAGTTAGTTCGATTTACTAAAACGAAGGGTTAGGTTATCCCATGCGAAAAGTTTAACCTTTTTCATGATCTACATATTCAGGAACTTTGTCCTCAAACTAGATACAAAACCTTTTTCATGAAAGGTATTTATCTGGTATTTCCCAATCCCAAATTTCAACAATGATTTGTATTCTCATAGTTACAACAATCAGTGACATTTATTTATATTTATATCAAAATAAAAGATGTTGATAGTAGCGTTTTTATACCTCATCGTCGCCATCCGGCTTATTTCTGAACCAATTGATGTTCAAAACCTAAACAAAAGGTCACAAAATGAAAAAAGAAATCAATGGATTAGTTGAAAAGTTGTACATATATGAAATGAAAAAAAAAAAAAAATAGTACCTGGACTTGAGAAGTGGGAGAAGGGGAGTTGAAATTATCTGAAAAGGAAGCGATAGCACACATAACAGCTAGGATAGTGATCGAGAATGTCAGCAAAGCGTTGGCTCTGTATCCGAATGAATGCATTTTTGGTTGCAGCAGGAGGGAGGAGGAAGAGGGTTGGTTTTGGGTTTGAGTCAACAATATGCAACTTATGTTTCTCCTTTTTCTCTCTTCCTTTTTTTTTTTTTAACTCTCGGCCATGTTTGCCACAAGGTTTTTAAGAGCTTTCAAAATGCTTTAGTTTTTAATTTTAAACTAAAAGTATTAAAATATTAAAAGTTTTGTTCGGATGGAACTAGATTTAATTTTTATTTGAAATAAAAAATTTCAAAAGCTAGTTGAAGTAGCGTTTCAGAAACTTTAGCTTTTCGATGAAGTTTTTATTCTTTAAAAGTTACGCAAATACCTCTTAAAGTTGCAGCTACAGTTATCATACCAAACACTTTCAAAAAATAAAAGCTACCGTTTAAAGTTCAAACTAAAAGCTACAACTTCAACTAAAAGCTACAACTATTTTTACCAAAACATACTCTTAATAGCTAAATAAATTAATTACGAGTATTTTTCTACTTTCTCTTGAGTTTGATATATGTTTATTTTTCTACTTTCTCTAGAGTTTGATATAATGTTTCATGCGTATATATATACGCTGTATAGACCATAGTCGTCGACTCGTAATTTTTGACTCAACTCGAAAACATGATTTTTGACTCGTGACTCAAAACGTGACTCGACTCGTAAGAGTCAGAACATTTTTAAATACTCCATAATATAACATAATTTTATGTATGTGACGTATTTATAAACAAAATTTAAGTTCGTTGTCTTAATAGATTTATCAAAATATTGCATATTCAATAGTTTTGAGTCATAAACTTATAATTTATCTTCAAATTCGCAATAAAAAGATCAAAACTACATGTATTACACAAAAAATAATGTACCAATAAATATAAGATATAACATATATAATCATATTATCAAGTTACAATAATTATAAGTTTGCGACTCGTGACTCGGTCTAAGTTCGCACAGCGACTCGTAAGAGTCTGGACAAAAACGAGTCAACTAACGAGTCGACTCGTTTTTGGTACAAGTCCTCATGACTCGTAAAAGTTTAACAACTATGGTATAGACTATAGATTAAGTAAGTAAGCCCCCAAATGCCATCTTCCTTTTTGATTTTAATATCTTCACAGTGTATGAGTTAAATTAAGATGTAAATAGCTTTACCCCTACCATAACAGTTCAATTTCTTCTTTGGCTTTTTGTAATGGTGTGATATTCTCAAATCCCGACCCGAGAAGAAGATTCTTCTTGTCAATTTTTGACTTGTTGAAATAGGCAGTGAAATCCAAGAGAGGATTTTTGCTCAACTTTATATAACTTTTCTTGATAGAAAAGTATATTCTTTTTAAATTCTTCAACTTGTTTTTCAAGATTCTCAACCTCAATGCCTTTTAGAAAACAATTATGATTTAGGTCAGAAATCTTTCTTTCGAGTTCAACATTGTTTGGTTTAGCATCTTTGAGCTTTTTATTAAGAATATCAACATCCATTTGTCTAGCATTTGCCCGAAGCCATTCATTGGTCTTTTGAGTTTCAAGATCTTGATTGGCTTTTTCAAGATCATGAATGGTCTTTTCAAGATTGTGACATTTTTGTAATAACTTAGAATCAGGAGAGGCATTCAACTCACATTCTTTAACTTTATCTTTATATGTTTGAAAATTTTGTTTAATAGCATCATGTTCAAAAAGTAATTTTGAATGTTCTTCAAGAAGTTTTGAAAATTCACTTTTAGAAAATGAAATAATATTTTTCAATTTTTTGTTAGTTTTGGCTAAAGATTTGATATGAGTTGTCAAGTTTGACAAAGCTAATCTACAGGACTCTTTATCTTTAATCAATGAAAAAGTAGAGTCAAGATTTACCTCATCATCTGGATATTCATCATCAGTGCTTTCTGCTTCAAAGACTTTGTCCTTGGCCAACCTCGCCATAAAGCAAACATTAGCAGAGAGATCTTCATTCTCATCATCTGAGAGCAATAGCCATTTGTCATCTTCAGCGAGCAATGCATGTCCTGCTTCAACTTGTTTGGCTAACAGCATCTTCTGCTTGTAATACTCGTAATTCCACTTTCGAGGTTGTTTGCAATCAATAGCAAAATGGCCAGAAATACCACAGTTGTAGCACTTTTTGTCTGATGCCTTACCCTTCTCAACAACTTGTTTCTCATTAGCTTCCTTCTTTTCACCATGCTTTGATCCACTTGCTTCACCTTGCTCATTACTCTTGGGATGATAGTGTTCCTTCTTGGGAAATGCACTTGTAGAAGAAGTGCGAAGATTGTTGTTTGTTGGCCTCGCTTTGTAAATTTTCTTCTTGAAATGCTTTGTTACCGCGACAAGAGCTTGATATAGTTCATCTGAAACACCATCTCTTGTAGCCATCATATCATCTCCCTCCTCATCTGACGAAGAAAGAACTACCATTTGCCTCTTAAGAGCTTCAAAAACTTTCTTCTCAACAATCAACACCAAAGGATTAGAAGATACAACTTCTGGCATTTTGCTTGATGAAGCTTTGTTTAGAACTTGGTTTTCATTGAGTTTGAAAGATTCATAAAGAGTATGAATGGTGAACTTGGTTAGATTTTGATGTTGTTTAATTTGTGTTCCAAAATCTTCCCATTCTGGACCAAGAGCTTTGATTAATTTGATGTTTAACTCAATCTTTGTTTTCTTGACATTGTTCTTCCTCAGTTCATTTATGACATGCAGAACCTACAGTAGACAGCCTCAAGAGATTCATTTGGCAATTTGCTGAAGTTATCAAACTCAGTCAAAACATTGGTCAATCTTATTGTCGAAGTCATGTCAGCTCCTTCCATCTGTCTGGCCACCTCATCCCATATCTCCTTGGCTGTATCATAAGAATCAACTGAGCCATAGATTTCATCTGGTAGTGCTTTGTATAAGCATGATCTAGCTCTGTTATCTGCAGCTGTTCGATCTTTTTGTTCAGCATTCAAAAGATCAAGAGTTAGTATTGCACCAGTAGTGGGATGGCGATGAACTGCAAGTCTATTAAGGATGGAATCTTTAAGCATGTGACCATTTGTTTGACATTCCACATAGTCCATAAATCTTTTCTTCCATAGTCCATAGGAACCACGGTAGAGAACTGGAGGTCTTGTATCTGAACCCAATGTCAATGCTTCACGAGAAGCCATTTGAAATTGATTTGATATAAAAATTGGATTGAATTAAGAGTTGAAGAAAACATGAATTAAAATGATCTAGATAAGATCGTCCTAGAGGAGATTGTCTTAGATTGAAGGAAAGGTGAGATGATTTGAAAGAGATCGTCTTGGAGTATTTAGTGGAATTTGACTAAGTAATAAATGAAACTGAAATTGAAGTTTGTTTATGGATTGAAGTTAAGGAAATAAAATGAACAAAAGAGATCGTTTTAATGTTCTTTGAGTTGAAGAATTTTCTAAGTATTTTGGAAAGATTTGGACAGTGTAACAGTATGTAATGGAAGGAAAGAAATTTGAGCAAAACCAATCTATAAGATCAGTTACCCAAAAAGTGTATGATTCCCAATCACAACAACTTCAAATGTTCAACCAAAACACACCAACTTTCAAGGAAAACTTGAAACGATCTTGTTAGAATCGTCTTAAGTTCAGTGTGCTGGGACAATCTTGATGAGATCGTCCTAGCTTTCTGTCCCAACACTTTCAAGTGTAAACACTTTCCAAGTGTTTGAATTGACCAAACCAATCCTTACGGATTAATTAGCCACAAACAAACATTTCACCACACACAAATTCACTTGTCAGAACGATCTAGAGGAGATCATCCTACAAGCCACAAAGCACAATTATGAAAAATGAGAGTTCAAAGGCTGAGACGATCTCCACAAGATCGTCCTAGCCAAAACCATCCTGAGGTCATGTTCTTCATCAACACCTCAGTTTTAAACACAAACTCCATTAACGACTTCAAAAAGCTTCAATAACTTTCGAATTACTAGGAGTTATAACTTGAAATCACTTGCAAATTGCTTGTTTTCAATTCAGCTACACATCTACGAACATAATTCAACACAAAACACAACAAATTTGAATCCCAAAAATTCGCGCTAAAACTCTAAAATTCAAACTCGAGATTTAGAACGAATTAGAACTTGAAACTTGACAGGATTATGTTATTAACTACTACGAATTTATTGGTAAACAAATAACTGTGATTTTATGTGATTTGAGATATGAAAAATTAAAGAACAGTGAATAAAAAAAATGACGAACATAAATGTTTATATTTTTGATGAATTTGTGACTGAATTCAGTTATGGATCGATATTAGAATGATGTTTTGCTCTGATACCACATGATATAACACGATTTCTATACCGAATTCACATCATCAATGGCGGTTTTGAAGTGTGTGTGTTCTTGGTGTGAGTGTGAGTGTTTGAGAGAGAAAGTGTGTGTGTTAGGAAAGTGGCTGATTGGAATTAATTGAGTTGTGAAGGTTACAAGGATTATGAGAGTGATCAAGATTATGATTACTAAGGAGTTAGGGGTATTTATAGTCTAAATACTCACATATGCTAAATATCACATTTAGCCCATCAACCTTAGTAATCATTTACCTATGACTTAACTAGAATAAAGTTCACTAATCTAAATTACAATTTATCACTATTTTTGGATTTCTAACAGTTGCAGACAAAAGTAGTGCATACCTCTCCAAAGCTGAAAGAATGTCGACTTTCTCTACTGTGCCCAAAACCATGGTATCAAAAACTACAATTTCTACATGCTTAAACAACACTATGTCGATACGCCATTCCGTATCAGAAAATATTCACAGCATTCTCCAAACTTGCAAGTGGTAATCTTGACAGGCTATTCGCGACACACCTATTTCGATACGCCAAGTGTGTTGTTCCATGTGGTTTTCATATATATCTTGAATAATGGAGGTATGAAATGTAAATGATGAAGTTGTAAATGTAATAATATTTACATGAAAAGTTCAATGGTATAATAAAAAGACTCGACTATAATGCATATATCTGTCTAAATGGAATTTTGGTTTGTAAAACTTGTATAAATTTGGATACCTTAGTCATCGACTAAAAAACCCAATAATGATCTAGAGTATGGTGCTACTATCATTTATAAAATCTAATAAAGATTATCGGAAAATCCGCATGATTTAGCAGATGACCACAATAGATACCCCCAAAATAACATTTCCTATCACAAAGATATCAAGGTTTTGAACCGTCATAAACAAACTTAAGGCATTGATCAAAACATAATTAGACAATAGAAGGTAGCACTACAAATTTAACCAGTTGAAGAAAGAGATGATGAATAATAGCAATAACAATACCTTCATACATACGATGTTCTTTTCGAAATACAATGTATGATGAATTGGTTCCTATATCAAATAACGGGTGACTTATATTAGAAGCATTATAGTCAAACGTTCAAGAAAAGATAAAAAAAAATGAAATCTTTAGAATCCGTCAAGGAACCTGCTCCGGATCCGTCACTCCTACTTAGAATGACACAAAACCCTTCCTACTTAATCAGAAAGAAAGTAATACGGTCATATAGATAATGCTTGAACCGGTACTGGTTCGTAATCTTGGTTGAGTATCCCCTGTTCTACATGTCCAAATTCATTATTTGCCCCTGAAACGACACGACTCGATTTTAAGGTTTTTTTTTAACCCAGGTGTGCCACACACATATATGCATGTGCCACATCTTTGAGTTAAAATCAAATCAGAAGCAAATATGTGCCACATGCATAATTTCATGTGCCACATATCCTAACTTCAGTTACAATGTGCCACACTCAAAGTGTGTATGCCACACAAAAGACCCTAAATCCGAACAAGACCTAAAATGTGGCACATTACTTTCTGTACGTGCCACATATTTGATGCTGAACAACAAAATGACCAAATTTGATACTTGACTCAACTTGTAACTTCTCCAACTCAAAACCAAACCTCATATTACACCAAAAGTACCAAGAGCCAAGAGGGGAGGGATATCTAAGTCTCTACACCAAAAGATAGTCATTCACCCAAGAATGACCTTAATACCTTCAAGGCTTCCAAAACCAACTTCAAGCTCTAATCCAACTTCCTCCAACTCAACAACACTAGTTCCTTCTTCCGGAACTACCTATAAGAGGTAAACATCTAAAAATATAAGCAAAAGCTTAGTGAATATACTTGCATACATTTACGATTACGAAGGAGGGCAAAGTACAAAGACTATTGCAAGTAACCTATAACATCGCCATGTTACATTCACTTGCTCACCTTGCACACTAAACACATATATGGATCCATACAAGCCAATCAATTACCACACATGGACTATCAAACTTCAACATGGTGGTCTTTCCACACATAGATAAATAACTTCAACATGGTGGTCTTTCCACACATGGACAATCAAACTTCAACATGGTGGTCTTTCCACACATGGACAATCAAACTTCAACATGGTGGTCTTTCCACACATGGACAATCAAACTTCAACATGGTGGTCTTTCCACACGTGGACAATCAAACTTCAACATGGTGGTCAATTGACCCAACATAAACATAAAGGTATGCAAATATACTCACCTCCTCCGCAACTTCAATATTAACGCTAAAACGATAATGCACACACACAAGCTTCAACCTATGATCATAACATACAAGTATAAGCTCATATTCACAACTTGACTAGTTCAACCTAGTCATTCTCAATCACTAGCCTTCCTACACCCAAAACCCAACCCATTTGTCATTGAGTCTCACTTTCTTCAACAATAATACTAGGTAGTTCAACCTACCATTTTCATCAATAATTCAATAACTAGTCAAAACTCATCTTTTCTCAAGAACTAAAATTTTCATATGAACTTATCAATTTCATAGTCAAACTTAACATATAACTCAATGACAAACTAGGTTATCTAAGGTATTGGGGAAAAATAATCATAATATAATTTCTATCAAAAATCTCTAAATTGGTTCACTCCATGAACCCTAATTTCAAAACAAAGATGAAAACTAAGTTAGGGAAAATCAATACCTCAACCACAAAGAGCTAATTCAAGACTTAGATTGGAAATTCTTCTTCTTCCCTCTTTTCTTTGAATAATTTGGCCACCACCACCACACCTCAAAACCCTAACTTTTTAATTACTTGATTGAAGATTATTGATGGTGAAGATTTTTATGAATGTTCTTATTCTTGAATTAAAGGGAGAATTGCTTTGATTATTGAAAGGAATAAGTTGAACTTGCATGAAGAAAAATGGTGGAGAAAAGAAAAGAGTGAGTGGAAGATGACTCCAAGCAAAATTGGATGGCTGACACATTTTGGGGGTGCCACGACCCACTTCTAATTTTGTGGGTATTTTACCCGCTATCCGTTAAAGTTCCAACTAAATTAACCCCATATCCAAAAATAAAATACTAGGAATTTAATTTAATGTCAAAACTATGAAAAGCGGTTAATTTCTTTTACCTTAATAATCTTTGGGGTGTTACAGCCCCAAGCCCCAACTGCAATCAACTTAACTTTCTCGAGACCTTGGACTCAAACTGGTGTCGAAATTTGTTGTCGACATATGAAGTATAATATCAGTTACCCAGCCTGAGCAAAAAAATCAAATCAAATCAAAATAAATGGGAAGACTCAAGTGTGTATAAATGAAAATCTAATGAGTAATGAACACATTTATACTTGAAAGAAGGAATGAAATCTTTTGAAGGAATTGAAATCTGAAAGAATGGAATTTGACGGAATGTTTATGATTTTTTGAGAATTCAAGTGACGGAAGAAATGAAATTCCTTCCTCCATCCCCAAGGAATGGAGATTCCATCAAATGATGGAATGTTTACATTCCTACGGAATGAGATTCCTCCTTCTTTGAACAACCAAACGCACTAAGAAATGGAATTCATTTCCAATTCCACTAGATTCCATTAAATTCTGTGAAACAAACGCGACCTGAAAGTACTATGGTTTCCTATGGAAATGGAATGAGAATCACTTCTCTTGTTTGATTATATAAAAGAATGGAAATGAAGAGGTAGAAGGGGGAATCATTTCCATTCTTATGATTCCCCCCAAAATGGTAAAAAATGATGAGAATGGAATCAAGTTACATTTTTTTCTGTTTTTTCCTCATGTATTTAATTATTAATTTTAATTATTTATATCATGATACTATAAGTAGTTTTTGTTAAAAAAAAAAAAATTCATATTAATTTGTTTATTTTTTATATTTCTCTTATGTTCATTCTCTATTGTTACCAAACAATGTAATTATTCTCTTTTCAAATATTCATTCTCTTTCCTACTATTTCCTTTCTTTATTACGTTTTCATTCTCTATGACTCCCTCCTACCAAACGCCCCCTAAATTCTTCTCCATGACTCCATGTCATCATACTAAGTATATCTGATATTCTGGTATTACACTATTAGAATAATCAACAACAAATCTACTTTTACCATCTACCTGATTTTCTTTTCACTTAAGTGTACCGATGCAATCAAGCATTTTTTTAAAAGTGCAAATGTCATTGTCCGTAACTCTTCACAATGACAACCTATAAGGTGATCCCCTTTGGTCATCAAATTAATAGCTATTTCCATGATGGCATATTAACATACATTTGACTAAGCAGATTCAAGATTAGATAATAATTCAGTATATAAAAAGATTGAAGGAAAAAAACATACCTCTTTTATGATATGGAAAATCAAAGAAGTACTTCTAGGTCGGCAGATTAGCTAAAATTGAAATTGGAATAAAAAATAAAATATTCATTCATCGAAACTATAATATAGTATAAGATGCATGTAATTAAATTACTTGTTTTGTAAACCTCCATCAAGTGTAAGGTCAGAAAAACCAACCGCCTCTCTTCAGCTTTATTGCTCTTAGGCTTTTCATCCAAGACTTTTCAACTACATGAAACAGTTTCATTATTTAATTATCTCATACCATCATTATCTGCAAAATATACTGCAACAGTCCATAATTATCTCCAATTTACCACAATCCAAGCACCACCAATACGAATTTAATCACAATAAATTATTTAAAAAGCCTAATTAATTCTTAATCCTTAGCATTGATATCAATCTTACAACTTATATATAATACTAGAGTGAAGGCCCGTGCGTTGCACGGCCGGGCTTCATGGGTTTTTTGTACGTTTGTAAGATTGTCTTATTTTGAGGTTTTTTATTGTTTAGTTCGAGTTTGATGTCTGTGCGATCACCATTAGTATATGACGGTTTAGAATGTGAAAGGTTAGAATTTACTCTATGTTTGGATGTTATTAATTGTTGAATGATCACCATTAGTATATGACGGTTTAGTTAGTGAAAGGTTAGCATTAACTCTAAGTTTGTATTCCTATAAGTACTGAGTTGGGTTGGTTTTTTTTTCGTAAACAGGTTCTTCAAAAATGTCAAGTTTACATAAAAAGTTGTTTGTAAGGTTAAGTGGGGAAGTATATTTGATTAATGGGTCCGAAAGTTGGTATTTTGTGGTGGTTCATTATAGAGAGTTTAGAGCGTATGTGTGTTGGATGGACAGATGGTAAGAAGTCTGAGCATAATGTGGAGGAAGTGGTATTGTCGGATAATATTGAATGGATGGAAGAGTTAGTGCAAGTTGTACCGGATAATCTCTATTCTAGTAGTTTTTTTAGGGCTTTTGTACGTATATTCAGGAAAGAGTTGTTGTCTTAAAGGAAGATAAAATTACTGTGTCTGGTAGTTGATGCAGCTGAGAAGGCAAAGGTAGAAGAAGAGGTTGTTTCGGATTCAGCGACGGTTGTTGATGATAATAGTAGTGGAAATTAATGATTTTGTTTTCAAACTTTTGGACGGTTGGTTTAGTGAACGCTCTGTTTTTGCACTCACCGGTTGTTGGAGGTCAAAAGGATCAAGACTTATATAACTTTTAGCCACCAAAAACTTATTATTGTGACAACAACTGACCAAAGTAAAACTTACTTCCCTGCCGATAACAAAAAACCAAAGCAAGTCTTAAAGAAACAGTAAAGTATGTTGAAACATTTGGGATGAAAACTGAAATGTGTCACACTAAAGGGGATTGTTTGGCATACTTGATTAAATTGCATTGAGTATCATGGATTTCTTAGTACTAATATATTGCAATACATATGTTGTTCCAAAAAAAAATACATATAGGGTAACATGAAAGATAAACATTAAAAACGAAAAAGCTAAAACAAATCATACCTCAAGCTTACGAAATGCTACCAATAGATTACAATACACTGATCTCGTCATTCATAAATCGACAAATTAGAAATAATTATTAATCAACCTTGACTATACCTTGCTATATTCTGGAATTGACTTGGTAACTTTGTAGATCTGCTCCCAATGAAAATTCAGCCATGATTAAGTGCTTTAATCAGCAAGGTCATGAGATGGTAACTGTGAAGCATAGCATACTCGATCCATTATATATGGCTGGCCAGCCTCAAGCTGCACAAAACACACATCACATACTCGTTCTGTGTTTGTAAGACAAAACTTTATAGGCAGCAAGCTTACTTAGCACCCTACTTGAAGCATGACTAAACCAAATGTAACTATTCTTTCCAGATGCCCAATAAATCATTTTGATCATCATATCACCAAATTAGTTCCATTTTAAACTATATTCTGCGTCGCGTTAACTACAAAGGATTCAATAGAAATGTCAACTTAATCATTCTTCTTAGTTCTAATATCAACTACACTAACAACGTCAAAATTTAACCAATGCTTAACCTAAAAAAAACCCACATCAAGATTAAAGATTATTACCTGACCAAAATAATTCCTAGATTTACATTAGCTCCATTATCGAGCAACAATGCACCAACCTACAAATTACCCACAACCCATAAATCACTGAACTTTATGACAAAAAAGAAAGCTACGTAAAATATAAAATAGTGTAATTTAATTATCAGATATATACATATATTGAAAAAAGATAAAACTATATATATATACACATCATTATGGCTTTAGGAGCTGCAAAATGAAGAAGTGAATTAAGCCCACCAAAAGTTGGATATTTAGCTAATCATTAATTACCATCAAGCAACAAAAGAACATCGAGCAAGAAGGAAAGTAGTTTCGCCATCTGAAACAAAAGAACATATTTCACCAAATCTATCAACCTCACTTCAAGAAAGCTCGATATTGCACGACAAACCTGATAATCATGTCGATTATGCCCTGCAATTGGGGTGCAAACCAAACCAGCCTTTCTTTGAAAGCCGGTAAAGCAACTGCAACACGTCTTGGGACCCACAACCTCCAAAGCAACTCATCGAATATGATAGCTAGCTCGCCCTACATGTTCAATTCTCTTTCTTAATGATTTTCAAACTCTAAATCGATTAGTCTAAAGGAACAATTATCCGGAATCAGAAACAATAATTGCATCAAACTAAATCAATGGAGTGTGCGACTAATTAATGATATTAGAATCTTATTAGACATTTTAAGTTATATCATGATTGCCATATAATCATCTTAAAGAGCCTGAAGACAAACAATAACAGAAATAAACATCAATAAATAAAATAACAATAACAAGAATCTGGAAATTAAATGATAAATTGGTAACCAAGGTTTGTTTGAAAATTTTAATAAAAACCTAACCTTAATATTGTTTTTAGATATTCAGATTTATGATAAATTCAATCTTTATGTCCTGCAACAAAAATTCCAAAAAAGTGAATTAAAAAATGACGAATCAACGAATGAAAGGAGAGTAATTAAGAGAAACTGAAAAGAATCAAGAGAAATAAAAAAGAAAATGTTAGATATCAAATAGTTACAGAGGACGATTTGTATTTCTATTTGATCCATCATAATACCCTTTAAGCAGCGTGGTTTGGATCGGTGGTAAACACCCTGACCCCTGGAGACAGAGGTCAAGGGTTCAATCTCATCCCACGCAAAGGCCGGAGGTCCTTTTCTATCATTTAGGTAGAAACTGGAAGCAGCCTCTCTACCTTGGTAGGGGTAAGGTCTGCCTACATCTTAACCTCCCCCATACACCGTCGAGGTATTGGGGCTCAAAATCCGCGGAAGGCGGCACTAAGCAGTTACTTCTACTTCCATCATAATACCCTTTATTCATTATCTTTGAAACCATATGTCAAAATCAGTCGGCAAGAGAAAACGAAGATTACCTCAATAAATCAACAATAGATATAAAGAAAAAAATATCACAAATTAAAACTACAAAGATAAGCATAAGATCGAAGATAAAGAAAATACATACATACATTCATGATATAGTGGCATGAAAATGATGTAAACAAATCCTGATCAATAACGATATGAAGATTCACCTGCAATTAACATCAACCCAATTGTAAAACTAATCATAAAAAATACTAATTAAACTAATAGAAATCAACACTACACAAAATTATGTTTACAAATATGAAACTATCTAGTTAGTGAAATACGAATGCAAAAACAGAAGAGAGTGTGATAAGAAAACTAAAAGAAGATGGCGTTCATCAAGAAAATCATTAAATTCATATTACATTATTACCTCACTTAATGTTGCATCTTAACACATCTCCTTTGTCCTTCAAACGTCCCTTGGGCTTCCATTCTAAACCGGCTGGACTATGAACACCCAAAAGTTATAATTATTATATTAAGATGATTGAGTTTTATAATAAAACCATAAACAAATTTTGTTTTTTAAAAAATCGGCAGCCTGTTTCGATGAAGGAAAGAGAAGAGGAAAGGGTTTTTTATTTTTTTGTAATTTTAATCAAGGGATTTTTGTTTTTTTTAAAAAAAAAATCGGCAGCCTGTTTGGGTTGGGCACGACTAACACATGAATGAATGAATGGGCTTTGGGCAGCAAATTAGATGATGGGCCTTTAACAACACAATCAACGAATTATTATGAAATAAAGAAAACCATATCAAATAATTAACCCTTATTAAGTATACAACACCATGAACTAATTATGTGTACATATCAAATAATTAACCCTCATTAAGTACCCTAATAAGTACCATCGATGAAACGATAGAAATCGATAAAATTTCTTACTCTCATGATACGATGTAAGATACTCGTATTATATAACTAGAGAACCCATACATATTATGATTTACTCGTTTGAGTGTGCTGAGTCTGTTTAATTTTGGTCATGGTCCATTAACAAAAAACACATTCCAGCCCAAAATTCCATAAAAGTCCATCACTAGTCATTAGGGCATCTTTATTTTATCTTCTTCTCCCTCCCTCACGGCTCACACAGTACAAAGTACAAACCCACACACAGAAAGTAAAAATGGTAATGGTGTAACGATTTAAACAGAAAAAAAAAAAAAGAAAATAGCCGTTGCACACTCCAACGGTCACAAAGCACGCGGCCTTCAATCGCGTGGAAATTCCACTCAAATCTCATCACGCGTGGGTGGAAACACACACGCGGCTGGTGATGCCAACACCCTAAGAATAAGAATAAGTTCCTTTACGTCTTTACCTTTCTATCAAAGTTCAAATAATCATCTCCGATTCTCCGTTTGTAAAAAAGCAGCCAGAAACCTCACCTCCCCTAAACCCTAAAAATGTCCACTTCAATGGAGTCACTGATCCTCCAGCTCCACGAAATCTCAGCCGTGAAATTCGGCAACTTCAAATTAAAATCAGGAATCTCATCACCAATATACATCGACCTCCGTCTAATCGTCTCATACCCAAAACTCCTCCGTCTCATTTCCGATACAATCATCTCATCTCTTCCATCAACAACTACCTATGACGTCATCTGCGGTGTACCGTACACCGCTCTTCCAATAGCGACAGTCATTTCCACCACTTCAGACACCCCGATGTTAATGCGTCGCAAAGAAATTAAAGATTATGGCACTTCGAAAGCCATCGAAGGAGCATTTCAAGCTAATCAAACTTGCTTAATTGTTGAGGATTTAGTCACTAGCGGGACTTCTGTTCTTGAAACAGCCGCACCCTTACGTGCGGCTGGGCTCAAGGTTACTGACGTTGTTGTCTTGATTGACAGAGAACAAGGTGGTCGGGCGAATCTTGAAGCCAATGGGATCACCCTTCATTCTATGATTAAATTGACTGATATGGTCCGGGTTTTGAGACTTAAAGGGAGGGTAAGTGAGGAAACTGAAGCTATGGTGTTGAAGTTTTTAGATGAGAATAATAAAGTTGCGGCGGTTGGTGGTACGGTCGGGAAAAATGTCGGTAGGGTTTCGTATGGGAAACGGGCTGAGTTGGCTAAAAATCCAACTGGGAAAAGGTTGTTTGAGATTATGGTGAACAAGGAAAGTAATTTGTGCCTTTCTGCTGATGTTAACACTGCTTCTGAGCTATTAGCACTTGCTGAAAAGGTGTGTGATTTATATATTGTTGCTTATTTGTTTTCAAAATTTTTTGATTTATTGTTTGTGATTTTATAGTATTGCTTATTTGTTGTCTAGATGATTTGATTTATTGTTTTCATTGATGACAAGTAGGTAGTATGTTACAAGGAAAAAGACAACATGTCGGTTAAGGAAATAGAAATTTGTTTTATGTGAATTGAATCCATTTAGCAATACAAGTATGGTGTTTTCATCCCCTGTTTTGTTGGCTACTTTTCTATAGACTAAAGGGCTTATGATTAGCGGTATGGTGAGTTAGCCCACCAACCAAGAAGGGAAAGATAATGAGTGTCTTGCCTTTCTATAAAAATGAATTTTTTTTTCTGTATTTTCTATGTGGCTTATCTGATTAGTATTCCTGGTCAATCTGCTCAATATTGGTTTCTCTGTTTATTGCCTTTTACAGATTGGACCGGAGATTTGTATGTTAAAGACTCATGTGGACATACTGCCTGATTTCACCCCTGATTTTGGATCCAAGCTTCGTGCGGTATACTTCTAAACTCTTGAAGGTTCTGACTTTTGAAGAAGATTATGTGATATTGAATAATCAAATGCAGTAAACCTGGTTTTTGAAATGCTATTTGAACTTTGTAATAATAAATATACTCAGATGCATGGCATTGACTATTTTTGGTTACTTTAGGGATTATTTTTGAAATGGCATTGTTTACTATTTCATGTTATATTAAAATCATGATATTAGTTTTGTTTTATCTTTGGTTTTGCTGACATTGCTTGCGTCTTCTCAAGATTGCAGACAAACATAATTTTCTTATCTTTGAAGATCGTAAATTTGCTGACATTGGCAACACAGTTACAATGCAATATGAAGGGTGAGTACATTCCATGCCCTGAGTAACTTGTAACTTAATAGTAATCCTTCCTATTGATTTAATGCTTCCCACTTGCTGAATATATCTTGTCACATCTTTCTTTTTACAATATAATTTAAAAAATGAAATGTTAAATCACCTGCCAAAAACTAACCGTCTCTTCAACTTTTGCAGAGGCATCTTTCATATATTGGAGTGGGCAGATATAGTTAACTGTCACATTATCTCAGGTCCCGGAATTGTTGATGGGTTGAAATTGAAGGTTTGCATCTACATGTCTCTTCATTTATGTCCACATCAGAAGTTATTGACTAATTTTTATGACTTCTGATTGGTTTAGGGTTTACCTTGTGGAAGGGGATTGTTGCTGCTTGCAGAAATGAGTTCTGCTGGTAACTTTGCCAAGGGAGATTACACAGCTGCAGCAGTGAAAATTGCTGAAGATCATTCAGATTTTGTGATTGGATTTATCTCGGTTAACCCAGCTTCATGGCCCGGGGCTCCATCAAATCCTGCCTTTATTCATGCAACCCCTGGAGTTCAGTTGGTTAAAGGTGGCGATGATTTAGGCCAGCAATATAATACCCCAATTTCTGTAAGTTCTGTGACTTTCACTCTTGTAG
Source organism: Erigeron canadensis (assembly GCF_010389155.1). NCBI lineage: Eukaryota > Viridiplantae > Streptophyta > Magnoliopsida > Asterales > Asteraceae > Erigeron > Erigeron canadensis. The sequence continues at coordinate 15,098,753 of NC_057769.1, read as the reverse complement.
AGGAAGTGCATCTTGTTCCAACTAGCCCGTAAAGTCCATATGCAAGTTAATAGCATTTGTCAGTGAGCATGAGACCTACAAGTTGCAAAATGCTCTTGTTGGGGAAAATTGGTCCATAGGGTTAACTTTAAGTTCTGTTTGATTTGATTTAGCTCGGTCATACACCTTTTGTTCAGATGTTTGAAGTAGAGGTTTTTTGGTTGACTATGAGTAAAATACTATATTACGATACTCTCTTTTTAATAAAGGAATGTAGGAGGTTGTCTACATTAAAATTACAATTTAAGAGAATAGAAGACTTGAACCTGTTCTTCTGCTTTGGATTTTAGTCAACGTTTTTAATTTACTCTATTTGACTGTTTAAAATAAATTAGAAGCATCCTGAATCAACCTATTAAATGCAATTGACTTGATATAATCATCCCTAGGGAGCCCTTATAATTCAAGGTCTTAAGTCTTGCTACCCTGCCAGATAAGTCCTTAAATCAGTGTTGCGTTTTGGTATTATTACTTAAGATTCTATTTCCTACAGCTACATGTTAAACTACATATAAAATATCAACAATTTAAGAAAGGGGTCGGTGACGGTGTATATAAGAAGCCATACATGCAATAGATATACATGAACACATTACCTTCATGCAGAGGATTCTGCATTAAAGTCTTATCGATACGCGTTGTCTTGTTCTATAAGTTATTCATATTCTGTTTTATCAAAGTGTAATGACAAGTAGCATTTGTAAATAAGTAGTTGTCTTTGTCAGTTGTAACCTTTGTAGTACAATGGTCAATGGTGGATCCTTAAGGGAATTTGAATTTCATTTAGCACCCTTTTATAATATAAAAGGTGGATCCTTTTAGCAATGTGAATTTTTGATATACATTTTAGACCCCTTTATAATATAATTCAAGGTCTTAAGTCTTGCTACCCTGCCAGATAAGTCCTTAAATCAGTGTTGCGTTTTGGTATTATTACTTAAGATTCTATTTCCTACAGCTGCATGTTAAACTACATATTAAATATCAACAATTTAAGAAAGGGGTTGGTGACGGTGTATATAAGAAGCCATACATGCAATAGATACACATGAACACATTACCTTCATGCAGAGGATTCTGCATTAAAGTCTTATCGATACTCGTTGTCTTGTTCTATATGTTATTCATATTCTGTTTTATCAAAGTGGAATGACAAGTAGCATTTGTAAATTAGTAGTTGCCTTTGTCAGTTGTAACCTTTGTAGTACAATGGTGGATCCTTAAGGGAATTTGAATTTCATTTAGCACCCTTTTATAATATAAAAGGTGGATCCTTTTAGCAATGTGAATTTTTGATATACATTTTAGACCCCTTTATAATATAATGGTGGATCCTTTTGGGAACTTGAATTTTCGTATACATTTTGTTACCTGAAATGCTTAAAATCACTTTGTTCGTTCTGGATTAATGATCTCACAAATGCACATTTCGTTCTAGGTAATTTCTGAAAGAGGCAGTGATATCATCATTGTGGGTCGTGGGATCATAAAGGCAGCTAATCCTGTTGATGCCGCTCGGGAGTACCGATTACAAGGTTGGAATGCATATTCAGTTTGTTGCAAGTGAGTGATTTCAAATGAAATTGTGATCTTTCTGTGATGGTTATGACCATGTGTTTAAAATATCGTCATAAATTTATGTGAGGTGCTCTATAATGCATCACATAAACCTAGGCCTTTGTCATCAAATATTAAGTGGATTTTGATCTATTTGCTAGTTTAACGTAATCTGCATTAAGATATCGAGGCTAAAACCACTTGTAACAAAATTCTTCTGAGTCGTTTCTCATGGCAAACAACACTGCAGCCTGCAGGTTGTTAAAAATCCAAAAATAAAGTACCTCTTCTGTATCAAGGAAACTTAGATTAATGCATTTCATCATTGGAGAACAATAAACAATATGTATTCTCTGTAAGAAATTGCATTTACGGGAATGTGCATCATATCGTACCAGTATTTGAAGTCTATTCTGGATCAACCAAAAAGATAAAATAGTTAGACATACAACAACGGGAAATTGCAAGACAAATGGTGTACATTTCTTGTAGTCATAACATGGTCCCGTTTTGATCAGTTTCCACTGCGTAACAAACAAGTAGCAAGGTTTTTGCTAGTTTCACTTGTTTTTATTACGTTTAAAAATATCTCAAACTAGAGTGCAGCCCCCGATGCATGACCAAGTAAAAACATTTGTGACACATGTTGTGAATCCATCTTACATCGAGAAGTAATGCAATGTCACACGGATGAAAAAATTCCAATAGTTATGGTTATTGAGGACATATTATTAGTTTTGCTTCTGTTTACATCAACTAATAGCATAAATGAAAGCACGATAAGCTTCATTTGTCCAAATTGCAAAGCAGCCCTGGTATAGTTTTAAAGCTCGTGGTCACGGATGAACTTCCGTGGAATTGCCTGAGAAAAGAAAGAAAATGTTAGCCGCCTGCAACTTATTTGTATCATGTGTATTGCGTATGTCAACAAAGGAAAATTAGTGCACAATAAGATAATAATTGTAATTACCAGCCTATGGGTGCTCATAGAGAGGTAATCAAAAGGGCAATTAAGTTATCATTTTTGTATTCGCGCTGGCTCAGTAGCCAAACAAACTGGGGCGGTAATTCATAGAAGGTGCGATGATTATGAAATATACTACCTCTTGTCCTACAAAATGTGTCTTATTTTAAATTTTTAAAGTTTTTTTTATAAATTTTGACTTTAAATATTTTAATTGTGTTATATAATATTTGGTTAAAGTTATATGAATTGATTGAGTTTTAAATGTATTTTTTAAATGTATTTGATGAAATTCACACCCACCCACACACTAAAATCCCCAAATTTCTAGCAACATAGAGGTTATTATTATTGTTATTGATTTATCAGAGTTTTTCTTTGATTTTGGATGTAAGCAAGAACACACTAAAATCCCCAAAACCACATCTGATAGCGTTGTTTGATACCAGCTTCTTTAAAATAGAGTGAATAATGATACTTTGGAATAACATATTATAGTTTGATAGTTTGACTCATACACAGAACTTTAAATTGCAATAACATTAGACATTTTCGATATGACTGTTGTTTAAGGGTAAAGTTACACTTAAATTAAGAGAGGTTTAATCTTGTATGAGAAAATAATAATAAGTGTTTAGTAGGATGAAAATAGATAGTTTTATACTTGTTGGCGGTTCCCTAATGGTGTGAAGGATTAGCCTCACGCCACCAAGTGTTTAATTGAGAGTGTTTGTGTATGTGAGAATGCATTAGGGTTTTAGGTGAATCCTTTGCGGGGTATTTATAGGCCCCCAAGGAAAGATCCAGAAGCTGGAGGGTCAACGGTAACGTTAGACACGTAGCCGTTATCGTTTGGACAGCTGTGTCACTATCTTTGGCCCGAAGGCGTATGTACACGTCGTACACATTGGTGCACGTTCTGAATTGTATTATTTGTTTGCTGGCTAGCTGCAACCTTTGTAACTAGGCGTCGGAGGCTCCGGCTTAGGCTATTGATACTTGGGCTTCAGGCCTCCCCTTCATAAAGGTTTTAGCCCTTAACTAATGTATGTAATCCGTAGAGTTCAGAGGATTAAGGATGGTACATCATCAAGCCCCCCAGCCTAGCATTATGTCTTTTCATAATGGTGGGGTAAAGCTAAGAATGTTTCGAAAATTTATAAGAATTTTACATTATGGCGGAGACTACAATCCGTAGCCTCTCGTGTATTATTATACACTGCTTCTCCCGAAAAATACGAAAAATAACTAAAATAAAATGAACTGGGTAAAAATGAAATTGTGTTAGTTTGTTTTGTTTTATACTCATTATGGCAGTATACACGTGGTGTATCCGGAAAGTCCCACATAAATGTTCCCGATTTCGAAAGTTAGTGGGATACATGTGCTCGTTTCTGATGTTGCGTCGTTTCGGTGTGTCCCATCATGGGACTACTGTAGCATTTTCTATTTCCTATAAATACCCGTTATCCTTCCTCATTTTTCACTTTTCTCAATTCAGTCAAAAACTTTTGCTCTCTTTTCTCTGGTCCGCAGTTTTCGTAGCCTCTCAAGCGTTTTCTCACTCTTCTTCTTTTTGTTGGTATCCTCCGCAGGTGGGTGTTTTTAGCTTCCGTTTTTAAAGTTGTACCATGGGTAATAGGAGAGATTTATGTATTAGTTTTTGTAACGTTAAAAAGGATGAACTAGTGCAATTTTTGTCCGAGTATAGGTTTCCTGTAGGATACCATTACATTGTTCCACGCCCCTCCGACAATGCGAGGATGGTTCCGGCTGGTAAAATAGTTTTGTATATGGCTATGTTTGAGATTGCTAATGTCCGTTTGCCCTTTACCACCTTTTTCTGGAGGTTTTGAAACATTTTAAATGTCATGTTTCCCAAATGACCCCTTTCGGAGCCCTTAGGATAACCATGTTTGAGGCTACCTATTGCGCTTTGAATGCGGGGCCTTCGGTAGATAATTTTTGCAAATTTTACTGCCTGGGAATGGATGGGGATTGGTTCACTATTCAAAAGAGGCCTGGATCGAAGTTGCCGGAGTGTATATACGGCGTGACTGCTTCCATAAAGGGATGGAAGAATAGATTTTTTTACGTGGATTCTAATGTTGTGCCTTCCGCGTATCCATCTTTATTAAGCATGAAAGGTAACGCCCGCGGAACCTTAGCAGATACTTCGACGAAAATTGAATTTGATCCAGATGTGGTGGAAAGGCTATGCAAGCCTCCGATATTGAGCCGTACCCTTCCGGAGGCTGTTTTATACTTCGCCAAGTTGAGTTCGGTCTGGTCATACCATCCGGCTGTTCCCCGTCTTGTGGATAAAGAAGGGAGGGGTATAGAGCTTTTGACCCTTCTCCTTTGGCCTTCGAGATATTTAATTATTATTTTATCGTTGGTCGTAGCCTTGTTGTGTTGTTTCCTCTTCTCTCTCTTTTTTTTTTTACATCTTTATTCTCTAGTTGTATGGATTTTGATATTTTCTAACTTTTCTTTTCAGTAATGGATTTCTTGTCGTACATGGGGAGTAGCTTGGAGGATATCGATGCAATTCCGGATCTTCCAGAGGAGTAGGTTGCGCAAGAGGTTCCACGCATTTCTCACGAGAAAGACGTCGTGACTTTGAAGGATACTCCGGAGAGTATCGCTCGGCGGAAGGAAATTGAGGAGGATTATGCAAGACAATTGTTGGCTAAGAAGGGTGACAAGGAGGAGACTGCCACTAGCGGAGCATCCGGAAAAAAAGCTAACAAAAAGAGAAAATCTCAAAAGAAGGGTACAACCAAATCTCGCAAAAGGGTTAAAGCACCCATCGACATGACATTAGATGGATATGAAGATGATCAAAATGCTAAGGAAGGGGAGTTTGTCGCGGAGCATCCCAGACATGGGGCCGGGAAAAGCCCTATGCCTGTGAGGAAGATGAGGAAGGGTGCTTGTCAAGAAACTCACGAGGTTGATGGCTCTAACGATGGGGCCTCCGGCACTGGTGGTAACGAGGTGGAGCCGTCTGGAGATGATCATCTTCCATCCTTGGGTATTCCACGGGTTTCGAATTCTAAAGCTCTGTTCAAAGTTATTTTCCCTGGGATTCCATGCGACAGTTATTTGGATAAAGATGAGGAGAAAGAAGAGTATATTGCACGGGCAATGGTTCCAGCCCGTCTTCAAGATGTGGCCTTACTCTCTATTCAGAAGTTTAGGAGCTCAACCAATGAAACATCTATCCTCCATTCATCGGAGCAAGTAAGTTTTCGAATCCTTTTCTTTGGCTCATACACCCTTTTGTCAAAATTTTAATAGCACTTATTATTATTATTATTATTATTATTATTATTATTATTATTATTATTATTATATTTAGAATGATTTTTGGAGGCGTTGGGATCTAATGGAGGCCGAGATGGAGGATTTAAGAGAAAAGAACAAGGAGTATCGGCGGAAAATCCAAAAGTTCGAAGTTCAGGATCTGGAGCTACAAACTCAGAAAGTGGCCGACATGGAGGCAGAAAATGTAGTCCTGAAGAACCAAGCGGAGATGGCGGAGCTTGAGGTAGCTGCCCATCGGAAAAAAATTGAGGAGCTGATGGAGGAGAAGACAAAGTTGAGTGACAACTTATATGAGGAGAGGATGAAAGTTTAGCAACTAACATTGGAAGTGAATGATTGTAAGATTGTGGAGAGGGAATTGTGTGACAAACTGCAGGAGAAAGATGAGGATATGTAGAGAGTTACAACGGACCAGGCGGAGCTTATAAGGGGCATCCCTTCAATATTTGATAAGCTCCGCTCAAGCGGAGAGTTTGCAAAGGAGATGGGGGTCGTGCAAAGTTGTGCTCTGGTAGTTGGTTTTAACAAAGCCCTTGGAAAGGTTAAAACGCAGGTGTCGGAGCTTGACATTACGCAGTTTGAGAGATACCAGCGAGGGAGTGTCGCAGCCTTAAAGGAAGTAGCACGAAAGTTTGGTGAAAAAAGATTTGAGTATTTGAATGTGCTTGCTTCCGACGCCGACCTCTCTGCTGCAGAAATCCTTACCACTCCTGCTCCCGGCGCTTCCGCTTATGTTCAAGCTACTACATCTTCCGCTGCACCCTCCGGTTCCATCGTCCAGAATCCCTAAATGATTGGTTGGGTTGTGTTTGTGAACAATTTGCTACTTTATTTGTAAAAGCCTTTGTTGGCCATATACATTTTATTCTCATCATTTGGTCTGTAAAGCCTTTGTTGGCTGGTACAATATTCTCTCTTTCCTTCTTAACTATCCGTGGGTTACGACTTGCAATTGATATGTCGTAGCTTAAAACAATCCTTTTTTATGTATATTCGCTTGCTTGCATTGCCATATGCGTGCTACTTATAATGCATTACGTTAAAAAAGGTTGTCTAGTGGAGTTGGCGTAGCCTCCGTGGAGTTCGTTTGCTTAACAAGCCTTTTGTTTGCTAGGCGTTAAACTACTATAGTTGATAGAGCATTTTTAGTTTTGTGTACATGATATTTTTCCTCTACAAGACTATTGGGGTCTTGCGATGCAAGGTTGCGAGCCTGTACGTTTGCTTGCGGAGACTAAAAGGTAGCCGTAGCGTGTTTGATTTACATTAGTTAGAAAAACTTCTAAATTTTATGAGTGCTTGATGAGTGTCATGTTGCATAGGCTCCGAATGTCGTAGCGTATTTTACTCGGCATGGTTTTTAAAGTGTACCTATTAAAGTTTACACGGCGTAGGCTTTGGTTAGAAAAATTTTCTAAGGTTTTCAACCATGGCTTTTCGTGCATTATGCAGCGTAGGCTCCGCTTGGTCGTAGCATTTTTTATGTATATACTTAGAAAAAAAGTTTCTAAGGTTTTTCTTCACCAACTTGTGGGTATCGTATAGCGCAGGCTCTGATTATTCGTAGCATCTGCTATCCATACGTGGTAATGCTTAGAAATATACTTTTCCAGAATTTTTACTAGTGTTACACTGCGTAGGCTCCGATTAGCCGTAGCGTGTTTTGTCTTTTATAAATACTTAGAAAAAATATTCTAAGGTTTACTTGTATAATTCTTCACAAGTGTCAAACTGCGTAGGTGTGGTTGGCCGTAGCATTTATTTTTTTATATTGATTGATTCAATTGGCTGTAGCCCATTTACATGATGGGAGGTCGCAACCTCATTTAATGAGAAAAAGAAGTTTACATATAGCATTTTTTTCAACTGTGAACCATTCCATGTTCATGGAAGGTCTTTTCCTTGAGGTGTGGCAAGTTTGTAGGATCCGTTGCCACAAGCTTCTATCACTTGATATGGGCCCTCCCATTGGAGTTCCAACTTTCCAACTTTTTCGGTCTTGCTTGCATTGTTATTTCTAAAAACATATTCTCCTGGCATGAAGGTTTCTTTCTTGACCCTTTGATCATAATATTTCTTGATTTATGCTTTATAGGTTGCTTCAATGATGGAGGCTATTTCCCTTCTTTCTTCAAGTAGTTCCAAGTTCTGTCTAAGTTGTTCTTCATTTCTCCTTCATTATTGAACCTATGGATGGTTGGGACGCAGGCTTCGGCCGGGATCATGGCTTCGGAGCCATATACCAGACTAAATGGTGTTTCTCCATTACTCGTTTTCGGGGTTGTTCGTAAAGCCCATAGCACCTGGTGAAGTTCATCCAACCATCCGTTCTGACATCTTCCTAATCTTGCTTTGATTCCATGAACGATTTGCTTGTTCATTGCTTCCACTTGTCTATTAGCCTGCGGATGGGCTACAAATGTGAATCTTTGTTGAATCTCCAAATTCTTACAAAACTGGGGGAAGATCCCTTGGCTAAACTGCTTTCCATTGTCACTGATGATCACTTGTGGGATTCCAAATCTTGTTACTACTTGCTCCCACACAAACTTTTCCATCTGTTTCCCTGAAATGGTGGCTAGAGGCTTGGCTTTGACCCACTTTGTAAAATAATTAATAGCTACAACTAGAAATTTGAGTTTGCTCGGAGCCTGGGGGAAAGGTCCGGCGATGTTAATGCCCCATTTTGAGAAAGGCCAAGCTGATGTGACGGGGATGAGCTTAGTTTTCGGAGCCTTCGGGACCGTTGCATGATTCTGGCAAGAGTCACAAACTTGAATTTCTTTAAGAGTGTCACTATGCATGGATGGCCAATAATAACCCATTTTGGTGATTTTTTCTACTACCATTTTGGGTCCTGCGTAGGCTCCGCAACACCCTTGGTGTATTTCTTGGATTATGGCTTTTGCTTGATTTGGGCCAACACATCTTAGTAATGGTCCTAGATATGATTTTCTATAGAGGCCTTCATCTCGGAGGGTATATTGTGGAGCTTTGATTCTAATCTTTCTTACTTCCTCTTTGCTTGCTGGCAACAAACCGCTTGTCAGATATTCTATGATGGGTGTCATCCAAGTTGGTCCTTCCTCCTCTATAGGTGCTATAACTACTTCTTCTTCAAAAGAACTTTTTTGTAAAGTTTCAACAAGAACTTCCTTGGTTAAATGAACGAAGGATGTGGAGGCTAGCTTGCTCAGAGCATCTGCATTTTTGTTTTGGCTCCAGCTAACATTTTGTATTCGGAAGACTTTAAATTTTTGCCTTATCTGTCTTACCTTTTCCAAGTATTTCTTCATTGCCGGCTCCTTTGCCTCATACGTCCCATCTACTTGAAACGCCACTATTTGGGAGTCTACGCAGACATGAATGTGTTCTACCTTCATCTGTGCTGCGATCCGTAGGCCTGCCAACAATGCTTCGTATTCTGCGGCATTGTTCGAAGCTTTGAATTCGAAACGCAGAGCATAAGTAAACTCTTGCCTTCTGGACTTGTTAAGATGAGGCCTGCTCCGGAGCCATCTGCACTAGAGGCTCCGTTGGTGAAGATCTTCCATGTTTCGCTGTTTTCCAATTCTTCCGACTCTTCCTTTTTTACTATACTTTCAGCTTTCCTTTTGTTTCTCGAGTCTGTGCTCGGGACTTCCGCAATGAAATCTGCTAAAATTTGTCCTTTGATTGAATTTCTTGGCTTGAATTCTATTTCATGTTCCCCTAGTTCAACTGCCCACTTTGCCAGCCTTCAAGAAAGCTCCGGTCTAGTTAAAACTTGCTTCATCAGTTTATCTGTCAAGACCTGGATCGGGTGTGCTTGGAAGTATCGCCGAAGCCTTTTGGTTGCATGAATTAGGGCTAGGGTTAATTTTTCAAATTCAGGATATCTTGTTTCCGGAGGCTGCAAAACTTTACTGACGTACTATATTGGTTGTTGAACTCCCTTTCTACTAGCTATCAAAACTTCACTTATGGTTTCGCTGGAGGCTGCCAGGTACATTTGGAAGGTTTCACCAGGTGTCGGAGCCGTCATAGTTGGCAGTTGGCATAAGTAATTTTTCAGCTCTATAAAGGCCTTCTGAGCTTCCTCCGTCCATCTGAACTTCTGAAGTGTTATTTTTCCAAGCAACCTTTTAATGTTTGAAAGAAAGACAAGGATCTGTCCGTCGATTTTGATAAAAAACGATGAAGAGCTGCCAGTTTGCCGTTGAGGCTTTGGACTTCCTTGAGAGCCTGCGGCTCCTTCATGTTTTGAATATCTTTGATTTTTTCTGGATATGCCTTAAACCCTTCCTTTGTAATGATATGACCTAGGAATTGGCCTTCTTCTACTCCAAAAGAACATTTTTTTGGGGTTTAACTTCATGTTGATACAGCGGAGAGTCCGGAGGGTTTCTTCAATATCTAAGAGCATGTCTTCATCCTTTCTGATTTTAATGACCATGTCATCTACGTAGGCCTCCAGGTTTCTTCCAATTTGTCTGGCAAAAACTTTATCCACACTACAAGAAAAAAGGCCTTCAGAGACTGAAAAATCAGTCGTTGTTGATTATTTAGTTACGGAAGCTTAGTCGTAGAAAGTACCAGCCTATAGAAAACAGGAAAATCAGTCTCTATTTTTCAGTCTCTAAAGACCTGTTTTTTTGTAGTGCCACTAATCTTTCTCCAACATTCTTTAGGCCAAAAGGCATCTTCTTGTAGCAATAAATTCCTTCGGACGTGTAGAAGGTTTTCTTATCTTCATCGTCCGGATGCATTTGTATTTGGCGGTAGCCTTTGTAGGCATCTAGAAAACATTTTAGGCGGAAGCCTACAAGTGACTCAACTTTCTAATCTATTTATGGGAGAGGATAACAGTCTTTAGGACATGCTTTATTGATATCGGTGAAATCGACACACGTTCTCCATCCTCCGTCATGTTTCTTTACCATCACTGGTTAGCTACCCAACTTTGGTACTTTACTTCTCTGAGAATGCCCGCTTTTACCAAATCTTCCACTTGCTCCTTCACAGCTTTATTTCTGTCCGGAACTAGGCTTCGATGCTTTTGTTTGATAGGCTCCATATGTGGTCTTGTATTTAGGCGGTGTTGAGTGTCGAAAATTTCACCATTTATCTTCAATTCTCTAAGGACACCAGTCATGTCTGCGGGCGTCCAAGCAAAAACATCTTTGTTTCTATCCAAGATTTCCTTCAATCTTCTTTTGTATTCAGTGGGTAATTGTTTACCAATCATGATATGTTGGTCCGGATATTTGTTGTTGATGAATAATTTTTCTGTCTCCATTTCAAGATTTTCATTTTCATTGGAACATTCTCCAGCCTCCGAAGCCCTGATCTGAGAGCATTGCACCTCCGGCCGGGCTTCAGTTTTAATGGAACCTACGCCTTTCGGAGTTGGAAATTTATCTATTGCGTGGACTGGGGATGGTACCATGCCCAACTTCCTCATTGCTGGTCGACCAAATATGATGTTGTATGGTGATTCTGCTCGCACTATTACGAAAGTTAGGGCTTCAGATCTTGTCCGCGGAGCCTCACCAACAGTAACATTAAGTGTGACTTCTCCTAGTGACCATGTTCTTTCATTCGAAAATCCTACCAGGGGGCTTATATTGTCTTTTCTCTTTTTCCTTAATGCAACTTTTAACTTAAAAAAACAATGTTCATACATTATTTCGCATCGACTTCCAGTGTCCAAATGAATTCTTTTTACCGGGTGATTCCCAACAATGGCTCCGATTATGATTGGTGCTTCTGATGCTTCTTCATTTTCCACCGGGGGAAAATTTATGGCAACCTTCTTCTAAGCTTCACTTCTGGTAACTGGTTTTTCTGGTGTCAGACGTTCCGGAAAGACCGCAACAATCAAGGGTTCCGCTTTAGCTTCCGGAGCCTCGATCATTGGATTTTTGTCATTGTTTTGTCTTGGCCCTGGCTCTTTGATACCTTTCAACAACAATGATTATTTTCCAGATTTCATGGCTTCTTCAACTTTATGTTTGAACACTTTGCATTCATTTGTCTCATGGCCATAACGATTGTGAAATTCACAAAATTTAGACATGTCTTTGTTCCGGGGATTGCCTCTCGCCGGAGCCTTTTCCTTAGCTAGAATAACAAGAGCATTTTTTGGGGCGTAATGTGGGGTGGAGTTGCTTCCGGAGGCTCCCCTGTGTGATCTATTGAATGGTGTTGTTCTGAACCTTTCATGTCTAAAGTTTCAATTTCTTCTATTTCTATCCAGATCTTTTCCGTAGCCTGGTCCTGTGACTCCGCCTGCTGTTTCTTTACCCACTAGGAAAGTGTAAGTCTTGTCCATTAACACCGTGTATTCTTGCGGAAGGTCCATGGAGAGCAATTCCACAAGGGGTTGGAACCGTAGCCATGAACAAAAGTTGATATTTTTTTGTTTTCACTGAGGCCTTTCATCTGTGTAATGAGTTATAAATTGGCAGATGGTTTCATTTTCTCTTCTTTTGATGTTGTGAGCCTCTAAGTGCATTTTCTTGTATTTTTTCTGTTGGCGGAAGTAGGAGCGAAATTTGGTCTTTAGATCTTCAAAATTGGTAATACGTCCTTTCGGCTGAGCATCTAACCAGACACGTGCCAAATCTTTTAAAGTGAGAGCGAACATATGGCATGCTATTGGGACGTTCCACTTCTGCATCCGAATCATCCCATTTAAATGTTTCAAATGGTTGTCCGGATCTTCCTTCCCATCATACATTTCTATTCCCTTTGGTAAGCCTCCTTTTGGCAGCGGGTAATCTTCAATCCATTGCACGAAAGGTCCTGACTCCGTTTGAACTATCATGTCTTCTTCTCTTGGGAACCACCTCGGAGGGTGCGGAGCATACCTTATATTACTAGGAGTATGTGATTGGTAATAGTTTGTATTTTTTGTTTGTCTTCTGCCAGGCTGCGGAGTAAAATATTGCTGGGAGTTTGTATTTGGGTAATGGTTATACTATGGAGGTGAGATATTATAAGCATTATAATCGTGATTGTATGTTTGGTCTGTTGTACGAACATACCAATGGCGGAAGGTTCGGAGCCCATCGTTGCTCTTCGTTTTGATAGTTAAAATTTCTTTGTGGGGCTTCATCAAAGTAAACTCTTGCTCTCGGTCTACTTCCGGAGGCTCTATGGATGGGTGTTTCTGCCTCAAAATCTTCCTCCGTCACCTCAGTTTCGTCGGAATACGTTAGTCTTGTTCGTACACTTTGCATGTCGACTTGCCTGAGATATTCTCTTAGAAGTGGTATGAGCCCCTCGAGCTGCCTAGCCGTCGGAGGAGCGTTTGGTGTTGTTCTTGAGGTTTTGAAGCCCGGAGGTGACCGTGGGTCACCGTCTTCTGCCATTTTCGTACAAGATTAATGTTTTTATAGTGCGGATGGCGCCACTTATTTAAGGGTAAAGTTACACTAAAATTAAGAGGGGTTTAATCTTGTATGAAAAAATAATAATAAGTGTTTAGTAGGATGAAAATAAATGGTTTTATACTTGTTGGCGGTTCCCTAATGGTTTGAAGGATTAGCCTCACGCCACCAAGTGTTTAATTGAGAGTGTTTGTGTATGTGAGAATGCATTAGGGTTTTAGGTGAATCCTTTGAGGGGTATTTATAGGCCCCCAGGGAAAGATCTAGAAGCTGGAGGGTTAACGGTAACGTTAGACACGTAGCCGTTATCGTTTGGATAGCTGTGTCACTATCTTTGGCACGAAGGCGTATGTACAAGTCGTACGCATTGGTGCACATTCTGAATTGTACTATTTGTCTGCTGGCTAGCTGCAGCCTTCGTAACTAGGCGTCGGAGGTTCCGGCTTAGGCTATTGATACTTGGGCTTCAGGCCTCCCCTTCATGAAGGTTTTAGCCCTTAATTAATGTATGTAATCCGTAGAGTTTGGAGGATTAAGGATGGTACATCATCACCTGTGTCACTTGGTCGACGAGCCTCTAGGGTTTCTGAACTGATGACAGGGTTGTGTTAATTTAGCTCATTGGCTGGAGAGAAAAAGTGGCAAAGAATGGAATGAGATGTGGATCCGAATCCCATAAAATGAAAATAGGGATTAGTTTCCTCGAATGTAAGAAACTTTGAACGAATGTCTATAGTAGGAAATAACTAAAGTTGTGTGTATTGTATGTAAACAACTTTGAAATAATGTTTATTGTATGTAAGAATTTCGTTTCAACCAATTAAAATCTGACAAGTGGCACCTGTATATGGTTGCCACGTATGTTTTCTTACATACAATAAACATTTTTTCAAGTTGCTTACATATAATACACATAACTTTAGTTTTAGCCTACTATAGACATTCGGTCAAAAATAGTTACATTCCAGAAAACTAATCCCAATAAGAATATTCTAACTGGCATATAAATGACTTTTTTCTTTCAAAAATAAGTACTTTTAAAATTTTTTTACCACTATAAGTACACAGTTATACATATATTTTATTCACACCTCATTATAACAACATATATATTCCCATTGATGACTAAAAATATAGGGCATTTACATATACAGTAACTTGGTTTAAACTTGCATAACCGCATATTGTCAAAGAATATTTTTAAATCTATTCATATTTTTTATATAAGAAATGACAACGAATATTTTCTTAAATCTTAACAAAAGTAACACAAATATTTTTTTTAATACCACCTAACAACTCTATATAATTAAACCACCACCATCGATCATGGTTTAGGCCCACCACTTCACTTTCACTTAGGCCCGGGCCAAGTCAGTGGGGGGACCCTGTCGGGCAATGAGAGGTATCCACGTAATGTAGCAGCAATGAGGCAATGAGCGGTGGTGGTTACGGTGTTGGTAGTAGCGGTGTGGTTATTAATGTAAAAGTAATTGTTGTAAAAGGAGGTAATGTAGTTATTTTGAAGGTTAACGGATGTATGTTGTAAATAATTTCATTAAAAGTATTCTAGGTATAGTAGGTGAATATATTTAAGAGAGAGATAGTTTGGATAGAAACGGTTCGAAAATATTTTAGTGATATTTTGGGTGTGGATGAGAACATGTTAGAGTTAAGGGTATTTTAAGTAAAGAAAGTTAAAAAAAAGGAGATGAGTAGTTTGTTTTATAAATGACAAAAGATGATTGGCGTAACCTTCCTTCGTCGATAAACAAAATTTTAAAATTTAACTATAAAATTAAAATTTTAACTTAAATTTAAGTTTAAATATTCTACTAGATATTCTCTATACAACTTATATGCTATCTATTTTATAACTAAAAGAGTAAATTGGGGGTACACTTGACATTACTAAGAGCTCTTTTTAGGCCTAAAATTCCCTTATAATTACTCTAGCTATCTCCTTTTTCTAGATTTTTTTTTTCCTTATTAGATAGACAATTATATTTAAAATATATCATAAAACTTTTCTTATCAAAACAAATCTTTTTAAAATTTAAAGATATATATACTATCCTTAAAACTATCCCAAAAGGTTATCTATTTAACTAAAAGAGAAGTTGGGGGTACACTTGGCATCCCTATTCCCCCTCCTTTAGCCTAATCGTTCATCCTTATTATTTCTCTAATTTTTTAATATTAATCTAAATTAATTTGTATTTTTTGGTTTTCCATCACCAATTTACACTTTAACCCAATCTAAAACAATTAATTTACACTTTTTGGTTTTCCATCACCAATTTACACTTTAACCCAATTTAAAAATAATTAATTATACTTTTTGGTTTTCCATTACCAATTTACACTTAAAACTAATTAATTTATACTTTTTGGTTTTCCATCACCAATTTACAATTTCACCCAATTTAAAAATAATTAATTTACACTTTTCAGTTTTATTGGTATCTAAAAAATAACTCACGTACGACAACAAAAAAAAGAAGCTAAGATCAACTACAAAAGGGTTTTTCTTTTTATATACTTTACACATAATTAATCATTATTATTATTATTTTTTAACATTGAATTCTTATGTTATTGTTATTATTGTTTCTTTTAATTTAGTTTGTTGTCCATTATAGGTTCGTTCTGGACTTTTCTTCAACAACAAAAAATATGACCACACTAGTTCATCTTCAAGATCTTAAGCCAACACATGTTAACCATCATTTACGACTCCGTGTTGTGCATGTATGGACTGTTTCGGAGCAGAAAAACCCGAAGAAAATCAAAACGTTCGAGATGGACTTTGTTGATGAATTGGTATGTCTTTTTCAAATTATATAGTTTACACTTTTAGAATATAAGAAACTGTAAATTTTTTATTTAACTAAAGTTGGAAAATGAAAAAAAAAAAGGTAAACTGGAATCGATATTTATATGGAGTTAATTTTCGTATGTTTCTTCTTTAACTTTCGTATTGATTAAGTTGTGATATATGACTTAACTAATCTAAATATTATATATTAAACTTTGTATTTGTAACCTATATTAACTTTTAGGATTTACGATTACATGTTTTTATAACCTTTTAGATATAAAGTCTAAATTTGTTATGAGTAGGGTTCTAATTACTTTAATATATTGACTTTGATTATTTTGATATCGTTTTGAAAGTAGCTCATTGTATACTTAAGATTTACGATTATCTCTATCTATAAGCTTTTAGATAAAAAGTCGAATTTTGTTATGAGTAAGATTATGATTACTTTAATATATCGACTATGATTATTTTGAATCTGTTTTGAAACTAGCTCATTAATGGTGTATATTTTTAGCCGTTGTTATTCTATCAGGGGAAAATGCTACATATTGAGATGGTGTTGAATGTTTTAGTATAGTTATTTAGCTTGGTGGAACAATTCATCATTTTAGTTTGTGTTTTACAGATATACTTTGAATTTTATAAAAAACGTGATATCAATTTTAAATAATAACTTTAGATAAAATCCTTTGAACCACTATATTAGTTTTATCTTTCCATCCTCATTAATCTTCTATTTTTTAAATATTTTTTTAATTATTAAATCTATAGGCCGACCTTATTATTAATAAAAAAATCTTTTTATCTTTAAAAGTCTCCCAAAAATTATACTATATCTATGTACAACCTAGGAATAAACCCTCACATATCCTCAACCAAAAAAAAAAAACTATGACCAAAACAAAAGAATAGTTGTCTATCAAGAAGTCGACTACCAAGAGTTTTTTTTATTTAATATACTTTGTTATTGTTATTATTATCTCTATTAATTAGTTTATTATCTCTACCAAGAGTTCTTTTTATTATCATTTAACATTAAATTCTTATGTTATTGTTATTATTATCTCTATTAATTAGTTTGTTGCCCATTATAGGTTTATCATGGCTTCTTCTTCAACAACCAAAAATAAAACCACATTAGTTCATCTTGAAGATCTTTTGCCAACACATGTTAACAATCATCTACGACTCCGTGTTGTGTATTTATGGACTATTTCAGAGTGAACAACCCAAAGAAAATCAAAACGTTCGAGATGGTCTTTGTTGATGAATTGGTATATACTTTTCAAAAGTTATATATTTTTCTATAGTTTTTCGTAATTATAGTCTAAAATTGTAGTTTGTGTTTGTCTTAAGTTTAGATATAACAAACTACAAATTTTTCTATTTAACTAAAGATGAGAAAAAAAAGGTTAACTAGATTCAATATTTATATGGAGTTAGTTTTCATATGTTTTTATATTTAGTTTTCATAATTATAGTCTAAAATTGTTGTTTGTGTTTGTCTTAAGTCTAGATATACCAAACTACAAATTCTTTATTCAAAAAAAGTTGAAAAAAAGGGTTAATAAGATTCAATATGTTTATGAAGTTAATTTTCATATGTTTCCTTCTTTAGTTTCCGTATTGATTAAGTTGTCGAATTGGTTCTAGGGATTTTGTCGCCTTCACGTTGATTATAATGTTTAATATAAACATTGAACATTGGCTTCAGTATGCTCGAATAAAATGCATGAAAATCAAAGAAAAACCAACGATTTATCATATTATTATAATTTTTATATATATTGAGGAGGATTTATTGTCAAGAACAATTTTAAACATGTGCAAAGAATGATACGGGGTATTTGAAAAATAATATCAAAAACTAAAACAACAAACTTTCAAAAAAAAATCCAGATTTCTCCAAACCCCTTTACACTCCCAAACCAACCACATTAAATTAGATGTTATTAACTAAATAAAGATTAAAAATTTTTAATTGTTACGAAACACGCGGATCTAAAGTCTAAAACCCGGAT
Source organism: Erigeron canadensis (assembly GCF_010389155.1). Taxonomy (NCBI): domain Eukaryota; kingdom Viridiplantae; phylum Streptophyta; class Magnoliopsida; order Asterales; family Asteraceae; genus Erigeron; species Erigeron canadensis. The sequence goes on along the minus strand of NC_057769.1, from coordinate 15,080,645 downwards.
TCTAAACACATCATATTCTCCCACCATACTTGAATTATAATTTTTCAGCTTTGATTAATATACTTTGAGACTACATGTCCATTGGACGGGCTTGAGCACTAGTTATATATACAACCTAAATTTTATTAATCATTCTCCATCATTCATCTCCTTTTTATCTTTAAAGAAAATCATGGTCATATAGCTTCTCAACAAAAGAATTATACTTTTTTTTATATCATTTTAATTTAGTTTTTGTTTTTTTGTTTATGTTTGTTCATTATTGGATATTGAATTGTTATGTTATTGGTATTTTTCAACTCTTTTAATTTATTTTGTTGTTAATTGTAAGTTGATCATCGTTTCTTCTTCTACAAAATCTTTTATTCTTTTAAAATTATTTTGCTCATTTTGCTTATTAATATATTTTACTCACTATTTACAATTTCTTTTTTACATTTAGAATATGATATATATTTTGTTAGATAAATAGAAACAACGTTGGTTCATGTTGAAAATTTAACCCAACACATATCAATCATCATTGAAATGACCAAACTCGACTCGACCATTTTATAACAATTTTTTTTTTTTAAGAATGTACTCATTTAATAGGGTAAATTACAATAATCATACCTGAGGTTTGTTCGAAACTATACTCGTCATACCTACAATTCAAAAATTACGTGAGACATACCTATCGTTGTCAAAAACTTACACTAATCATACCTATCGCTGACGATCGTCTATTTGGTCGTTAAGTCAAGCCACATGCCGTCCATGTGAGGTATCAAAATTATAATTTCGTGTATACTTCAGATATTATTTGTGTAATTTACCTTAATAAAAAATTATTAAGAATTTTAGAGATTTATTTACACTTCAATTATTAAGTTGGGTAGATATTCAAAAAAAGATAAGATTTATTATGAAAAAGTAGTTTTTTTAAGAGAAATGTACTGAGAAAAATAATTGATACAAGAATGCATATGTCATTATTATTTTTTATATGTGTATAATATATATAACACGGATGAAAACCTTGAAAACCACTAAAGTTTTCAATTATATTATTATTATTATTATTATTATATATTTGTGTTATTTTACTTTTTATGATTTATTCTTTTTAATAGAAACCTATTTAAAAAGATACAAAACAAAAAGCGTTTTAAAAACCAATATAATATTTTCTTATAGTTTTTGTTATCCCCTAAGAGTGGTAAAACAAAGTTGAAGATTCGTCACGGTTTAGAATATACCCCAAATTAGCAATATGTAGCATTTTGGGTTTGGAGTTCCAGAGTTAGTCGTTAGGCTAACTTTAGAATTTATACGTCTAAACCTGTGACGTTTGATGACATCCTTTTATAAATTTTTTTATTTTTTAAATTTGAAATAGTTATGTGTGTGTGTGTGTGTGTGTGAATATCAATATATCTACCCACTTGAATAAATGAAATATAACTATAAATATTTGTAACACCCCACCATTGACGGAAACATGAGGTGTCATGAAAAGTACAGCATGATATGGAATTACATAGATACTGCTAAATGAATCAGAATATAGTAAATATATTCCTAAAAACATGAGTTCAAAGTCAAAACAATGCTAAAATAGCTTATTACAACCAAGTCCATAAAGAAATAATCCAAGGCATGTAGCCTTAAAGTCTGACAATAAATAAAGGAGCACTAATCTCCGAAGTTCAAGCCTAGCATAGCAGTCTTTATCCCTGATTAGCCTGAATACCTGAAAAGTATACTAAAATGTGTCAACACAAAGGTTGGTGAGTTCGTAGGTTTTAGTTAAAAAGTACAGTAATAAATAAGTCTTATGTCGATTCTTTAGAAACAAAATAGGTAGATGTTCAGTATATAGTGAGCAGAGCTACGCCATAGTCCAAGTACTCAAAGTGTGGCCTTACGGTACCTGCCTTAGATAATGATATGTGGCCTTATAGTTCAACAACTTGCCTTGGTGGCCTTACAGTTAAACAACTTGCCTTAATATAAGTCTCCAATGCACACAATAAGTATGTCTCAATAAGCACAATCATTAAGCACATAATCACACATACAAACAAAAACAAGCATGTCACATGGCATCAGTAACTCTATAAGAACCAGCTCTATATTGAACATAAATAAATATCGACAAACTGTTTTAAAAAGTAGCAGTATGTAAAAACGTGTTTCAGCACGTTCCCGGATCGATTAACACGAGATCTAACAATCATAGATGTGCGGAATCCATCTATAATCGTCTTTAGGGTTAATTAATGATTATCATGATAAACACACACGAAGATAATAAGAACAGGAGATAAACACAAAAATACTATCATTAATCATATGATTACAAGATGAATCCGTATGAACAACATCTACAATGATTACGGATTACAATCATTGAGATGAATCGTGATAGTTTGGGCGGTATCTCGAGGTATAGATCTCTACCTCGAGAACCTAGTGAATGACTCTATGTTGCAACTAAATCATCAACCTAAATTCGTGACCTAAGACTTATATTTATAGGCTGTACAAACAGACTGGGCCTTATTAACTTAATAGTTCTTAGCCTTTTAGAATTATTGCATCGGACAACAGATTGTGCACTTTATGTGCTCTAACAAACTCCCCCTTGGCCGGTGCAATCAATTCTTCACAAACCGATATTAATTATAGAAAGTCTAAATGAATAGCCTCCCCCTTAACTTGAGATATCGGATCTTCAATGTTGAGACTCGATCTTCTGAAACTGCAATCTGATCTTCAACCTGCAAAATCTCTATATCTTCATGAAAACTAACCAACCCAACACTTCTCGCTGTAGTTCTCCCCCTCAGTAGTAGCACCTCCAAATTAAACATCAGCAATCTTCCACCCTAGGATTTATTGCCTGAGACTCTGCTCATCTTGCTTAATTGGCATGTAATGGCGGAGTTGAATTTCCAACAATCAACATCAAGTCAATCAGCTCTCACAAAAATAAGAAACTCTGTAGCTTGAATCACAAACTGTAGTATCATGAATCCTGTCTCAACTAGCAGTGTCTGACTCTGTCTTGTATCTTCACAACTCTACCAATCACCCGGAGCCTTTCTAATCAGATATCCTCTTCAGTTGTATACGTTGCCATACACAAAGATCTTTATCTTCGTGACTGCTCCTCTCAGTCACCTGATATCATCTTTATGTCTTGGAATATATATAAGATTCAATCTTCAAATACTCAACAACAAGTAACCAGCTTCATTGCACCAACACTTCAACAGTTCAAACCGCTATATCAAAAAGATCAACTTCTAATAATACTCCAATAATAACATGATGATCTTCAAACTCGAACATTATAATACTTTAATCACCATCAACCGTTAAACTGAATGAATGAACAGAATAACCTTTGATCTTCAATGAATGTCGAGTAGTTCATATTTTTGCTTAGAAATACCGAGGACTGAAAGTTTTATCCCCCCCATTTCTCTGCAAAAATCTTGAACTTCAGCCTGTCTTAGGTATCTCCTATCCTGTATGAGGTTCCAAATGGCCTAGAGCATATAACAACTGCAAACTCTTCGCCGATAACAGGGTACACCATTTTCCCTCCAAATTTTCTGGGAAAAACACCTTTACGTGAAACATTGGTATTCACGTAAATTATTGAATCTAAGATGGTAGGAAAAATTTGATGATTATCGAATTTTTGTACCGAAACCGTGCCAAATATGCGCGAAAACGGACCAAAATTTTTCGACCATTACCAAATTTTGAATCTCGCGTAAAAATCCACTTCTAAGACCATAAAAGAAATTAAATTTTACTCAAGATTTCCCGCCTTTAATAACTACCCTGTTGTGTGCTTCCATGTAATTGATCTTCTGATGTTGAAACACACTGAACCTCTAAAGTAGCTTGAGAACATCTTCGTCGTCTGATAAGAACCATATACGAACTTGTCTCAGCTAGAACGACTATCTTCGTGATAACATCAACTCTCAGTTAAACTAACTTCTGGATGACATCAGCACGAACTTAGATGTTATCTTCGTAAGAACTAAATCTGCATGAAACGAAGTTTAAGTTCGTAAGAACAACTAACTTCGTAAGTGCAATCTAACTTCGTAAGAACAAAGTTACTTTGCAACCAAATGCTAAGTTCGTAAGTGTAAGTTCGTCAGGTGAAAAGGGTTAAGTTCGTGAGGTGTTTTTGGCTATTTTGGGTTAAGTTCGTAAGGTGAAGACCTCATCTGTACGAAGTTAAGACTTAAGTTCGTAAGCACCACTAACTTCGTAAGTTAAATTCGTTTCTTATCTTCGTGAGATGAACTTAGAACGAATTTAAAGTTAAATTCGTTTCCTATCTTCGTGAGATGAACTTAGAACGAATTTAAAGTTAAATTCGTTTCCTATCTTCGTGAGATGAACTTAGAACGAATTTAGCAGATCTGGTCGAATTCTTCATCAAAAACCTAATTTTCAGATCTCGTTTGAGGAAATATCATCCTCCAAAGCTTTGATACCACTTGTAAAAACGTGTTTCAGCACGTTCCCGGATCGATTAACACGAGATCTAACAATCACAGATGTGCGGAATCCATCTATAATCGTCTTTAGGGTTAATTAATGATTATCATGATAAACACACACGAAGATAATAAGAACAGGAGATAAACACAAAAATACTATCATTAATCATATGATTACAAGATGAATCCGTATGAACAACATCTACAATGATTACGGATTACAATCATTGAGATGAATCGTGATAGTTTGGGCGGTATCTCGAGGTATAGATCTCTACCTCGAGAACCTAGTGAATGACTCTATGTTGCAACTAAATCATCAACCTAAATTCGTGACCTAAGACTTATATTTATAGGCTGTACAAACAGACTGGGCCTTATTAACTTAATAGTTCTTAGCCTTTTAGAATTATTGCATCGGACAACAGATTGTGCACTTTATGTGCTCTAACACAGTATACTTTCCACCCCAAAGCACGTAAAAAGAGGGGCTACGAAACTCATCTGAAAAGTGTTATGAAAGTATAACGAACGAGCACGACAAGCACATTCAAAGTCCACGACAATCAACACCTACCAATAATACATGACAAGTCACAATGAAAGTCTTTGGTCTTAAGTCTTAGCCTATTAGAAATGCCTTTAAGTGCACATGTCTTTATTTAACTTCTAAAACGACGTTTGACAAAATTCGAATAAACCGAACAAGAGTCTGGATTTGACAACAAAGTCCTTTATTAAGTTCAAACACATTATTATATCAATACAACATCATTTGAAATCATTTTATAGTTCAAAATAAGTTTCACTCGAATTTTAATCAAAACCAGACGAAACCGGAAATTTTACCGAAAAGCTTACGAAACTGAAACGAGTAGAGGTTGAGCTCAGCCTAATGGTTGAACTCGACCAACTAAAGCCCAAATATGTTATTTTAAAGTTTTTTATTCATATGTTAGCCAATTGGACCAAAACTTCACCTTTTGAGAAAACTAGTCAAGTTTAAGAACCGAATAAGCGTGTATGGACACGATAGGCTAATGAAATCGACTATATGAGTAGAGAAGTGGTTAAACTCGACCATGGCAGGTTTAGTTTGACCTGGACAGATGTCAAAGTGATTCTTTTCTAAGTCTTAAAGGTCCGAGAGTTAAAACAAGTCATTTCGGGTCAAATTAGGAACCTTAGGAGCCGTTTAAGCGACAAAAGTCAACAGAGGGTCAACCTAGACCACCAGAGGTCGAGCTTGACCAGGTAGAGGTCGAGCTAGACCTACCTAGGTCGAGCTAGACCAGCCTAGGTCGAGCTAGACCTGGCCGGGTTCGGATTCATACGCGATTTGAGCAAAACGAACGATTTTGACGCGATTTTGTTAAAATAACGAGATCTAAGGCTAGCCAATTCATACCCATGAGTCTTGATTGCACAAAAGTGTCACAAATCAGTACAAAAAGGGTGAAGTTCGACCGATTTCATACATCATGTGATCGACAATTGCACAACCTTAATTTTGGATACGGAATCGACTAGTTTTAGAGACTTTTAGCCAAGTGAATGATATCTTCAATTCTTGTAGTTGCACAAAATCCAAATTACATGAGTGCATAATGTATCAAGTCAAAGCCTTAATCAAGGTTCAATTCGTTTCTTACACACAATTGTAACCGAAATTGCACAATCAACAATCAAAGACATGATTCGCTTAGCTTTTGATAAGAACCGAAAGAGTAAACATATATATACATATAAAAACGAATTCGAGAGATTAAGAACAGAACTTACACAAGTTTTTGATGAAGAGAATGATAATATTCACTTGTTTCTTGATCAAAGATTGAAGCCTTGATTGATTGAAAGCGTTTAGAACCGAAATCAAGAGAATGATTTAAGAAAGGATTTGAAAGACAAACTCTTTTCTTTTCTTGTCTATGAAATCTGAATTTTTGTGATGAAAAAAAGGGTGTTATTCAAAGAAAACCTTAGAGAGAAATCTTATGTGTGTAAACCCTTTTGATGGAATGAAAGATCAAGTTTATATAGGCATGTATATTGTTGAATTCAACCATGCTTGAACTCAACCAGGTCTAACTCGACCAAGTCGACCTCAACCAGGTCGAGCTTGACCCATATCTGAAAAATAGACTCTTTTAAGAAAACGTGGCCACTTGAATCGTCAAAAACGGAGTTACAGTTTGAAAGTTATGACCAAAACAAAATCAATACGTTTTTCTGTTTTTGACTCGTGTAATTAATTAAAACGACGCCATATACGACAAAGGTAAATGATATCCGTTGATTCACTTAATGTTTTGAAAGTTCATTTTAACTTTATTTGGCATTTCTATGAGACAACTAGTCTTCCTCAATCATTTGCTCCAAGTCTTAAAAAGTTAAAGGCACTAGTACTCAATAAACATGTCTTGTCTTATTCATACTCTAATCCATATAGCCACACGTCTAAAGACTTAAATTGATAGTTAATGACCTTCTACAAACGGAAAAGAATAGTGAGACGAACGCTCAGTTGACGGTTGTCACAATATTATAATTTTTTTATTAAGGTAAATTATAAAGATGATACTTGAAGTATACACGAAATTACGATTTTGATACCTCACATGCACCACACGTGACTTGACTTAACGACAAAATAGACGACCGTCAGCGATAGGTATGGTCAGTGTAAGTTTTTGACAATGATGGGTATGTCTCGCGTAATTTTTAAATTGTAGGTATGACCAGCGTAGTTTCGAACAAACCTCAGGTGTGATTTTTGTAATTTACCCCATTTAATAATATCGACAAACACATTTACCAAAACTTGTTATAAAAGACAATGCACAAAAATTAGAAATTTCGGCATGCCCGTTCGTAAAATCGTCTTTAAAACCTGTTACGGATTATGAGTTCTCCAAAAATACATTTCAATCACAATCTAACACATTTCTAATATAAAATGACTTAATAGAAATAACCAAAACTTCTTAATTCTTACATTTGACATAATCGATAATTATACCAGAACAATCAATATATCATGAGACAATAGTTCAAAGGGGTCTCTACGGGTCCTATCAACGTTACCATTTTCCGCATTTAGCTAAAGCAATCAAAATCCATAAAGCACTTCAAACTTTAAACTTTATATTGCTTAACTTGGCTTCTGCTTCCGGGACAACCTATAAAAAGGGTAAACAACTAAAAAGTAAGCAAAACTTAGTTAATAATCTTGCATACGTTTATACACACGAAGGAGGGTAATGCACAAAGGTCTATTGCATATAGACTATGGCACCGTCGTGCCATATCTATAAAACTCACCTTTGTGCCAACGCATTACATAGATCCATATAAGCAAATGATTACATTACAATCTCAATAAACTATTCAATGTTCCACATGAGCTATGTCCCACATGGATTATGGCCACTACTTAGGCCCGTAATCAAAGACGGCCACTACTTAGGCTCAACGCCAAATCAATTACCACACACGAAATCCACCATCATATGGTAATTGACCCAAGGCATATATAAAAGTATGCAAGAAAACCCACCTCCTCCGAGACTACAAAATCAACAATCAACAAGACAACAAATACACAATATGTATGCTTCAACCTAGTAATGATTCACAAGTACATATAAGATCATCAATCATATACTAGACCGTCTAGCCATAATCATTAGCATTTCAACACCCAACCCATCATTTACAATCTCATATTGATCTTGGTTTGATTTGTAAAACATGAATCTCTTATTATAATGTCAAACTCACTTTCATAACAAGATTACCATTTTCACATTTGACCATGAAAACCACCAACGTTCTTATTATCATTGTAACACCCGTCATTTAAAACCTGGATTTGAAAAAAACTTTTGCCAAACAGCGTTTAAAACGTAGCGGAAAATGATCACTTTAAAACTTCCCCATCCGTAACCGGATGGTACCTTTATAAAATGGTGTTACTAACGTGCATCATCAAAACAATATAAATGAAATCCAATTCTTGGCACAAACATAAATGCCATTCATTATTACATGTAACATACACGTAAATAATGTAGCCGAAACATAGGCTATGGGAAGTCTAAGTATTCAACACTCTATGCTAATCTTCTTTATTGCATCTACCCATCTCATGAGCTAAATCTTTCTCTAGCTCAAACCTGCTTATCCTGAAGGACACAACATTTTCATAGAAGCAAGTGTTAACTAATAAAATTAGCTAAGTAAGATACACACATTATGATAAAACGTTCTTCATTTTACTTTTATAAAACTTCGTCATATTTTACTTATCAAAACATAATGACATTACATATCATCCACAACAATCATAGATCAACCCACACTTCCCTTTTCCCACATTGCATCACACTTCATTTCATATCAACATATACATCATATCATCATATACTCACATCTTAATCAATATCTTATATCATATCAACATAGACTTACCACTTAAACGTAACTTCATATCATATCTCGGCATATCACACATATACTTGTCACACGTATTCATATTAGCACATATTCTCACATCACATTGTGATCTCATAACGTAAAGCACATATACTTCTTTCACACACACACACACACACATATATATATATATATCTTATTATCAACTTAATCAGCTTAATCAACTTCATCTCACGTCTTACATACCACACTTAAACATATCGCACATATATGTATAGCGCATGTAGGATATATGTAACACCCGTCATTTTAAAATCTGGATTTTCAAAAATTTTTGCCGGCGTTTAGAAATGCGGAAAACAAAATCATTAAAAAATAACTAATCCTTAACAGATAGTTCATTTATAAAAGTGGTGTTACAACATACATATCATTAAAATAGTATAAGATAATCCATATTTGACACCAACATAAATGCCAACATAAACAATACAGAAGTCATATTAAAAGTAGTCAATCATCATTAAGGCTAACATAATTCACTAGGCGGGGGAAACTAATTGTCTTCTTCATAGTAACTACCCTCCTCACCAAGCTAAGTCTTTCACTAGCTCAACCTGCTTAACCTGAGGGAACAACGTTTTTCAAAAGAGCAAGTGTTAGCTTTAAAAGCTAAGTAAGATAACATGAGTTATAAAAACATTGCCAATTCATTTTATATTAACAAAAACATTTCATGGTTGTAAATATCACATAACCATGACAACACTTTAAGATCACCACATTACTATGGTGTCTTTCACAACATACTTTAGCAATAACATATCATCATCATTATAGTAACATGCATAAATTATCACACTAGGATCCATCATAGTCCTAATTGTGCCTAACCTCATAAACCTTTACTTTTCGTCTTTCTTTTACTTTCTTTCTTTACTTTCTTTATTTATTTACTTTTCTTTTGCTTAGACGTAGGCTATGTGACAGAAGCCACACATACTTAAGGATGTGGGGTTGTGTGTAGGTGGCCATAAGACCTTACATGGGGACCTCACACCCGACTTGATGGGTAGACCTTACGGTGGTCCATTGTCGTCGTTTAAGGAAAGACAAAGTCAATCCAACTGAGTATACCGTTTGAACTTTGCGCATGTGGTGGTTAGTCACTCCATCCGGATACACTCAAACATAACTATGCCACGGGGAGGAATCTAGATTCCTTCACTACGTGACCACGTACACACAAGCTCCGAATAACTAGCATGGGTTAAGCTTAACACAACTTTACTTATGTTCGAGACTTCTTTATTATATTAGCTTTGGCTACACTTTCACCTAAACTAATCATATATATCTTTCTTTACTTTATATTAGCTTAGGCTACACTTTCACCTAAACTAATCACATACATCTTTCTTTATTTTAGGGCCCTTAATCGTGCACGTGTCATGGCAAACCTATAAAAGTCTAGTGACTAGGTGTTCAAGCCATGCAAGAAAGCATATGACATACATACATCATCATATTGTCATCACATTTTTATATTCATATCAACGTATCATTCATAACATCATATCGTTATTTCAAAATAACATCATATCCTTATATCATAGTAACATAATATCGTCATGTTATATTAGCATCATATCTTTATAGTAACAGAACATCTTATCGTATCATATCATCTTATCCTTGCATTCATAAACATTTCATATTATCACATACTCCATTCCATCATATCATCATACATATTTCATTTCATCATAGCATGCATAAGATTACCATTCATCATCAATGGTAACCATAATCAATCCCATAGTAACCTCCCAATCATTCCCGAATACATATAAATATACAAACATTCATTTGGGGGAAGTTAACTTATGAAAACTATGTTTTGTTGTCCCTCATATGATAAAAAGATGTTATCTTACCTTATGCGACCTTCAAATTCTTTTACATGTAGTTTACCGTGCTTGTCTAGCATTCCCGAGAACCTCGATACGCTAACCAAATAGTGTATGCCTCCATATACTAGGATCCTACATATATCATATATATTTCACTAAATAATTACATACTAATATATGTATATAATATACATATATATTTTGTTTATAGTTTTGCACTAAAATGATTATAAACAATGTTGACTGTGTTATTGTATACATAGAAACCAGCCAGCTTTCATTGTCATCAACCTCATGATCACACATAACTCCAAAAACAAATTAAGCTGTACACTTAACTCTACCGTTTGGACATATAGTCTTTATTATCATCCTAAAATATATAGACTATAGTTTAAACTTATCCAAGCAATAGTTGACGGGTTTTGAAAGACATTGTTATTCGCATTAAGACTGATAAATATTCAATTAACATAAATATTCAATTAACATAACTAGCGAGTACTCATAAGTCTGTTTCAAAACATGTTAGTGTGATTAGAAGCCCGACCATCCCAGACCCTCCTCAATCGCACCGCTAACTATAACAATAGCAATGGTATCTAATTTGAATTGACGGTCTAGTTATACCTTATGATGAACTGAGCTTAACCATATATCACACACCCGAAACATCAATCATAACTCGTCTTCTTATCATTGGTCTTGACATGATGATACTTATGATAGACTACCTTGATATCTTTTTAATTTGACCCATCCTTATAACAACGAATGAACCAGAATATGTCAAACCAAATATGTAACACCCCGACAGCGGCGGAAAACTCGGGATGTAAGATAAAGCACACGCGCACATGGATGTTACATAGGAATACTAAATGAGTGCTTAGGATAAACATAAATAGTCAATTTCATAACCCAACAAGCATAGTAGTAGTTATTACACACACAAGTTCAACAAAGATGATCAAATCAAGTACGAAAGGTTCCCACGCAGGGGATACGATTGGGCATATTGCCACCCAACACAAAGTACAAGCATGCAAACTCCAACCCTAAATCCTGAAGTCTGCTAATAGTTCCATGCTACCACTCCTAGCCACGATTAGCCTGATTACCTGAAAGGAATACTTAAAAGAGTCAACACAAAGGTTGGTGAGTTCGTAGGTTTGAGTATAAACAAGTAGTATAAAAGCATTTTATACCGCCAATAGATCTCAAGTATTAAGTCGTATGTAGTGGCTAGTGACCAACTTGCACCTAAGTAAGCGAGCACACACAATCCTCGATAGGACCGGCTAATAGTATCAATAGAGCACACACAATCCTCAATAGGACCGGCTAATAGTATCAATAGAGCACACACAATCCTCAATAGGACCGGCTAATAGTATCAATAGAGCACACACAATCCTCAATAGGACCGGCTAATATGTAACAAGTAGTCAAATAGCCAAAGAGTAGTAAAAGTAGTTACGGCATGTATAAAAGCATGAGTAGTATTCCTTTCACCCCGAAATAAGTAAAGAAAAAGGGGCTACGAAGACTCACAGTGATCTGCTACAAGCGTAGTTCTACAAGCACAGGGTATAAGCACAGATATAGTAAAATATATCTACTCGAATCCAAGTATGTCTTGATGTCAACCTAATCACAAACCATTGAGCATAGATGGATACATGTATTAGTTCTCGTGATTATTTATTTACTAAGTGTCCTTGATGTACTGATGATTTGGTTCACTAAAGATCCTTAAACGTTTGACTCAACAGTGTTTTTCATACACTAGACTCGTAATGAACGTCTTTAAACTCGCACTTTGATAAACAAGATCGAATATGTCTTGATTATACCTTAATTAGGGTTTCCTTGTACATGATAGACTTGGATTACAACGAAGTATAAAATCTGATTTCTACAACTAACGAAAATAGACTTTAAATTCGTAAGGTGTATCTGAACGAAGATAAACCTTAAATTCGTAAGGTGTATCTGAACGAAGATAGACCTTAAATTCGTTAGGTGTATCTGAACGAAGATAAACCTTAAATTCGTTTGAGGACTTAAGTTTGTTTGGAGCTTAAGTTCGTTTTGAAGCTTAACTTCGTTTTGGAAGACTTAAATTCGTTTCTAGGATACTAAATTCGTTTTAAGTGTTTTTAGGACGAATTTGGGACTGTTCAACAAAAACGAGGGTTTTGAAGATTAAGACACGTTTACGACCCAAATTTGATCACGAAAAGGTTACTAAACACTTTTAGACACAAACCCACTAACTTTTAACACGATTTTTACACCAAAAATGGACCAAATCATCAAGAACATACACTTGAAAAGTAAACTTTTATTTTGATGAAAATCTCAAAATTTGCTGTCATTACCTGAGAATCGATACTAGAAATATGTTTTGATTATCACAAGGAAGCTAAAAATGCAAGAAATCTTGGTTTAACAACTCAAAATCAAATGATGAATTTTTGTGGGTGAAGATGGTGAATGTATGTGTGTGTTTTTAGAGAGAGAGAGAGAGAGGTGAGATTGGGGGGGGGGGGGAATGGTGAAGAAGTAGAAAAATGGGGTTTTCTAACCCTTTTATAGTTTTCCCTTAATTAATGATTCTAATAATTGTAGGGTCTAAATGAAACATTTTCAGACTAGAATTTCTTGAATACAATCGCTTACGTCTTGAAACCTAACATTCTTATCACAATAGACCATAGACGCGTCTTATAATTTAAGATTTAAGAGTGAATAGATCTTCATGTGAGCACATATTCGAAACTAGAACATATCATGGATTTATTTAAATTATTTCTAAGGCGGTTGTTACAAAATACCCCATCATCAATCTATCGTTCTACTTCCCTGGCTATCTCACATGACTCTTGTTGTCTTGTTGACATGGTTAGTTTATATGATCAGATTTACCAACGGTTTTCATGCGTACTTGATTTCCATATTCACATACGTTTGGTTGATGAATATATAGCACTCAGATAGCTAGAGACGATATCCCATCATGATGTCTGTGTTAATCGCCATACCATATTTACCCTTGATCCCTCTCGTCGATTTTGAATGGCGGCTGGAAACCTAGAGATACCCTACTTTCGTATCCACGCTGCCTAATAAATTACTTGCATTATGTGTATATATTACGAGTAGTTATAATGTGAATGTGAATATATAACTTAATAAATATTCGTACATGAAACCGACTCAATATTTTGGAGATATAATATTACTCTAATAGTCCCTTAACTATACATTATTGATATACATAAGTTTCACAAGAATAATTTGAACACTTAATGTACTATAAATATTATTTTATCAAGCTCACAAACTAACAATTATTTTATATAAAAGCTAATCATCATTGTAGTTAAATTTATTAAACAAAATTTTCAGGATGTTACAATACTCTTAATTGTGCCTATCAATAATAAATTATAATCAACTTAATCAACGTAAGCAACTTAATCAACTTATAATCTTATCAACTTTTCAACTTTGATCAACTTTAATCAACGTATCGACTTATCAACATGTCAACTTATCGTCTTAGCAACTTATCAACTTTAATCAACGTATCGACTTATCAACTCTAATCAACTTTAAGCATTCTGTTATGCTTTTAACATTGGTGGTTAGTCACTCCACCCGAAAATACTAGATCAACGTAACTATGCCGCAAGAAATTACTCAAGCGACCACTTTTTATTATCCCGTCATGCTTTTAACATTGGTGCTTAGTCACTCCACCCGGAAACACTAGATCAACATAACTATGCCGCAAGGAGCCACACGAGCGACCACGTACGTACTAGCTTTTCAACTAGCACGGGTTAAGCTTAACACAACTTATGCTCGAGACTTCTTATCTTTATTAGCTTAGGCTACACTTTCACTTAAACTAATCACTTATCAACATCTTTACTTTACTTTATATTAGCTTAGGCTACACTTTCACCTAAACTAATCACATATCAACATCTTTACTTAACTTTAACTGTAGGTATATTCATTACCTAATGAGATTCACACCTACTTCAACATATAACCACATTAACATGCACATCTCATAACATTTCTTCGTGTATCTAGTGAACTAGACATTTCATACTTAAGTGCACATATAAGCCATCACATATCAACATTAAGGCATATCAACGACATTATCAACAACACGTATCTTAACCATATCATGGAAACGTAATTATAAGCATCATACTTCATATGCACATATTTACTTCTACTGTAAATGTCAACATATCAACATAAATCATTTCAACAACACATATCATAAACACTTCATGGAAACATGTTAGGTCCAGTTTTGCTAAAAACTAGATCTCTCCAGTTGCATCTGGAGAGCATGAAGAATTGTCCAAAATATTTGAAGTCCAGTTGCAATGTACAGTTTATGCAACTGACGAATTCCTCCAGTTGAGATCTGAAGAACAACAATCTGAAGACATTCCAGTTGAAGTCAAAGACAACAAGTGGAAGAAAGAGAAAGGCAATGGCAGCGAAGCCCAGTTGACTTTCTACCAGATTAATCAACTGGAGATCCTCAAGTGTAATGCCTTTACAAAGCTTTACACTGATTACGAGGAGGACCTTTTACACTACATCTTTTTACCCGGATAATAATCTTGTTTGTGGATAAAAGTGCAAAGTTGTAGAGTGGTTGAATAAAGTAACATTTTGTCTTATTTTATTTAGCACACACACAAAGAATTATTTACTAATACTTTTGTGTGCTGTCAACCATATTTGTACGTCGAAGTTGAGATCCCAATGCTCAACCTTCGACTATAAATAGAGGTCCTTGCACAAGCATTTGAACAACTTTGCAAACACATACTTTCTGCAATATTGTTGATGAACTTGTGCAATATTCTCTCAATCGCAAAAAGAAACATTTCACAACTTTAAGTGTTTCGATTGTTAAGAAAAATTCCAAGTATAGATCAATTGTATTTCATAGGTTGTTAGGATATTTACATCTTTGTATTCTCTTGGTTCCGCAACAACCTTGTATTTTAGTTAAACAATCATAAATAAAATACACTTGAAAAATACATATTGTCTCATCAATCTACTTCTTGTACCTTACTTTGTTGGATTGTATTTACTTATTTGACTTGTCACCTTAATAAGTATAACTCCAGTTAACCTGGTACACTGTTCATTCTAAACTGGTCACATCCAAATTAAGTGAAAATGTTGCAAAGTACACTTACCATTGACATAGAGGTGTCTTCAGCACTCATCTATTCGTAGTTGGGACTTACAAAACATCATTGTAATCATCACACTACACATGCATATAATTAGTTTTACTTTAAACGTCATCACAACATAATTAACTACTTCAACATGCATATGTTCCCATATAACCTCCCGCACGACCCGGATAACCCAACACACATAAGATAATCCGATTAAGAGGTTAACTAAAGAAAACTACTTTTGTTGTGCCTCCAGCGTGAGAAAAGTCATGTATCTTACCTCGATGGAGTACTCAACAGTCACAAATTTGTTTACCGTGCTTCACAAGTGTCCTCCACAACCTATGATACAAGAAGTATGGATATATAAGTCAACTAGACACTTAAATGCGCTTAGGAACTCTCTGCAGGTTGATCTCATCGAGCCCAGAGGTGGTGTCGTCGATTTCAAGCTCCAGAATGCGTCAAAGGTTAGACCTGACCACGATCTTGTCGAGCCCACTAGTGGTCTCGTCGAGTTCAGTTTCCAGAATCAGACCCTTCACTTGCAGACGATTTTTCGAGCTCTAGAAGACCAAATGAGTCAAAACGTAGTTCTTATGAAATGTAGGGAATTCAAAGACCTTTTTAGAAATATAAAGTTTGACTCTTGAAGTTCTATTATAAATGATTTATGACGTTTACAAGATAGGTCTACAGAAATCGTTCGTAATTAGACCACTTTTGGAAATCGACACTTTTCGACTATGTATGGGCAAAATCACCAGAAACTTTGTTCATATAGATTCAAAAGAATACATAGAACTTTTCAAAAATATAAGATTCATCTTCTAAATCTTTGAATTAAAGGAGATATGATTTTTTCATGATGACTGAAAATTCAGACCTATGAAACCCTTTATTTTCAATATCCCTTCAACCACCGAACGACCTTAGCAATACCCCATGACCTAAAGAACTCATATAAATACATTATATGACTCATATGATTATTTCACATGATCACTTGTTTCAGGGACAAGAGGATACAATAACAATACATTAGATTACCCGAAAACCCAAGTAATTGGTAACGAAACGTAATCATATCAACCCTAACCCTCAAGGTCGAATTTACAGAGACAAAACCTACTTAAAACTTAATCAACAATCAAATGATGATATGATACCTGTAGGGTTGATCAACGGATCAAAAACCAAGCAAAAACCTTTCCAAAATCCCCCGAAATCGACTATAACTTGAAGAATTGACCTAGGGTTTGTGTGTAAGACTTTTTTAGGGTTTTGGATCTGATTTTTCTGCATTATGGTCGTGCATCATGGCCTTTATATACTGAAGCAAATTTTCCAAATTTACATCTAGGCCCTCACACTTCATTATAACTTGTTTCGGCCTTAAATGGCTCTTTTAACGACTACGGGAACACTTATCGACCCTTATATCTTATCGGGAACATTAATTGACTTTATTAATCATTATAAACTTTGATTTCATTCCTTTAAATCACTTTAACATATATCTCACGTAAATCATTTAACTCACATAAGCACATACAAAACACATAGTGACCAACGGTCGCTAACGACAAGTTAACGGTCAATGTCAAAAAGTTTTGGGATGTTACAATCACAATAACCCTTTTCAACTCAACAAGATGCATATATATTCTTATATTTTTACTTTTTCTCATAAAATATTTCATGGTAAAGAACAAAGATTTGAGTTATGGTATTTTTAGCACTGTAAATTCAAGGTGTCTAGTTTCTCCATGATTTTTGCCTTAATTTATGGATATTGTTTACTATTTTCGAAAAATATCTGAATCCAAGCAAACTTTGAAAAATCTCATTAAATTATTTTAACTCTTAGACATATGAAATATGTTACACAAAAAGTGAAAAGTCCTGAATCTTAAAGAATTGAGAGTTAAAACTCCATGAACATGACTAATTTTTCAGCTAAAAATCATATTTGACCAACTGACTTCAAATATGCATATCTCGAGTTCTACTTAACCTTTTTATCTGATTCTAGTGGCCAATTTTACTAGACACATATATATACATTTTATCTTTAATGACGAACATGTGAATTAGTCCTCAATAGGTAACTTTTGTTCATTTTAAAAACAGACAGTGTTGTTGTTCTTACTAACCAAACAGCTTTGACATCACTGACTTCAAATGACCATATCTTGAGTTCTACACCATATTTTGACCTCATTCCAGTGGCCACTTCTACTTAACACATTTAGGTACATTTTATCTTCAGTGACCAACACAATATTTGACCCATATAAGTGTGATATACTCGTTTTAAAATCTGACACAGAATCGTTTTTGCTGAAAACTCATAATGGCCACACTTACTTCAAAAATTCGTATCTCGCGTTCTACTCCACATTTTAAAATCATTCCAATGGCGACTTCAACTTAACACATATACCCACATTTTCTTTTTAGGAATCAGCAAGTGAATAATCTGATACAGGGGCGTTTTACTCGTCACAAAATCATAGACAGAATTTGTCAGTTTCTTTTTTCTCGCTAACATTCAGCTAAACTTCCATGCTAGACACTAGAAACCACTAATTTGGTTAAATTCCAAGAACTCTAAGTTGTATTATATCAATTAACTCAATATAAAGAAAACCCCCAATTTCCCAACTATAATTAGTTACATGAACCGTAATTTTACATGATAATTTAGCAAGAATTAAAATTAGGTTAAATGGATTATTACCTTGATGGAGTAAATTACTAGTTACTAGGATGTAATATAATTGAACAACTAGAAATCAAATTCTTCCTTCCTCCGTTCTTCATGTGTGTCGACACACACACACACCAACATTGTAGAAGCAATTTCTGAGAGGCTTTTGTTGTCCGTTGCAATGCAATTCCAAGGGCTGATTATGATGAAGAAAAGGCATCATCAAGGTCGTGATGACTTCATCATCACCTCGTGATGACGTCAGCACGAGGCATCTAGTTCGTGTGAAGGAAGTCGAAGCCCATGAACAAGATAGAAGCACAACCCGTTTCTACAGCCTATATATACTAGAATTAGGTTACAATTGTGTTTTAACGATTTGAGTTGCAACAGATTTCGTTCATAGTGCACGGGGTAGAGATCTATACCCCGTGCCAGTCAGATGTATACTAATTTGGTGTAATATCCATATGATTAATGATATTCACGAGTTTTACATATGTTCTTATCTCTTATTCTTCATGTAATTCGTGTTTATATGTCCATTAATTATTCAGAAACCTCAAAGTCGATTATGAATGGATTCCGTACTTTCATAATCGCCTTGGTCACGATTTGAACGGTCCAACGTGTTTTAACATGGTATCAGAGCAGGGAAGACGTTTTCAGTCTTCAATCGTGATCTGTATTGAGGATTTTCTGCAAATTCGTGTGCAAATTCGTGAAGATGAAGAAATTCGTGTAACTTCGTGCTTACATCAGCACGAAGAGGATTTAGCCTCGTGCTTACGTCAGCACGAAGTGGCTAGTATTCGCATGATATTTCCTTTGACTTCGTGCTTAGGTCAGCACGAAGTGGATCAAGTTCACGAGGACATCACCACGAGTTCATGGACAAGATATCACAAATTCTGATTAAGTTCGTGTATACGTCATCACGAAGAGGACTTTCCCTCGTGCTGACATCACCACGAAGATAATCACATTTTTATGATCAAGTTCGTGTATACGTCATCACGAAGAGGACTTTCCCTCGTGCTGACATCACCACGAAGATAATCACATTTTTATGATCAAGTTCATGCTTACGTGATGCCTTAGTATTCTTTACTTCGCGCTGATGTCATGCTGAAGGTGATATATCGATCTGAAACAAGTTCGTGTTTGCATTAACACGAAGATGTCTACTTCCTTGTTTGAATCTTATAACAAGAAACAGATCGAGTAAAGAGGTTCCAACTATGTGTGCAGACATATCCTTTTAAGCACACAAGACAGGGTAGTAGAAAAACCAAAAAAAAAAAAAAAATTTTTTTGGCGGGAAAAATAATTTTTACCCATGGTCTTAAAATGGTATGATTCATGGAGATTTGAAGTTTGGTAGCGTTCGAAAAATTTTCGGTCCGTTTTTGTGCGTTTTCGGCACGTTTTGGATGAAAATTTTCAGCAATTATCAAATTTTTCCCACAGCCTTATTAATAAAAATTTACGTGATTACCAATGTTTCACGTAAATAGGTTTTCCCAGTAAAATTTGGAGGGAAAACGGGTATACCCTGTTTGGCGAAGAGCTTTAAACGTCGTGAGCTCTGAGCATTTTGAAGAACCTCAAGAATGAGAGATACCGTAACCTATTATAGGCTGATTTTCAGAGTATTTGCCGAGAAAAGGGGGGAATAAAAATTTCAAGAATGTTCTTCGGTTTTCTCCGCAAAACTCTGATATACTCGAGACAAAGTGGTGATCAAAGTGTTATTCTGTTAGAATTAACAATTGACGGCGTTTACACTTTTAAAATTCTTGAGTAATGAAGATCATAGTGTTTTCAGTCTTGATTGATATTGTTCAACAAATGATCTTCTATATAGCAGTTATGGAAGCTTTTGTCGAAATATTGGAGCAATGAATTTGATCACTTGTGGTTGAAGTACATGCAGATTGTACCTTAGTGAGATCTCAGATAGAAAAGACTCCGAGTGATTGATAAAATTGTGAAGATACGAGACATAGTTACAACTTTGTTGAAGTATTGAGATGATGAAGCTGGTTATTTGTTGTTTGAGTATTTAAAGATTGAACCTATCTATATTCCATGATGTAAGGATAATGATCAAGCGATATATAAGTTTCATTGCGAGATTAAGATCTTTATGTGATTGGCGGTTTATATAACTGAAGGGGAGATCTGATAAGAAAGACTTCAGGTGATTAGCAGAGTTGTGGAGATACAAAACGGAGTTTGATGCTGCTATAGTTGAGACAGGGTCTATGGTATTACATTTTGTGATGCAGGTTGTAGAGTTTCTTATCTTTGTGATAGCTGGTTGATTTGATGCTGATTGTTGGAAATTCAACTTCTCTATTATATGCCGATTAGGCAAGGAGAGCGACAATCCTAAGTGGAAGGTGGCAATGCTTAATTCGGAGGTGGCTAACAGTTGAGGGGGAGAACTACAATGAGATGTGTTGGGTTGATTGGTTGTCATAGAGGGACAGGGACTTTGCAGTTTGAAGATCAGGATGCAATGTTAAAAGATCGAGTTTCAACAAGAAGACTCGATGTCATCAGCTAAGGGGGAGCCAGTGGATTCAGGTTTTTCGGTAGCTATTGATTATATGAGTTCATCCAGAATTGATTGCAACGAAAAAGGGGGAGTCTGTAGAAGCAATTTCTGAGAGGCTTTTGTTGTCCGTTGCAATGCAATTCCAAGGGCTGATTATGATGAAGAAAAGGCATCATCAAGGTCGTGATGACGTCATCATCACCTCGTGATGACGTCAGCACGAGGCATCTAGTTCGTGTGAAGGAAGTCGAAGCCCATGAACAAGATAGAAGCCCAGCCCGTTTCTACAGCCTATATATACTAGAATTAGGTTACAATTGTGTTTTAACGATTTGAGTTGCAACAAATTTCGTTCATAGTGCACGGGGTAGAGCTCTATACCCCGTGCCAGTCAGATGTATACTGATTTGGTGTAATATCCATATGATTAATGATATTCACGAGTTTTAAATCTGTTCTTATCTCTTATTCTTCATGTAATTCGTGTTTATATGTCCATTAATTATTCAGAAACCTCAAAGTCGATTATGAATGGATTCCGCACTTTCATAGTCGAATTGGTCACGATTTGGACGGTCCAACGTGTTTTAACAAACATACACCCAATTCTCCCAAAATTATCCTTCTCTAAAAGGGTGATTATTATTGATATTGTAATTTAGGATAATTGGTAAGTTGAATGGAAGATCAAAATAGTTGAATTGAACTAGGAATTATGATTAATGGAAGTGGTGATAGAAGAAGAAAGAAATAATAGATGAGTCACAAGAGAAATGGCTGGCAACTCCTATGAGTGCCACGCCTTTTTCAAAAGTTTAATGAATATTTTACCCGTCATCTGCTAAAGTTCAAAATAAAACAATTGTTAGAGCACATAAAGTGCACAATCTGTTGTCCGATGCAATAATTCTAAAAGGCTAAGAACTATTAAGTTAATAAGGCCCAGTCTGTTTGTACAGCCTATAAATATAAGTCTTAGGTCACGAATTTAGATTGATGATTTAGTTGCAACATAAAGTCATTCACTAGGTTCTCGAGGTAGAGATCTATACCTCGAGATACCGCCAAAACTATCACGATTCGTCTCAATGATTGTAATCCGTAATCATTGTAGATGTTGTTCATACGGATTCATCTTGTAATCATATGATTAATGATAGTATTTTTGTGTTGATCTCCTGTTCTTATTATCTTCGTGTGTGTTTATCATGATAATCATTAATTAACCCTAAAGACGATCATAGACGGATTCCGCACATCTATGATTGTTAGATCTCGTGTTAATCGATCCGGGAACGTGCTGAAACACGTTTTCACAAGTGGTATCAGAGCTTTGGAGGATGATATTTCCTCAAACGAGATCTGAAAATTAGGTTTTTGATGAAGAATTTCGACCAGATCTGCTAAATTCGTTTTGAATCTTGCAAAACGAAGATAGGAAACGAATTTAACTTTAAATTCGTTCTAAGTTCATCTCACGAAGATAGGAAACGAATTTAACTTACGAAGTTAGTTGTGCTTACGAACTTAAGTCTTAACTTCGTACAGATGAGGTCTTCACCTTACGAACTTAACCCAAAATAGCCAAAAACACCTCACGAACTTAACCTTTTTCACCTCACGAACTTACACTTACGAACTTAGCATTTGGTTGCAAAGTAACTTTGTTCTTACGAAGTTAGATTGCACTTACGAAGTTAGTTGTTCTCACGAACTTAAACTTCGTTTCATGCAGACTTAGTTCTTACGAAGATAACATCTAAGTTCGTGCTGATGTCATCCAGAAGTTAGTTTAACTGAGAGTTGATGTCATCACGAAGATAGTCGTTCTAGCTGAGACAAGTTCGTATATGGTTCTTATCCGACGACGAAGATGTTCTCAAGCTACTTTAGAGGTTCAGTGTGTTTCAACATCAGAAGATCAATTACATGGAAGCACACAACAGGGTAGTTATTAAAAAAAAAAAAAAAAAAAAAAAAAAAAAAAAAAAAAAAAAAAAAAACCTCTAGGGATAAGGACCTAGATATTTATATAACTTATTATTTATATAACTTAACTTCTCGAGATTCAATTTTTGGTTCATTGGCATTTTGTCAAGTTCAATTAGAACTAATATCTGTAACTTGAGATCGTATTGAATAATTATAGTTATTGTTTATGGCATTTCACTGTACTAGGGGGCAATTATCGCTATGCTTTGAATGTCTAGAAGGTCGATTCTCTTAATAAACCTCTAGGGATAAAGACCTAGATAAGTCCAAGTAAATTATCCTAATTGGAAATTGAGGGTTGTTACATCCATCCGGTCCAGGTGCTTTATCTTCACCAATAGAAAACATTGCCTTTCTAATCTCATCATTCGTAACAGGTCTTATCATTGAAGTAGCTTTACTATTCGACAATTTATTAGTAAATAGATTAGGAGACGGAAAACGAGGCATATGACCTGCCTTACCCAAAAAATTTTCGTAATGAATTACAAAAGCTTTGCGAGCAGCCCCACCTTCATGCAATATCCCATTACTATCTCGAACTATTTCAATCCGACTTCAATGGTTTTTACTTTTGATAGAATTATGGAAGAAAGCCGAGTTAGAATCACCAACTCCTAGCCATTCCACTTTTGATTTTTGTTTGAGAAACCTTTCTTCATCTAACTGAGCTTCTTTAAAATTCCTTAGACACACCAGTTCCTGTTCTAACAATGAAGTATTAGTCGGATCAATGTCAATAGCAGCTTGGATATCATCTAGTTTGCTTCGTAAGTTAGCTACTTTGACATGAAAATTTCCTTGCTTTTGTCATAAGCTTCGCAGATAAGACTTTGTAGCTTTCAATCTCTTGACAACCTGAAACATATGATGCCCATCCACCTGTAGGTTCCAGCCACATTTAACAACTTCAAGAAAACCCGGTTTAAGAACAAGTGTGAGTCCCTCGATAGCTACAGATCGCTCTCGAGATCGTCTATTGTTATGTCGTGAGTGCGGAATCCTCACGAGATAACTAGCTTGATTAGTTATCGTGTATATCACTAATTATCAAGTAAATAATCAGCCGTATGATGCTATATTCGTTTCTATAAGCTATAGAACGAACTTAGTCTCCTGGTGTATCTGTATGTCGAATGTGTTACCTCAATTTAGGGTATTCATTCGTATATATATATGTTTCAGAACTGGGCTTGCTGGGCTTTGTTCTACGAACTTAGCAGCCTAGCCCATGTAACGAAGTTAATCTTCGTATGTACCAAACAAAGTTTATCTTTGTTTGCCTCTAACGAAGATATTCCTTATCTTCGTTAGATGTAAGACTTGGTTATATTCCTAAATGTTTCATCAACAAGGAATCCTAACACATATTATGTTTGTACTTGCATAACACACAACAAACATCATACATAACACATATATATAACACCAAAACATGTAATCGATCATTACCAAAACATAAAGTCTATAATCTATCAATTACATATATATAGATACGACATAAAGTAACCTAATGTCTTAATCTAAAAGATAGATCAAATCTAAGTTGCTGTTGTCACATCAATGTGCATCAACAAACTCCCCCTTGACAGCAGCACCTTCGATTTCTTCAGTCTTCAAAATCTGGTCAGCCATCAAATAACAATCTTCTGCTATTTGCATGGATATCTTCATGTAAACAAAGTTGAAGAATCTTACGATAACGGCTTTCTTCATGCTTCCAAAACGGCAAGAATGAACATTCTGTATCGTATAACTTCCTTAAATCATTTCTTGAGAAGTTCACCAACTGCATCGGATCATATACTCTTCTCAACAAAATCTTCTTCTTCGAGTCTGCATACATCTTTGCTTCACCAGAGTTTCGATCAATTTCCCAATTATCCATCTTTTCCAAGACGTCTTGTGCCCATTTCTTGGCAGGGACTTTGATCATACACTTGACGTCATGTTGAACATACTCAACAGTTTTATCTGGCTTGACCACTCTTTTCTTTGGTCTTGGTTCAATCTTAAACTGCGGTTTGTCTGAATCTTTCATGTTCTTTCTCAACCAAAAATCATTACGAAGATATTTACCGACAACATCAGCTAAACCATCATCACTTGAATTGATAATCCAATTATTTCCAAGTTCATGTAAGTCTTCTTCACATAAACTCCTGAAATGTCTCTTACACCAAGCTAAGTACTGACAACCTTCTGGTCTTTTAAGAACAAACAACTTCAGTTCATCATCATAAAACCAACTCCAGATGATTGTCTTGTACTTTGCAGCATCTTTGTCTGAGATATGATTCCAATACAAATTTGGTTTCCAAGTTTCCCTATCGACTATCCATTCATTAATTCTTCTTTCGGGCACATGTCGATCAACCACATGTAATGGATCATCATCTCTGAGAGGAACTGGAAAATCATTTTGACTGAATGGTCTTGTCAAGTTAATCTCATAATCAGAAGGAATCAATGCATCATCATTCTTAGCATATACAACGAAGTGTAAAACTTTAGTTTGGCTACTGAATGGAACTTGAATCATTCTTTCCCGAACATCTGATCTCTTCAGATCTAACACTCTACTTTCTTCAATCGATGGATCTACAGGAATTGAGTCCCAAACTTCATCAAACCCATAAGGCTTCTTGAATATGTTTAGGTTTGGTTCAGGAACAAATTCACCTTCCTCGAGCTCATCACCATCAAAGAATAAATCTGTATGATCTGGATCATCTATTAAGATTTACACAAAATGAACACCAGAATACAAAGAATAATCATGATAATTATAATAAAGATGAAATGTAATTGTATTGAAATAAGATAGATTACATTTACATGTCATAACTTATTACATACAATCGAATATACATTCTATCTAAATAATCTTTATCATAATCAAAATCAGAAACCTGAATCACGAGGAGCACCAGAAGGACTAACACCAACACCAGAATAACCAGCATGAGAAGTATCACCTCCTGTTTCCCCCTCAATCTCTACACCTTTCCTTTGTCTTCAACTGGGCGAGAATCATTCCTATCACTAGCATTATCAGCATCATCATTGTCATTCTGACGTCTTGGTTGAACTGCTGACAATCTACAAATCTCTTCAGGAACTTCTCCCCTATGATTCTTGACCCAGTTGAACAAAAATGTCAAAGCTGCTCGGGTATCAGTGAGATCAGACTCCAAAGTGAACCTAAGTCTCCAGAAGATCAACACGACGAACAAGCGAAGAATCTGAAGGAAGTATGTAGGATAAGGAAGGAGCCACCAGGGGACGCAGTACTTGTGCTTGAGAAACAGCAGGAATAACAGCAGCAGTTGGTCTTGGAGGATCAGGAATCGCTACTGAAATAGCTTCAGCAACACGTCTACGCTTAGTTCTGGTATACTTAAGATCAGCACTCCCTGTCCGTTTCACCGGACTAACCGAACTGGCTCTGTTCATGGAATCATCCATATCGTCAAAAATTTCACGCAGTTCAGAATCATTCTGAGCAGCAACATCAGGATCAATCTGAGCAGCACGGTCAGGAATATGGCTATCAGAAATAGCAGGAACAGCATGACATGCCTTACTGCGACGCTCTCTATGTAAAGCAGCACCATCCTGAACAAAAGACTGATGTGAATGATCACTTTCAGAAGCAGCAGAGACATCATGAACCAACTTAGTTCGACGCTCATTAGCAGATTCATCTGTGTTTGTCTCGGTTGCAGCAGCAGAACCGTCTGAACTATCGGCTACACCTTCATCATTCCCATTATCAGAAGTATCAGAATCATCACTCGAATCATCATCAGAATCATTAGCAGAAGCATTCTCAGAACTTTCTGAGTCATCAGAATTAGAATCTTCAACATTATCATCCACAAACATATCATTCTCAAGACGAGATCGATAGTTTGGATTAATCAAGTGACCAAAAAGTGGTGGATCATTAAGACCAGCCACATTACGTGTATTTGCTTCAAGATCAGCAAAAAGACGCGAAGGCCAAGCATGAAGAACGTAGCGAGGACCTTGGTCATACACTAAGTCAGGACAGAAATGTCTAACTATGGCCATAACAAACCGAGGATATAAGAGAAATCTCTTCCTCCCCCTGGCATTAATTTGATCAAGAAACTCCTGATAAAAGTATCTCGAGAAAGGATAAGGTCGATTATACACTAATGCAACCATCTGCGACGCAATCTGAGCAGACAGTTGATCAAAACCAGCCTTGCGATTGCTCAAACACACGAGCAATGCATACACAAGATATCTCCATCTTCCCTGAAAACCACTCTTATCGAAAGGAAGTTTGACCACGCCGACAAACCCCATTCTCTGAAAACATCTAAGAAGAAGTTCAAACTCATACGTCAACTCTACTTCTTCCTCTGCTTCTACCTCTCGTTCTGCACCTAAATGCAAAACAGTACGAAGCGTTGCAGCGTTGAAGTCAAATGTAATCCCTCCAACAGTAGCACGTACAAAACTATGTCCTTCAACCATAACTTCATGAGCAGTTGACCAAAAAGAATCTATATACTGCCTAACAAGTCTAGGCGAATCACAGAAAGCAAAAAATAATCTCGATCGAGCGATGTAATCGAACATCTCATGAAAATGTTCGCTGTTATGCTGATCCGGATCAAGATTAAGTGCGAGATTATGTTTCTTCACAAACTGACGCGGAGCGAGAGCCATTTCTGCAAAACAAATCACAATATCGAAACGAATATAAAATAAGCACGGTAAATTAATTGCAGACTTGAAAGACCTAATCAATAATTTCGTAAGGTAAAACTGCACAAAATTATTCGTTAAGTTGAGTTCATAAATTATAAACTGTACGAAATTAATCACTAAATTCGTTAAGTATACAGGAACGAAGATGTAATCTAAGTTCGTAAGCTATAAAGGAACGAAGATAAATCCTAAATTCATAAGAACTAAACTGAAGTTTTCACCTAACGAAGTCTAAATTCGTAAGGTCTAAACTGGACATGCATGTTCGTAAGTTATAACTTATATTCTAAGTTCATAACTTATAAACGAAATCTAAGTTCGTTTGGATAGAAACTAACTTCGTAAGCTTTGCTAAGAAACTAAGTTCGTTAAGCCTTGCTAAGTTCGTTCCTTATCAACTAAATTCTAAGTTCGTAAGGCATAAGTTCGTAAGGCATAATCGAAAGCTAACTTCGTTTCTACCAAATCTAACTTCGTTTGAACTAAAATCTAAGTTCGTTTTCACAAATCTAAATTCGTTTGGGTAAACCAGTTTAATGATCACAAGAATATATATATATATAATCAAAACGAATCAAATCGAAGATATATATAAAACCTAGATCAAAAACTAAGATCAAAACTTACTTAGATCACGATTTGCAAAACAAATCAAGGAAACGAAGTAGATAGAGAGAAAAGAAAAGATTTTGGGGTTTTTAGGGTTTTGGTCGTGTGAAAATAAGAGTAATTTTCGTTCGAAGAAAAACCCCTTTATATAGTGAAATAAAAATGGGTTAACTATGGGTCGTGCTAAAATCCATTCACGAAGTTATCCAAACGAAGATAGCCTTCATTTGGACAAATTAATTTCTAACTATAAGAACGAAGATAACAGTTATCTTCGTAAGAACAAATCAAAGTTAGAAAATATTCCAGATTTCAGCTAAGTTCCTGAAAATTTTTCGGATTTTCATCAAAGCGATCTTCCAAAACACGACCCTTCATCGCAATCTGTACATAGCAAAAACTCGTTAGAAAGCAACCTGTTCATGCCTTGTACTAAAAAGTGCTATCATCCAAATTCATCATCATAATTTAAGTATATAATCGAACATTATAATCTTGAATAACAACCCATGCTTTAAACACTAACCATCAACAAACCTGAAAATAATCAATTTATATATGAACCTCATTACCAATGACGATTATGACATCGAGAACTTCCTTTGATCATGGATATGCGTGACGGCAAACCATCTTGAAACACTTAAGTCCCATACTAGATGTCGTCTACAAAACTAACAAACAATGAACAATCCAACAAGAATTCACTGAAGAACTTAGTAAAGTTTCCAAAAGTATGTCATAAATCACAGCATGAAATTCAAAAAAACTAATATCAAATTTGATTATTTTCATTAAATACATGAATCATAAAGTAAATAACTACTCCAAAAGCAAGTTCATGTATTCATCCTTCACATGCTCAAATCTGCATCACAAATATTATCACTACACACCAAGGATCTTATCGTCATGATATCATTCGTATAAATAACAATGTATTAACAGAAATCAGCACTCCAACTTTATCTTCTTAACCTGAACACTGCACACTTATTACAGAACTCATTAACGCATTGAGAACAAAACAGTATAATGCAAAAAATTCAAGCTACAAACACACTCAATTAGGGTTAACAAATATGAAATAACTAAAAATCTAACAAAAGATCAAGGGAGGTCATTTCTTGTCAAACCCTAAAATGTCACCAAGTTATTAATCAAATTCTTAACTTGTTACAAATTAAAATTGTGAGATTTCAAATAACTTTGACATTTCACATAATACTTGAAAGATCATTTTCTAAACTTAAACAAATTAATGTCCATATGAGAAAATCTTCTTTGTAAACAAACCACACAACCTCATTCACATGAAGGAATTCAGCAAAACATATACTCAGAATTTGAATAGGATCTCTCGTGCAAAAAGAACTTATAAAAATACTATTTTGACTCAATAAAAAGAAAAATAACTCTAAATTCTAATTAACTTGACTTTATACATTATTCACATTATGCTTGATTACTGCTGATTAGATCAGGTTAGCATGTTACATAAGCCTGCGGGTGAGAAATAATTCTCTTATTATAAGTTCTGAACAGTGACCCAACAGCGATTACCGGTATGTTTGTCCTCTTAAACACTCGGTACTTCCAGTTTTCTTTGAATATGACACTTTCGTATTACTTGAGCCAAGGACAGTCACCATGTAACCTAGTAAGTTACTCATGCCATACATTTAGTTTGCGAACTTATGTGACCCACAATCAGATATACTCCCATAATCGACACAAGCATTAAAATAACAAGTATTCAATATATATTTGGAAACTTCCTTAAACAAACCATGAAACACTTTTTACATTTCATCACTGAAGCACTTTTGTATTTTGCGATTTACATTTATTTTGTAACACTTTCGGTCGTACCATGGTCAAGGGCAGTCACCTTGCAACCTAAGTAGCCTAATATGTCACTTAATCACATTTACTTTCATTTGCATTAATTTTGTAACACTTTCGGTCGTACCATGGTCAAGGGCAGTCACCTTGTAACCTAAGTAGCCTAATATGTCACTTAATCACATTTAACTTAATTTACTTTCATGTTCAGAACTTGTAGAAGTTTCCAAATACAGACTGAATAAATTTTATAATAAAGCTAGATCTTTCACAGAATTTAAGGACCAGATCTTAACATTTCTGAAAAGCAAGCATTCTCAGCCATATATCTGAATATGTTTCCCACAAGAACATTGAATAATTTAAGTTCAGATTGAAGGAAACCTTGGTACTTTGTGCCTACCGATATATCCCAAATTGTAATCACTGAACTAAGCAGTTATATTACGATTAAGCAAGCTTAAAAGCTAAAGTATCATCACTTCTAATCATTTAGCGCAGTAACCTTTATTCATATTTTTCAATTTTCGATTTTTCAATGTTTCTGTATTTTTCTGACACTAGATATATACAAACTTATACTAAGACAACTCTTTTTGTATTTTTATGACTCTATCTATGTACGACTTACACTACAAAGACACAAAAAATACATTTAAGTTCTTTGAGAGAAACTACTCGGCATTCTTCATACCATTGAGTTGATATAACAACTCAAGACGAGGTCCATCAAAAGCTTTAGTGTATAGATCAACAAGATTATCATCAGTAATAACCTTTTCTAAATGCATAAGCTTTTTCTCAAAACAGTCACGTATGAAATGATACTTTATATCTATGTGCTTGGTGACATTAAAGTTTTTCGGATTCTTTGTAATATCTATGGCAGACTTATTATCAATACAAATAGGAGTATTGGAGATATTCATACCATAGTCGCGCAATTGTTGCTGTATCCAAAGCACCTGAGAACAGCAATATCCAGCAGCAATGTACTCTGCTTCACAGGAAGACTGTGCAACAGATGTCTGCTTTTTGCACTGCCACGATATAATTCTCCCCCCTAAAAGCTGACATCCACCTGACGTTGATTTCCTATCCGAATTGTCACCACCATAATCCGAATCAGTATAAGCTACGAAGTCAAAGGAACCATACACGGGATACCAAAGACCTAGACGAGGCTTGGCTTTCCCATAACGAAGAATCCTTTTCGCAGCTTTCAAGTGTGACTTTTTCGGATTAGCCTGATATCTAGCACACATAGAAACAGCAAAGGTAATATCTGGACGTGAGGCTGTCAGATACATCAAGGATCCAATGATAGCCCGATATTGAGTGGCATCGACGTATGGATCATTAGGCTTATCAGGACACAACCCATGATTAGTCTTAATGGGAGTAACAACATCCTTAGCATCAGTCATTCGAAACCTAGTAAGAAGATCTTTGACATACTTGGTCTGATGTATAAAGAAGCCATCCTTTAGTTGATCCACCTGTAGTCCAAGGAAGAAGGTTAATTCCCCCATAGCACTCATCTCAAACTTAGCCTTCATGCTGTGACAACCCTCATTTTCCGACTAAGACAACGTACTTATATTTATCTAGGTATCTATCCCTAGAGGTTTGTTAGGAAAAATTGACCTTCTAGACATTTAGGCATATTGACAATTGCCCTCTAGTACGGTGAAATGCCTTAGAAATGCCATAAACAATAACTAGAATCATTCGAGATAATCTCAAGCAATAAACTAGTTTTAAATGAACTTCATAAAATACCTTTGAACAAAAATTTTTATTGTTAACTAATTAAGTTATATAAACAATAATGTAAGACTCACAAGTTGAGATAACAATCCAAATTTCCTATAAATTGTCCAACAAATTAAACACCAAACCAAATTTAAGTAAATATGGCCATGAAAATAAAAAATTTCCATCTCGAAAATATTTGTAAGTTATATGTATATAAAGTGCTTAAATAATGAGTAAGTATATATATATGCTTAAAAATAAATACAAGTTTACAACTAATAGCTTATGTAACCAACTAAAAATACAAGAATATATCCATACATACATATATACATGACATATACATACACTTATATATTTTTTAACCAAAACAACTAATTACCTACATTTAACTAACATAACACT
Source organism: Erigeron canadensis (assembly GCF_010389155.1). Lineage (NCBI taxonomy): Eukaryota > Viridiplantae > Streptophyta > Magnoliopsida > Asterales > Asteraceae > Erigeron > Erigeron canadensis. The sequence goes on along the minus strand of NC_057769.1, from coordinate 15,047,910 downwards.
TACAAAATAAATACCCACTTAACCTATACTTACACTACAATATATATACACTATTTTTATACAAAAAAAATAAGAAAATCCCTTCAAAACCCCCTTGATGGCCAGCCCTCCCCACTCCCCATACAACACCTCCAATCAAAATTCATCCTCCCTTATACTCCCCATACAATTAACACTCCAACACTTATTCTTCCAACACACACACAAACACATTCTTACACTCAAACAACTACTTTCTCTCCTCTCTTTCTCTCTTCATTTTTGGCAGCCCTCAAGGAAGATAAAGGAAGAGAAATCTATCTAAACACATATTAATAATAAGGGTTATAGGCTAGATTAACATAGGATTAATTCAAGCATAGTTTAAGGGTTATATTAAGGTTGAAACAAGGGTTGTTGGAGGCATTAAGGGTCACAAAAAGCTGCATATTCTCATCATCAAAAAGTGTTCTTCAAGGGTATAATCTTCCCTCCTTTCACTAGATTAAATCTTGCTTATGTTTATGCTTAAAGGTTTTATCAAAAACTCATGTTTTCTTTATGAATCTTCAAGTTTTCTTTTGAATATACACTTGATGAGGGCAAGTTGATAGAATCTTTTCTTTCATGATATTGCATGTCAAGATCTAGAGAAAAGATTCAAGGATTCAACAAGTTTAAGACCCAAAAGTGTTGTTATATATTAAATAACTTTTAAAGTGATTTTTCCTTTGAAATATGGTCATATTTTTATATATCTTGATGAATATATTTCTGGAGTTTTTCATAAAAATATGTTTTTAAGTTGTTGAATTGAAGTTGGATAAAGATTTGTTGTTAAAATGATGAGATGATTACATGCATGCTTGGATTTGCACTAGTTTAAGTTGTTTTGATTTGAGATTTGAGATGGGTCTTTAATTGATGATTTCATATATATATTTTGATGATTAAATACATGTTATTAATCTGGGATTTATGAAGTTAGTACAAGAAATAAGGATTTTATAAGAATTCAAGACCAAACAATGCATAAAAGTCACTAACCGAAATCACAAGAACACAAATATAAATTCATCACCTTCACCACATGATTTGTCCATAAAATATGAAATAAAATCTGGAGAAAACACTAATGAAAGATGAATAGATGAATTAGGATGAACAAAATGTATTGGGTTTGCCAAAATAAGTATTGGGTAAAGCCATAAAGTAAAGGCATGCATTGGGCAAACAAAGTAAGCTGACAGAATCCATCTTCTGTCTTTGAACGGGAAAACTGGGCATGTGAGGGCATTTTCATGAAAGACTATCAAAATAAAAGTTGTAGACAAATGAGTTAAGATTAACCTCCAACTGGAATTACTCAAAAATACTGAACCAAACGAAAGATATGATTTTTCTATTGAAACTGGTCAAAACTGTAATTTTGTATGAATATTTTATAAACTTTAACAATTTTTATCTCCTAATCCATAAAGTTCCAGGAAGTCATACTTGGTGGAAAGTAATTTCAATGTGTTGTGAACTTAAAATAAAATCATGGGATTTTTCTAACAATCAGAACATCAAGAACTTTTATAAAACTTCTGATGTCGCAAGCAGTGCCCATTCGGGACAGTTCGTGTTTGGATAATTTTTACGGACACCAAACATCATCTAAAAATTCACCAAAAATTCACAAAAACCACTATAGCCCAATAACCACTATAACCCATTATGCACCTAACCCAAATAAGGTAAAGCCCAATAACTAATGTAAGCCCAAAACATTTAAAAGCCCATGACACCTAAGGCCCAATTGATAATGGCCCATAACACTTAAACGAATTTCATGAGATAAGTGTAATCAAAATAAAACAAAGATAATTAAGTGAGATTGACATAAGTAATTATGTTAACCAAGCTATATATTGATATCACAAATGTTAATTCACGCTAAAATCGATTACACAACAAATGATGAACAAGGATAACATAACTTAATACGATATTTCTACATGATGACCTAAGATGCCAAGTGAAACCACAAATGAAGCCAAGTTACCAAAAATCTAACAACTTATAACTACGCATGTAATTAAAGTAACATTTTACACCATCAATCGCTACAACCAAAACAATGCGAATGTTGGCAATATACTTGGATTCCACAATTGATAGCAATATAATGAAAGTGGCATTTCTAAGTGATGGCTTAAGATAGGAACTTACATGTATTAGTCCTATCGTAGGGATAGTCTTGGCTTTCAAATGTGATTGAGAAACGTGACGGATGTATGATGGAGCGATTGATGGGAAGTACCCATTTTGGATAAGTGAATATAATATGCGGCATATCAAGGTGAGTCATAGCCCCCTTTCAAACTCTTTTACGTGTTTTACTTTAGGGGTGAAAAGCATGATAAATGAAACTACTTTCTATATATGCAATGTTTCTTGAAAGAGAGTTGTTATATGAAATGATTCTTGATATATGAGTATGAAATAAAATTGTTTCGTATGTTCATGAAAATAAAGGATTTATGTGATGAGCTTGAGTTCTGTCAAACCGCGGCGTTCGGTACACTACTATTTACTCCGAAAGTGGAGGCCTGTAGTTAGTTAGTTGCGCAACTAGGTTTCGTCCGCCCACCCAAAGCGTACCGTTGGAAGGTTGGTTGCCTTCGTGATAACCTCCACTTCTAGTCTGGCCCCCGGGTGTTCTAACTACCTTAAGATAATCGGGCGTCTCCATGGCACGACCCATTATCATCATTGTTATTATTATTACGGCACTTGATTGACAGCTTGTGCTATGAATTGAATTATTGGATTGTAATCGGACTTGAATAAAATGGTAGTAGTAGTGGCTCAAGCATTTACTCATCTAAGATAATGGAATTAGACCCTTGTGGTCATATGACAAGGATTTATTTACATGGGTTATAATGAGTTGAACAAATGATTATCAAAGGATGAATTGGAAATATTCATGGAAATTGGTGATATTGAAATGATTTTGGTAACCGAATGATTTTGATATGATATACGATTAATCGATTTATATACTTTTTCTCTCATGATGATTTGACAAATGAGAACCTGAAATTTTACTATAGATTCTCCAAGTCTTGATATGACATTATGGTATTTGGAAACTTGATAACATGATATGAAAATTTTGTCGATCATATGGTTTGGATATTTCGAAATGTAATAGTAATCAGTTTTTCTAAGTATTAAAACGGTGATGTACCAAGATTTATAAAAACCTATGCACTCACCAACTACGTTTTCGTAGTTGACACTTTTTCTTCATGCTTTTCAGGAAATAAGCTTAAGCATTGAGGATTTATATGCTTCATGATTATTTGTGTTGCCCTTTGGAGTCAAAGATCAAACCTTGTGATAGGCAATGGAATCCGCCTTGATCATTGTAGTATACTACTTCATGTGCTTGTTATTTCTTTCGCGAACTTAATATTCAAGTACGGTGGACGCATTTGTACTTGGAAATTGGTTCACATGCTTGTACATTTGTAAATTCTTTTATCAAATAAAACTATGGTGAATGTTATTTATAATCCTTTGTTTTGAATACTCGACTTTCTGTACATCTCATTGTTCCGCCTTAGTTGGGGTGTTACACATGCTCTGTTCAAATTCCTTGCACATATTGTCATCAGATGAACCAAAAATGATGTCATCGACGTAAACTTGTACAAGCAAGTAGTCCTTCCCTTTCCATTTAATAAACAACGTGCTGTCTATAGAACCTCTGGTAAAGCCATTTTCATTCAAATGAGTTGACAATTTTTCATACCACGATCGAGGAGCCTGATGTAAACCATATAAAGCCTTATCGAGACGATATACTCTATTAGGAAAGTCGGCATCCTCAAACCCGGCAGGTTGTTCTACATACACTTCTTCTTTAATGTCTCCATACAAGAAGGCACTCTTTACATCAAGCTGATACACCTTAATACCTTTATAACTAGCATATGCCAGAAATAATCGAATAGCTTCAAGTCTAGCTACAGGTGCAAATGTCTCATCATAATCAAAGCCTTCTTGTTGCTCAAATCCTCTAACCACCAATCGAGCCTTATTGCGAGTGACTACACCTTTGTCATCTCTTTTACAATGAAAAACCCAACACGTTGTTAAAGGAGATTCACCCGGAGGTAAGTCAACTAATGTCCATATTTCAAGCTTTCGAAACTGAGCCAATTCTTCTTGCATCGCCTCAACCCATGAGGGTTCCTTAAGAGCCATTCCAACATTTTTAGGCTCAACCTAAGAGATAAAGCAGTAATACAAGTACCAAGTAATTGCCCCAGTATCCTTAACTTCAGCAAACATACACGACAGTTTCTTAGATTGATTCCTCGTGCGAATAGAGGCAGAACATTACCAATTGTTAGAGCACATAAAGTGCACAATCTGTTGTCCGATGCAATAATTCTAAAAGGCACAACATTTGATTTTAATGTTGAGTCGCTCCGCACTATTTTGCATCTAGGAGCAGAACCAGACGTAGAAGAAGAGGACGATGTTGAAATGACTTACGAGTTCGAACTCCTTCTTCGCTGCTTTCAGAGAATGGGGTTTGTTGGCCAGGTCAAACTTCCTTTTGACAAGAGTGGTTTTCAGGGAAGATGGAGGTATCTGGCGTATGCATTGCTTGTCTGTTTGAGCAATCGCAAGGCTGGCTTTGATCAACTATCTGCACAGATTGCGTCGCAGATGGTTGCTTTGGTATATAATCGCCCTTATCCTTTCTCCCGATATTTTTATCAAGAGTTTGTTGATCAGATTAATGCTAGGGGGAGAAAGCGATTTCTTCTGTATCCTCGATTTGTGATGGCTATCGTTAGACATTTTTGTTCAGACTTAGACTATGACCAAGGTCCTCGCTACGTTCTTCATGCTTGGCCTTCGCGTCTTTTTGCTGATCTTGAAGCCAATACGAGTAATGTGGCTGGTCTTCATGATCCACCACTTTTTGGTCACCTGATTAATCCAAACTATCGATCTCGTCTTGAGAATGATATGTTTGTGGATGATGTTGATGACGATTCTGAGTCTGGTGATTCTGAAAGTTCGGATGATTCTGTTGATGGTTCTGATGATGACTCCGGGGATGAGTCTGCTGGTTTGGATGTTGGAAATGATGGAGATGATGTTGATAGTTTCGACGGTTCTGCTACTACAAATGCGACAGACACAGATGATTCTACTGCTGTTGAACGTCGAACTAAGCTGATTCATGATGTCACCGCTGCTTCTGAAATTGATCATTCGCATCAGTCGTTTGATCAAGAAGGTGTTGCGTTTCATAGAGAGCGTCGAAGCAAGAATTGTCATGCCATTCCTGCTCTTTCAGATTCAGTTGTCTCCACTCCTGCTGTTGCTGCTGAGATTGATCCTGATGTTGCAGCTCAGCATGACTCTGAATTACGTGAGATTTTTGAGGATATGGAAGATCCTATAAACAGAGCAAGTTCGGTTAGTCCAGCAAAGAGGCAAGGGAGTATTGATCTTCAGTATACCAGAATTAAGCGTCGACGTGTTGTTGAAGCTTCTTCTGTAGCAATGCCTGATTCTCGACGACCGACTGCTGCTGTTGTTCCTGTTCTTGGTCATCGAGTTGATCTTTTGGAGACCAGAGTTCGCACTTTGGAGTCAGATCTCACTGCTACTCGCGCTGCCTTCACATTTTTGATCAACTGGGTCAAGAATCAAGGGGGAGAAGTTCCGGAAGAGGTCTGCAGATTGTCAATGACGATGATGATGCTGATAATGCTGCTGCAAGGAATGTTTCTCGCCCAGTTGAAGATAGAGGAAAGGGTGCAGCGATCGAGGGGGAGACAGGAGGTGATACTTCTCAAACTTCTCAGCAAGGTGCTTCTGGTTCTGGTGCTGGTCCTTCTGGTGCTCCTCGTGATTCAGGTTTCTAATTTTGTCTATGATAAAGATTGATAGATAGAATGTATACTTGATTGTGTGTAATAAGTTATGACATTTTATGTAATGAAAATGTAATTTATCTTATTTTAATACAAGTACATTTCATCTTTATTATAATTATTATGTTTATTCTTTTATTCTGGTGTTCATTTTGTGTAAATTTAAATAGATGATCCAGATTATACAGATTTATTCTTTGATGGTGATGAGCTCGAGGAAGGCGAATTTGTCCCTGAACCAAATCTAGATATATTCAAGAAGCCTTATGGGTTTGATGAAGTGTGGGACTCAATTCCTGAAGATCCGTTGATTGAAGAAAATAGAGTGTTGGATCAGCAGAGATCAGATATTAGAGAAAGAATGCTTCAAGTCCCATTCAGCAGCCTAACTCAAGTTCTACATTTTGTTGTGTATGCTAAGAATGGTGATGTGTCGATTCCATCTGAATATGAGATTAATGTGACAAGACCATTCAATTCAAATGATTTTCCAGTTTCTCTCAGAGATGATGATTCATTACATATTGTGGATCGACGTGTTCCCGAGAAAAGAGTAAATGATTGGATAGTACATAGGGAAACGTGGAAACCGAATTTGTATTGGACTCATATCTCAGATAAAGATGCTGCAAAGTACAAGACAATCATCTGGAGTTGGTTTTATGATGATGAATTGAAGTTGTTTGTGCTTAAAAGACCAGAAGGTTGTCAGTACTTAGCATGGTGTGAGAGACATTTCAGAAGTTTGTGTGAAGAAGATTTACATGAGCTTGGAAATAACTGGATTATCAATCCAAGTGATGATGGCTTAGCTGACGTTGTTGGTAAGAATCTTAGAAAAGATTTTTGGTTAAGGAAGAACATGAAAGATTCTGATAAACCACAATTTAAGATTGAGCCAAGATCGAAGAAAAGAGTGGTTAAACCAGATCAAAAACAGTTGAGTTTGTTCAACATGATATTAAATGCATGATCAAGGTTCCTGCCAAGAAATGGGCACAAGATGTCTTGGACAAGATGGATAATTGGGAAATTGATCGAAATTCTGGTGAAGCCAAAATGTATGCAGATTCAAAGAAGCAGATTTTGTTGAGAAGAGTTTATGATCCGATGCAGCTGGTGAACTTCTCAAGAAATGATCTGAGGAAGTTATACGATACGGAGTGCTCGTTTTTGCCATTTTGGAAGCATGAAGAAAGTAGATATCGTAAGATACTTCAGCTCTGCTTACATGAAGATATTCATGCAAATAGCAAAAGATTGTTGTTTGATGAATGATCAGATTTTGAAGACTAAGAAATCGAAGGTGCTGCTGTCAAGGGGGAGTTTGTTGATGCACGTTGATGTGACAACAGCAACTTAGATTTAATATGTTGTTTAGATTGAGACATTATGTTAATTTATGTCGTATCTATATATGTAATTGATAGATTATGGACTTTATGTTTTGGTAATGATCGATTACATGTTTTGGAGTTATATATATATATGTGTTATGTATGATGTTTGTTGTGTGATATACAAGTATAAACATAATATGTGTTAGGATTCCTTAAGATGAAACACTTAGGAATATAACCAAGTATTACATCTAACGAAGATAAGGTATATCTTCGTTAGAGGCAAACGAAGATAAACTTCGTTTGGTACAAACGAAGATTAACTTCGTTAGCTGGGCTGGCAGCTAAGTTCGTAAGAACAAAGCCCAGCAAGCCCAGTTCGACCTGAAACATATATATACGAACGAATACCCTAAGATAATATATACGTTCGACATACAAGTACTCCAGACACCTAAGTTCGTTCTATAGCTTATAGAAACGAAGATAGCACAATACGGCTGATTATTTACTTGATAATTAGCGATATACCAGTTTACTAATCAAACTAGTTATCTCGTGAGGATTCCGCACTCACGACATAATCATAGACGATCTCGAGAGCGATCTATAGCTATCGAGGGACTCACAAGTGGTATCACAAGTGGGGGGGGGGGATAAAACTTTCAGTCCTCGGTATTTCTAAGCAAAAATATGAACTACTCGACATTCATTGAAGATCAAAGGTTATTCTGTTCATTCATTCAGTTTAACGGTTGATGGTGATTAAAGTATTATAATGTTCGAGTTTGAAGATCATCATGTTATTATTGGAGTATTATTAGAAGTTGATCTTTTTGATATAGCGGTTTGAACTGTTGAAGTGTTGGTGCAATGAAGCTGGTTACTTGTTGTTGAGTATTTGAAAATTGAATCTTATCTATATTCCAAGACATAAAGATGATATCAGGTGACTGAGAGGAGCAGTCACGAAGATAAAGATCTTTGTGTATGGCAGCGTATACAACTGAAGAGGATATCTGATTAGAAAGGCTTCGGGTGATTGGTAGAGTTGTGAAGATACAAGACAGAGTCAGACACTGCTAGTTGAGACAGGATTCATGATACTACAGTTTGTGATTCAAGCTACAGAGTTTCTTATTTTTGTGAGAGCTGATTGATTTGATGTTGATTGTTGGAAATTCAACTCCGCCATTACATGCCAATTAAGCAAGATGAGCAGAGTCTCCGGCAATAAATCCTAGGGTGGAAGATTGCTGATGTTTAATTTGGAGGTGCTACTACTGAGGGGGAGAACTACAGCGAGAAGTGTTAGGTTGGTTAGTTTTCATGAAGATATAGAGATTTTGCAGGTTGAAGATGAGATTGCAGTTTCAGAAGATCGAGTCTCAACATTGAAGATCCGATATCTCAAGTTAAGGGGGAGGCTATTCATTTAGACTTTCTATAATTAATATCGGTTTGTGAAGAATTGATTGCACCGGCCAAGGGGGAGTTTGTTAGAGCACATAAAGTGCACAATCTGTTGTCCGATGCAATAATTCTAAAAGGCTAAGAACTATTAAGTTAATAAGGCCCAGTCTGTTTGTACAACCTATAAATATAAGTCTTAGGTCACGAATTTAGATTGATGATTTAGTTGCAACATAGAGTCATTCACTAGGTTCTCGAGGTAGAGATCTATACCTCGAGATACCGCCCAAACTATCACGATTCGTCTCAATGATTGTAATCCGTAATCATTGTAGATGTTGTTCATACGGATTCATCTTGTAATCATATGATTAATGATAGTATTTTTGTGTTGATCTCCAGTTCTTATTATCTTCGTGTGTGTTTATCATGATAATCATTAATTAACCCTAAAGACGATCATAGACGGATTCCGCACATCTATGATTGTTAGATCTCGTGTTAATCGATCCGGGAACGTGCTGAAACACGTTTTCACAACAATCCCATACAAAACTAAAATATTAGGAAACTATTTTATTGTCAAAACTATAATAAAGGTTAATTTTCATTGGCCTAAAAATTTTAAGATGTTACAATCATTTAACACATGGTAGCATTTTATTTTACCTATAACAAGTATTAAAGTAAAACAAATAAAATAATAGGTTTCACTTCACTGAAAATCACCGTGCATCATGAAAATCATCTTGATTTAACCATGATCTAAGGGTCAAGATCTTATCTTATTTGTTTCACTTTAATACTTGTTTTACAATACCTAGCGCCTATATATATATATATTGAGACTACCCGTCCATCAAACGAGGCTTAAGACTAATAGCCATATTTCTAAAAGAAGTGACCATCTTGCTTTTCTTCCTTTCCCTATCCCTTCAAAGCCCGATTGGGTGCTAGCGCTTGACTAATAGTGTAACACCCCACCGTTGGTGGAAACATGAGGTGTCATGAAAAGTACAGCACGACATGGAATTACATAGATACTACTAAATGAAATAGAATATATTAAATATATTCCCAAAAAATGAGTTCAAGGTCATAACAGTGCTAAAATAACTTATTACAAACGAGACCATAAAGAAATAATCTAAGGCATGTAGCCTTAAAGTCTGACAATAAATAAGGAGCACTAATCTCCGAAGTCCAGCCTAGCATAGCAGTCTTTATCCCTGATTAACCTGTGCACCTGAAAAGTATACTAAAACGTGTCAACACAAAGGTTGGTGAGTTCGTAGGTTTTATGTCAAAAGTCTAATAAAAGAAATAAGTCTTTTGTCGATCCTTTTAAGTCTAAACAAGTAATAGTTAAATATATAATGAGCAGAGTTACGTCATAATAAGTCCAAATGCATCAATGTCTCAAAGTCCGGCCTTACGGTACCTGCCTTAGTCCAAAGTCTCAAGTCATACAATAAGTACGTCCAAAGCACAACAAACCAACACATAATCACACACATACAACAAGATCAAAGCACGTCAAATGGCACAAGTAACTCTATACGCACAGGCTCAATATTGAACATAAAACAGAGATCGACAAAACTGTTTGAAAATAAGTATACTTTCCACCCCAAACTTGTAAAAAGAGGGGCTACGAAACTCACCTGAAAGCAGCACAAGCACAATTATCCTAGATGAACGAACAAGGACACGAGTAGTTAAATACACCTGAAGCACGTACACTAAGTGTCTGAAAGTCCTACACTGTTCACAAATCACCCAGTAAGTACTTACTTAATTGTACAAGTCCATGTCCTATACTAGTGTCTTAAGAATGCCATTATGTCTTGTCATATGTCATAATATATATATATTATCATCTTTTTGTCCTTGTAAATTGTCCAATAATAATGTCACGTCTCATGTTTATATTTCGTCAAATATTTATATGGAATGTTATCATAAAATATGTTAAGTCCGATGAGTCATTGATAATTATTATACAAATGTATAATTTATTTAGTCCTTATAAAGTCCTTTTAGATATATATATATATATATGTAAAGTCATATGTCCATATAAATTTTTAATTCTTTTATATATACATATGTCTATATCTATTTAACTCTTGTATATATATATATATAGTTATGTCTAATAAGTCTTTATGTATATATTTATATACATATATCCATACTAATGTCGTAATTATGAAGATTGGAATTTAAATTATAAAATTTTGAGATTTACTTTTTATTATAGATCAATTAGTTGAAATAAAATTTTTATTTATTTAAAATTTTAATTTTGACTAAAATACCAAATAATATCCAAATTTTGACCCACTTTATCAAAATGATCAATTTAAACAAGAATGGTAATCTGCCCTTTGACCATGTTTGACTGGCTTTGACCAACGTTGACCGAACGAAAATCAAGATTTCTGGTGGATCTATGAACCATAATCGATTTCCAAGACCAAAAACGCAATTAACCTTCGTATTTATTCAAGTTCTAACCGAAATCATCCAAAACAACACATATAAACTCGGATTAAACAAGTTTTCGATTTGTATGATTATGTATGAACCGCCAATGCCAGGAAACAACCCAAATCTAAACAAGAACATGCTTTTCAGATCTATAATATCCGGATCTTAAAGTTTTCGGATATAATTTTTCGGATCTACCAAGATACACAAATATATACCCGAATATATATAAATAAGTGAATAACTTTTCGGATTTAATGGGATTTCGGGTATGTTTATAAGCAAAATCACTAAACAACCGAAAACATATATATATATATTTGAAGGGATTTCGGATTATACATATATATAACTGCAAATCATATGTATTTTGTCAAAGACATCGGATTTAAAGATATAAACACTCAAACCATCGAAAATATATATATATACATACTTAAATATTTTGGATTTATACATATATATATATATATACATATTTAGCCGAATATATATATATATATATATATATATGGAAGAGATTTCAAATTTCCTTGAAGAAAAAAATGAGTAAAGCCGATTTATAATTGTATTTGTAACAACTTTTCGGATCCACATTTATATATATATATATATATATTCACACCCGATTTTTAAAAAAATAAGGAGAATCGTGATTTTTTTGATATTAACAATCAAAACACCTTAAGTCCAATCGTGACTTACCAAGAACTTAAAGAAAAATGAAGAAACTAAGAAGATTGATGATGGTTTGTGGTGGTATGATTTTTGGCCGATCGGTTTTTGAGAGGAAAAAGAGGGTAACGGCTGGAGAAGAGAAGAAAGAGAGGGAGGGAGAGTGTGTGAGTGAAAGTGAGAAAATGAGAGGTTAGGGTTTCTAAGGTTTTGATGTTCCAAACCCCCCCCCCCCATTTTGTCGACACATTTGAATGTAACTTTTTAATAGCTTTCTAACGGATATAAATATGACTATATTTATTAATTAAATCTTTAATTGATTAAATTTTAAGTATTTCACTAAATTTGGCATTTCCACAAGACAATTAGTATTCCTCCTGTTCTCAAGTCCACGTACAATTTTTCTAAAGTCTAGATGCTCATAAAGCCCGAATCAAACATAAATTCATTTATTCCATGATAAAGTCTTAGAGTCTAACGATGTACATAACAAAACAACTAAAAATGACTAGAAAAGTATTTCGGAAAGTACGGTCAGATGACGGTTGTCACAAATAGAATGTCAGGCTCTTCTGCTGAGCGAAGTTGCGAGCCTACCCTTCTCGAGCCTACAACAATAGCTTACGCTTACCAAGCCTAAAAATAGGGCTACAACAAGCAAAGCAATATATATATATATATATATATATATATATATATATATATATATAGGGGAACAATCAAATAAGAACACGGTGAGAACACTTAAAAATTACATTTTGATGCATTAAAAGTCCATAAAACTAACATAGTGTATAACTAATTATCATTATTTAAGTGTTTAACAACACATTGGTGTGTCAAAATAGAGAAAATCATGTTCTTTTTTGTTTTGTGTATCCATCTTGGATGCATATTCATCAAAATGATGCATCCAACAAAAAACGTGATTTTTTCAACTTTGACGGATCAATGTGTTGTTAAACACTCAAATAATGATAATTTGTTATGCATTATGTTAGTTTTATGGACGTTTAATGCATCAATATGATGTTTTTAAGTGTTATCACCAATTTTATTTTAAAAGTGTTCTCACCGGAGTGTTATATGTGGCTGTTATGCATCCAACTTTGGTGAAAAATCCCTCACATACCAATATTTTAATATTTTGAATAAATGTTTGGCCCCCTATGTTTTTTATGGTTAAAAAAGGTACGTGAGAGGTTTTTCACCCAACTTAAGTGCCTAACAGCCTCATATTCTCTTTCCCCATATATATATATATATATAGACCATGTTGAAAGTTTAGTAAAATTGGATACATGAAAATTAAATCACCACCAAAACCTTAATATTAAATTGCACTATCTGTTCCTTATATTATAAACATCTCTATTCAACCCTTTAAATCGAACAACCTTACACTAGTTATCTACACCATTTGACATCACCATTGTTATCACCATCCATCGACATCATCACGTCGTCACCATCATCGTTGTATTTGTGTCGTGACCATGAAAGTCAAATTTAAACAAAAGATATAGTTTAGATTCTCACAAAAACTGTCATTCAAAAAAAAAAAAAAAAAAAAAACAACAACGATACTCAATCCAAGCGAGCGCCCGAGTATGAAGGAGGTATGGCGTAGACAGCCTTACCCCTACTAAAGGTAGAGATGCTGCTTACTAAGGACCTCCGACCTAGGGCTTTACGCTTTAAAAAAAATTATCTCGACGGCTTCGTCGGAGAAGAAAGCCGGAGTCTGAGATCTAGATCTCTAGAGAGAGAAACTAGAGGGAGACTCAATGGTTTGGTCCCACTAGTTTTGTCTTTTTAACGATAAAGATGAATTTTTATTTCACATGCTAGCAAGGTGCTAGGAAATTACATAATCAAAATTCAAAGTTACAACAAATTATTTTTGTCATTATAGCATTGCTCTTATTAAAATTACACCAATTAAGGGTAATGATCAATCCTCCTAACTCATTATCTTAAAAATCCTTCTAATTAATAGGATTGTGACATGTGAAAATTTAAGGGGTGAGATTAAGAATGAGAATTAATGTATTTCATGTGTTAATAAGTGGATATATTAAAAATTTTTTTAAGAGGATTGATTATAAGAATATTATTTTCCACCAATTAATTCAATTGTTTGTGGATGGTAGTGGAATGCAAGGACAAAACAATTTACTGCACACGCATGACGCTCCTCGTCGTCTTGAATATCCCCCAAAGCTTACTTTTAACCGACCTTTAATTTGAATGAATGTTTCCTTGTCCTTTCCGAAGTCAAAAAAATACACGCCTCTCTTCCTTCCTATTTTCCTTCCCCCTGCTCATTCAATTCCATTTAGCTTTCAATTTCACAATTTATTTTTCTATTATATTTATATTTATTATATTCCCAATTTAATAAATTCATTAATATCTTCAGTTACACCTCCCCGAATTTGCATTCAATTTCGCTGCTACTTTTTTTTTTTGAACGTATATTCGCTGCTACTATCTACAGGTACCCACTTTCATTCTTCACTATTATTATTGTTGTTCTTATTAATTATTCTTGTTATTATAATTTGTTTTTATTATCAGTATTGTTGTGTCTTTGTTTTACCCCCTCTGTTTTTCCGTTTTTCTTTATTTTTCAATTCATTATTGATGTATTTGTGTCGGTGTATGTGTTTTCTTTGTAATATCGGAATTTTAAGGAATATTTTTGCTGTTTTTTACTTACCAGGTGTATGTATTTGTTTCTGTTTTATTCTCTCATGAGTCATGACCCTTTAATTATCGACCCAACCCAATTAATTCAGTTCTCTAATGTTGATGTGGGACCAATTGGGGGGACTGATAGTGGGTCGGTTATCCGATATGTGGATTGTATAAGATTAATTGTTACCCTTTTAATTTGTAAACAATTTGGAGGTAATTTGGTTCCTAAGCTGCTCGTTCTTTGAAATACGTGCTATGAATCTGGTTTCAGTTTTGAGTTTTATCTGCTGGAGTGGAAATTGATGTTTATTTTATTATAGAATGTGCGTGGCGCGCACACACACCCACACCCGCACTTGCATGCCACTTCTCCATACCTTGCCATTGACGGAGGTCTTTTAGATGCATGACTGTATACATCCCACTTCCCCCATACCCTGCCTTTGACGGGTTTAAGTATTGTTGTTGTTAATTGTTGTTGTTCTGGATTATGGATTTAATAAACCTCAATTCTTTTATACTACTGGATTTGAGAGTTAATAGTTTTTCCAAATCAAGTAGACGTAATTGAATATGGATGAGATAAGTAAGATTCTAAGAGATGTGAGAATTTCCATCATGGCTCTGATGATCATTATGATTACCATTCATGTCACCTGAGTAAGATGTAACCATGCCAATTATCATTTAGTAAAACATTATGACTCTCATTATGAATGATGAATCTTGCTAGATAGTCACTTATATTGCTTATGTTATTGTATAACACTTGCATTTCTAAATTACTTTAAATTTGTCCAAGTAAGAGTGTAAGACATGTCAACAAGATCGCGATATACTTCTTAACGTTGAAATTTAAGATCAATCAACAAGATAAATTCACATTTCAAAGTCCACTACTTTACTTTCAATATGAGGGTGTTTTCGGTTGCCTATTTCACATTTTAAAGTCCACTACTTTACTTTTAACATGAGGGTGTTTTCGGTTGCCTTAATAAAAGACTTAACACAATTTTGTTTATTTTACACTCAAATAAACACTATTTTAAGCAGCATTGAGGGTTCTTATTTTGAACACGTAACCAGTGTTGTAAAACTCGGCCGGCTACGACGTGAACTCGGACTCGGGATCAGGATTGGCTCTTCCACGGCTCCACGAGTCAAATTCGGCTGGATCAGACTAACAATCGATCAACATTTAAGACTCTGGTCAACTTTGGTCAAACTCAGTCAAATCGGTCAACAATTAAGACTCGTCCCACTCGGGTCAACTTTGGTCTTTTTTTTTCTTTTAAAAAAAGTTTAATAAACTCATAAATTGGTGTAAGTTTATGTTTCCAAACAATTAAGTTTGAACTATGGAGTATTATATTAATGTTTCTATACAATTTCAAATATTTCAAATATGTTATAAGTTTGAACTTTATTACATATAATTTCAAATATTTAAATTGTTCTATATAAAGCCCAAGCTGGGTTCTCCTTGATTCCAATCCGAGATTTTAAAAACACCTGACTCCCCTCCTCGCCGATTTGATCCCGAGTCACGAGTTCCCTAACTTTGCTTTTAACAATAACCACTTATAAAATATGCAATCCTGAAATTACACACTGTAAATTTACTCATATTGTGCTTATTTGTATACCATACATGATTTCTTATGTCGTGGAGAAAGTACAATTTTACATGGTTATTGAAGTATGTTATGATATAAATATGTCTCATGTCTAATTTATTGATATTATTGCCATTGGTAAAGCTAATAGCAGCAGATTATGTCTGCAATATCTTATTATGATGACATGCAAGATACCCCAGAGGTCATCGATCCTCCTCAAGTTGAAGATTCAATGGATGTAATGGAACTTGTACATGTTCATGATCCTGCTCCAAATGCTTCAAAAGCTAATCAACTCGGGACTAGTAGTGTTCGTGACCTTTTAGAATGCCCAGTTTGCTTGAATGCCATGTACCCTCCTATCCATCAGGTATTGTTTCATAAATGCCTCTTTTGTTTCATAAATGCCTCTTTTATACGAAAGGGATTAGTTCATGAAAGCGCACTAAACTATGATGTGTACTAAACAAATAAATATAAATACTTAGAATTCAAGAAGTAACCGGTCTCTTCCTGTAATTTGAGAATCTTCAGGGATTTTCAAGAAGTCTAAGATTCAATTTAACTCAATTCATTCATAATCTTATTACAATTATAAAGGCCTATATATAGATAATCCCAAACTTGTTCCTTAAGAGTTAAGACTTACCTAACTAAATAGGATCCTACCAATACTTTCCTAACTAGAAAAAATCTCTAAATAAAATTATCTATACTATATTATAAAGCAAATTCCCCTGTTTAAATGTTAAGTTTCAACATTTACTTTCCCAAAATGTCCTCATATCTATTATATATTTACTTCAAATAACTATAATACCCTTTCTCTCTCCTTAAATCTCAACCAATCATTTTTTTCTCTCTCCTCCATAAATCATTTATTCAAAATCTTTTATCTCAAAAACCGTACATCAATAAATTATAAAAATTATATGGGTGTTCTTAAAATTCCATGCTCTTTCATTAGAGATGTCATTCGATATACTTTCGACGAATTTATAAATCCGAGGGCGGAACCCGTACGGTTAAGGCATTTGGCTATCACACTCTATGACCTATTACACTTTATGACCTATCTGTCCCACCATCTCACCGCCGCAACGCGCGGGTACTTACTCTCGTATATAATAACTTAATACAATCTGCTAATAATAATAATAAGGGTCAATCATTACTCCGCCCCCAAAATAACACCTGGTCGTCAAGGTGTTGATTGAAACGATCTTGATTCCAGGATCCAAATCATTCTTTGAACAATGTGAAACAGAGTCCCAAGTTTTTCTTGTAGCATCTTAATTCTCTTGGTGGATTCAGCATATTGAGTCACAAACTTTGCATTAAGCACACGCCAACACTTGCAGAATATATAACAAAGACCAACTTCCCTAATATGCGTGGTTACACACTTACACGACCCTTTTGCCCAAAATCAGATCATTATGTGTCTTCTTATCTTGCTGTAATTCAGCTTCTAGGAAAGACAAATGTTCTTCGATATCCTCTTTCTAATTTGGTAGTGAATTAAGGTAACTAGGAGTTTTTTCAAGACAACCATCTGCTTAAATCTTATTGTTTGAAGGTGACACAAATCACAAACATCAATTGTAAAGAAACAAGAGTTGAGTACCAATAGAGGTTTTTAAAGTTGGTCACACAGTGTGTAAAGTTTATTACATTTTTTATGCAGCTATACAGAATTCTGTAAATTATGTTTTTACTTTGTTTTAGATATAAGCATGTCAATCTCATGCTGGATTTTTTTGTTTTATTTGAAAATACTAATAAAAAAACCCAAAGGGTTACTGCATTAAAAGTAACCAAGTTTATTTTTAACCCATAAAAACCTAAATTCATACTTTACGAGTTAAGTTACATTCACCAGGTCAAATTGCTGATGTGGTGAATGACTATTCAGTGCAGCTGAAATCATTGGTTTTAATTTGATGTGGTGTTTCTTAACTGGTTGCCTGCATGGTATATTGAAGATTTTATAGCAAGTTTTAGTGTTTTTATGGGTGAAAAGGAAGTTTGTTATCAACATTTATCGCAGTTGAGTACTATTTCATGTAGTTCTGTAAACAAAATGATGTTACTATTGTCACACTAGTCACAAAGGTGTGGATAACATGCAATCTGTATGACATTATACTTTTCTATTTGTTGTAGTGCTCAAATGGTCACACATTATGTTCTGGCTGCAAACCTCGGGTGCACAACCGTTGTCCGACATGCAGACATGAACTTGGAAACATTAGATGTCTTGCACTTGAGAAAGTAGCTGCGTCTCTTGAACTTCCTTGTAAATATCAGAGTTACGGGTGTGTTGGAATCTATCCGTACTACAGCAAGTTAAAACACGAATCTCAATGTGTATTCCGACCCTATAATTGTCCCTATGCGGGCTCAGAATGCACAGTTGTTGGTGATATCCCTTATCTAGTATCCCATTTAAAAGATGGCCATAAAGTCGACATGCATAATGGCAGTACTTTTAATCATCGTTATGTCAAATCAAACCCTCACGAGGTTGAGAATGCGACGTGGATGCTTACGGTATGTCTAATATTGTCTGTCTTTATTTGCCTTTGTTCACATTATACCATGCATAATTATACATAAAAATTTGAGTGTCTTAGGTTTAGGTAGTAGTTCATCTAAGAGTCAAGACTAGATAATTGCTAAATGTGTTCATTATGTATCTTCACATTCATATACACACTTTATTGTATATATGAGTCAATTTTTCAAACCAAATTATCCTGTCCGATTCCGTCCCCCCTCTGATGTGCTTTTCACTAAATGGTCTTTAAAAGAGCAGCTTCATGTCCCCATTTGTACCAATATTACCCAGAGTAAGATCTTGGGATTTGTCATTAGCCTAGGGTTGCTTAGCGCTTAGTCATGCCTTTTTAAACCAAGTTGTTGATATGTCATAATGTCATGTATGCAATTCTGTGGTGATTGTATAACACTTTACACGTCTAAGGGAACCCAATGATCTTGATTCTGTGGGTTTGCATTTAAACAGGCTTCCCAGAGGAGAAACTATAGGTCAATTAGCCAGGTTAATTAACATAACATATCAGATGAGTAACTTTTCAGTACGGGCCGGGTTTGACCATGCTAGATATACTGTATTTTTGTATATCATTGTGTTAAATATTATCGAAATAGTTATCTAATATGAATACGGAAGTCACAGAACAAACATTGAACCTAGCATTTGAAAAAATTATTTGTAATTTATCCATCTGACTTAAAGCCGACTTATATTCTATACGACAAAGTTTCCTAAACCGCCGTATACCCACAGATGCATTAACTCTCTTTTGGTATCTAGGTATTTAGTTGCTACGGTCAGTACTTCTGTCTACATTTTGAGGCCTTCCAGCTTGGGATGGCACCCGTTTATATTGCTTTTCTGCGATTTATGGGTGATGACGACGAGGCAAAGAATTACAGCTACAGTCTTGAGGTTGGAGGTAATGGAAGGAAGATGACGTGGCAAGGAGTCCCAAGAAGCATAAGAGATAGTCACAGAAAAGTTCGTGATAGTTTCGATGGTCTTATTATTCAAAGGAATATGGCACTTTTCTTTTCTGGGGGTGATAGGAAGGAATTGAAGCTCAGAGTTACTGGAAAGATTTGGAAAGAACAGTGATGTGTTTGTTTGGTAGTCTTACACTCTTACTCTTAGGTGGTTGTTTTTAGTGGTCTTGTGGTAGGTTTTATGGGTTTCCTGTAGCAATCTCTCTTTGCTTGTTTTCATTTTTTTTGTTGGTGTTTTTTTGGGTTATATATATGTGTTGCTGGGTAATATCATTTGGGTGTATCGACTTAGTTCTCAGTTTGATTGTAATTTTTGCTTGTAGAATTTAGATCGGTTAATTGTGTGCCTGTTATAATTAGTTGAATTATAATGGTTGCTCCAAGTAAACTCTTTTGGATAACGTATGTTATGTATGCTAGTTAGACAAAATTAATCCAGAAATGTCTCGTTTAATTTATTTATACTTGAATGATAATTTTGTTGGTTTTTGCAGCTGATAACAAGTTAAACTCATGGTTAATTCTAATTGGCTTAAAGGATCTTTAAAGAATGGGAATCTTGGATTGGCATCTATTTTGTTGTTTCTACCGATAATACAACGTACACAAGGGTCAGAGTTAATTAACATTTGTTTATCTTCCAAAAAATAAGATAACTGGCCAATTTCCAACTTCCCATTGAGTCAACCCACCATGATCATGAGCAGTATATAGTGTTGGGATCGATCTAGTCTTCAATAAGTAAATAGCATTGGAACTTATCCATTTGAAATATTATTTGAAGATTCTGGGGATATAAATGATACATTATAGTGGATGTGCAGAAGCAGGTCATTATTTCGGTAATAATGAGCCAATTTGCAGTGAATTTCCCTGTTCGGTAGACGTCTTTGTATTCGGCTTGCGTGGAATAAACGTTGCCATCTCTATTGTAGCAACAATGTGTAAATTCCATATATTTCAGAGACTTTTTCGTATGAAATCTCATCTACCATTCAACGAATCTTTTGTCTTGTTTGTTTGAGACCGTTGTTCCTTAAATAAGGACATAATTTTATACCAAAATGTATCTTTGTTTTGGTTCACGGATACATACGAAACCGCTGAAACATGAACTCAACATTTAGAGCGTTGGGAAAAAAATCGTTGTGACCAACTAGCTATTTGTAAATTTTAACTCTTCTTATAGAACTGTTCAGAAATCCCAATACACCGAACAACGCACTGACGCTCATAAGAAAATGTTTCGTAAAACAAATAAATTGTGGTTCAAGATGGTTTAAATATGTCAATATAATTTTTGTTTGCTTTTAAACTAATATAAACTTTACTAGTAAACTATCTCAAATAATACTAAAATTATTTAGATGGTGTTTAGTTGTGGAAAACACCACTTAATTTTCATTTTTGATTTTTAAGTAAGCGAAAAAATTCAATTAGGTTAGTAATTTTTTATTTTTTTTTTACAAATTCCAAAATATAGATTTCATAAGTGAATTTGATTAACGCTTTTTTATTTTCCACACTTTTAATTTTTTAAATTTTATTAAACGCCAAGGATATTACTTTTTCCTAGGTCTCACTTTCGCCCTCCATTCCACTCACTAAATAAACTAAAACAAGCTTTTTAGTATGGAAAATGAAAATGAAAATAGTTTTTTTTAGTTAAAATTTCCGAATTTATTATTATTTTTTTGTTTGAAATTCATTTTATTTTTTTTATAAGGGCGCGTTTGGTTCACAGAATGTTTTGGGAAGGAATGAAATCTTTCAAAGGAATTGGAATTTGAAGGAATGGAATTTGACGGAATGTTTTTGATTTTTTGAAAATTCAAGTGATGGAAGGAATGAAATTCCTTCCTCCATCCCCAAGGAATGGAGATTCCATCAAATGATGGAATGTTTGCATTCCTATGGAATGAGATTCCCGGTGTAACCAAACGCATTAAAGAATGAAAGTCAATTCCAATTCAATCAGATTCCATCAAATTCCCTCTTCGGTTTTCTACTTTTTCACTTACTTTAAAAATAAAATCTTGAGCCTCAACCCAAATACAAAAGCCTGAACTAATTGAGTAAACCACGTGGCTAAAATAGTCAAACACAACTTAGATAAGTGTCTCCCTTTGCTATAAGAAATGTAAATGTAGATCCATCGAACCTGGGTACATACCCATCTTCCTATCTCTATACCAACAACACCTGATCAGTCTATTCAAAGAACAGTAAACATGGCAGAATCTATAACCCCAGATCGTGATCGATACATAGTGGGTTACGCTTTATCTACAAGAAAACTGTCCTCTTTCATGACACCACATTTGATCAATCACGCCAAACATCACGCCGCCATTGATTTCGTCAAAATTGACACATCCAAACCCCTTACTCAACAATCTCCATTCCATTGCATCCTTCACAAAATCAAAACTAACGAATGGAAGCTTAATCTCCATGATTACACTCTCAAAAACCCAACTACTATAATCATCGATCCGCCTTCGAAAATTGAACGCCTCCATAACCGTATTTCAATGCTAGAATTCATACCAAATCAGCTCAAAATCCCAAACTTAAACATCCCAAATCAGCATATTGTTGAAGATTCTTCAACATTGTCAATTATTAATCCTGAATTAAAATTCCCAGTTATTGCTAAACCACTTGTTGCAGATGGGAGCACCAACTCACACAACATGTCTTTGGTGTTGAATCAACAAGGGCTGACTAAACTCGATATCGAATTCCCGGTTGTTTTGCAGCAGTTTGTGAATCATGGAGGTGTTATATTTAAGGTTTATGTAGCAGGTGATTACGTGAAATGTGTAGTACGAGGTTCGTTGGCTGATATATCCGATGAAATGCGGAAGAAAATGTCGTTGGAATCAGAGGGTGTTTTGTGTTTTTCGCAGATATCGAATTCTGCAATGGCTAGTGATGCAGTGGAGATGCCTGCGACGGAATTTGTTGCGAATGTGGCTAAAAGGATGAGGGAGGTTTTAGGATTGCGTCTTTTTAATTTTGATATGGTTAGAGATTGTCACAATGGAAGTGGGTATTTGGTGATTGATATTAATTACTTTCCGGGTTATGAGAAATTGCCTTCTTATGAGACTGTCATAACAGATTTCTTGTTAGATGTTCTGAAATCGCAGTGATGGCTAGTTGTCGGATTTGGAACATGTTCCCTACTGGTTTGTATTGTCAATTGCATTGTCTAGTTTTTTACTTAAATTAAGACGTTGTTTTGCTAGTATCGCATATGTTGAGTTATAGATCTACAATATATGTTACTCGTATATGTTTACAATTAGTATCGACTAATATCATTCTTCCATCAATACCATCATTATCAGCAAATTTTCACTTATCAGCACCACTTCACTTCCTCCGAAATTTTACTCAGAACAATACACCCCCTACCCACAATACCATTTTCCCCAAATTCTAGAACAATACACACATGGACGGAGGTAGCATGGGGCAGTGTGAACGGTTTCCACTCCAATTTTAGTACAATGTAAATTTTTAAAATTTAAATAATATATCTGTAAGTTTTTTTCTAAAAGTAAAAAAAGAAAAAGTAAGAAATAAATACAAATGTTTCTTTCATTGTCATAAGTTTTTTTCATTGAATACATTTTCTATTTTCATGCAAAGACTCCTTTTTTTTGTTCCACATTCTCGGATACGAAAACTGCCCGTAATAGGCGACCTGGGGTTTACTATTGCTTTGGGCGTTCCATGCATGTTATCTCCGGCTGTGTCTAGCTATCTCTCCCCCGATTTCTCCACTATTCTATATTTCCTACCAATTATTCCCCCACCCCCAAAAGTAGCCTCACTTTGTAAGAAAGCCCCACTCCTCTTAGCCTCGTATGCATTTACAAAAACTAAAGCAATATCACTATATTATTACAGAACTAATAATTTTCTAGCAACCAAAACACTCACAGTTCATAAAGTTAGCAGACCCATTCATATTCAACCAAGGGTTTTACCAAGCTAGCTAAGTATTGATACAGAGAGAATTGAGAGAGAGAGATGTGATTTATCACACACACAAATTGTATCTATATATCACAATATTCATGTACAACAGATATTTATACTACGACTGTAACCGCTACCAACAAACTATCTTTCTAACTTGTCAACTATAGTCCCTCTACTTCTATTTATACCATTAACTGCCTAATATTGCTATAAGTAGCATAATTGGACCTTATTCGTAACAATACTCCCCCTTTCAAACAATCACAAGAAGTATTCATACACAAAGAACACACAAAAAGTTATAAAAAAAAATAGACACAAAAGGTTTTGACATGTAGTTGCATCACACTTCAAAGTCGGGAAATCGGGCTTGAAATTCATCAACATCCTCCCAAGATGCCTCCTCCAATGGTAGCCCTTCCCAATGAATGAGTAATTTGACACTAGCACCGTTGCCTTTCCTAACCAGTTTCCTATCCAGAATAGCTCTGGGCTGCAGAATGAATGTAAGACCCTGTGGTAGAGGAGTAATGAGTGAAACTGGTCCAGAAGACTGCTTTAGTAGAGAAACATGAAATGTGTGGTGCATTTGAGCTTCAGCAGGCAGATCCAACTTGTATGCAACCTGACCAATGTGTTGCAAGATCTGAAATGGACCAAAATACTTTGGAGAAAGCTTCCTATTATGATGCTTCTTCAAAGAATTTTGTGCAAAAGGATGTAATTTCACAAAAACCCAGTCTCCCACTTGAAATTCTCTGTTAGTTCTGTGGTGATCTGCTTGTTGTTTCATTCTGTTTCTGGCCACTAATAGATGCTGCTTCAATTTGTTGATCATGGCCTATCTATCTCGATGGATATCTTCCACAGCAATCAAATCAGTATTGTTTGGGATATAAGGCAGGTGAATGGAAGGTTTAACCCCAAAAAGAGCTTCATAGGGACTCATTAAAATGCTAGAGTGCCATGTCGTATTATACCACCATTGTGCCAATGGTACCCATTTAACCCAAGTGAGGGGTTGATCCATACACATGCTTCTCAAGTATGATTCCAAGCACCTATTGGGTACCTCTGTCTAACCATCAGTTTGTGGGTGATAAGCAGAGGAATAAGCCAGAATGAACTAAGGAAGATAGGATCTCAATCAGATACGATGGTTTCAGGACAACCATGTATTTTGAATATTTCATCCATAAAAACCTTAGCTACAGAAGCTGGAGTGTATGGATGCGCTAACACCAAGAAATGACCATACTTAGAAAGCCTGTCCACCACCACTAATATTGTATCTTTGCCATTCACTTTAGGTAAACTAGAAACAAAGTCCATGGAAATATCAGAAAGTAGAGTTTTTGGGATAGGAGGGGTTAAAGCAAACCAGGAGTTGCAGTTCTCTCATACTTAGATTTCTGGCAGATGACACATTGTTTGATGCATTGCTGAACATCCTTGGCACAACCCTTATAGTAGAAAAAGTATTTAATTTTGTGCATGAGTAGGGGTAATACCAGAATGACCTCTAATGGGTGAGGAGTGAAAAATATGAATAACTTTCATCCTTAATTCATTATTTTTGGGTATGTAAATTCTGTTCTTTCTTTTGAGCATGAAACCATCCCAAGTAATATTAGGAATTACCTCTCCACCTTCAAATTTAGCAATAATGGTCTTGGAATGCTCATCCTTTTTCCATGATTCTTGTATTTGGGCCCACAAATCAACATTGATAGAACTAATGCCCAACTCAAACATGGTTAGGCCAGTAACCCTAAATAAAACATCTGCTGCATTTTTACAAGAAATCTCATCGTCAAAACCCATCAGTTTGGAGAGCCACTTTTGCTACAGGGGGTGATGATTTTCTGCTCCAACAAGTATTTCAGACTCTGGTGATCAGTCTTGATGATAAAATGATTATTTGACAAATAATGTTGCCACTGTTTCACTACCAAAAGTACTGCCAGGAGTTCTTTCTCATAGACTGATGAGCTTTGTTGCTTTAGTGACAAAACTTTACTCACAAAAGCCAAGGGGTGACCATCTTGCATCAAAACAGCACCTAAACCCTTAGAAGATGCATCAGTTTCCACCACAAATGTTTTGGTGAAATCAGGCAGTGCAAGAACTGGTGGTGTGCTGAGTGCAATTTTCAAGCTCTCAAAAGTAGCTTGAGCTTCTTGTGACCATTGGAAACTATTATTCTTTATTAAGTAGTTAATGGTTTTGCAATGCATCCAAAATTCTGAATAAATCTTCTGTAATATCCAGCTAAACCCAAAAACCCTCTCAACTGCTTCACTGTAATAGGGGTTGGCCACTCTTGAATTGATCTTATTTTTGCATGATCAACTAATACTCCTTCCTTAGTAATATAATGACCAAGATATTCCACTTTATTCCCAGCAAAAGTGCACTTAGATTTCTTGGCTTTAAGCTCATTTTGCCTCATAATTTCCAATACCACCCTTAGATCCATTAAGTGTTGTTCCCAATTCCCATTGTAAATTAGTATATCATCAAAGAAAACTAAAGCACTTTTCCTTAATACTTCTTTGAATGTAGTGTTCATTAATAATTGAAAAGTTGCAGGGACATTGGTGAGGCCAAAAGGAAGAACTAGAAATTCATAATGCCCCATATGAGTCTTAAAGGCTGTTTTGTGGATATCTTGTTCACACATTCTCACTTGATGATATCCAGATCTTAAATTTAACTTGGAAAACAGAACAACTCCTTGTAATTCATCTAACAAGTCCTCAATGAGTGGTATGGGAAATACATCCTTAACAGTGGCCTCATTCAACTTTCTGTAGTCCACACACATATCCTTCTTCTTAACTAACACCATAGGTGCTGCAAATGTACTTGTACTATCTCTAATCACTCCAGTATCCAACAACTCCTTAGTCATTTCTTCAATAACATCTTTTTGGTGTTTTGGATACCTATAGGGTTTAAGGTTTAGGTTGGGAGCATCTGGTTTAAGGACAATTTTATGATCAATGGTTCTTCTTGGCGGTAACCCTCTGGGGACCTCAAACACATCACCATATTTGAGTAACAATGTTTCCAATTCTGTACTAGAACCTAAGCCACCAATTACTGGCTCATATAATGAAGTTTCACTCCCCACAGGTTGCAGGGCAAACAATTGAGCATGTGCCACATTCTGTTCATTTTGTTAAAGGAAGTGATTTTTTCCATTGAATAAGAACTCACTCCATTCCTTTTTGTTCCCTTTAACATAAAACTCTGACCTCCCACAGTAAATTTCATTGTCAATTCCTTAAAATTCCAAATAATGTCATTCAAAGTTTCCAGCCATTGTACTCCCAAAACAATATCATAATTTGTGAGTTTAATAACTGACATATCAGCAGTGAAATAATTTCCTTGCATCAACCATCTAAAACTCTTACACAAGCTTGCACAGTTCATATCATTTCCAGAAGCCACCTCCACCTTGACATCTGGTATTACATTGGTGAGGCATCTAACCTTATTAAGTACGAGATCACTCATAAAGTTGTGTGTAGAACTGTGAATAACACGATTTCTACATTGAATTCATAAAATCAATGGTGGATTTGATGTGTGTGTGTTCTTGGTGTGAGAGTGTGTGTTTTGAGAGAGAAAGTGGATGATTGGAATTAATGCGTGTGTAATTTGTTACAGGAATGAAAGGATTAAAGGTTCCAAGCTTGTTATGATCTCTAAGGTGTGAGGGTATTTATAGTCTAATTACATACCTATGCTAATTATCACATTTAGTCCCTCAACCTTAGTGATCATACATCTATGACTTAACAACAAGTAAGTCCACTAATCTAAATTACAATTTATCACTATTTTTTGGATTTCTAACATTCCCCCCTTAGTGATATATTGTAATGAATGAAGTACGTGTTATGTTGTCTTGTAGGAATGAATTTAATGAGCCCGGTGGTAAAGACAATTGGTTTGTTGAAACAAGTCTTCAAAGCTTTCTCTTTCGTCTTTGGAGAACTTGATTCAGTCTTGGTCTTGGACTTCTTGAAGTTAAATCATGTGATGATTCTCAATGTTCTTTTTGAACAGAGAATAAAGAATATGTGTGTGTCTTGAATCTTTGAGGAGTGTTGAATCATGAATCAGAGTTGTCTTTTAAAATGCGGAAGGTATGAACTTGGCTTTGATTCTTCAATTTTCAATTCTTGAGGAATTTCAACTTCTTCTCATTCTAAGAAGTTTCATGAATATGTACTCTCCCCTTTTATGTATGCATTGGAGCTTCTTGAAAAAAGATAATGAAGTCGAACAAGTCTTTATGCTTTTTTGAAAAAATATTATTGTATGACTTTAAGATCTTGAGTGATGTATGTTGATGAAGACTCTTTTTAACCAATCTTTACTTCTTTGACTTGAATCTTCTAACCAATCTTTCAACTTTTTAAGCTTCGAACTTTGTCACATCGACTTGAACACTTTGGAGAGTAATCATTTGAATGAAGTTTGAAATAGTCTCTTATGAAGTAATCATGCTCCCCTCAATTCATGAGTATAAACCTTTTTGGAGCATCTTTGTACATTTTGTACCATCTTGAGAGAATATCCTTTCATCTTCGGTCTCATTTTTATCTTTGGAATCAATACAGATTTTCTTTTTCAAGCTAAGATCTCAATCAACTAAGATCTAGTGAAAATCTGAGCTCAATTGACTGAAATATAGTGAAAATCTTTGACATCATGAATATCTTGATCTTCTCATCTTTGAAAGATAAACCTTTTGAAACAACCAAACACAAACTTTTCTCAACTTTTCTCCTTGCTATCCTTATCAATTATTCTTATTTCTTCCCCAATCAATCATAATATTTTCTCCCCCTCATAATGACAAAGTTGTAAACCAATGTCATTATGCAAACATTGATTGATAAAATATCAAAAGAAATAACATGAATCAAAACTAGATTTTGTGCACATGGAGAAATATCGACTATCAAAACATCAATCCAAACCATTAGCCCAACTCAAAGAATCCTAGAGGTGACTAAAATTTTAGGTTGAAGTTGTTGGTATAAACATTATAGCATGGTGTTGATGTTTTTTGTGTTTGTGCGTTGAGAAATGAAACCAGATAAGAATGATCCGTTAACATGTTCAAAAATCAAAAGGATTAATGAAATGACCGATAGAAATGTATAACATTTTTCAGATTTCCTATGTATCATTGAGATATGCACAAAGCAATACTCTAACATAGTTCGGTCTGCGGCTTTTCAACCTCAAGATTGCTTCAACGAATATAAATCATGGTTAGTACAGCCGAAGCGTTCGATAACCACAATCTATTATCCTTAAAGACTTTTTAGGAAATTTCCGAGGTCACAGTTAGACTTCTCGTTAACTCAATAATCACATAAATGTAATTATGAGACCTACGTTCAACGTTGTAAAAGATGTTAGCATTGGTAGGATTTCCATTTGATCATCGTGGAATATCAATTAAGATATCACTACAAATGTTCCGGCTATATCACAAAGATAAGCAATAACATCACAAAGATATGACTCGAATGTGTCCTAAAGAAATGAATAACGATCAAATTAATGACCAATCAAGATAGCTCTAGACACAAAGTGATCAAATGAGGTCGGGGACCGGAGCAGAGTGTCGCCCTTTTTCAATATCAACATCTTCCAAATGAAGAGTCAATAGAAATGTGAAAATCTCCGTGAGAATTAAAACAAGTATTTGTTAAGAAACACTTGAGTGGTTAGGTAAAGATGTGCATCGCTTCACTGGGTTCATGAAGACTTCTTCAATATCGAGATATCAACAAATGACATCTGATAGAAACGTGTTTTACCCGGCGATTTGAGAATTTTGGGAAGGGTATCATTTCTTTTAACCCTTTTCTCTCAACATATCACCTTAACCTCTCACTTTAAATAACCAAGATGTATTTCTTCCCATTTCGGCTTTGTGCTTTCATCGGCCCACAAAGATCCATGTGAAGCAAATGAAGAGGTGCTAAAGAGTTTGGAGATTTCTTCAGTTTATGAGAAGCTCTCTTAATCTTCCCAACCGCATAAGAAGGACAAACATGCTCATTTTCATACTTGTAGTCAGGCAAGCCTTCAACAAGATTCTTGTTGACTAAAGTATTGATGGTTTGGAAATTTAGATGAGACAGCCTTCTATGCCATAACCAAGAATTTTTTGATGTAGCCTTTGAAATGAGACAAATATTATCGGTTGGTTGGTTATCATCGAGATTGACGGTAAAAAGATTATCATCACGATCACCGCAAAGAATGTCAACTCCATCTAGAGTTTGGACTTTACAAAGAGATTGTCGAAAAAGAACTTGAAGATTGTTGTCACAGAATTGTCCAACACTAAACAAGTTATGACTTAATCCTTCAACATAGTGAACTTTCTTGGTGACAATTCCATTTCGTTCAATGTCCCCATAACCTAAGATAGGAGCGAAATTGTTGTTTCCAAAGCGAACAGTTCCCATGAATCGTTCAACAAAATTCTTAAGCAAAGCTTTATTTCCAGTCATGTGCTTCGAACACCCAGAATCGAGTATCCAAACACAGATGGTTATTTCCTGCAATCATAGAAATTTATCCTACTTTAGGTACCCACTTGAAGACGGGTCCTTTGTGGTTAGTTAAAACAGGCAGAGTATATAACTTAGGAAATGCATTCAAACATGCTTTTGAATCATCATAAGCATTAACAAGCACATCATCAACAAGCACATTTGGATAAAAAGTACGAACATTCACATGAGAATTAAAAGTAACACGTCTACAAGCATTCACATCAACCACACGAGTACAGGAATTATAATTGTTTACAAGCTCACAAGGCCTTGCCTTGGCACATTCAACATTATTTAACAAAGATGAATTGTTTGAAATAATAGGAACACCCATCTTCCTATTACCAGCCTTTCTCCTCACTCTTTTCTTCTTTTTCTCAACATGCTTTTTATTATTAGTGAACTTAGGTTCTAATGACTTAGCAACCCATTTAGTATCACTATTTATGCTCTTTCCACCTGTTGAATTGACACTAAGAAGATTAGAACAAGGGGTTTTAAACACTTTCATCTTTTTAGGATCTTTTAGAGGTGAGGAAACTTCTTGTTTCTTTGGTTTATCATGTGAGAACCATCCATATCTATCCCTATATCTAGTTGCACCATTAGATGTATCCTTAGTTAGCGAAACTAAGCTAGACTTATGCACCTTAGGTGAAGAACTAGATCGAGAGTTAGATGAAGAAACATTAGGATTGTCTTTCGGAAGTTTCACTTTGATGTACTTTGATCTGGGTGTAGTCTCAGCTTGATACCTTTTGACATGTTTAACCGGGGTAGGACACTTTGGTTCTAACTTAATGGTTTTTGGTTCAGCCTTGACGAGTTTGGACTTAACTCGTTTCTTTGAATAATATGAAGTTGAAGCTTTGGAAAATGGATTTTGAGATTCCTCATTTCTTTCAACTTTGATTTTGGTAGATTCAATCTTTTTCTCAGTTTCTGAATCAAAAACATATTCTCCCTCCATGAATTTATCAAAATCATCTTTTGTGAAGAATTTCACTGGAGGTTGATTGGTTTTAAATTCTTTTGAAAGTTTTGAAAAATTAGGAATCTTGGTGTCCAACTTCACATCATGGGTAGTCTCAGAAATTAGGATAACTTGAACTGACACATCTTTGGTCTCACAAGAAAATTGAGTAGAAGTATCAACACCTATACTAGCACTAAGCTTAGGGTGAACATCTAACTCATCGATAGTATTACATGTGAAAAACCTATAGAAGTACCATATCAAAACTAAACTATGCGCAAGTTCTTCATCAGATAAATCAGATTGCACATAATCATCAGCTATAAAGGTAGCAGCATTTTGACAAGTACATTCAAGAGAATCAGTCAAGGTCTGAGTGGATGTATTGGTAGATGAATTACTAGTAGTCTGGGTAGAATGGTCCACTTAAGAATTTAGGTCAGTTTGAGTAGAAACATTTACACAAACTTTCTTAGTATCAACAACAATCAATTTATCCTCTGAATTCAGACTTTGAGACTTTAGGTGATTGATAACTTTTTGTTGAGATTCCACCTTTTGTTGTAAACCTTCTATATGTTTTTCCAAAATTGTGGTTGGAACATACATTTTAGTTGGTTTAGGTGAAGTACCGACAGACTCTTGGTTTTGAAAATTTGATGCTATTTCTTCCAATTTAAAACTTGAAGATTCTTTAGATTTGTACGAAGCATTTATAGCATCATAATTAACCAGAAATTCATCTTTTGGTATTCTCTCAGCTTCATTAGTCTCAAATTCGTTATCCAATGGACGAATAAATTGTTGTATCATACCAAGTCGAAGGAATTTTTCATCATACAAAGGTTCAATTTCCTATTTGGCTTTTTGTAATGGAGTGATATTCTCAAATCCCAACCCGAGAAAGAAAATCGGTTTTGTCAATTTTCGACTTGTTGAAATAGGCAGTGAAATCCAAGAGAGGGTTTTGTTCAACTTTATATAACTTTTCTTGATAGAAAAGTATATTCTTTTTAAATTCCTCAACTTGTTTTTCAAAATTCTCAATCTCAATGCCTTTTAGAAAACAATTATGATTTAAGTCGGAAATCTTTCTTTCGAGTTCAACATTTGGTTTAGCTTCTTGGAGCTTTTTGTTAAGAATATCAACATCCATTTGTCTAGCATTTGCCTGAAGCCATTCATTGGTCTTTTAAGTTTCAAGATCTTGATTGGCCTTTTCAAGATCATGAATAGTCTTTTCAAGATTGTGACATTTTTGCAATAACTTAGAATCAGGAGAGGCATTCAACTCACATTCTTTAACCAACAATTTATCTTTATATGTTTGAAAGTCTTGTTTAATAGCATCATGTTCAAAAAGTAATTTTGAATGTTCTTCAAGAAGTTTTGAAAATTCAATTTTAGAAAATGAAATACTATTTTGCAACTTTTTGTTTTTGTTGGCTAAAGATTTGATATGTGTTTTCAAGTTCGACAAAGCTAATTTACATGACTCTTTATCTTTAATCAATGAAAAAGTAGAGTCAAGATTTACCTCATCATCCGGGTATTCATCATCAGTGCTTTCTGCTTCAAAAACTTTGTCCTTGGCCAACCTCGCCATAAAGCAAACATTAGCAAAGAGATTTTCATCTTCATCATCTGAGACCAACAGTCATTTGTCATCTTCAGCAAGCAATGCATGACCTGCTTCAAGTTTTTTGGCTAACAACATCTTCTGCTTGTAGTACTCATAATTCCGCTTTTGAGGTTGCTTGCAATCAATAGCAAAATGACCAGGAATACGACAATTGTAGCACTTTTTGTCTGATGCTTTACCCTTCTGCACAACTTGTTTCTCATAACCTTCTTTCTTTTCACCATGCTTTGATCCACTTGATTCACCTTGCTCATAACTCTTAGGATGATAGTGATCTTTCTTGGGAAATGCACTTGTAGAAGAAGTGCGGAGATTGTTGTTTGTTGGCCTCGCTTTGTAAAATTTTCTCTTGGAATGCTTTGTTACCGCGGCAAGAGCTTGATATAGTTCATCTGAAACACCATCTCTTGTAGCCAGCAAATCATCTCCCTCCTCATCAGATGAAGAAACAACTACCATTTGCTTCTTAAGAGCTTCAGAAACTTTCTTCTCAACAATCAATGCCAAAGGATCAGAAGATACAACTTCTGACATTTTGCTTGATGAAGCTTTGTTTAGAACTTGGTTTTCATTGAGTTTGAAAGATTCATAGAGAGTATGAATGGTGAACTTGGTCAGATTTTGGTGTTGCTTGATCTGTGTTCCAAAATCATCCCATTCTGGACCAAGAGCTTTGATGAATTTGATGTTCAACTCAATCTCTGTTTTCTTGACATTGTTCTTCCTTAGTTCATTTATGACATTGCAGAATCTATAGTAGACACCCTCAAGAGATTCATTTGGCAATTTGTTGAAGTTGTCAAACTCAGTCAAAACATTGGTCAATCTAATTGTCGAAGTCATGTCAGCTCCTTCCATCTGTCTAGCCACCTCATCCCATATCTCCTTGGCTGTTTCATAAGAATCAACCGAGCCATAGATTTCATCTGGTAGTGCTTGATACAAGCATGATCTTGCTCTGTTATCTGCAGCTGTTCGATCTTTTTGTTCAGCATTCAAAAAATCAAGAGTGAGTATAGCACCATTAGTGGGATGGCGATGAACTGCAAGTCCAATAAGGATGGAATCTTTAAGCATGTGACCATTTGTTTGACGTTCCACATAGTCCATAAATCTTTTCTTTCATAGTCCATAGGAACCACGGTAGAGAACTGGAGGTCTTGTATCTGAACCCAATGCCAATGCTTCACGAGAAGGCATTTGAAAATGATTTGGTTTGAAAATAGAATTGAATTAAGAGTTTTAAAAAAAAATGAAATGATCTTGATGAAGATCGTCCTAGTATAGGTTGTCTTTGAATGAAGGAAAGATGAGGCGATTCTAAGAAGATCGTCTTGGAGAATTTTAGTGGATTTTGGCTAAGTGTAGATGCAGATTCTGATCGATGTCGTTGGACCGATAAAAAATAAAACTAATTACCACTAATTAGCTAGGGTAAGTCGAGTATCGTATCTACAGGGAATCAAGGGAAAGTGTTAAACAATTTTACAAAGTTAATTAAACTAGACATAAACTTAAAATCGATTGATTGATTGATTTGTTTGATTAAAACTAGAGTTTAGCATAAACTTAACAAAATACTTCAATTAACAAAGTAGACCATTCTCATGCTTCCAATTATGCTTTCAAATATGTAACCTAACTTATATTCGTTGGAAATGACATAGACATGATTCGTTATAATGTTTGGAATGAATGAACTTAAGTACTAAAGTAATCGGTTGTGATGATTCACGATAATGAAAAACCGAGGAATTGACACAACTAGATTTTCAATTCATTAAAATAGAATTACAAGTTCATGAGAGATTCTTTCAATAATCCATGATTAACAATAATTTGGAACCAAAAGATGGATGAATTTCATTCAAAGTCATAAACATGTAATCATTCATTCAAATCCAAACAACATTAGATGCAAAACGCAATTAAGAATTAAACATCTAATCCAACATGAATATGAGAAAGGTTGAACATAAAAGTCTTACATAATTTTTCACATGAGAATGATTAAAGAAAACTTAGCCTATAATCTTCATCATTGATTCTTCAAGTAAGGCTTGAATCTCCATGGAAATATGATATGATGATGAAATTGGGGTGTTGAGAGGATGAGAAACTGCTCCAGGTGTGTGAAAAATATGATGGGTAACTTCTCAAGTCGTGTTTGAAAATAATATAAACTAACAAATTATAAATTCCCTAAAATTCGGAATTGTTGTGCAGATAGGACCGTCCCGCACTGTCACTTTGGGCGTCCTGCACTGTTCTCCAGACATGGCGATTTTCCAGATTTTTGCTTTGACACTTCTTGACTTGATTTTCGACTTTGCTTGACTTCTTTATGCCCCATTTAACTTCAAATTGTCACCAAGGACTTGAAACACTTAAACAAAATAAAAACGCCTTAATCGTCTATTAACATTCACAAAACATGTCCGTTTCCATATCTTAAAGTAGTACGGATTAGGCGTTTATCACATTCCCCAACTTAACTCTTTTTCGTCCCGAAAAAGATATTCATCATGTGACAAGTCAATTTACAATCCCATAATATATCCTATCACCAAAGAAACACCATAAGAATTATATCGATTATATATACTTGTAAAACTCAATCTTCAAGCAACCTTCAAAGTACACTTGAGCGAAACTAAGTAATGCAAACCAAACCACATAATACAACCAACTCACAAGACTTACAACTATCAAAAGATTTACGACTAGCAAATAGAAATATATAAATGTGCAATTAAACCTAATAAACCTCAAATTCGCCACAATACATGTATCACACTCTCACAATGTACACTCCCTCGGTTCATAATTGAGTGAATTAGCAAAAGATGTGCCAATATATATATATATATAAAGCTCTCAACTCATTATTGCACACTAAAAGTCATAGGCTAGTACACAAATCGAATCAAGACCTCATAACTCAAACTATTACTTCGGTGTTCATACAATATTGATGGAAATATGGAATGAAACACGATAATGATTCTCAATTAAGGTTTATGAGTGTCGTAGAACACTTAAACGATGATTGGATGTTATGTACGAGCTAAACGAAGTAAAACAAAGGACCAAAGGCACGTCCCTCGTGCTGACGCCATCAGTACATGGGATTACCTTCGTGCTGACGTCAACACGAGGTAGATT
Organism: Erigeron canadensis; assembly: GCF_010389155.1. Taxonomy (NCBI): domain Eukaryota; kingdom Viridiplantae; phylum Streptophyta; class Magnoliopsida; order Asterales; family Asteraceae; genus Erigeron; species Erigeron canadensis. The sequence continues at coordinate 15,011,807 of NC_057769.1, read as the reverse complement.
GGTTATTGTTAATTACGGGCCTAATACGTAATTAAGGCCGAAGCCCACACGAACCCAATACCTATTAGTATAAATACAAGACCTAATCTACGGAATTAGGTTAATGGTTTTAGATCTTAGTGAATCGTTTTGATTATACACGAATTAAGGTTAATTGTTCCTTCGTGTTATCTCCTACACAAACCACAAGCCTTGTGCATCTCCTTAGGTTGATTAATTGCTCATTAATCGACGGAAGGCAATAGCAATCTAGTTATCTCAAGAGGATAAGATCGTTTGATTTGCTATTGATTGCAAAAACCTTTCGAATTTCGTGTTTTAATTCGTGCAACCTCGTGCTTACGTCAGCACGAGGTGATCTTCTTGATTCGTGCTTACGTCACCCAGTGTTCTTCGTGTTCACTTCGTGCCAAGTCAGTACGAATAGCTCTTCGTGCTTCAAGTCGTGACAAGTGTACTTCGTGCCCACTTCGTGCCACGTCAACACGAACTACCCTTCGTGACTTAGGTCATGACGAGTGTATTTTGTGCTTCACTTCGTGCCACGTCTACTTCGTGCTACACGAACTACTTGTTATTTCATTTTATTTGATTTCAAAATATTCGAAATGACGACTATACCAGCTGCCGCAAACTCTCCTAATGCCCTACTTATCAGCCAGATTATCATGCATGATCATGAGGTTGGTCGTGGAAACACACCTCCAAAGTTGTTCCGTATGGAAAACTATTGGATGTGGAAGAGACGTTTTGAAGACTACATTCGTCTCACTGACATGGAAATGTGGCTTGTGATAACTCAAGGGTTTGATTGGCCTTCGTATGAAAAGAATGGAGTGATAGGTAGGTATACTTATGCTGATATGCCGATTGAAGAACGAAAAAGATATACAATTGAGGGAAAGGTCTTGTCCACTCTTACTATGGCCTTACCTCAAGATAGTGTACATTTGTTCAAAAAATACACTACTTCAAAGGACTTATGGGACGCTCTTGAAAGATATTGTGAGGGCGATGTAACCTTGAAGAAGAATCGTATCAAACTTCTGAAGCGCTAGTATGAAGCCTTCAATGGACTGAAAGGAGAATCTCTTGACGAGATTATTATTCGATTCAGTCATTTGACCACTGAGTTGTCGTATTTTGAAGTTGTTTATCCTCAAACTAAGCTAGTCGATAAGTTTTTGGACTCATTACCTAAGACATGGACTGATTATGTTCATCAACTTCAAGATGATCAGGAATATAGTACATGGGACTTTGAAAAGGTAGTTTCCAAGCTGAATAACAGAGATATGAAGAGAAGAATTAAAGATACTCACTCGGATTTCACTCAAGATCCATCATTGTATCATGCTAAGTCTGTTCATTTAGCAAGTTCTATCTCGGGGAATAATGCATTTCTAAGTGGTGCAGAAGATACACCAATAGTAGATGCTGAAGGTATTGCTGGATATGTTGCTTATGACAACGCACATACGAATGTCAAGAGCAATGTACAATCTTTTCACTCTATGCCAATGAGTATGAGTTCTGCAGAAGGTAGAATGAGTGTTCACTCATCCTTCTGTAATGCTCATGAAGCGTTTATCGGAGGAAAGATTACTGATCCTGCAGTAATTGATGAGGATTACAATCAGATAAATCCTGATGATTTGGAAGAAATGGATCTACAATGGCAGCTAGCTATGCTCACTATTAAGGTCAGAAGATTTACTCAGAGAACTGGGAGACCTATAGGTAATGGCACTAAAGGCTTTGACAAATCCAAGGTGAAATGTTATAACTGCGATGGATTTGGTCACTTTGCAAGAGAGTGTCAGCGACCTAAGAGGATTGATAATACCGTTGCTGGTCGTCAAAATTACAATCAAGGTGGTATAACTCCGATGATATTTATCAATGGGATACACAATCCGATGATACCTCGAATCATGCCTACATGGTGGAATTATATGATGAGGTAGCTGCAACAATTGATTATGTTGTATACTCAAGTGAAGAAAGTGCATCTGATAGTTAAGCAGAATGTATGTAATGTTGCTGAGACTGTGAGATCTGAGAGTGAACCTGTGACAGCAGTGAAAGCATCTGAAGAAAAGGAAGAGTCATCGAGTCCTGATGATGACATTTCTATGAAGAGCATTGAAGAACAAATGAAGAATTTCGTGATACCTGAAGGTATGACAACTGAAGACTTTGTTGCATACATGGCAGATTGCAAGGCTGCAGATTAGAAGGTATCTTGTTCTTTGTTTTCTATAGTTGACGTTTGTAAAATGGTGTCAGATTTGAAACTTGAGGTATTAAAATTGAAAGAAAATTTAACTAGTTTAACTACTGAAAATGTCACTCTTAAAAAGGAAAGTAACGTGACTAAAGATTCTGATTCACTTCTACAAACAGATCACCAACAAACAAAATTAGATTTTAATCCAGATGAAGTAGTATACTACACATTGAAAGACTGTGATACAGTTTTCTATGATAAAGAAGTATCTATAAATAGGATTGAACCTAAATCAAAAATTGATAAAGTTTTGTGTGTGGAAAATAAAGAAGAATGGTTAGCTGAACAAATTCCATATAAGGATAGACATTATGCTCCTTTTAAACCAGCAAGAACTATGGAAGAAGCAATACAGATGCTTGGTACCATAAATGAAATAAAGGAGTATGGTATACCAATCCCTGAAATAGAATATGGTCAATCTAGAAAACAACAAGCAAAGAAGTGTTATACTTGTCGTGAGAAAGGTCATATAGCTATTGAATGTCCAAATAGGAAGGTCAAGAATCCTAAGAATGACAGTCAAGTCAAGTCAAAGGATGTTGGTGATATTCCTAATACTAAAGGAAAGGGTAAATTAGTTGAACAAGTAGCTTCACCACAATTTATGAGTGCATATAAAAGAGATTATTATGAGGGGTATGCAAAAAGACATCCTGATAATAAAGATGCACAGAATTATGTTAAGTTACTTAAAAATGTGTCATATGGTGAGTCTACAGTTACAGATCAAAGGATTAATTTCAATAGATCTAAGACTCCAAAACGACAGGGACCTTCACAGAATACTACTTCTAGTAGTGTAAGTCCGAGTCGTTCTCGTACACCTCAAAGGAGTTATTCACCTAGGAAGATGGCTCAACAAAATCGATCTCCTGTTTCTAGAATTAATAGTTCGTCTAAATTCTATGATCGATTAGGGAGTCAACCTAGATTTGGTACTCACTCACCAAGGAATTCTACTCCTAAGACTCGTTTCACTTCACCTAAGAAACAGTCTGTGACACCATCCTCATCCAAGGCTCCAGTACAGAGCGATGGATATTGGACCGAATTAATCATTAGAGATGAAGTCGGAAAACCTAAACCTCAAAAGGTTTGGGTTCCCTTCAGAAACTAACCATCTTATTGTCTGATGTGCAGGTAGAACCAAGGAAGCCTATCAGTCTTTGGTATGTTGACAGTGGATGCTCTCGGCACATGACAGGGGACAAGAATGTTTTGTCCAATTATGAAGATGTAAATGGTTCGTATGTTAGTTTCGCAGGTCCCCAAGGGCGGCAACATCTCGGGCCAAGGTGATGTTGTCAATGGGAAGATTACGCTGGAGAAAGTCAATTATGTGGAACAGTTAGCACATAATTTATTAAGTGTTTCTCAGATTTGTGACGAGGGAAACATTGTCCATTTTACTGAGAAAGAAGCACTTATATTGAAACCAGGATATGTTATTCCTGAAGACTGGATCCTGCTGAAAGCTCCTCGGAAGAGAGACATCTATGGCCTTGTGTTAGGTGTTGATGATCCAAAGGAGTCTGTTTGCTTGTTATGAATCTGAATCTTTACTATGGCATAGAAGAATGGGACATATCAATTTCCAAAAGATGAATGACATTGTCAAACATGGTTTGGTTAACGGCGTTCCCATGAAACGGTTTGGAATGGAAGACAAATGTGTACCTTGTCTTAAAGGTAAACAACAAAAGTCTGCACATAAACCGAAACAAGAAAATTCTATTGCCAATCCTTTCGAGTTACTTCACATGGATTTATTTGGTCCAGTAAATGTAAGAAGTATCGGTGGGATGTATTACTATTTGGTGGTTACTGATGATTACTCGAGATTCTCATGGGTATTCTTTCTTAAATCGAAAGATGAAACTCCACAGTTTTTGATAAATTTCTTTGTCAAAACTGAAAACATTTATGGAGTTCGTGTTAAGAGAATTAGAAGTGACAATGGAACTGAATTCAAGAATAATGTGATGGATGTCTTTTGTTTGTCAAAGGGAATCCAACATCAATACAGTTCTCCGTATGAACCACAACAGAATGAAGTTGCTGAAAGAAAGAATAGGACTCTAATCAAGACAGCCAGAACTATACTTGCAGATTCAGGGCTTCCTACTATGTTTTGGGCGGAGGCAGTGATTACAGCTTGTCATATTTTAAATAGGGTTACTGTAGTTAAGCGTCATAATAAGACATGTTATGAGCATCTACATAAGAAGAAACCGAATTTACAGAATGTTGAACCATTTGGTGTACCGTGTACTTTCTTGAAGTATCTACCTCAGTCAAAGTTTGATTCAATGGTTGAAGAGGGATTTTTCATGGGTTATAAACCGGGAACATCAATTCGACGGGTTTACAATAAACAGATCGACAAAGTTGATTTGGGAACAAATGTCAAGATTGTCAGTCATAAGCCCTCTAGTGTGTTTAGTTCACTACATAAGCCCGCTAGTGTGTTTAGTTCACTACAAATGTCAAGATTTGGGAACAAATGACAAAAACTTCAATTACGATAGTGTGTTTAGTTCACTACATAGTCCTGATTCTTATTCAGATCTTGAGATAGTTGATGATGTGATTATTTTAAGAGATCACGATAATATTCCTACATCTCTGCCTACTCGAAATGTCGATACTACTCCAACTAAAGTTCAGTCTATTACTGATATTGATGAATGTGGTAAGGACAAGAATAAGACACCAGATTCAGATGATAATGAACCCGAGAACACTACACCACTTACTCCATCGAAGGTTACACTGCCTGATGATGAGCCTATTTCTGAAGAATCGAAAGATGATTCTAGCTTTCCTGAGTTTCAGATTAAAACAAATTTAAGAGAAAGTCTGAATGTTGATTCGGTTCCTCAATATCGAGTTAATAAGGATCATCCAGTTGAAAATATTCTTGGTAATGCTACAAAACCTGTTTGAACTAGAAATCAGTTAAATAAGGACCTGACTAGTTTGTTTTGTGAAGTGAAAGACACTGGATTGATAACTGAGTGTTTATATTCTAGTTTCATTTCACAAGTAGAACCTAAGAATGTTAGGGCAGCACTTCAAGATCCATGTTGAGTTGAAGCTATGCAAGAAGAATTAGCTCAATTTGAAAAACTTGGAGTTTGAGAGTTAGTAGATGTGCCTAGAGGTAAAGAACCGATTGGAACTCGTTGGGTATATAAATGCAAACGAGATGACAAAGGGATCGTTACTAGAAATAAAGCACGTTTGGTTGTTCAGGGGTTTGCACAACGAGAAGGATATGACTATAACGAAACTTTTGCACCAGTTGCTAGGATTGAAGCTATAAGGTAATTTTTAGCCTATGCAAGTTTCAAAGGTATAAAGGTGTATCAGTTAGACGTTAAGAGTGCCTTCTTATACGGTGAAGTTAAAGAAGAAGTGTATGTTCACCAACCACCAGGGTTTGAAGATCCGAATTATCCAAGTAGAGCATATCGTTTGGATAAGGCTCTTTATGGATTGCATCAAGCATCCAGAGTGTGGTATGAAAAGTTGTCGACACATTTGTTGACAAATGGATTTACAAAAGGATTGATAGACAGCACATTGTTTATCAAGTGGAAGAAGCGCCATATCTAATTGTACAAGTTTACGTGGATGATATCATTTTTGGTTCATCTAATATAAAGATATGCAAATAGTTTGAAATGAGCATGAAAAATGAATTTGAAATGAGTGCTATGGGGGAATTACAATTTTTCCTCGGACTGCAAGTCGATCAAAGGAAAGATGGATTCTTTATTCACCAGTCTAAGTATATCGATGACATCTTTGAGAGGTTTCAAATGTTAGAGTCCAAGACATATGGTACTCCTATTCAGCAAAATCATGGTTTAGGGGTTCTTGATCCGAAAGATGAACTTGTGGATGCAACTTATTATCGTGCTATTATTGGCTCATTGATGTATCTGACTGCTTCGTGTCCAGATATTATGTTCACTGTTTGTCTTTGCGCTAGATTTAAAGCTAGTCCGAAAGAGTCAAATTTGACTGCAGCAAAACGTATTCTACGTTATCTTAAGGGAAACCAAGGGCTTGGTCTATGGTATCCAATGGGAGGAACGTTTGATTTTGTTGCATATACTGATTTGGACTTTGGCGGTTGTAACAATGACAGAAAGTCTACGACTGGAGGTTGTCAGCTGTTAGGAGAAAGATTAGTATCGTGGCAGTGCAAGAAGCAGAAATGTGTTGCTCAGTCTTCATGTGAGGTAGAGTATATGGCTGCTGGTAGCTGTTGTTCCCAGGTATTGTGGATTCAGCAACAACTTCGTGACTACGGTATGGATTTTCTTGATACTCCTATTAGAATAGACAATAAGTCAGCTATAAACATTACAAATAACCCTGTCATGCATAAGGTTACCAAGCATATTGATATTAGACATCATTTCTTGCGTGATTGTGCCCAAAAGAGGTTAATTCATTTGGAAAAGGTTATAACTGATGATAATTTAGCTGATCTGTATACCAAAGCATTTGATAAGGCTCGATTTGAGAAGTTAATTCTTCTCAATGGGATGAAGAATGCTGATTCATATTAAATCTCTCAAAGAACTAATTTTGTAAGTTTGTGTCTGTAAATAGCTAGAGTCATAAAAATACAAAAAGAGTTCTTAGTATCATAAAAAACCATAAAAATGTGAAATATTTGAAAATGACAAAAATATGAAGAGATTTAAGTTAATGCTGTGAGTTGATTAGAAGTGAGGGTACTTAGCTTTTAAGTCTGCTTAATCGTAATATAACTGCTTAGTTCAGTGATTACAATTTGGGATATATTGGTAGACACAAAGTAGCAAGGTTTTGCTTAATCTGAACTTAAACTATACAATGTTCTTGTGGGAAACATATTCAGATATATGGCTGAGAATGCTTGCTTTTCAGTAATGAATTGATCTAAGTCCTTAAATTTTGTGAAAGATCTAGCATTACTATATGATTTGTTCAAAATATAGGCAAAAACCTCTACAACTCACGAGCATGAAAGCTAAATGTGATATTGTTTATGCAAATGAAATGAATGTTAAGTAAGGAGCTAATGTGGTCTTTGAGATTCGGACAAGTATGTCCTAGGGGTGTCTTTGTATACCTAGCCTACCTAAAGCTTCCAACTTGGGATAGGTTGTCAGAAAGTTCGCTACATGGGTCTCATAGAAAATCACGGGTTCCTTATAAATAATGAAATGCAAAAGCAAATAAGTTAAATCACAAGGTAGTTAAAATTCTGTTATCTAAAAAGTGTCTCATGATTTGATTTTGAATATATATTGATTTGTTTAAGGAAGTATATCTGAATATAAGTTCGCAAAATATTCAATGGCATATTAGGCTACTCGGGTTACATGGTGACTGTCCTTGGCCAGGGTATGCCGAAAGTGTCATAACTCAAAGGAAACTGGAAGTACCGAGTGTTTAAGAGGACAAATATACCGGTAATCGTGGTTGAGTCACTGTTCATAACTAATAATAAGAGAATTATTTCTCACTTGCAGACTTATGTAAATGCTAATCTGATCTAATCTGCAAAAACTTAGAATTTCTTGTAAATAAATAAAGTAGTTTAGTTTTTATTTTATTTTTATTTTGTTTTGTTTTGTTTTTGTTTTTATTTTTATTTTTATTTTTGTTTTTGTAATAAATGTCAGTTTGTGTATCAAACTAGTTCTTATTGTACGAGAGATTTGATAAGCATTAAAAGTTATAATTCTTAGTGAATTATATGAATCTTCTAGTTTACGGTATAACTGTTTAAAAGATGGATTTTCTAATTAATACATAAGTTGTTTAATGTAAAAAATGAAATGGATTTGAAATTGAAAAGTCAAAAAATCTTTTTGAATGTGTTTCAAGTAAAATTTTGAAATTTCAATTGTTTTTGGTTGATAAGTATGCTTGACAAAGATTGGACTTGCCTTAGATCTTGTAGTGATTGCTAGGTTAAGATTTTGGTTGTTTTGCATATTTATGATATTTTGTTGATTTTGGTGCATTGATGAAGTTTGTTAAGTGTGCAGGTTACAGATAATAAACTCATTTTACAATGTAATTGGCATCAAAATTTCAGATTGTGATTGAAGGCAAAATTGTTTTCGCTTGCTTTTAGAATTGCATTGCGACGGACAATAAAAGGTGCTCAGAAATTACACTGAATTGTGCTACAAGGATGGATTGCCTTGTATTTATTGACCTAAGACTTAGTGTGATAGGTTATAATTGTATTATCAAGATCACAACCTAAGTTGTAATGTGATAGGTTGTTGATATGATATTTTGATGTATTGTAATCCATTATACATTAAATATGTTTTGATGTAAGTTTGCATTTGTTTAAATTTAAACATCAATGAAGAAATGATCGATTTTATGTCAAGATAATAATGTAAGATTTATTTGATACATTATTGTGATGACAAGTTAGTACGGATGATCTACGATTGCATATTCGAGTAGATACAAGTTTTTGGTAACGAGTATCTACAGGTTTATGTTTCTGGAATTTTTGTAGTTTTCCTTAATAAGTTTTCTGGAAAATTGACAAAATTTGGCTAGGGAAAGCAATTCGTGTGAATTCTAAGCTGAAAATTCGACTTTGTTCGTACTGACGTTAGCATGCCTCGCGTTGACGTCATCACAAAGCCCACGAAGTTAGTCCTTCGGCCTGGCCCATGAGGATTCGAATATAAATATGGGTTATTACTATTCATTAATTACCATTAATCGAAAATTAACCCTAAGTAAATCACACGAACTTGCCTCCCTCGTGCGAACTATTCATTCGTAGCTGTTTTCACCCTAAGTAAGAATTAACGATTTCATGTTGATATAATGCCCAAATTTTGAATACTCTTCGCGTGAACAGTAGCTAGGACGAACCAAGAATTTGATCTTAAATTTTGATGATTTGGACTTAAAATTGGACTTAAAATTGGATTAATTGATGTTTGTACACTTTAAATCTAACATAAGTTCATGTTAACATACTTAAAATCAAGATTAATTGAAGATACTATGTTTTGGTCACTATGCACATGAAGAACATCAAGAACATGAACCACTTCGTATTCATCAAATTCGTTTTGATTTTTTGATTTTCTGGGCATACACGATCCATAAACAAGTCCACATTGATGATTTTCTGGAGATGTTTTTGCTTCGTGTTTCTGGGTTTCGTTTGAAGCTCGTGCTGACATCACGACAAAGAGGATCTTCCTCGTGATGACGTCATCACGAAGCAGACGAGACAAAAACCCTATTTTTTTTGTTTTTAATTTCTAACTTTTTCGTTTTGTTGTCGTTTTTGTCTGTTTTTGTGCAGGTATGGCAGGACAAGGTAACAATGCTCGTGTGTTCGTCAAGGAGCACAATGCTACACTCGATCTCAGTATTACTCAGACGGGGTGCACGCCAGAGTTTCATGGTGTCCTACAGTTTCTTGCACGTTCTCGTGTACATTTTGCTGTGACAGAGAACCCTCCGTTGGTGATAAGTCTCATTCGGGAGTTTTGGAACTCAGCCCGATCAGTGCAGATGGGTGATCATATGCACATTCGCACTACTGTTGGAGGACGTTCATTCTCGTTCTCGGCTATACGGACGATATTATACTTAGGTGATGTCGAGATAGAGCAAGGTCCGACTGACTTTTCAGAGGAATTTTGTGACGGTGCTCTACGTCGTATGGGTTATACTGGTGCTATTTCTCACCCATACTTCAAGAATCATCTTCGTGGCAAATGGAAGTTGCTAGCTTACTATTTGTTGAGGTCTATTAGTCATCGGAGTACAGGCTATGACCAGATGAATATCCAGAACGCTTCTCAGATGGTTGCCTTGGTGCTGTACAAGCCATACAGCTTTTCTCAGTACATTTTTGATAATTTGGAGAAGCAGTTGAGGTCATTTGGTACAGACAAGAAATTCTTTCTGTTTCCAAGATTTATGATGATAATCATTCGTCACTTTGCAGCTAAATTGCCATTTGACGGTCCTACGTTCAATTTAGGTCGTCTTACTTATAAGGCATTTGTTGAAAGTATGAAGCATTTGTCGGGAAGAAATGTTCTGGTACATGTTGATAATCCACCATTGTTCGTACATTTGATTAATCCTAACTATGTTGCACCTAGACAAGGTTGGGAAGATGAAGAACCCGTTGTTGTTGCTGCTGCTGGTGATGATCAGGCTCAAGATGATCCTCAAGAAGAACGAGCTGATCAGTTTGAGGGACTCAATGATGTTCCTTTATATGCTGGAGATCTGGAGCATGATTCAGATATGGATGCTCTTATGGAGGATATTGATGATCCTGTAAATCTTGTTCCACCAACTTCTGGAGTTTCTACTTCTACCTCTGCTCCAGTTGGTGATGTTGCTGGTCCTTCTGAATTGCCTGTTAATGTGGTTGAAGATTCAGAAGATGAAGAAGAAGATGAAGAAGAGGTTGAAAGATTGCCAATACGAAGAAGAAGAGAAGGAAAAGGAGTTGATGCTATGGAGAAACTTCCAACTTCTCAGCGATCTCAAGCTGAAGTTGATAGAGATTTTGCTATGTATCAAGCTGCTATGGAGAGGTCTCATGCAACTAATGTTGGTGATACTCCATCAGTTGCTGCTTTAAGAGCTTCTGTCTCTGAGATTCCTGTTTCTGTGTCTGCTACTTCTGCTGCTGGTGTTGTTATTGGGGTGAGAAGGTCGTGACCAAAGTTTATCATAAGAGGAATTGGTTCTCGCGCACAAGTTGTCACTGAGGCTACACTTGTTGTTCCTAGGCCTTCGTCTGCTCCTATTCAGGCTATAGTTCCTGTTTCTACAATAATGGGACATTTGTTGGCTCCTCTGCAAAGACCTCAGATGCCTCCCACAGGAACTTTCAATGCTCGTATGCCTTCTTTTGAAGCTACGATGCCACCCATGCCTTTACATCAGATGTTGCTTCTACGTGACGTCCAGTTGCTCCTATTCAAGTGCAGCTGAGTCGTTTATTTTCTGAGAAGAAGATGTTAGAGTTGAGGGTTACAGCTTTGGAGAATCAGCTAAAGCTCCAAGCTGCCAAGCATCAAGAGGAGATGGACGTAATGACAGCTCTTATTCATTCTCTTGGTTCTAGACTTGACCAATTCTTGGCTCAAGGGGGAGATAAAGATGGTTGTAAGGATGATGAGCTAGCAAAGAATACTAGAGATAATGATCATGAAGATCAAGATCGAGCTCAAGATCCAAATCAACGACAACCAACAGTTGGTGAGCCAGAGAATCAGGGTCAAGATCAAGATGCTACTGATGCTGCTATGGATACAGAGATTGCAGATATTCAGGGGGAGTCGTCAAGACAAACTGAGTCAGAGATTGCTAGTTCAGCTGGTGCTAGTACTTCTAGGACTCAAGATAAAGGTTAAGCAGTGATGGCTCCTCCAGATGCAGATCCTGATGATCCAAATAATGATGATGAGGAAGATTCCAATTCAAGTAACTCCAATTCTAATTCTGATAGAATAGAAAGGGAGATTCGAGAAAAGCTAGTGAATGATCCGCATAATCATATTGATAAAGAAAATCTTAGCAAAGGAAAATCTACTCAGGATAGTGAGTCAACTAAGACTAATTCTACTACCAATGCCTCTACAGAGTCAGATTTGCACCCATTAATTGTGCATAGACTAGAAAAGAGATTGGGATATGATCCACAGGCTCATATGAGAGCTAGAGCAGAGATTATGGATTATGATAATTATTATGATCCAGGATCACTTAGGGATCGAATGAAAGAACAGTCAGAGTTAACTCATACATCTTCAGAGTTAGAGTCAGATTCGGATTATGAACCTTAGTGCTAATGATTTTTGTTTTTGTAATGATTATAAGATAAATATGAATGTATTTGTTACATTATATTTATGATATAATATTATTGTTGTAAGTTAAAATAGATAAAGATTATAAGATAAATATTAATATAATCGTTGCATTATATTTATGATATAGTATTATTTATTTTAATTTCTTTTATGTATTTATACTATTATGTCTTGACTTATGATTTATGTTCTTTATCTTTGTATATGTAAATTGTTTGAATTGCAGATAAGCTTCAAAGGATAGGTGCATTGGACGATCTTGATGCTGAAGAAGACTTAGAAAGTATCAATGATGAAGATATGGAAGAAGGAGAATTCATTACTTCAGAAGCTGATAGAAAAAGGTTACTTGATATACCTTATGAATTTGATCGTGTCTTTAATGAAGATGAAGTCATTAAAGTTGAACAATAGCTGAAGTGGAACATCTCAATCTTAATCCAATAAGAGAAAGTCCAGATGAACCAAAGAATGCAGCAAGTTTGAGGTTTGTTGTACCTGCAAATATAATAGATGAAGGACATGATAATGTATTTGATCTATTCTGGAATATAGATGCTACACGAGAGGTTGATCTTAGAAGATTTAATATACCTCTGGTGCAGCAAGATCCTGAGTTTATTATTAATAGACTGATTCTAGGTTATAGAAGACATACTGGTTTGGTAATACATGATACGTATAAGCCATCGATGTTTTGGGAGTTTGTCTCAGACAAGGATGCACCTAAGTATTTCTCAGTGATACAAAGTTGGTTTTATGATTAAAGAATCAATTTATTTGTTATCAAGAGAAAAGAAGGATGCCAGTATATGTCAATGAGTCAAAGACATTTCCACTCTCTTAGTGATTCTGACATGATAGATTTGGGAAGAAAATGATTCGTTAATCTTCAGAGCAATGGACTTGCAGATTTCTACTGGAATAGATTCAGAGATGAAAGAATTAGAAATTTCAGTGATAGATGTCTGAAGCCAGAAGAGAGGTTGATTAAGCCAACACCTATGAAGAAGATTAAGAATCAAGATGGCACATTTCGTTTTAAACAAAGAAGGATTAAATGTGTTAAGAAGGTTCCTGCTATCAGATGAGATCAAGATATGCTGACAGCAATGACATTTTGGCAAATAGATATCAAGTCAGGTGAAGCACAGATGTTTGTTGATGATTCACAGGAACAAATGTTGCTACGCATGTATGATCCAATGCAGGTTGTCAACTTGTCAAGAGGTGATCAGAGAAGACTTTTGAACGCACCTTGTTCAGCAGTGGAATTTTGAAGAGTTGAAGAAAGGCGCTATCGCAACATTCTCGCACATTGCTTACAAGAGAGAATTCATGCGAATAGCACAAGACTTTTGTTTAATGGATAGCTTTGAAGTTCAAGTTCGAAGACTTTAATGAGATCTAGTTGCAATCGTCAAGGGGGAGTCTGTAGATGCAGATTCGTTGTGACAATCGCAACATAGATTTGATTATCGTTTATGTTTTAGGAACTATGTTTGTAATCATTTAAATAACAACTTTGTTGATATTTAATGATTACGTTTGAACTTCAATATTATATCTGTTTATGTTTTGTATTGTGTTTGCATGTTATATATTGTTTTGCAGGTACAAGAACATAGAATCAAGGTTTATGAGTGTCGTAACACACTTAAACGATGATTGGATGTTATGTACGAGCTAAACGAAGTAAAACAAAGGACCAAAGGCACGTCCCTCGTGCTGACGTCATCAGTACATGGGATTACCTTCGTGCTGACGTCAGCACGAGGTAGATTGGTTATTGTTAATTACTGGCCTAATACGTAATTAAGGCCGAAGCCCACACGAACCCAATACCTATTAGTATAAATACAAGACCTAATCTACGGAAATAGGTTAATGGTTTTAGATCTTAGTGAATCGTTTTGATTATACATGAATTAAGATTAATTGTTCCTTCGTATGATCTCCTACACGAACCACAAGCATTGTGCATCTCCTTAGGTTGATTAATTGTTCATTAATCGACGGAAGGCAATAATCTCAAGAGGATTCCACACTCTTGACATAATGAATCACATCTTATTACGATTCACGCAACAATAGGGTACCTTACACTAAGTATGAAATGAAATTGAAATTGAGGTTTGTTTTTGGATTGAAGTTTAAGAAATGAAACGAATTAATGAAAATCGTTTTGGAATTTTGAAGAAATGGGAAATGAGACTATCTTAGTAAGATCGTCCTTGGGTTCTTGAGAATTTGAAATTTTCAAGTATTTTGAAGATAATTGGACAGAGTAACAGTATGAAATGGAAAGAAAGAAATTTGAGCAAAACCAATCTAGAAGATCAGTTACCCAAGAAGTGTGTGATACCCAATCGCAACAACTTCGAATGATCAACCAAACACACAAAAAAACTTGAAAACACTGAGACGATCTTGATGGAGATCGTCCTAGGATCAGTAAGCTGAGACGATCTTGATGAAGATTGTCCTAGCCTTCTGTCCCAAAACCTTCAAGTATGAAATACTTTCCAAGTATTTGAATTGACCAAACCAATCCTTTCGGATTAATTAGCCACAAACAAACACTTCTCAACACACAAACACTTGTCAGAACGATCTTGAGAGGATCGTCCTACAAGTCACAAAGCTTAAAGTATGAAATATGAGGTTTCAAGCACTGAGACGATCTGAGGAAGATCGTCCTAGTGAAAATCGTCCTGGCATCATCTTCTTCATCATGAAATCAGTTATTTTCAGAAACTCCATTAATGACTTAAAAAACTTCGATAACTTTTGAATTACTAGGAGTTAGAACTTGAAATAACTTACAAACGACTCGTTTTCACCTCAGCTACACATCTACGAACAAAATTCAACACAAAACACAACAGATTTGAAACCCAAAAATCGCGCCAAAACTAGAAATTCAAACTCGAGAGTTAGATCGAATTGGAACTTGAAAGGATTATGTTTTAAACTATCACGAATTTATTGGTGAACAAAAAACTATGATTTTATGTGATTTGATCGGTGAAAAATGAAGAAAAATGGATGGACAAAAAAAAAAAAAAAACGGTTTTGATTTCGAATTTTTGATGATTCTGTGATTTAATTCAGTTATGGATCGATATCAGAATGATGTTTTGCTCTGATACCACATGTGAATAACACGATTTCTACACTGAATTCATACAATCAATGGTGGATTTGATGTGTGTGTGTTCTTGGTGATGACGTACCTGATGTGTGAAATCTAGCTTTAAAATTTACAAAACACGAATCACTGGAAAACTGACTACAACACACTCACGGGCAGTGTACCCGTTCGTATGCAGTAAAGTAACCGGCAAATCCGAGATCGTTCACAAGGACTTTTTGTAAGCAATTGTTTTAAGAAATGTGATTCAAGAGAAAAAGGGGGTTTTGTGACCGAATTGTCACTTTGCAAAGTCAGTTAAATTTGTTAGTAATCCCTCAGGATTAATCGAAAGAAGAGTTTGTTGTTTTAAACAATAGTTTAAAGGTCACCTATCTTGATTTCGCTCGACAAAATGTTAAAATTGCACGTTTGATGAAGTTCAAATTCAATTTAGTTATTAAATGACCGAGACTCAAATTAATCGCCAACCCCGTACCCGTCAAGTTAACAACTTATTCGATTCTCTTGTATAAACTAGTTTCATTATTAAGACCGTTACCCCGAGACGCCTGTTTATAACTTCTCTAGTTTAACAATGGTTTTGGTCATTTCAGATAACAATTTTGCCTAGTGATTGTACCCAACCATCAACCCGTTAATTCTTATCAAATATTAATTACCCTCTACCGTACCCGTCATAGAACCAATTGCTTCTAACCAAGCAATCAAAATAACTTATACCCAAATCCTAGTCGTCACTAAGCAATGAATACAAATTATCCGCAATCAATAATTGAATAACAAAGAATTAATAGATTAAGATCACGACAAAACGTTAAATCAAATCACTTGAATTCATAATTATTGTGCAATCCCTACATAATGTCTCACTCCATCAAGATGGATGAAAAGGCGATGAGCCACTCATATTAAATATGAAATAACAACTCATTTTTCATTTTTTCTAATTTTTTTTTTTCTGTTTTTCAAATCTTTTATTCTTTTTATTCATTTTTTTGTTTGTAAGCTACTTTTACTCTGACTAATTGGTATTCTCATTATAATATTGAAACAGTTACAAATCATTTAATATAATGCTAAGATGAACAATTCAGACTTAATCCAAAATCATGACGAAATCAAAACTACCCCCATTAGATGAGAATATCCTAACCCGACATAACAAGATATAACCCAAACCATCCACTAGCAAAGGCAACCAATGACCCACCAGGACTTCGACTATTGGTATGGCTAGGAAAGCTGTATATTTAGGTTGATTTAACAATGAACAGGCTAATGACAACATGTTTTCTATTGTTTCTTGCACTAGAAGTGAGTGCAAGATAAGGGTTTTAAACGGTGGTTCACTAACCAGTGTAGTTAGCTACTAAGCACATTACGAAACATGCATATATAACAGATTTTTATGAAACAAGGGTGAAACATACAAAGAACAAAGGTTTAATTCTAAATTTGCCTCTTCTTCATCTAGAAAACCACGGAATGATCAACCATGACAAGTTCTAGAATCAACGCTATCACCGGCATACTCATAGCAAATGAAATAACTCGGAAATGGAAAATTAACCTCAAACTTGCACATCATAGTTCAGAGCTCTAAAAGAGACCCTTACTTCCGGATAAATCCAAAAGCCTAAGAGAGGGACAAATTTACAAGGCTAATAGTTCCAAAACCGAACACCTATCATAACTAGTAATGAATTAATAATCTCACAATTTGGTGTTTTCAGTGCTATAAGCATGCTAGCAATGTTATTTATCCAGAAGGGATGCCACATCAATAAGTCAAAACACATTCCTCATAATAAAAGTTTGTACCAAGGATGTAGTTAAATTGCTTCATTATATGTATAATTAGGTGACAAAAGCAATTAACTACAAGGACAAGCATGCAAAATCTTCAAAATTCCTCTAAAAATACCTGACTTTTTCCTATTTACCACCCCCCACACTTGAGTTGGACAATGCCCCCAATGTCCAATAACTAAGGCAAACTATGGGAAATAGGGGAAAGTAAACAAAAAGAAAATCAAGAACAAGAAAAACTTGCCGAGTATAAATGGTGTTCCATGCTTGAAAATGATGCCAACAAAATATGCCGCTGAACTTACTGCCAGCATATGCATATGACATTCAACTTGCTATCAACATGAACACACAATTAAAAACCAACTGATATATAAGAGAGCATGCATTATTAATCCTAATCTTACTTATTAAAACTGAAATGGAAATAAAATACAACACACGGGTTGCCTCCCGAGAAGCGCTTAATTTATTAACGAGTCGTTAGCTAGACTCGATCCTCACAGAATTACCAATGGGACTCCGACACTCCCACACTTAAAAGTGTTGGGAGGTCGACCCTTGAAAGGAGAGAAACAGTTACCTTTCACCTTTTCAGAAATCCAATCATTTGCTCGACCAGAAATATCAACAACCATTATCAGCTCCTCTTTCTCACTTGTTGATAAATTCGAGCACAACTCTTCAGACAACTTAACATTCCCATGAGAGACAGCAGACTTCAAACGGCTATAAAGTTTACGGATCTTAGCACACAGGCCATCCATTAAGTTCGAAACTGGCACTGCTGCCTTCTTCAACTCACCCTCCTGTTTCTCAAGCTTCTTATCTAACCATTCATCAACCTGTGAATCCAAAGAACTAACACAAGCAGTTTCAACTGAGTTAGCAACATTAGGAAAAGATACAGAACAGGTGTTTGTAAATGTCACCGACTCATTTCCTGCTCTCAAAGTAAGTTTTCCACTACCGACCTCAAGTTTAGCATCGGTCGTGGCAAGGAATGGTCTCCCTAAGATAAGAGGCACATCTAATGCTTCATCTGCTTCAATAATCACAAAATCGACAGGAAAAACCAAACCTCCCACCTTAACTAACACATCTTCTAGAATTCCCATTGGTCTAATTTAAGATTTATCGGGCAAATGGATTTTCATTTTAATCGGTTTCGGTTCTCCTAAATTCAGTTTAGAATAAATCGATGAAGGCATTAGATTAATACTTGCTCCTGAATCGTTTAAGGCTCTTTTCACAGATAAATTGCCAATCTTACAAGGTATGGTAAAACTACCTGGATCCCCGCGTTTTTCGGGCAACTTACCTGTCACTGCTGTTGAACAAACATCCTCAAGCACTGTAGTTGTCACCCCCGCCAGATTTTTCTTATTCATCAAGATTTGCCTCAAACACTTTGCATAACTTGGCATCTGCACAATTGCATCTAAAAATGGAATGTTAATATGCAATTTACTAAGATGACTCACAAATTTATCCATTTGCTGCTTTAGTTTATGTTTCACCAATCTCCGAGGAAATGGGATTTTGGGCTGGTACGGCTTTACTTCAGGTTTATCAGCCTGTTTTGATGGAACAGCCGGTGTCTGCACGGCTGGGTTCAGCTCCATCTCTACTTCTTCAGCAAGCTCCTCTTCTTCTTCATGTACCTGCGCAAGCGGAGTAGATTCATCAGGCGAATGATTTGCAGAATTATACGTATTACCTGATCGAGTTGTGACGGCATAGACATGCTCATTTCGAGCATTGGGAGGGTTGTACTTCGATCCCGATCCTTGATTGTTTTGTTGAGGCTTAGGATTCGGTTAAGTATTGCTTGGTAGAGTACCGGGCTGCCTATTTGAATTTCCTAGCCTTTCGAGCTTAACTTCTATATCCTGGAAAGTCGCTTGAGTACTCCTGGTGCTCTGCTCAAGCTTATTAGCCAAACCATCCAATCTGGTAGTCATAGCATCCCATTGAGAGGCCATCTTCTCATTGGTAGCTTTCTGAGCACCTACCAAATCTTTCATGATATCTCTCAATTCAGCATTCGCATTCTGTTGATTGTTGAACCTGCTAAACCTGCTTCCACTAAAACCAGAATTATTAGCATTAAAACTAGATGAAGGAAAAGAAGTACCTGATGACCGGTTTTGATAACCAGTATTCTGATTAAAGTTCCCTTGCTAATTCTGGACATAGCTAACTTCTTGTGCCGGCTTATCCGGGCAATCCTCTGAATAATGCATGTCCCCGCAATAGTCATAACCATCAGCAATCACCTTAACATCCCTTTCAATGCTTTTGAATCTCACATCTTGGTTGTCAAACCTCTCATTCATCTGCTTTGTGATGGCTTTGACTTCAGCAACCAAGCTTGATTCTTCACTACTCTCCAACTTCGCCACAGTCTTACCACTAGTTCTCTTGCTTACAAGCTCATCGCGATCAGAAAATTCCTTGGCCATATCATCTAAGCTTTTGTAACCTTCAACCGGGGTCACATTGTTCAAACTACCTCCAAATGCCCTGGCTAATTCCCTTCGAGTTCTCTTTAGCAAACCATCATAGAAGATCTCAACCACTGCTTCTGTGTTCAGATTGTTTCCTGGGCAATTCCTGATCATCTCCTTATATCGTTTCCAGGCATCTACTACATCTTCCCCTGGATCTTGAGTGAATGACCGGATCTTATTCTCCAACTGTCTCCGAGTCCTTATAGAATAGAACTCATCAATAAACCCAATACGAAGCTCATCCCAAGTTGTATACAGATCATCCGGTTGCTCCTTTAACCACGCCTTAGCTCCTCCACATAAAGTGAGTGGAAAAAGCTCAAGCTTCACATTATCATCTTGGTTCGCGCCATAGTGGTAAAACCTACAAATCTTCTCGAACCTCTCTAAATGCCCATACGGATCATTATTAGTTACCCCATCAAACTTCTCTTCCTCCACACTTTTTAAATGACTTCCTTTAAGAGAAAAGTTAACTCCGGTGGTTGGAAGGTGAATAGGAGTGCCCCTATTAGTGGGGACATTTCTCCTACGGTCACTGTAAGGATGGTTATTGGGGTTTACCGGTTCTTGATCACCCATTCTACTAGCTCTAACTGGTTGAGTTACATGAAGATTTTCTCTAGGAATCTCTGTTAAATCCGGTTGATGAGTTTATCCCGATTATCTTCTTCCTTTGAGCTATCACCAGTTTTGAACAAACCACTACCTTCAGAGAATTTAGAACTTAAGTGCACTCCGGACGTTGAACCTTTCTTTGAGTAATGTTGATCCAAATCTACGTCCGGGTGATCACAGTTTTTGGTACCTGGATCTATGTTTTCGATGTTTGAGGGCTCCGTGTTGTTTGATCTAAGTAAGCGTCTTCTAGCTTTCCCTGGATTAGATTGAGGACTAAGCAAAGGTCTACCAAAGGCTCTTGTGTTCATCAACTACAAAGCACCTGCACACGCACCTCAAGAAATACCGTTAACCGCACCAAAAACTAACACAATAAAACTAAAATAAAAATAAAATCTATCTATTAAAAACAAATAACTTCCTCACAAATGAATGCAAGGAAGGATCGAATCACAAAACTAACAACTACTTAATTTAAGTCCCCGGCAGCGGCGCCAAAAACTTGATGTGTGAAATCTAGCTTTAAAATTTATAAAACACAAATCACTGGAAAACTGACTACAACACACTCACGGGCAGTGTACCCGTTCGTATGCAGTATAGTAACCGGCAAATCCGAGATCGTTCACAAGGACTTTTTGTAAGCAATTGTTTTAAGATATGTGATTCAAGAGAAAAGGGGGGTTTTGTGACCGAATTGTCACTTTGCAAAGTCAGTTAAATTTGTTAGTAATCCCTCAGGATTAATCGAAAGAAGAGTTTGTTGTTTTAAACAATAGTTTAAAGGTCACCTATCTTGATTTCGCTCGACAAAATGTTAAGATTACACGTTTGATGAAGTTCAAATTCAATTTAGTGATTAAATGACCGAGACTCAAATTAATCGCCAACCCCGTACCCGTCAAGTTAACAACTTATCCGACTCTCTTGTATAAACTAGTTTCATTATTAAGACCGGTAACCCGAGACGCCTTTTTATAACTTCTCTAGTTTAACAATGGTTTTGGTCATTTCAGATAACAATTTTGCCTATTGATTGTACCCAACCATCAACCCGTTAATTCTTATCAAATATTAATTACCCTCTACCGTACCCGTCATAGAACCAATTGCTTCTAACCAAGCAATCAAAATAACTTATACCCAAATCCTAGTCGTCACTAAGCAATGAATACAAATTATCCGCAATCAATAATTGAATAACAAAGAATTAAAAGATTAAGATCATGACAAAACGTTAAATCAAATCACTTGAATTAATAATTATTGTGCAATCCCTACATAATGTCTCACTCCATCAAGATGGATGAAAAGGCGATTAGCCACTCATATTAAATATGAAATAACAAATCAAATAGAGAGAATTCATCGTTACCGAATGATGATAAATGAAAACAATGAACGAAATAAATCCAATCATAATCTTTATCTTCAAAGGTAGAAGAACTAATGAAAAGTCTCCTTTTTGATCCTCAAAAACGGCTGGAAAAGATGGAATAGGGTTTTGGAATGATTAAGCATGCTATATATATGTTTCCAAAATTTTGCCCAGATTCGGACCTAGTTGCGAGGCAACTACCAAGTTGCAGGGCAACGAGGTCCAGCTTCACGTTGACTTGTTGACGTCCAATGATTTAAAGCTGAAGGTGTTGCGGGGCAACGATTCTCCTCTGTTTTCCAGTTGCGGGGCAACTCCCCACTTTTCAGCTTTGACTTTCGTTGACTTTCTGCTATCTTCATCCAAACACTCCAGGAATCATCCGTTAGCACTTATTTCGCCTAAATAATGTCATTTTCTCCATATTTACGCTTAAACACCTGTCAGTAGCCTGAAACACTAACAAATACCATAAACGCACCAAATGTATACAAAAACGACTTATAAACCATACTAAAACAACTATATTCATTGTGGGAAATGGGTCTAAAATACGACATATCAGTACCCTCCCAGCGGTACGCAGGACCTGACTCTATGATACGAAGGGACATTCGTCACGAAGGATCTTACAAATAACATAATGTGATAAGGATCGCCATCCTACAAAGTCAGGATTTGGTCTTATCATTTCCGATCAATAACTAAGGAAATTATATTCCTGCCTAAGACTTAGGAAACCCTAAGTCGTCTACTTGTCCTCCAAGAATGTCTTCCCCCATAAAAAGAAGGCTACGAAGCTCGCTAGAGGCATGGGAGAACACATACAAATCACGAATAAGCTCACTTGGCGTAAAGAGGCAAAATTCTACCATTTGGGAACCACCAATAAATAACCTTATTCACGTCAAATCATCCACCACTCTAACCTCAGATTCGGTGCACAAACATTTGGCGCCATCCGTGGGACGTTGGCTCAAGATCCCACCACCACTTTGAACCCTGTTTTTTGTGTCGAATCAAGGAGAATGGCTGACGTCCCGCCAGGATTTGGACAGAGCTCTCAAACGACTGAGAATCAACCTGCTAGGAATTCTCCGCCTAGGCCTGGACCGACTATCGAAACACCGGCCAATGGCGATCAGCACGCCGATAGTCGTGAGGGGGAGAATACTGAATGACCGGTACAAGCACCAGGTGGACAAGGAGGGTTTGCACGGGGGTCCTCATCAGGAACCCCACAACTATTCAACCCAGATTATATTCTTCGAAACTATAGCCACACAAACCATACTATCAGGTACCTCTGAAGCACAGAAGTACTCGACAGTGTCACCAGAACCTTGAACTTCGACGGCGAAACTGAAGATGAATATGACGCTGACACCCCCCTAGGGGACTCCGGAGGTACCCCCGGATACCAGGGTCCCGGGTCAGGACTGACTACGGGTTTGGATTAGGAAGTAAAGGCCTTTAGCCCAGAACCCCTCCGCATCACGCAAGACCGGAAGGAGAGGGGGTTCCGAGACAAGATAACTTGGCTTCTGGGGCCAGCGCTCAAGCAAACACTCCCTTGGGGACAGCAGAACCCAGGGTCCCGCCGCAGTCAGGGCCTGCCCCGGCAAGACCGGACACAACGAATGGTATTCCTTCGGGGCACAGCGTCCCACAAGGACCGTCGGGGCATGTCTTCCCAGGGCCTTCAGGACAGGTTCCCCAAGGACCTTCGTGGCAAACATTCTCAGGACCTTCGGGACAAGCTTTTCCGGGATCTTCAGGGCATGTTCCCCCAGGAACTTCTGGACAACCAGGACAGACCCTCCCAAGACCCGCGAGTCATACTTTCCAAGGATCCTCGGCGCAAGCTCCCCTAGGGCCTGCGACACAAAGCTATCAGATAACTCCGAGCCAAAGTTATGGGAGCATGAACGGGCCTGCACCATACCAGTATCCCTCAGGCTCTTATGGGGCTCACCCCTCTGGGGGAATGTATGGCAGCCAACAAGCAGGGCAAGGGCAACAATACTATGCATCGTAAATTACCGTACCCCCGCAAGGGACTCTGCATGGCATCATAGGACAATAGTATGCTATGCCACCTCCCGGAGTGTATGGTCCGCAAGGTTGGGGGCCCCCTGTAAATCAAAACACGTTGGAATTACAGTTGGTTGGAGGAAGCGCAGAGAATTTACCGTTCGTGGCATGGATACAAAATTACCCACTCCCGAAGGACCTGAAGTACCTTACCCATCTGGGGACGTACAAAGGGAAGAGCGACCCTGATGACTTTCTGGAAGCATTTGAGGGGGCGGCAGAGATGAAGGTCTGGAATGTACCGACTGCGTGCAGGATGTTTAGATACGCACTCGAAGGAGACGCCAGAGAATGGCTGAAGAGCGTCACAAAAGGATCCATCATTAGCTTCGATGACCTTAAGGAGAAATTTAGAGCCCGTTTTAGCCAACAGAAAAAGAACAAGAAGATTCATGTGGCCGCTCATGGAATAAAACAGAAGGAAACAGAAGGTTGCAGAACATTCATGGACCGATTTACCATGGAAACAGAGGATATTGTGGACCTCCCTGAGTCACAAAAGATATTGGGATTACTTCATGGCCTTCGGAGTAGAGGGTTAGTTGAATTCCTATACAGGGACCTTCCAAAGACTTACGAAGCGGTTCTAAAAAGGGCCCACGTGTACTTAGATGCCAGGGACACCGCTTTGAAAGGAGACACAAGTCCGGCGCAGGAAAAGGAAACTCCGGCAAACAGGATAGGAAGATGGATAGGCGAAAGGGAAAAACAAGATATACTCCGTACCATAAAGATGATAAAGGGTACCTCAAGGTGAATCTTCCGGAATTACACAAAAGCCCGAAAGAAATATTACTCACTGAAAATGTTGCAAAAACCTTCCCCATCCCTCCCAGGCTAAGTGGAAAAAATAGGAAAGATCCGGAGAAGTACTGCGAATTCCACAGGGACCATGGCCATGACACGAATGCGTGTTGGCAACTCAGGAAGGCCATCGAGGAAGCTATAAACGAAGGGAAACTTTCGCACCTGGTAAAAAGTGTCAGGCAACAGCAGAATGTGAAAAAAGAAGACGATGTAGATGAAAAGAAAAAAGGACCTGAGAAAACAATTTATACAATAACGAAAGTCAAGCCGGGGTCAGGATGTTCCCTCCCCAAGATCTACAAGGGGGACATGAAACGCATCACGTTCCCTCAAATCTATAAAACCTTCAGGGATCCTCTGGTAATTTCTGCGATTTTTGAAATATCCAAAGTAAAGAATATCAGTGTGGACACCGGAAGCGAGTGTAATGTGTTATACGAGAAGGCTTTCTGGAAACTGCACCCTGTGGCACGGATGAATTTTAAAAGGACAGAAGCTTCGGTTCAAGGGTACTCAGGGAACAAAGATAAACCACTAAGAAAGCTAGCGTTACAAATGACAATAGGAGAAGGGCGCTGGGAACGAAAAGAGAGGGTTACTTTTCTGGTAATAGAGGGAATATCGCCTTTCGAAGCCATTATAGGAAGACCTGGAATCTAAAAATTTGGCATGATACCATCCGTAGCACACGGAATGATCAAGTATGAGTCAAACGGAGGAATAGGGACCTTGGTTACAAAGGAAAGCAAACTGTCCAGAGAAGGCCAAGATGGTCCTCACTACCTTTCATGGAGTGAAGGACCTTACTATGGACACCTGCATGGATGACGATGCGTCCAGAGGCAAGGCAAATCTGGAAGAATAAATTAGTCCTTTTTCTTTTTTTTATTATTCAATTTTCTCTTTCAAAGCCTAGAGGATATGGTATGTAGCCTCATTATTATTAATAAAGGCTTATTCCCTTTTTCCTTTTTCATACCTCTGCTAGAAAAAAAGACGCACATGAGCGCAAGTGATGCACAAAAGTTATTCCAAAATGGGGACGCTCATGTCATGGAATTTAAAATGTATATAAGGACCTATAGTCCAAATAAACATCCATGGATCCATCCACAGCAAACAACATAATGCGAAAAACAAAATCGCACAATATTCAAAATATGCGCATAAAGCATTAAACAGTAGTGCAATATATCCATAAGCCACAATTAGGAAATTGTGGACAAAAGAGAACACCAAAAGAAGCATTATCTAGAAATTTACAGACATAAAAAGAAAATTGTTCAAAACAGCATATCAAGCTGTTCACATAAGTCTGAAAAGGCACATTCGCCAAGCCAAAGGCACGCAGGCCTCAAATGTTCACTGGGGATCAATAGGGGCTTCAGGGTGGATCACATCAGGAGTAAGTTTCAGCAGATCGTCAACAGCAATGTTGGGGTCAGCAATGACCTTATCCAGGTAAGGAAAGACAATGTCTCTCCACTTCTGGTCAGCAACTTCAAGGTCATGAGAAGCAATAGGAATGAAATCCCCCCTACATTGCAAATCACATTTGCCTTCCGCAGCAAATTCCTCCAATACAGTCGACCTCTCATCAGCTCTTTCCGCTGAAGTCAGCTCCCCCAACAATTGCCCAACCTCGTCACTATACAACAAAGATCTGCTAACATAAGGAATCACCTCTGTAACCAACCTGATATGATCCTGCTTCATAGCCTCAATCTGGTCACGCAGCACCCTACTACCATCACGCTCATCAGCGAACTCTCGCTGAAATTCCAAATACGTTCACTTCGGAATCTATTCCAATAGAAATCTACAAGTCCATTTTGTTGAAGATTAACGAACCATCTTCTTCCCAAGTCTAACAAACCAGAATCACTGAGAGAGTGGAAATGTCTTTGACTCATTGACATGTACTGGCATCCTTCTTTTCTCTTGATAACAAATAATTCGAATATATGATCGTAGAACCAACTTTGTATCATTGAGAAATACTTGGGTGCATCCTTGTTTGAGATAAACTCCCAAAACATCGATGGTTTCAAATATCCACCCATATGAAAACCAGCATGAGTCAAAACTACTGGAACTTTTCGATCAATAATAAACTCAGGGTCTTGCTGCAGCGGAGGTATATTAAATCTTTCAGGATTAACCTCTCACGTAGCATCTATCTTCCTGTAGAACAATGCTAAATTCGTGTTACGATGCGGAAGTAAGGTGACCAACAATGGTGGAAGTGTGTGTGTTAATGTGTGTTCTTGACAGAGAGAAAATTGTGTGTGTGGAAAGCTTGATTGATTGATCAGGGAAAGTGTTTTTTCTTTTTACAAAATGTTAAGGCTTGAGGGGTATTTATACTCTAAGTATATTACAAAAGCTCCCCCTCAACCTTCAATAAGTACAAAAATTACAATGTTTGGAAATACAACTAAGCACTATTTTATATTTCTAACATTCTCCCCCTTAGTGCTTGGTTGTCCATCATCACTTCCTTTGTTGTCTTCTTCTCCTGTTTGCTCGTCTTTGCTTAATCTTCTTTTTCTTGTATCTTTAAGCAGCATTTGAGGTTGATGGCTTGTCAATCTTTGAACTCCAGAAGGCTCTCTTCTTATAGCTATTCCATGAATCATTCCAATACTTCTTGGGAATAAAATGCCAGTTATCACCTTCAGGACGTTCATCTGGCAATCTGATATTATCTTGAAAATTCACCGGAAGAATGTTATGAGGACCTCGTTCATGACTAGGATTCCAAAGAACCCATGAACCTGTCTTAGTATGAATAATTCCTTCTTTGGGCTTGGGAGTTCTTGTGACAATGAGATCTCTAATCCTTTAACGCATATCAAGAGTATCTTTGATACGTCTTATATGATCTTCTCTTTGAGACTTGATGTTTTTATCCTCTTCATTGTCAGAATCTTCATCTATTGCATTCAGAATGGATTGGCAATATTTCAAGGTACCATCTGAATATTTGGGAAACTACGAATGAAGATCTTTCTCTTGAGTCGATTGATGAAGACAAATCCATCCAAGTCTTCAATTGAATCTCCAATCTGAAAAGAATCTAGCACATAACCTCCGGCTCTTTGATTTGGTCTTGTGAGATTAATCCTGCTAGTTCTCCTTTCTAAGCCAATCTGAAAGTCATTGAATTCATAAAATCTGATCAAGGCTTGAATATGGCTTTTCAATGCTTCATATGCTTGGAGTTGATCTGGAGTCTTGATTATCAGGTAAGCATATCGATTGTAGAGGAAGAGAATGTCTGAGATCTTCATATGTTGAATGATTCTTCTCGAACAACATAAATCTTGCCATCAGCACGGCGAACTTTGAATCTAACCAGCCTGAGCTTGTTGTTTATAAGAGGAACAAACAACTCAATAACTTCAATGATTGGTCTTTCAAATTGCTGATACCAACATTCAGCTCTCACAGTGTTGTCTGCATTCATCAACTCCATATATGCATCTCTTTGACCTTGATGTCTGAACATAAAGAATGCTCTTAATCGATTCGGGTTCATATTGAGTCTTTCATCTGGTGAGCAATAAATTTGAAAAGCTCTTTCTTCAAGGTATCTTTCTTTGCACACAATTTCTTCAGGTTTGGTACGATTATCTCTTCAAAGATATCTTTTCCATATTCTTCTTGCAGAGATTGTAGAATAGATTCACTTGTTGGAGCATAGTCAGGATCATCCGAATCAGACGAATTAGACTCATCATTAGTAGCATCTTTAGGTAAAAACGGATCAGGATCACTTGACTCATCAAAACTTGAAGTTGTGGAATAATAGTGTGAAATGTGTCTGACAAGTGGAGGTAATTCATCCGAATCTGATTCGTGAACATGAGATGATGAAGCTTGAGTTTGACTTTGATTGGTTTGATCTTGAATCACATCTTGAACAGTTTCTTCTTGACCAACTTGATCTTGTGTCTCATGACCTTCTCTAATTTCTCTAATATTCTCCCCCTCAGGTTGATCATCAGGATCTTGATCATCCCGATGCCTTGAGATATCAGCCAGTCGACATTGTTGGTCAAGCTCTCGGATTCTTTTCTGAAGAGCTTCAACTTCAGCTCGATTTTCTTGTTGAGTACCTTGAATGACATATATGCTAGGAGTGATTGAAAGATGGATCTTTTGTGAGAAATGAGATGTGGTTCTTCAGATCTCAACCGATGCATGAGTGCAACAATAAGAGTATCGGTTGATAAACCACTGGAGGCAATTCTTTTTGGTGAACAATCACTTAAGTATTCGGAATCAGATTCAGAAGAAGAACTGGAAGAATGATGCGGAGAATTCGGATCAGGAAATGATTGAGGCCTTGGTGGTATTGTTGTTGTTGTTGTTGTTGTTGTTGTTATGGTTGTCGGTATATGTGGGGGTGTTGGAGTTGTTGTGGTTGTTGTTTGAATATTTGGGAGTGTTGGTGTCACACCCCGACTAAGGCGGAAAACTCGGGATGCAAGATAAAGTACACGCGCACATGGATGTTACATAGGAATAGCTAAATGTGTGCATTTAAGCGTCAATAGTCAAATACATAGTTCACAAACTCAAGTTTTCAAGCATTCAAATAAAGCATTGGATAAGTTCCCACGCAGGGGAAAAGGTTAGGCATAATGCCATCAAGCACATAAGAAGCATGCAAATCTCCAAATCCTAATTCTGAAGTCTGCTACTAGTCCCATGAACCAATTCTATCCACGATTAGCTTGAACACCTGAAAGGAATACTCAAAAGTATCAACATAAAGGTTGGTGAGTTCGTAGGTTTTGTAAATAAGTATCAAGTATGGTGCAAGGTCGAAATATCATCAAGATCCACACAGCATTATGACTATCAACTTACTTATGATAGCAAAAATCAATTATCTCTATGCAACCAGCACTTACGGTATACCAGGCCTAAAGGTGCAAGTATCAAGTATCAAGTATCTCAACTGGTGCCTCCAACTCCACCATAAGTATCAAGCATCAAGTATCACAGTGCACATCATACAATACAGTCAAATAGTCATAAATGATGATAGACACAAAGGCACGAGTATCCTTCCACCCCAAAACATAAGTAAAAAGGGGCTACGAAAACTCACAGTGATCTAGTACAAGCACGGATTATAAGCACATAGAACAAGCACCGAGATAGATAGGTTATATCTATCAAAATCCAAGTACACCTTGATGGAAACCTATATATAGATCATTGATCATAGATGAACACACGTATTAAATCTTGTGATCAATTAATCATTGAAATGTCCTTGATGGACTGATGATTTGGTCCTTGGTGATCTTTGAACGTTTTGACTCGAAAAGAGTTTGAATGAACTTTAAGTACTCGAACTGGACTCGATCTGAAGGTCTTTGAACTTACACATAAGTAATTTACAATGTTAATTAGTTGATCGTGTCTTTAATAATGAACTTTAGCCTTAAGAACTGAATTTGATTGTTCATAGAACTTATACTTTGATAATTAAGATAGAACATGTCTTTAGTATACTCAATTAGGGTTTGCATAACGTACATAGTTTTAGGTCATTTTAGTAACTAGCTTTATTGTCGAAATGTAGCCTTGAATGTGATTAATCAAATGATAATGAAACTAAGGATTGATTTGATGATTAGGTACATGATTAGATCGATTTAGGTTTGAGTTATAGGGCTAAGATCGTGTTAGGGTTTTGAAATCGTCATAGGGTTTGTCATGAGCAAGATCGTTTTAGATATTTTAAACCAAGATCGTCCCAAGTTTCCATGATTCAAGATCGTTTCATTGATTACTCAGGTTCAAGATCGTCTTATGTTGCTTTAAGGTCAAGATCGTTTTAAGGTTCAAGGGCTTCAAGATCGTTTTAAGGTTCAAGGGCTTCAAGATCGTTTTAAGGTTTCAAGATTTTCAAGATCGTCTTAAGGTTTCAAGATCGTTTTAGGAGACTTAAGTACAAGATCAAGATCATTTTTGATTTAAGGACACAGATTGAGCAAAACCAATCTTTAGAAGATCAGTTACCCATAAGTGTACCAACACAACATCACAACACAATTACCATACGAGATCAATCGAGCAAGCACGAAAGAACATAGAGCTGCCCTAGGACGACCTTGGCTTCAAGATCGTCCCATTAGGACCGTCTTAGTCCCCAAAACGGGCTGGAACAAGCTCAAGTATATAAACAAATGTCTAGATCGATTTCCACGACTTGTTGGTCATAGCACTAGCACATATAAGCACAATAACGCTAACCAATAACACTTTTAAGGATTTCAAGACCATTTATAACATGAACAACTCGTGGCACTCAAAAACAAGTTGTACCTTCATATTCAAAAATGGGTTTTGTAGATTAGAACATGTTATGACCCAAATTTGTTCATAAAAATGTTACTAGACACATTTAGACACAAACCCATTAACTATTAACACGAT
This sequence comes from Erigeron canadensis, assembly GCF_010389155.1. NCBI lineage: Eukaryota > Viridiplantae > Streptophyta > Magnoliopsida > Asterales > Asteraceae > Erigeron > Erigeron canadensis. The sequence goes on along the minus strand of NC_057769.1, from coordinate 14,980,780 downwards.
TTTCATTCAAAAATTGGACCAAATCATCAAGAACATAAACTTGAAAAAGTACATTTTTAATTTGATCAAAACCTCATCAAATGTTGTTGTTACCTGAGAAATGATTCAAGAAGTGTGTTTTGATTATCACAAGGATGCTAAAAGTACAAACCGTTTTGATTTAACAACCCAAAATCAAGAGATGGTCTTGTGTGTTTTAAGGTGTTTTTATGTGTGTTTTAGTGAGAGAGAGGTGAAGGAGGAAGATGATGAATAGTGGTGCTTCTCTCTCTAGGGTTTTCATTCTTTTCTATTTATACCTTCCCTAATAATAAATGAACTCAATAAATGCAAGGACTATTTGCGAACATTTTGAACTAGAACTTTTATGAACACGAACGTTTACGAACCGAACTTTAGTATTTCATCGTACTTAAACATAAATTCTTCATGTAGATCAAGAATTAAGATTAAATTGACCTTCATATAAGCCTATAATTTAGGTTTAAAGCACATCAAGAACTTAAATAAATTGAATTGTCTAGCCTTTCTAATGACGAAAGTATGATTCAAAGAACTTATTTAAATCCTTTCTAAGACGGTTGTTACAGTTGGCGTTATACGGAATGGTATAGAAGTAACTACTGGAGTACTAATGCGTAAAGGACCACCAGTTCACAATATAGGTAATGGTGATCTTGTTTCTGAGGTGGGAAGTTTACCGGTGATGATGTTTCGTGAAGCAAGTAATTCACTTCTTTGACCTTTTACAACTCCTTCAACAAAATGAGTGATCAATCTTTGAGCTTCGGGTGGTAAAGGAATATCAGAATCTGGCACATCAGTAGTCTCAAGTGATTCTACTGAGTGACATGAAGACATCATGACTGTCTCAGGATTTCCTGTTGGTTCAGGAGTATGAACAACAGTTGATGATTCGGCTTCGCAACCAGAATCTTTTGGGAAATGAAGGTAAATAACACCGGTGTCACTTAGACTTACCATTATACCCAAAGCATGAAGAGCTGACGCAACAGATCGAGCTCGAAAGAACTCAGACTGTCGCATAACTGATCTAGCTACTAGGGAACCTTCGTTCAAAGCTGGTTTGACGTTAGCAATGGAAGGATTTCCAAACAATCCTTGAGAGGGCACAATAGCCGATCTCTCTATGTTTGTTCCGGCAACATCACGTAGATGTGCAAAGGGTATCACAATAGGTGTCCTAAGGGTACTAGACACACGTGCAGAAACGAAATTCAAGAGAGGGGCAGGTGTCTCTTTATCTTCAACATTCACAGACTCTGAAGGACAATGGAATGGAGTACATGGTTTTTACCCGTGCAAAAATGAGACGTCAGTCTATTGAGAGACTTTTGAATGGCTTGTGGAAGTTTGTGCACGTGAGAGTTGGGAGCTCTCGTCTTCTATCCTAGGGCGAACACAGCATTTATAGAGGTTTGAAACTACTTGGAGGCCAATGTTTTCTTTTTGCCTTTCACCTAGCCCTGACCTCTCAACCTCTCTAACATTTTCAACTCGTCCCTTATTCCCTCCTTGTCCCTCCAGGATATGCATAATATCATCAGCAAACCAATTTGCATCATCATTAGATGCATCATCATCAGGAGTAACCACATCTTCTTGTTCAGCTTCTAGAAATCAATCATACTCAAAACGAGATTTCTTGAAGGTTTTTTGAATATTAACAAGGATCGATTTCTTTCGGCCTTGAGTATATGTCGGTGCAGAAGATTGAATAATGGATGATGAAGGTATGGTTGAAACAGATTGAGGTATTGTTGGTTGTTCAGGTGTTGTTATAGAAGAAAGAGGTGAAGATTGATAAATTGGTGATGATTGTCTTTGGGGTGATGGTGTTCTGGGTGATGGTAATCGTCTTAAACTGGTTGTTTTGGGAGGTGGTGATCGGATTAGTCTTGGAGTTTCAGACTCAGAAATTGTCTCCTCAGAAGATGTAGGTGAAGAAGGTTCAGCTGGAGTTTTTCTTTTCAGTTGTTTTCTTTTTGTTGAACTCCCCTTCTTCTTCTTTTGATGCACTTGCTTTCTTAACTTCAAAATAAACATTGTACCCTTCAGTTTCTTTCTTTTTGGCTCACTGGAATTGGATACACCCTCACCCTCACGCTCTTTTCTTTTTCTCTTTGACCCCTCACTTGGTGTCCTATGTATAGCTTGGGTAGGAACCGGGAGGCTTTCCGGTCCCAGAGCTGTTCTAATCCAGTCCAGATAAGCTTTCTTATCATCATCAATATCAAGAACCATATCAAGTAAAAATGATGGAATCAGAAAAGTATAGTTAGCAGCTCCAGAATCTCTAACATACTTGTAGAAATGAATGGTCACTTGGATACTGTCTCGAAGCCTTGAAATGCTTCTATCATGCCTGACTGCACTATAGACGATTGCTGTGAGAAATCGAATGAATGGAATATACTTCTTGGGAGCAGATACTTTGCTATTTACCAATATTATCAACTGGTCCCAAAGAAGTTGAGCAATTTCGTAGTGCTTGTTGAAAACAACACCATAGAAGATATACAACATTGGTTGTGTCAGGTTATCTATCCCTCTTGTGTATGGAGATAGGTAGTTGCTGAGGATGGAATATACATAGTACCAAATCTTTGGTAGATTTTTCAGTTTGAAATCTTTCGTCTTGGTTAAAGGACCTTCATAACCAAGAGAGATCAAGGCAGCAAACATCTCTTCATTTGTCTCAAAAGTATCAAAATCAGCATGTCCATTAGAGTTTGCTTCAGGAAGTCTTAAGATCCTTCGGAAATCATCAAGATTGAACTCGAACTCATAAGTTCTATCACCAAAATGCAATTGATATTGAAAATAGCCTTGGCGACGAAGTTCAGGAGATTTAATTTTGGCTTTGGCTCTTGAGCTTGATGGATCTTGAGGTTGAACAAAAGTAATGGATCTCCACATATCATAAAGATAGACTTCAGCTAAGTCTTGATCAATGATAAGTGCATATTTGAGAAGATGATGAAGAAGTATTCTTGGAACAATCGGAAAACCAGGAGCAACAAAAGGATCAAATGGTGCTCTGTTATTTCTCATATTACTTGTGTTTTCGGCAACAAGTATTTCTTCAATCAATTCGTTTAGAGCAACCTCTTCATCATGTTCAATAACTTCTTATGGATCCATTTTTGTTATTTTTTTGGTTTTAAGACATAAAACAATTTAACGCACACATAAATTAAAGTTTGAATAGCAAATAACAAGGTTCACTCAAATGATTTATATAAAATACAAAGAGGTTCACAAAGGCGATCAACTCAGTGTATTCTATATAAATAACTTGATATGAGAAAATTAACACAGAATAGTCAAATACATATTTCCATATATAAACTTACAAAGAAGTTCACAAAGGCGATCAATTCTCGGCACTTTTATATATTTTCATATGTACATAATTTTGAAATTTAGGTATAATCATATAAGTACAAGATATTTGAGAATAGTAAGAAAGTACACAAAGGCGTTCGATTCCTCGTATTTCAAATATGTTGCAATTATATGACAATACAAAGCAATTTGTCACACCATAAGAAATTTAAGAGAGAAAAAAATTTGAAAGGAAAAAATATTTTTGAAAATTTTTTCTAAGTATGGAAAGCCTGATAAGATCGTCCTGAGGTTGAACTCAGGTTTGGAAAAAAAATATGACTTTGCAGACAAGTACACAATGCCAGGACGATTGAGGTTGAACTCAGCTTTTGAAAACAAGACGACTTTGGTGAAGATCCTCTAATCATTTGTTGAAAAGTTCCAAGTATGGAAAGGAAAGTGGGACGATCTTGTTCAAGATCGTCTTAAAAAATTGATCTGTTGAAAAGATTTTGAAGTGAAGGAAAGGATTTTGAGACCATCTTGGCAAGATCGTCTTCAAAACAAAGTGATGAAAAACTTCACTTCTTCTTTTGAAAAGTTTCTAACACTTAGAAATATAAGTTGAAATCATGTCAATTTCTGGAAACATTGGGCATGACCTCCCCTTATATTAATAAGTATTAGTTGTAAGCAAACCAATCACTTACGAGTTTAGTTACCCATTCAATTTGATTTTCAAAAACATTCAACATCCACGCAGCGAACAGACCCTAGAACGATCCTGACAAGATCGTCTTGGTCTCAGTCTCAGGGGTTATAAGGAAAACACATATATGGAACTAAGACGGTCTTGGCAAGATCGCCTGATTTCCAAGTCATTTTGGAACCAAGACGATCTTAAATAAGATCGTCTCAGAACAAAATAACTTGAATTTAAGAGAACTTTGCCAAAATCATTTTATTCCCAACCAGTTAATCATCAAAGCACAATCTTAACACAAAATGATTCATATGAACATTTAAGCATGGCAAGACACTAATTTGAATCATAGTAACCAAAATCTAACTACTCAAATCACATAAATCAACCAAAATAACCTAGATCAATTCAAAGATCGTCCTAGGTTATCATCTTCACAATAACAGAGTTGCATTTTTTTTGAATTTTCAAAATCATAACTTTAGGCATTTGAACATGTAAAAATCATACACACATAACCTAAACATGCTTCTAAAACATTCCAACATCACAGAATCATTAACAGATGCATAGAATTCGAATAAAATTGAAAAATGAGATCTACATTCAAGTTTAAATTCCTACCTGAAGAAGTGATTAGATGATAACGATGTTATGGAATGAAATGATCAGTGTGAAAATGGCAACACAACCCTTACCTTGTTTTAATGATCAACACAATTTGATTTTAAAGTGATTTGAGAGAGAGAGACTGTGTGTTTTACTGGAAAATGAAATGGATAAAAATAAAAATAATTTCCCTCCTTGTTGATGAAGACACAGATCGGGTCAAGGGTGCTTGACCCGTTTGGAAAGAAATGGACTCAAAAAATCAATTGGGCTCCTTTTTTTTTTAAATTGGGCTTAAGGATTTAGGAAATGAAAATTGGACTTAAAACACAAAAAATTTATTGGACACAAAACAATCAACGAAATAATTTTTATTTTTGATTTTCTAAAATTTATCAATAAGTTCCTCTTCAAATAGTGCAAATACACAAACTTCCCCTAGATCCATGAATTATCCTTTTTCTCCCCCTCAAACATTGCATGATATTTAAGCACATTGCAAATAAGCATAGCATCAATGTTTGACAGACAATGAATGAAAGAGAAAGAGATGAAGGATTTGTACAAAACATGTAGAGGCAAGTAAGTGCATTGGTAATGAGCACTTATTTGAGACTGTTTCTTTGAAAAGAAACTTATTCCAGAATCATGTGTTGAATAGCATCCAAGATAGGAATACTAAACACAGACCTTTATTACCTGCAAAACACAATCAAGTTTTTCTAGGTACCCACCTTTGAATGGGTCCTTTTGGAATCAACAATCAAAGGTTTGGAAATCTCAGTAGAAGATTTAGAATTTATTACAGACCATGTGGTGCTAAATTACTCAAATTTGAAATAAATTTCCTATTAGGAACTTTATTCTTGTAATCATTAGCTATTCAACTTCTTCTAACTGGTGATTTAGCAGACACTTGTGTTTTAGTATAGCTAGTAGATTTTATCAATGATGATTTAGAAATCCACTTACGTTTACTAGCTAAGCTCTTCTCTCCTGTAACAAATAAATTCTTAGAATTAGTTCGAGGAGTTAAAAACACATTTTGATTGTTGCTTTGCTTGGTGGAAGATTTGATGTTCTGTTTCTTTGGGGTTCCAACAGTGAACCAACCATATTGATCTCTATAACTAGTTATACCACTAGATGTATCTTTTCTTAGCAAGGCTTGGCTAGACTTAGACATCTTAAGTAAAGAACTAGATGGAGAGATAGCTTTAGAAGCAGAGGTTCTAGAAACAGATGAAATATCAACTTTGAGCTTTAAGGTAGGAGGAATGGTCTTTTTACCTTTGACAGCTGAAGCAGGCTGACCTTTGGGAGAATAAAATGAAGTCGGAGCAATTTTAGATTTAGATTCCTTCTTTGGTTCAACTTTAGGCTTTTTGGGTGAAAGTTTTTCAAGTTCTTTTTCAACTTCAGGTGCAAAAACATGATCAGTTTCCACAAACGTATCAAATTCTTCAACAGAAAGATCTGGATAAGTAAACTGTAAATCTTTTATTTGAACTTCAGGTTTTAAAACAGTTTTGTTAGTTAACTTTTCAATCAATGTTTTTGCTTTAGCCTTAAGGTCAGTAGGACTCTCAATCTTTTGCTCTAATTTCACTTTATTTTGGTCAACAGGGGTAGTCACAGGGGTATCAAAAGAAATTATCTTCTTGAAAGAGGCAAGATGTTTAGCTTTCAAAGCTTGAACTTTCTCTTCAATTTGAAAGAATGATGATAGCATCGAGGTAGACATATCATGAATCTCTTGAGGAGAGATGCTATCACTCTGCAGATCTTTGTTTGAACTCTCACTCACATTGGATGGAGTGGAGCAATCAATAGAAGCTAGATCATGCAACTTTTTGGTAGGGGTGGTCTCACTTACTTTTGGAGAATGATCTTGAGTTTTCAGATGTTCAATGACTCTTTGTTGAGACTCAATCTTTTGTTTTAAACCTTCAATTTCTTTTTCCAATATGGTAGTTGGAATATAAAATTTTTGTGAAACTGGTTTTAAACAATCTTTTTGAGAATCAATTTCAGGAATTGAAATGATGTCTATTTCTTCTAACTCATAGATGGATCTCTTATGAGTTTTCTTGTATGTGTCATTAATAGCAACATAATCAATCTGAATTGGTTTTGGTCTTTCAACACATCTGACTCAAAGTCATCCTCAGATGGTCTGTTAAACTCTTGAATCATGCCAAGTCTAAGACATCTTTCATCATACAGTGGACCAAGGTCTTCTTTTTGGATTTTTTCCAAGTGTGTTGGGTTCTCATAACCCAAACCAAGAAGAAGTTCTGATCTATCAATATTTGATTTATTGTGATAAGCAGTGAAATTCAAAAGAGGATTTTGTTCAATTTTATAGATTTTTTCTTGATAAAACAAAACATTTGTTTTCAAATCCTCAACTTGTTTTTGAAGATTTTCAATTTCAACTCCTTTGAGAAAACAAGTACTGTTTAGATCAGAAATCTGTCTTTCATGTTTTTCACAGTTGGGTCTAAAATCTTTCATTTTATTTTTGAAAAACTCAACATCAACTTGTCTTGCATTTGCTCTTATCCATTCATTGGTTTTCTCAAGCTTTAAAGTCTCAATGGTTTACTTGAGTGAATGGACAGTCTTTTCAAGATCTTGACATTTGTTAGTCAAATGAGCATTGGGTGAAACAACTTGAGAATTGTTACATGACAAATGCATTTCTTTCAAAGAATCATAGTTCACTTTGAGAGCTTCATGAGCTATTGAGAGTTCTGAAAAATCTTTATTAATTTTATCAAACTCTTGTTTAGCCATTTTCAAATTGTTTTTCAAAGTAAGATTTTGCTTTGTCAAAGTAGCAGCAACTGTTTAGACAGACAGGTAATCATCTTTGGAAATGAATTCTACCTCACTTGTTGTTGCTTGTGAAGTAGTTTGTGAAGGAATGGTTGTTGAAGTATCAGAAGTCATCAAGCATGTAGGATCTTCAGAATCAACAAACTTTGTTAATTCATCCCATATCTCCTTGGAATTATGATCATGATTAACAGCAGAGAAAATCTCATCAGGAAAAGATTGATAGATATAGGATTTAGCTTGCTTGTCAGCTTGAACTCTTGCTTTTTGACCATCACTCAGTTGCTCATTTGTAAGAAGAACTCCATAGGGATTTTTGAATTGAGTTGGACCTTCAAGAATTGATTCTCTAATGAAGACACCATTTGGTTTGATTTCAAGAAAATTCATGAATTCAATTTGCCATTTGGCATAAGAATCTTTATGAAGAATTGGAGGTCTGATGATTGACATCATTGGATCAATGTTAATTATTGTCATTGAAATGAATGAACAATGATTTGGACAGAATGAGGTTATGATCTTAGAATTGTTGATCAAAACCAATCTCAAAGAGATTAGTTACTCAAGAAAGTGTGTGATTCCCAATCACAACAGCTTCAAATGATCAAACCATAACACACTGTTCACACGGAACCACAAATGTTAGGACGATCTTGAAGAAGATCGTCTTAACAACAATGCCAGAAAAATACTAGGACGATCTTAAAATGAGATCGTATTAGAGTCAATTTTGTGAAATGATCTTTTGGAGATCGTCTTAGGGTAAAAACTGATTTTTGGAAATCGTCTCAAGGGAAAACTGCTTGAACAGCAGAAAAGACAAAATAGTTGATTAGATCACTATTTTGCTTGTATCTCTCTCAATTTTGAGAGTTAGAACTTGATCCAAACACAAAAATTCTCAGTATTCGATTGCATACAACCCTAGCAACAAAGTTATAGCTCAAATCAACTCAAACTGAAAATTCAAAATCTCATCAACTTTCCAAAAATTTTAGATTATGATCAAAACAATGAATTGGATTCTGAAATTTGACAGGATGATTTTTGAGATGATTTAGAATGTATCTGTGAACAAAAACAAAATAATTGAGTGAAAATTGATGGTGAATTTGTGAAGAACAAAAACGGTTTTGGTGAAGAACACGAAATTGAAAATTTGATCAAAATTAGCTCAAATCTGTATGAAATTTCACAAATGATATATCACTAGAATCGTAATCAAAATCCTGAACGATCGGTGAACAAATTTCAGCTTGAAATTAACTATATCAAAATCCCACAGATCGTTGGTAAGACAATCTTGAGATAAAAACTATTTTCGAATGAAATTTCAATGAATTTAGCAAAAATTGAGCAATGGATCGTCAACAGATTGTTGTTTTGTTCTGATACCACATGTAGAACAATGCTAAATTCGTGTTACGATGCGGAAGTAAGGTGACCAACAATGGTGGAAGTGTGTGTGTTAGTGTGTGTTCTTGAGAGAGAAAAATGTGCGTGTAGAAAGCTTGATTGATTGATCAGGGAAAGTGTTTTTGCTTTTTACAAAATGTTAAGGTTTGAGGGGTATTTATACTCTAAGTATATTACAAAAGTTCCCCCTCAACCTTTCAATAAGTACACAAATTACAATGTTTGGAAATACAACTAAGCACTAATTTATATTTCTAACACTTCCAGTATAGATCAACTATATTGTCATGTCCTTCATCAATTATATTTGCAGATACAACAAACCTTAACCTTGCAACATTCCTTGGATCATCTGGACTATTTCTAACTAGATTATCTCTGTGATGTTCCACTTCAGCTATAGGCTCAACTTGAAGTTCTTCATTAAAGACTTGATCGAAATCATAAGGTATGTCAAACAACCTTTTCTTATCGACTTCCGAAGAAATTAGTTCTCCTTCTTCCAGATCTTCATCATTGATACTATCGAAATCATCATCAACAACATCAATACCATCCAATGCGCCTATTTGAATCTTATCTGCAATTTTAATAGTTCAAATATACAAAGACAAAGAGCATAAAACATATAAGTCAAGACATAATAATTAGTATAAATACATAAAAGAAATTAAAATAAGTAATATTATACCATAAATATAATGTAATCAGACATCAATATTTATCTTATAATCTTTATCTATTTTAATTTATACAAATGTTATATCATAAATATAATGTAACAACATAGAACATTAATATTTATCTTATAGACATTATCTAAGTACAGAAATCATTAACACTAAGGTAGATAATCTGAATCTTCAGGATCATCAGAATCATCTTGTTCATAGCCAGACGACATGCGATTTAAAATCCTTAGTCGTCTTCTCTCTCTCCAATGACGATCTGAATCTGACCATTGATCACTATCAAGGTCTATATCAGTTTGATTAACCTCTATGCTAAGATTCTCCCATACTTTAGATTCTGCTTCAATAAGATTATGAGGATCATTGGCGAACTTTTCTCGAATCTCCATTTCTTTTCTATTTTGTTCCGAGTTCACTCTCCGTGGATTGTGATAATCAGGACTCTTAGAATCAGAATTGGATTTACCTGAATTGGAATTTTCCTCATCTTCAGTTGATTCTGGACCATCATCAGGATCTAAATCTAGAGCAACCACCACAGCTTTTCCTTTATCCTGAGTCCCAGATGTACTAGCACCAGCTGTACCAACAATCTCTAACAGGCCTGTCTTGGCGACTCCCCCTAAATATCTGCAGTCTTTGAACTAATCATAGGATCATCAACAACATCTTGACCTTGACCCTAATTATCCAGCTCACCAATATTTGGTTTTCCTTGGTTTGGATCTTGAGCTGGATCTTGATCTTCATGATCATCATCTCTAGTCTTATTAGCTAGCTCATCATCCTTACAACCATCCTTATCTCCCCTTGAGCCAAGAATTGGTCAAGTCTAGAACGAAGAGAATGAACAAGAGCAGTCATTAAGTCCATCTCTTCTTGATGCTTAGCAGCTTGGAGCTTTAGTTGACTCTCCAAAGTTGTAACCCTCATCTCTAACATCTTCTTCTCAGAAAATATACGACTCAGCTACACTTGAACATGCAAAACTGGACGTGAAGTAGAAGCAACATCAGATGTAGAGGCAAGCTGTGGCATTGTAGCTTCAAACGAAGGCATACGAGCACTGAGAGTTCCCGATGGAGTCATCTGAGGCTTTTGCAGAGATGCCAACAGATGACTCATGACAGTAAAAACAGGAACTTTCGCTTGGATAGGAGTAGAAGAAGGCCTAGGACCAGCAACTGTCAGCTCTGGCTCTTAACGAACTGTAGACTCCGGAGCAGTAGGAATCGTAACAGTTGTAGCCTAAGTGACAATATGAGGTTGAGAACCAATTCCTCTTATTACAAACCTGGTTCTCAGCCTTTTCTCTCCAACTGAAATACCAGCAGAAGTAGCAAACACCGAAACAGGAATATCAGAAACTGAAGCTCTAAAAGCAATAACTGATGGAGTAGCTTGAGATAACTCCATAGCAGCATGATATTCAGCAAACTCTCTATCAACTTCAACCTGAGATCGCTGAGTAGTTTGTAATCTCTCCATAGCGTCAATCCCTTTTCCTTATCTTCTTCTTCTTTTTGGCAGTCTATCTACCTCTTCTTCATCTTCTTCTGAGTCATCACCAGCATTAACAGTAACTGGTAGCTTAGAAGGACCAACATCATCACCAACTGGAGCAGAAGTAGAAGTAATATCTCCAGAAGTTGGTGGAACAAGATTTGCGGGATCATCAACATCCTGCATAAGAGCATCCACATCTGGATCATTCTCCAGATCTCCAGCATACAAAGGAACATCATTGAGTCCCTCAAATTGATCAGCTCGCTATTCTTGAGGATTATCTTGAGCCTGATCATCATCATCAGCAGCAACAAGGTCATCATCTTCCCAACCTTGTCTAGGAGCAACATAGTTAGGAGTGATAAGATGTCCGAACAATGGTGGATTGGCAACATTATCAGGAACACCATGACCTACAAAGCGTTTCATACTCTTAACAAACACTTTAGGATTCAGACGACCCAAATTGAAAGTAGGACCATCAAATGGTACATCTGCTATTCCGTGCCGTATGATTATCATCACAAATCTTGGAAACAAAAAGAACTTCTTATCGCTTCCAAAAGCTCTCATCCGATCCGATCTAATAAAAATAAATGGCAGTTTCATTATGGTAGTATACCAGCCACCTGTTCTGGAACTGGAAAACTCCTTAACAAAATTATCATATATGTACTGAGAAAAGCTGTAAGGCTTGTTCAGTACTAGAGTAACCATCTGAGAAGCACTAAAAATATGAAGCTAATCATGACCTGTACTTCGATGACTAATGGACCTCAGCAAGTAGTAGGCAAGCAATCTCCATTTGCCTATAAAACGATTCTTGCGATAAGGATGAGTAAAATCACCAACATATCCCATACACCTGAGAGCACCTACAAAAGCTTTCTTCAAACTCAACAGGACCTTGCCCCATATCATCAGTACCTAAGTCCAAAATAGTCCTTAAGTCTCCAGTAGTAAACTGAATGTTACGTCCAGCAACAGTAGTGCGAATCATAGTGTGATCACCAACTTGCACCAATCTGACGGAGTTCCAGAATTCAGTAATGAGACTTATGACCAACGGAGGATTCTTGGTCAAAGAAAATTGAACACGAGAGCGTGCGAGATACTAAAGGACACCGTGAAACTCTGGTGTGCATCCCGACTGAGTAAGGCTGAGATCAATCGTAGCATCGTGCTCCTTGACGAACACTCGAGCATTAGCACCTTGTCCTGCTATACATGCACAAAACAATTGAAAAACGACAAGAAAAGTAAAACAAAATTAAAAATGTCAAAAATTCACAAGTATGCTTCGCAGTGACGTCATCACGAGGAGAAACTCCTTCATGTGATGTCAGCACGAGCTGATATTCGAATCCAAGAAAAACATCTCCATTCGATGTTAAAATCGATCAAAATCAATAAATAACATCAACTTGGACTTGTTTTTATGAATTGTATGCCCAGAAACTCAAATCAAAATCGATTTATTTGAACAAGAAGTGACATGGTCTTCGTGTTCTTCATCTGCTTCATGTGAATTATGACCGAACCATAAGTTCTTTAATTAATCTTGGTTTTAGACATGTTAATGTGAACTTTTGTTAGATTTAAGGTGTACAAACATCAATTAATCCAAATATAAGTCCAATTTTAGTCCAAGTCATCAGAAATTGAAGATCTAAAAGTCCAATTCGTCCTTGTTACTATTCACGTGAAGAAGAAGTCAAATTTTGGGTAGCATAACGACTTGTAATCGATGATTTTCATAGTTAAAACATCAATAATCTATCCTAGATCATGAATTTACCAACAAATATGGATAAATAACATGAAAAGATGATAAAAGCAATCAAATTAGGGACGAATGAATAGTTCGCGCGAGGGAGACGAGTTCGTGTGGTAATTTTAGGGTAAATTTACGATAATGGTAATTAACTAAAAGTAAAACCCGTATATATATTTGAATCCTCGTGGGCCGGGCCGAAGACTAACTTCGTGGGCTTCACACTGACGTCAACGCGAGGCATGATGATGTCAGCACGGACGAATTTGAGTTTAAAATTCACACGAGCTGCACACTTAGCTAAATTTCATAAATTTTTCAAAAATCTTAATAAAGAAAAATTACGACTTTCAGAAAACATAAACCTGTAGATACTCGTTACCAAAAACCTGTATCTGCTCGAATATGCAATTGTACCAAAAATCATCCGTACTAACATGTCATCGAAATAATGTATCCAATGAATCTTACATTATAAACTTGACATAAAATCGATCATTTCTTCATTGATGTTTAAACTTAAGAGATGCAAACTTAACAGATGCAAACTTACAAAGAAACAAATTCAATGTATAATGCATTACGAATCAAATTATCATATCAACAACCTATCACTTTACGTCTTAGGTTGTGATCTTGATAACACAAAATGATTTACATGAATACCAATGTTTCACGTAAATGAGTTTTCCCAGAAAATTATACTACATGATGCATTCCGCACTTTCATAGTCGAATTGGTCACGATTTGATTGATCCAACTGCACTTTCAAGAATGGAAATGAAATTTGATAGCTATTTCCTGCACACTTAACAAACTTCATCAATGCATCTAAAACAACATAACATAAATATGCAAAACAATCACAATCTTAACCAATTGATCTAAAATCTAAGGCAAGTCCAATCTTTGTCAAGCATACTTATCAACAAAAAACAATTGAAATTTTAAAATTTTATTTGAAACACATTCACAAAAATCATTTCATTTTCTAATCTTTAAACAACTTATGTCGATATTAGAAAATCTATCTTTTAAAACATATACCATAAGCAACAAGACTCATACAATTCACTAAGAATTATAATTTTCTATGGAATCATCTGATAGTTATTACATCTCTCGTGCAATAAGAACTAGTTTGACACACAAACTGACACTTATGACAATAATAAAAATAAAAAAAATAAAAATAAAACAAAATAAAGCAAAATAACTAAAATACTTTGATTATTTACAAGAAATCTTAAATTTCTGCAGATTAGATCAGATTAGCATTTACATAAGCCTGCAGTGAGAAATAATTCTCTTATTATTAGTTATGAACAATGACCTAAAAACGATTACCGGTATATTTGTCCTCTTAAACACTCGGTACTTCAAGTTTCCTTTGAGTTGTGACACTTTCAACATACCCTAGCCAAGGACAGTCACCATGTAACCCGAGTAGCCTAATATGCCACTGAATAGTTTGCGAACTTATGTGACTCACATTTAGATATACTTTCGTAATTGATACAAGCACTAAGATAACAATTATCCAATATATATTCAAAATCATCCTTAAACAAACCATGAAACACTTTTTAGATTACTACATTTAATATCATGTGATTCAACATTATTTGCTTTTGCATTTCATTATTTATAAGGAACCCGTGATTTTCTATGAGACCCATGTAGCGAACTTTCTGACAACCTATCCCAAGTTGGAAGCTCTAGGTAGGCTAGGTATACAAAGACACCCCGAGGACATACTTGTCCGAATCTCAAAGACCACATTAGCCCCTTAATTAACATTCATTTCATTTGCATAAACAATATCACATTTAACGTTCATGCTCATGATTTGTAGAGATTTTTGCCTACCTATTGAATAAATCCTATAATAATGCTAGATCTTTCACAGAATTTAAGGACTAGATCAATTCATTACTGAAAGGCAAGCATTCTCAGCCATATATTTAAATATGGTTCCCACAAGAACATTGTATAAATTAAGTTCAGATTGAAGGAAACCTTGGTACTTTGTGCCTACCAATATATCCCAAATTGTAATCACTAAACTAAGTAGTTATATTACGATTAAGCAGGCTTAAAAGCTAAGTATCCTCAGATCCAATCATCTGACAACATCAACTTAAATCTTTATCATATTTCTTTTGATTTTCTGATTTTTCTGATTTTTCTGATTTTTATGATTTTTATATGACACTAAGAACTCTTTTTGTATCTTTATGACTCTAGCTATTTACAGACACAAACTTACAAAATTAGTTCTTTAAGAGATTTAATATGAGTCAGCATTCTTCATCCCATTGAGAAGAATTAATTTCTCAAATCGAGTCTTATCAAATGCTTTGGTATACAGATCAGCTAAATTATCATCGGTTATAACCTTTTCCAAATGAATTAACTTCTTTTGTGCACAATCACGCAAGAAATGATGTCTAATATCAATATGCTTAGTGACCTTATGCATGACAAGGTTATTAGTAATATCTATAGCTGACTTATTGTCTACTCTAATAGGAGTATCAAGAAAATTCATACCGTAATCACGAAGTTGTTGCTGAATCTACAATACATGGGAACAACAGCTACATGCAACCATATACTCTGCCTCACATGAAGACTGAGCAACACATGTCTACTTCTTGCATTGCCACGATACTAATCTTCCTCCTAAAAACTGACAACCTCCAGTCGTAGACTTCCTGTCATTGTTACAACCGGCAAAGTCCAAATCAGTATATGCAACTGTAATTCCACCTAACAAGATGTACACGAGATCAAGATATAACAAGATATAAAGTTAGACAATAATAATCTCAAGTTATATCAAGTAACCCGACTGGCAAGTAAATCGAAACTAGATAGGACTAGTTAGAGTTACGATCCAGGTAATGGATAAGAGTAATAAAGTATAATTGCTTGAAACTATATAAATTACTAAATATAATCAAGTATTATGGCAATGAGTCGAGATGTATTTTTCAATGTATCTTATTTATTGTTATAAACGAAATACAAGAGTTGTTGCGGAACAAAGATAATCACACTTGTGAAAGTATCTAAACAACCCAGAAATACAAATGATCTATGTAACGAGGAATTACTCGTAAGAATACTTAGAGTAATATCACACGTTGCAATTGCCAAAGTTCCAAGCAATATTGCAAGTGTGAGAAGTCTTATATTTATAGGCAAACATGTCCTGATGACATGGCAATATGCCGTACTAAATATGGTTGGATAGATTCGTGGGACAAATCCATAACATGCTTGTTTAAGGTAAAGGATGTAAGTTTCTTGATGTGACTTGACATACTTTATTCCCAACCTTTTTGCTAAAACTTTCCCAATCCCAGGTTGATAGTAATTAACCGGGTAAAGGTAGTTAAAGCTGCAAAAAGACTTTCCTCGTAATCAGTGAAAAAGTGTTGTAAGTACTTTTTCACTGAGCCTCTTCAGATTCAACTTTAGGTAAGATCTTCTCTGAGCTCTGCTTCTGAGATGATCTTCTTCCTCAGTCTTTAGTCTTTGACTTCCGTCTGAATGTCTTCAGTGTTGGTTGATTCTGAATCTGAAGTGAAGCTTCAGTGAGCTATATTCTGAATGACTTCAGAATCCTGAGCAAGCATTCTTCACTGAGCTTCAACTATTTTGAACAAATTATACTTAGTTGATTTTTGACCTAACAAATTCCCCCTATTTGTTCTAAAATACTTCATGTATTTTAGACTTCTATCTATACAAGTTTGTATGTCTAAAAATACAAGTTTTTGTTTAAGTTGTAAAAATATTTCTAAGGACATCTCATAGATCACGATGCCTTAAGAAAAATTTTCTTGTTTGTTTTCTAACTTAAACTATTTTCTAATAATATGATGTAACTTGCAACTATATAGAAGATACTGAGATGATTGTTCAGTTACAAGTACAGAAATGAAATGAAATGAAAAATATTTACAAGTACAAATATTTACAAAGAGATACACTACTTCTTCGCAGGCCTTGAGCCAGAAGGACCTTCAGTAGCTTTTCTCTTAGGAGAGCTGATCTTTCCAAATAGTCTTTCCTCCATCTCAACCTTGGCTTTCATTTTCTGTTGGATCTTCAGCATCCAGGCGCCATTTAGATGAGACTTCGGTTTTCCCTTCAGCGCATTGATCATCTCCTTATGCTCAGAATACCCAAACTTATGCACCGATACTTGTTCATATTCTTCTTCAGCTCTACCTTCTCTTTTTACAGTCAGATTAAACAGCTTCAGACCATCTTCCTTCAGAATTTGCACATCCAAGATCTTTGCAGGATGACACCTGTGTTTCATGTAGTAATCATAGCAATCCTTCTCATGTTTATCCTTTACCTGAGCAACTTCTTTGGAAATGGGTATGAATGTAGAGAGGTCAGCATCTCGAGCATTTTTCCTTGAAGACCTTGGGCCAGTAAGTTTGGGCTTCTGGGGTGGCCTGCAGATTTCCTTTTCAGCTTTCAGAACACTGGACATTATTTCTTTCTTTTTAATCTCCATCTCTTTCTTTCTATTCTTTATCAAATCTTCAATAGATATCTTGAAAGTGAGATGGTCCAGTTTCTGTTCTAAGGGAGAATACTTCATCCCATATTCATACTCTGCCATATCCACCAATGCCTTCTGCACTCTTGCGTCACGCTTGATCTTCAGATATCTTTCTTTTGTAAGACCAAGAGCTGCAGCATCAACCAAATCAATGGTACCCATTGCCAAGTGTTGGGCCCTATCTTTTTCTTGAGTCTCTCTCCACATTATGAACTGATTGGAGACTTGTCTCTGAAGGGCTTCCAACTTCTTCTGATCAGCTTCTAAGTCTGGCAATGGATAACCATGCTCATCCATATTCTCACCAACCACAAAGCCAGAGTCCTTGGCCCCCTTTTTCTTTGGCTCCTCAACCATCTTAGCTTTGCCTTTATCTTTCCTTGCTGGTTCAGATGGTTGAGGTTCAGAATGTACCCTTGGTTGTTCCCCCTCAGATCCAGATGTCCTCTTGGTTGCTTCAATTAGTTCTTGAGAGCTGGCCAGCAACCCAATTGGCACATCACTTCCCCCTTTGGGAATCTCCGCAGGCATCCTTGCATATAATTCGATGGCCTTTTGCATGCCCTGCAGAGGTTCCCAATTCTGCTGGGAAATACTATCAGAAATCCCCTTAGACATAGTTGCAAACTGAGCTCTCAGTCTGAAAGTAGAGTTCAGATTAAGCTTCTCATGCTCCAGCACTTCCTTCAATAACCCCTTGTCTTCATCAGATAACGCACCAGAGGGAGGAGGAGTAACAACTTCAAGAGTTTTCTTGAGCAGGGCCAGGATTTCATTCAGTTGCTTTGACTGATTCTGAACTTGTTTATCAAGAGTTGACACAGAGTTTTTCATTTCAGTTACAGCCCTGTCAACCTTGTCATTTGTTGCTTTAGAGACTTCAGAAACCAGCAACCTGACCCTCTCTTCAACTTTATCAGCCACCGACACTGAAATCTGAGAAATGAGATCTTCAGAAAATATAGATTTCAGTGTCGCAAAAACTTTATCACCAACTGAGGCACCAAGAGAGTCTTCATCAACACTTGGCTTTTTCACCAACTCACCTACTTCCTTTTCAAGTGCCAAGAAAGAGTTTTGTATCATTAATAACCACGATTGCAGATTCGCAACTACTGAACTCTGCACATCCCTCTTGGTCAACTTGAAGGCTTCACCAATCGCCCTACTCAACCCATTGCAAGATGACACCAATTCATGCAACTTTCCAACCACTAAGCTCTCATTAACTGCTATCCTTGTGAATTCAGTACCCATAACATCCTGGGCATCCTTCAAATCTGCTAGAGACTTAGTGTTGGCAGCTAGAGATTTTGATAAGCCCTCAACCTGAATGAGAAGGTTTTGGACTGCAGTTTGTGACTTTTCTAGCTGAGCTTCCATGCTAAGAGGTGCAGCAATTGAAGTGGAAGCTGAAGCAACAAATGGAGTTGTTCTGATGCTTGCTAGAGATCTTTCTAAGATTCTTTCTGAGGGACCATCAGACTCGGTCTTAGAATCCAGTTCTTTCTCTTGTTCTCTTGGCAGATCATAAGTTCTCCTTGGTGGAACATCATGGATTTGAGGGTTAAGGAATTGAAGAGGTGGTTGAAAGACTGCAGAAGTGACATAGGCAGGAGTTGTGCCTTGAGGAAATAGAGGGTGTTGATGAGAAATTGGTGGTGGTTGATACGGTGGATCGAGATCAATGAATTGTTGTTGTTGTTGTGGTGGTGGTGGTGAATCTGGTCCTTCAAAATGAATGAGGGTTGGCTCAGAATCTGAAAGATTCTCCCTCAGTAACTCTTCATCAAAAACGAAATCTTCGAGGTTTCCCTCAGGTAGCTCATCTTCATCCCAGACATTTACATTCTGGTCAGATATGCTCTTGTCTAGATTCCCAGAATCCAGACCAGCACCCAGTTCAGCAGCTGCTTCAGCAGGTGCATCGTTACTGGTCAGAGATGGGACTGCTTCAGACGATACCAGTTGTGCCTCAGTAACTCTTGTGCTGGATCCAAGAGTCTCATCATCGGCCGTAGACTTAGAAACCTCCATTCCTCTGGGTATCACCTGAGAAACATCAAAAGTTTGTGCAAGCAAAGAGTGTAAGATTTGTGAAGTTACAGGGAGTGCATGTGCAGACACAACTTCTAATGTGTGTTGGGCTGACACACCAATATCTTCACCATCTCCTCCTAAAGAAGTTTTGGAGATGGCTGCTTGTAGGTTTCCCATTTGACCTTCTTCTGAAACCTGTTTTGAGGTTTCAGAAGGCTGAGCTTGGGTACTAATATCCTTGGGTTGTAAGGATGGCCTAAAAGAACGCAGTGTTAATAAACCCTTTGGAAATCCTGAGGAGTCTTTTGAAAGATCCTTAGGTTGGTCAGTGGAAGATGAAGGTGGCAGGGTAGAACTTGTTTTGGGTTTAAACAAGTGTAGCGTATTGCCACTAGATCGACTGGTGGGTCTCACATTTTTTTGTGACCCGCCCAATGACCTTTCTGAGCCAGCCGGTCGTGCTGTGTCAGTTTTAAAGTTGTTACTAAGTACCTGAAGCATAGCAGGGGATAGTTCAGGTTCGTCCTCAGATTCGGTCATCTTGGAGAGGTCCTTACAAAATTCAGTCTGAGAGCTTTCCTGAAGGACGTCAGTATATCGTTCTCCCAGAATCGCCAAAAAACAAATACTCAAAAATCTGGGGAAGGCAATATGTATGCTCCTCTTCCCCTTCAACTTAGTCAACAGCTGAGCAAACAACATCTCAGCAAAATCTACCTTCATCCCGTGCCACAAATAGTAGCCCATCTCAACCTGAATCAAAGAGATTTGATCCAGTCCTCCACTATTCCCTCCTAGACACTCTACAATCTGTGTCCAGAAGTATCTCCAGCACCCCTTGAAACCCGCAATGAAGATGTGGCCAGACGTCTTCAGATTGCCATCATCATCAACGATCTGGTTGTGGCCAGTAACCAGCAAAACTTCCCTGAAGTTCACCCCTTTTTGTCTTTTCGTGTACGGGGTGTTGGGAGGCAAATAATTCAGCCTCAGTGCCTCCCTAAAACCGTCAAGCGTCAATACGCACTTCACCGTACCCTCCTTCAGCGTGAAGGCTATTGACTTCTCATCTTTGGCAACTTCGACCGTATACCAAAACTCCAACAAGTATCGATGGTATAAACACTCTGGGTCAGCAGTAAGAGCGTATGAAAGGGGACAGCGTTGAAGAAACGCATTTAATCTGCCCATAAGCCCTTCAGATTTGGCATTAAAGGCTGCTTTAAAGTTGTTCATATTAAAACGAATGGTTTTAGACTCAAAGTCTTTTGGCCATTGAGAGCTGGGCTTAACAGCAGATTTAGGTGGAGAATATTCAAAAGCAATGAGTGTTTTGGGTTCTTTGACGGATGATGAGGAAGCCATTTTAAAAGGAGATAGAATGAAATGAAGAAAAGGAGATGAAAATGTGTTAAGAAATTTTAAGGTTGGAAGTTATGAAAAAGAATGAAATGAATATTGAATACTTGAGAGAATGAATTGAATGTTTGAGAGAATGAAAGAAAAATATGATTGGGAGTAAATGAAAAATGAAGTAAATGAAAGAATGATTGTGGAAAAAGGTATATATATTTTCAAAGAAATTCAAAGGATTTTCAGTTGAAAATAGATAAAAAGATTTTGGAATTCAAACTCAATAAAAAAATAATGATATTTTATTGATGGTAATTTTGATCGGGTTTGAAGTCCGAAATAATTTTCGGCGACACGTCCGCATTAAATGCAACAACGGCCATGACCCCACTTTTTCAAGAAAAATTCAACCATTTTAAATGCAAAAGCAATTATCATTTTCCTTTACGGTGCAAGTAGTATGACACGTCAGCAAAAAGGTATCCTGGAACAGTAAAAAAATCACGTGTCCACTTGCCAGCTAGGTATCCATTGTGTAATAAAAGGTTTTGATGGACTTCAGATTGAATAATTTAAAATTCTGAGAGAGGTTAAGGAAGTGCAATCTGAACCTTCTCATATTCTAGAAATTCTGAAGTCCCTCAGTCACTGAGTCATTTCAGACAGAATGTTTTCTGAGGCTAAAATTCCCCAAAAAAAATTTCTTTTTCTTGTAAAAACATTTTGGTCTATTCCCCCTGAAATGCTACACAGGATTTAGCATTCCTAACTCACTGATGAGATGTTTAAAAGTTTTGACATCTAAAGGTTTTGTAAACACATCAGCCAGTTGTTTATCAGTGGGAATGAAATGAATTTCAATGTCACCTTTTAAAATATGATCACGAATGAAATGGTACCTTAGATCAATATGCTTGGTTTTAGAGTGCATGACAGGATTGTGAGATATCGCAATGGCACTTGTGTTATCACAAAATATTGGCGTTCTTGTGTACTTAACACCATAATTAGTTAGTTGATTCTTCATCCATAAGATCTGAGCACAACAACTTGCAGCAGAAATGTACTCAGCCTCAGCAGTTGATAATGATACTGCAGTCTGCTTCTTGCTTGTCCAACTAACTAATTTGCCACCAAGAAAATGACACCCACCTGTGGTACTTTTCCTATCTATCTTACAACCTGCATGATCAGAATCTGAATAGCCCATGAGATCTAGACTTGAGCCTTTGGGATACCAAAGACCTAGTCTGGGGACACCTTTCAGGTATCGAAAAATTCTTTTTACTGCATTTAGGTGTGCTTCTCTGGGATCAGATTGAAATCTTGCACAAAGACATGTTGCAAACATTATGTCTGGTCTACTTGCAGTTAAGTACATTAATGATCCCACCATACCACGATATTTTGTGGGATCGACAGGTTTTCCATTAGGATGTGAATCCAAGGATAATGGTGCAGAAATTGGAGTATCTTTAGATGAGACTGAATCAAATTGATATTTCTTTAATAAATCTTTGACATATTTTTCTTGATTAATAAAAATACCATCACTGGTTTGTTTTACTTGAAGACCTAGAAAATATGTCAATTCACCCATCATACTCATTTCATACTCAGAGGACATAATTTTTGAAAACTTGTCACACAATTTTTCATTTGTAGACCCAAACACAATATCATCAACATATACTTGTACAAGTAAGATATCACTTTTCTCATGCAATATGAATAAGGTGTTATCTATGGCACCTCTACGAAAACCATTATCTAAAAGATGTCGAGTTAGAGTATCATACCAGGCTCTAGGTGCTTGTCTCAGACCATATAATGTTTTGTTCAGTCGATACACCCAGTGAGGTTTTTCTTTGCTTTCAAACCCTGGGGGTTGATACACATACACAACTTCTTCTAGCTCTCCATTTAGGAATGCACTTTTAACATCCATTTGGTAGACTTTAAACTCATGATGAGCTGCAAACGCTAAGAAAATTCTGATAGCTTCTAGTCTTGCCACTGGTGCAAAAGTCTCATCAAAATCAATTCCTTCTTCTTGTACATAACCCTTTGCAACAAGTCTGGCCTTGTTTCTGATTACATGGCCATCTTCATCTACCTTGTTTCTAAAGACCCATCTTATCCGAATTGGTTCTTTCTTCAGATTGGGGGGTCATGGAACAAGTTCCCAAACATTGTTCCTTTCAAATTGGTTGAGCTCTTCTTGCATGGCTTCAACCCAACTTGGATCTTTCAAAGCCTCGTCAATCTTCTTCGGTTCTATCAGTAACAAGAAGCTGACGTATAAGCATTGATCGCTTGTGGCTCTTCTGGTCTGAACCCCTCTACTTGGATCGCCAATCACTTGATCAATTGGATGTGAGCGAGTCCATTTAGAGTAATGACTAGGATGAACAATGATATCAGTGCAAGAACTCCTCTGTCCTACTTCAGAAGATGGATCAGAATAAACTATTTCAGTTTCATCATCTTCATCATCTTGTAAATCACGATTTGCATCATGAAATTCTTCGTTCTGAGGTATTTCAGGGAAAACTGATATCTGAGGAGTAGCACGCACATCTGATCCAATAGTCAATTCAGTAGGTAGTTTGAATGTGACTGAGGGATAGAATGGAATGTTACTTTGTTGATACGAAGTTGGTTCTGAACTGGATTGAACAGAAACATGTTCAGGTGACTGATCTGATTTGTCATTTTGATCAGAATCACCGAAACTGAGAGGACTTTCTGAAGGTGGTTCAGAGACTGGTTTATCAAAGATTGCAGAATTTGATTCATCAAAGGTAACATGAACTGACTCATCAACCTTTTCGAGTCTTTTGTTATATACTCTGAAGGCCTTGCGAATTGTTGAATAACCTAGGAAGTACCCTTCATCAGCTTTGGCATCAAATTTTCCCAATTTGCTGGAATCATTCAGAATGTATACTGGACATCCAAAAACAAGAAAATATCCAATATTAGGCTTTCTATTTCTGAGTACTTCATAGGCGGTCTTCTTATGTCTTTTGACATAAATGGAACGATTCTGAGTGTAGCAAGCAGTTGCAACAGCTTCAGCCCAAAAACATTTTGGAAGACCTGATTCATTCAACATACTTCTGGCAGCTTCTATCAGTGTTCGATTCTTTCTTTCTACAATACCATTTTGCTCTGGAGTATGTGCTGAGGAGAAGTTCTGAGATATGCCAGTGTCAGTGCAGAAGTTTTCCAGAGTGGAATTTCTGAATTCAGTGCCATTGTCACTTCTGAGCTGACTTACTTTTCGCTTGTGCTTGAGTTCAATTTGTTTGATGAGGGCAATAATTTCAGCAGCAGCTTCACTTTTATTTCTGAGGAAGATTACCCAACAATATCTTGAATATTCATCAACTACAACCAGAGTGTACTTCTTCCCGGCTCTTGTCTGAACATTCACAGGACCAAAGAGATCCATGTGTAACATGTGAAGTGGTTCAGTGATGCTGAAATTTTGCTTGGTTTTGAAAGATACTCGTTTCTTCTTTCCCATTTCACACCCTGGACATGTCTTGTCTTTATTGAATGACATGGCTGGTATCCCATCAGCAAGTTGTTTTCTTGACAACTTATTTATATTTTTGAAATTGAGATGGGATAACCTTTTGTACCACAACCAATTGGTGTCCTCATCAGCCTTTGTATAGAAACATTGTTCAGAAGTGACACTGTTCATATCTACAACATAAATGTTTCCTTTTCTGGGAGCAATCATTACTACCTTCCAATCTCTATTGAATATGGTGCCTTGTGAAATATCAAATAAAACCTTAAAGCCATCATCACAAAGTTGGCTGACACTGATCAGGTTATATTTCAAACCATTCACATATGCAACTTTTGTGAATTTAACCTGACCGTTATTCACAATACCATATCCTTCAGTTTGTCCATGATCATCATTACCAAAAGTTATTGAGGGCCCCTCTTGCACCCTATATTCCTCCAGCAGGGATTTGTCGGTCAGTCATGGTTCTGCCAGCAGCACTGTCAAGAAACCAAGTATTCTTTTTGCGGTCACACTGCACATACACAAAAATTAGTTCTTTTTGGGAACCCATCTTTTGATGCGTTCACTGGACTTTCCCTGAACAGTCTCAGATTTCTTTGGTATGTGGGGAACAGATGGATCAAAGGGAATTTCAGTCATAATTTCTGATGACACGAAAACAGTTGGTTTAATGACTTCAGAAACCTTTTTCTTCTCAGATTTTTGCTTTTCTTGTTTAATTTTCTTTGAAAAAGGTTTTGGGTTTTGTTTGGGATTTTGGGGAGTGCTTTCAACATTTTTCAATCGTGCATTACAGCTTTGCACTTGCCTAGCCAAATTTTGAAATTGACTTTCAATTCTTAACAAAATAGATTCTTGATCAGACACCTGAGCTCTACCAGAATCTGAGGTAAAAGGCTCAGCAGGGATGACATTCTTCTTCTTTTTCTGGTTTTTGGAAACCTAATTTGAAGATTGAGGGGAAGGCTTCTTCGATTTAGCCTTCTTTTCTGAAGCACTGGTCTGACATGTTTCAGATTTGCCCTCAGGTTGTTCCTGGGCTTGATCAGTTATCAGTTTTGATTTTCCAAGATCTTTAAAAACAATTTCTGGTCTCATTTGTTTTGGAAGAGCATCAAGATCAGTTATTACAGAAGCAAGATGAAGATCACCAGTGCCATAGGCGATTCTTTGATTTTCAAAGGTTTTCTTTATGGCAGCTTCTGGAAAAGGTGATTTCATCCAAGATTTTATTATTTTTTGTTCTTCTTCCAAAATGATTTTCAGTTCTTCCTTTTCCAATTCTAATTTTGAAACCATTGATTGATAACTTTTCAGGGTCAACTGAACATCTTTCAGTTCTTTCAATCTGGCCTGACTGGCGTTCAGTTCAGAAGAATTTATTTCAAAATTTTTAATACTTTCTGAACGCACAGTCTCAACATATGAAATGTCGGCCTCAATTCGAACTAAAAGATCCAGTTTTAGTCCTTCATCATTCTCAAAACCAAATTCACTAACCTTTTTCATGATAATATCCACCCAACGACCAGATTCCACATCAGACTTAACAACATGACTTTGATCTTCACGAGCCATGAAACACATATCCCTTATTTCTTCTTCATCGTCAGATGACTCGTCAGAATCCTCCCATTTTTCAGTATCAGCTACCATGCAGCTATTTTTGTTGGATTCTTCTTGTGCCATCATTGCCATGTAGGCTTTCAGCTTTTTGTACTTAGCTTTGTACCCATCATCTGGCATCTGAAAGATAGAGTGGTTAGGAGCAGTGTGTGATGAGGAAGTTTGTGATGATCTGCATTCCTTCATAAAATGTCCTTTCTTTCCACATTTAAAACATTCAAGATTGGACTTATCAACAGTATTGTTTGAAGAAAATTGTTTGCCATTTCTTTTGGTTTTAAATTTAAAACGATTAAAGGTTTTGGCAATCATAGCAACCAGATCATCATCATCATCTTCATCACATTCATGTGATGCATAATCAGCAATACCAACTTTTATTAGTTCAGCTACTATCTTCTTCACAGAGTCAGACTGATCACTCTCAGAAGATAGTAAGGCAGTATCTTGAGGTTCAGAATAATGAACCAGAGTTG
Source organism: Erigeron canadensis (assembly GCF_010389155.1). Lineage (NCBI taxonomy): Eukaryota > Viridiplantae > Streptophyta > Magnoliopsida > Asterales > Asteraceae > Erigeron > Erigeron canadensis. Next base: position 14,954,251 of record NC_057769.1, on the reverse strand, counting down.
ACTTGGTAGATGAATGATTCTTTGCATCTTGCTCAGCCACAGCTCTCTCTGCTTTGTTTTCCTCAGTAAATCTAAAAGTACCATACAGAGAGGCCAAAGTGTGGCTGTGAAGGGTATTGCCTTGTCTTAACACCATGATCAAATTTTCCCATTTTGAAGGCAAAATATCACAAAATTTTTGAAGCAAAATTTCTTTGTCTTTTGTGACACCAAGAGCTTTTAATTGATTGACCAAATTTGTAAATCTAAGATATGTTTCAGTTAAAGACTCATTTGGTAATGCAAAAAATGCTTCATATTTTTTATTTAAAGAAACTTTTCTTGTGGTGACAGTTTCCTTTGTTCCTTCAAATTGTGTTAGCAATTCTTCCCACATCAACTTAGAATTATCAAGTAAAACAAGAGTGGGTTTCAAACTTTCTGGGACAGCAAAGAGAATCATATTTTGTAATTTAGAGTCTAGGTCACCCAAACGATGATCTTCTTCTGACCAATGATCTTTCTCTTTGGGTTTTAACCTAGGGGTCCCATCTTCATTAAAGACAACAGTTGATGCATTCATGGGAACATAAGGACCTTCAACAAGAATGGTGGTTAAGTGTCTTTCAACACCAGCGATGTACTTGAGCATACATGCCTTCCAAGTAATGAATGTGTCACTATTTCCACTAAATTTAGGTACCGGATTGTTTGGAAAGTGAACATGAACACTGGGTTGAGCTGGTGGTGGAGGTGGTGGATTTTGGTTCATATTGGCATTTGGGTTAGGGTTTGGTTGTTCGGTTCCAGACATCTTGTAGGATCAAAACAGGTATAACAACTTAATGATTTAACCTGGGAGGCTCTGATACCAAATGTAATTCCACCTAACAAGATGTACACGAGATCAAGATATAACAAGATATAAAGTTAGACAATAATAATCTCAAGTTATATCAAGTAACCCGACTGGCAAGTAAATCGAAACTAGATAGGACTAGTTAGAGTTACGATCCAGATAATGGATAAGAGTAATAAAGTATAATTGCTTGAAACTATATAAATTACTAAATATAATCAAGTATTATGGCAATGAGTCAAGATGTATTTTTCAATGTATTTTATTTAGTTATAAACAAAATACAAGAGTTGTTGCGGAACAAAGATAATCACACTTGTGAAAGTATCTAAACAACCCAGAAATACAAATGATCTATGTAACGAGGAATTACTCGTAAGAATACTTAGAGTAATATCACACGTTGCAATTGCCAAAGTTCCAAGCAATATTGCAAGTGTGAGAAGTCTTATATTTATAGGCAAACATGTCCTGATGACATGGCAATATGCCATACTAAATATGGTTGGATGGATTCGTGGGACAAATCCATAACATGCTTGTTTAAGGTAAAGTATGTAAGTTTCTTGATGTGACTTGACATACTTTATTCCCAACCTTTTTGCTAAAAACTTTCCTAATCCCAGGTTGATAGTAATTAACCGGGTAAAGGTAGTTAAAGCTGCAAAAAGACTTTCCTCGTAATCAGTGAAAAAGTGTTGTAAGTACTTTTTCACTGAGCCTTTTCAGATTCAACTTCACGTAAGATCTTCTCTGAGCTCTGCTTCTGAGATGATCTTCTTCCTCAGTCTTCAGTCTTTGACTTCCGTCTGAATGTCTTCAGTGTTGGTTGATTCTGAATCTGAAGTGAAGCTTCAGTGAGCTATATTCTGAATGACTTCAGAATCCTGAGCAAGCATTCTTCACTGAGCTTCAACTATTTTGAACAAATTATACTTAGTTGATTTCCGACCTAACAGCAACAAAATCAAACGTTCCTCCCATAGGATACCATAGACCAAGTCCTTGGTTTCCTTTAAGAGAACGTAGAATACGTTTTGCTGCAACCAAATGTGACTCTTTCGGATTAGCTTGAAATCTAGCACATACACAAACAGCAAACATAATATCTGGACGCGAAGCAGTCAGATACATCAATGAGCCAATAATAGCACGATAATAAGTGGCATCCACAAGTTCATCTTTCGGATCAAGAACTCCTAAACCATGATTCTGCTAAATAGGAGTACCATATGTCTTGGATTCTAACATTTGAAACCTCTCCAAGATGTCATCGACATACTTAGACTGGTGTATGAAAAACCCATCTTTCTTTTGATCAACTTGTAGTCCGAGGAAAAATTGAAGTTCCCCCATAGCACTCATTTCAAATTCCTTTTTCATGCTCATTTCAAACTCTTTGCACATCTTTGTGTTAGATGAACCAAAAATGATATCATCCACATAAACTTGTACAATTAAATAATCTCGCTTCCTCCATTTGATAAACAATGTGCCGTCTATCGATCCTCTTGTAAAACCATTTGTCAAAAAATGTGTCGACAACTTCTCATACCACACTCTGCGTGCTTGATGTAATCCATAAAGAGCCTTGTCAAGTCAATATGCTCTTTTTGGATAGTTAGGATCCTCAAACCCCGGTGGTTAGTGATGTGCAAAATCGAGCTTTAAATTTATAAAACTAAAACTACCTAAAAACTCACTACTATGCACTCACGGGCAGTGGACCCGATCGTTTGTAATATAGTTAAGAGATAAGTCTGAGTTCGTTCTCAAGGATTGGAAACGACTAGTTGATTATGAAATGGTTTGGAAAACGGGTGTTGCTTTGAAAATCCTCTTGACAATTAAAGTAAAATTGGTTTGCAAAATGATTGCATAAATTTGTAAAGAACTTCAGACAATATAATTAAAAGTCATCCACCTTGACTTCCCTCGACTTCAAATGTAATTGCATTTAATTAAGAACATATTCTCTAGAGTTTAAAAATAATCGTGACAAGATTAAGGTGCTCACGTGGTACCACCAACCGTGAACAAAATATCGAATCACCTAACTGCTAGTTAAATTACCCAAGTCGGTACCACCAAAGCAAACACAATTCTTCCAACAACCAGTTTTATTGACTATCAAATTATCAATTGAACCTAAGTGACAATAACGTGGTACCACCAACCGATATCAATCACATTGACAAAATTAATCTTTTCTTAAAATGATATTCACTATCATACCATGAACTACTGATAATTACTCATAGACAAGTAACCGTTTTAAAATCACATACACATTCAACCGGTACCACCAACGAAGAACCATATGCAACCAATATCAAAATTAATTAATAAAAAGAATTAAAGTCATCAAGATCACATAACAACGATAATTTAATAAACTCTTTTGAATTAAAAATAGTGCAATCACATTATCCGTCTCGTTTCATCAAGGTGGATGATTAAACGTTTAGCCACTCATGATCAATCCACAATAATAATTAAAATAGAAGAGAAACATGATGTACGAATTGTTTGATGGAAAATAAATTGCAAGACAGTAAGTAGATACGATCTAGATGGGTGCCCGTGAATCTTCAACGAATCCGCCTAAGAAATTATCTTGATTGGAGATTGAAGAATCCTTGTAGAACAGCTCCTAGAAAGATTTTTGATACTGGAAAAATCGTCCTAGGGTTTGTATTTATACCCCCTTGAAAACTGATGCATAAGTTGGCCTAAAAGACCTTGTTGACCGACCTCTCACTGCGGCGCAGCCCAAAATCTCTGTCCATTTGCTCGCTTTACTTTGGTCTGACTGCGACGCAGTGGCATGGCTACTATCCTCACTGCGGCGCAGTCAAGCTCTTTGACTCGGTGCCTATTGACTTCTGGACCACTACGGCGCAGCCCAAATTCTCTGTTCGAAATCCTCACTTGTCCTAATGACCACTGCGGCGCAGTGGACATGTGTAACCCTCCACTGCGTCGCAGTATTAAATCTCTGATCAAATCCACCATTCTTCCAACTTATAACCTGCAACTTCCATCATTTCTTCCACTTCAAGCGACTCTCGACATCATGAACTATTGTCTTGGCCAAAAGTCTTCCAAACGTTTGCCAAATGACCACATAACCATAAACGCTTAGCGCCTGAAAACACTAACAAACACCATAAATGCGCCAAATGCACACAAAATAGACTCAAAACACTTGATATAATGGCCAATAACGATGTGGGTAATGGGTATAAATTAGTCACATTAGTTAGTGAACATATACTTCTTCTTTCACTTCACCATACAAGAAAGCACTTTTCACGTCTAACTGATACACCTCTATACCCTTGAAACTAGCATAGGCTAAAAATAACCTTATAGCTTCAACCCAACAAGGATCTTGAAGTGCTGCCTTAACATTCTTGGGTTCTACTTGTGAAATGAAACCAGAATATAACACTCAGTTATCAATCCAGTGTCTTTCACTTCACAAAACAAACTAGTCAGTTCCTAATTCAACTGATTTCTTGTTCGAACAGGTTCTGTAGCATTACGAAGAATATTTTCAACTGGATGATCCTTATTAACTCGATATTGAGGAACCGAATCAACATTCAGACTTTCTCCTAAATTCGTTTTAATCTAAAACTCAGGAGAGATAAAATCATCTTCCGATTCTTCAGAAATAGGATCATCATCAGGCAGTGAAACCTTTGACGGAGCAAGTGGTGTAGTATTCTCGGGTTCACAATCATCTGAATTTGTTAGCTTATTCTTGTCCTTACTAGTTTCACCAATAACAATAGACTGAACTTTGGTTGGAGTAGTATAAATAATTTGAGCAGAAGAAGATGTAGGAGTAGTGGAATAATCCATATGATCTCCTAAAATGATCACATCATCCACTGTTTCAGCATCTAAATAAGAAGCGGGTTCGTGTAATGAACGAAACACTGTCATAATCGAAATTCTTGCTAGTTCCAGAATGTACAACGGGTTTATGACTGACAATTTTGACATTAGTACGCAAGTCAACTTTGCCGGTCAATTTCTGTAAACCCGTCGAATTGGAGTGCCCGGTTTATATCCCATGAAAAATCCCTCTTCAACCTTTGGATCAAACTTTGATTGAGGTAGATATTTCAAGAACGTACATGGTACACCAAATGGTTCGACATTCTGTAAATTTGGTTTCTTCTTATGCAGAAGCTCATAACATGTCTTATTATGACGCTTAACTACAGAAACTCTATTCAAAATATGATACGCTGTATTCACTGCCTCCCTCCAAAACATAGTAGGGAGCCCTGAATCAGCAAGCATCGTTCTGGCTGTCTCGATTAAAGTCATATTCTTTCTTTCAGCAACTCCATTCTATTGTGGTTCATATGGTGCACTGCTCAACTTCCGACTAGGATAACTTACTTGTATTTATCTAGGTAACTATCCTTAGAGGTTTATTAAGAGAGTTGACCTTCTAGGCATTTAGGGTCTGGTGATATTTGCCCTCTAGTTCAATGAAAAGCCAAAAGGGAGTTAGTTGCGTTAGAAATGCCATAAACAATAACCATAATCATACAATACAATCTCAAGCTCTAAATTAGTTCTAACTGAACTTGACGAAATGTCAATGAACCAAAAAAACGTTGTTTCGAGAAGTTAAGTTATAAAAATATTTGTACATAGCTCACAAGTTGAGATAACCATCAAGAAATACTTACAAAACACTCAACAATTTAATCAAAATCCAATTAAAGTGTAGATGGTCATGAAAATAAAAATGACTATTCCAAAAAAATAAGTTTATAAACTAATATATATACAAAAGTGTTGAATAATAATAATAATAATAATAATAATAATAATAAGTGAATAAATAAGCCTATAAAAAATACAAGATTATAACTAACGAGTTAAGTAGCAAATTAAAACACCCAATATATATATATACATACATACATATACGGATCTAAATATATATATGCATATGATCACACGAGTACTTTAAAAAGCCTACTAACTAGTTAATTTGAAAGTCCATACATGTACTTATACATACAATACATATGCATACATGTTTTACCTACAAAACTAAATAACCTCTTCAAATTTTAAACAAAATTTCGGCCATATGCATGCACAAAGCCATGTGACCAATCCAAATTTAACTAGAAATCTTTCTTTACACATCCAAGACAAAAGTTGGACCACCTTAAACACTTACACTCACTCCACTCTTACCTCACACTCCTTTTGTCTCATTTTTCTCTTAAAAATCTGCACTCCCTCCTCTCTCTCTCTTCTCTCACGTGAACAAGCTTGGGAACATCACACACTTCATTCATTTTTATCAAAGCAACACAAACCCTCCCAAAAATACTCTCAACTTTCACTTTCACTCTTCCTCCTCTCTTTCTTCTCCTCTTGGACGGTTTCAAGCAAAGAAAAAGGAACAAGACAAGCTTTGATTTCATTATCACACCCTCTCTCATCAAAAGAACTCTCAACACTCTTTCTCTCCCTCTCTTTTTCTGATTTTCGGACAGCAAGAATAAGGGCAGAAAAACTGCCCCAAAACACCACTTTGAAGCATCAAATCTACATCTTTAGGTCACCATCTAGTAAGGGGACAATGGAAGGTCAAGCTCAAGGGTCTTGGAGGTCTTCTAGTGCACGAAAACAGCCCTCAACTGCCATGAAAGTCGTGACCCGGCAGCCACATATCAGCCCTCAAACTCGACCCATCAACACTCTTGATCTCCTTGTTTTGATCTTCAAAGGTTGATAACTTGAACTCTTTTAATTATCACCTTCTTTACCTTTCAATTTGTCACTAAATACACATAGATCCACATGCATGCATATTTAAAAGATTGATCTAAAAGAAATAAACATGAATGCAAACAATAATAATGGATTTAGTGTAAAAGTGTTAGATCATCACATGCATGTTAACATTTGCACTAGTTTTGATTGATTTTGATTTAGGATATGAGATGGATGAATGACTTTTAATTTTATAAGAACTCTGTGTATTTGGTGTTAAAATCATAGAAAAAGGAGTATCCAACATGTTAGAGGTGAAATAAAGTGTAAATTAAGCAAGAAAGCCTATTGGTAAATTGATATAATCAAGAACAATCTGACAGAATTGATTTTCTGTCTTGGAACGGATAAACTAAACATGTGACGGCATTTTCAAGCAAAACTTTCAAAATAACAGTTGTAGAGGAACGAGTTGAGTTTAACCACCAACTGGAATTACTCAAAAATACTGAACCAAATGAAAGATATAATTTTTCTACTGAAACTGGTCAAAACTCTAATTTTGTCTGAATATTTTATAAACTTTGACAATTTTTATCTCCTAAACCAAACGGCTCCAGGAAGTCATACTTGGTGGAAAGTAACTTCAATATGTCCATGACTTAAAATAAGTTTGTGGTATCTTTCTAAAGGTCATATCAATGAGAACTTTTATAAAACATTTCAAGCCGCCAAACAACAACCATTCTGACCAGTTTTAGTTTGAAAATTTTTAGAGGTAGCAAAATATGCCTAAAAATTAAGTAAAACTTCACAAAATTACAAGACACATATAGGTTGCTACACAAAAATTAGGAAGGTCCAAATAATTCGTCTTGACCCCAAAATAGTAGCCAACATATCGTAAAAATAAAGTATAAAACATAAAATTTGTAAGTAATCTTAAAAATGGTATAATGGGCTATGTAATGAACTAAGAACCATAATGGGCTAACCCGGCCCAAGTAACCAACCCAAAGAACCATAAATCAGTAGGCCCACCTAGCCCAACAACCAATATAACCCATTAAATATATAACCCAAATAAGGTTAAGCTTAATAACAAACTTAAGCCCAAAACACTTGGAAGCCCGTGACTTGTAAGCGCAATGATTGTGGCCCATAACAATTAAGTAATCTTCTAAGGCCCGAGTAAATCGTAATATCATTATGAAGAATGGGAGATAAAAGCCAAGTATAATTAGGTAACAGGAAACAAAATTAAGTGGATAAACGGAAACAACTAAGTTAGTTATAATATAAAATGATACCTTGAAAGGTAATTTACACTAAGATCGGTTACACATCAAATGATGAATAAGAATAATATGACTTAATATTAGCATATGATAACCTAAGATGCCAAACGAAACCACAAATGAAGTCAAGTTACCGAAATTCTAACAATTTATAACTACGTATATAATGAAAATAACCTTTACACCATCAATCTGTACAACCAAAATGATGTGAATATTAGCAATACACTTAGATTCCAAAATTTATGACAACATAATGAAAGTGGCATTTCTAAGTAATGGCTTAAGATAGGAACTTATGTATATTAGTCCTATCGTAGGGATAGGCTTGGCTTTGTTATACAAATGAGGAGCATAACGAATATATGATCAAGGAAGTTATAGATGGGAAGTACCCATTTTAGATATATGAATATAATGCGTGGCATATGCAGGTGAGTCATAGCCTCCTTTCAAACTATTTTATGTGTTTAACTATCGGGGTGAAAAGCATGATAAATAAATGAAATTGCTTTCTATATATATACATATATGAAATGATTCTTGGTATTATGATTGTGAAATGTAATTATAACGTATGTTCAATGTGATAAATATTATATGGTGAGCTTGAGTTTTGTCAACCCATTTCCTTTCGGTACACTACTATTTACTCCAAAAATGGAGGCTTGTAGGTAGATAGTTGCGCAACTAGGAGTCGTCCACCCACCCAGAGTGTAACGGTGGAATGTTGCTTGCCTTTGTGACGACCTTCACTTCCAGTCCGACCAGAGTGGTGATCTAGCTACCTTAAACTTAAATGGTCGTCTCCATGGTACGACCCTAACTATAAATAAAGCACTTGATTGACAGCTTATGCTAAGAATTGAAATAATATATTGTTTGGACTTGAAAATGGTAGTAGTAGTGGCTCAAGCATTTACTCATCAAAATTATGTAAAATGTGCTATTGTGGCTAAATTAAATTGATATTAAATTATGTCTTTGTGGCTAAATGAAGTTGATATTAATATTGTTGATAATTGGAAATTGTTTGAACATACGGTTTGGGTATCGTCCCACATATGAAATCTTGAAAGTCGTTGAAATTGGAGATATTGAAAAGAATTTGATAACCGAATGATTTTGGTATGGTATACGATTAATCAATTTATATACTTTTTCTCTGGTGATGATTTGACAAATGAGAACTTTGAAATTTTACCATGGATTTTTCCAAGTCTTTGATATGACATTATGGTATTTGGAAAACTTGATATTTGGATATGAAAATTTTGTCGGTCATATGGTTTGGATATTTTGAAATGTAATGGTACTCTGTTTTCTAAGTATTAAAATGGTTACGTACCAAGATTTATATAAAAACCTATGCACTCACCAACTACGTTTTCGTAGTTGACACTTTTTCTTCATGCTTTTCAGGAATTAACATAAGCTTTGAGGATTTATATGCATCATGATTGTTTGCATTGTACTTTAGAGTCAAAGATCAAACCTTGTGATGGGCAATGGAATCTGCCTTGATCATTGTAGTATAATATTTCATGTGCATGTTATTTGTTTCATGGACTTAATGCCCAAGTGCGTTAGACGTATTGTACTTGGGAATTGGTTCACATGCTTGTACATTTGTAAAATTCTTTTGTCAAATAAAGCTATGGTGAATGTTATTTATAATCCTTTGTTTTGAATGCTCGACTTTCTGTACATCTCATTATTCTGCCTTAATTGAGGTGTTACATTCGTTGAAATCAATGATTATAGCAGAATTGGAACTAAAATTGATGAATTTATACTGAAAAATTGAAGAATTAGGGTTTTGATTGAATGAATTGTGATTTGAGTGTTATATATATATATATAGATTCACCGGAGAATAAGAGTTCGCCAGTGAGAAGAACGGAATCGAGGTCGCCGGAGAAGAAGAACGACTGAGCTCTGATACCAAATGTTACAGAGAGAATTGAGAGAGAGATGTGATTTATTACACACACAAATTGTATCTATATATTACAATATTCATTTACAACAAATATTTATACTACAATGACTATAACCGCTACCAACAAACTATCTTTCTAACTTGTCAACTATAGTCCCTCTACTTCTATTTATACCATTAATTGCCTAATATTGCTATTAGTAGCATAATTGGACCTTATTCGTAACAAGTATGCATCTCAAAGTCAATTAGGCTTATCAGCTTCTAGATTTTTATCAAGCCACAATTGTTCCTATACTCACCTCTTTGGGCTTCTGTTTGGTCTCTCTAGAATTTTGTTAACATTTATGTAGCGAGCTTGGTAGAAGAGGTGATGGTGACTTTGGTTGAATTTGGAGTTTGGAACTTGTTGCTTTATGCTTCATTCTTCCTGTTCTCATGCTGTACGTTTTTTCGATTCAAGAGTATTATGGATGGTCCTCAAGGCAAGTATGGGAACACATCAAAAACACGACGAATTGAAAACCGGTGGCTTGGCCTTTGTTGGTTGGGGTTTTTCTCTTATCTTGGGTCACTATAATTGGCACGAGTTTTTCTGTTCGTTTTGTATTCCTCGCAGTTATGTGTTGGGATGAGTTTGGATTTGTTGCTATTGGTTATTTCTAGATAGTATTTGTAATTTTATTCTTTCACATCTAGCGCCTTGCTAGAGTGTTTTATTATACCTCTTTGCGAAGGAGCTTATGTTAACTTTCAAATTGGGAACGAGAGTGATGATATGAATTCTGCTATCATCATATTCAAATTGGAAGTCACAACTTTCAACATGTTCCATGACACAGTCACGAACACGACACAGAATACGAGTGTTTGGATTAGGTCTAAATTGGGTTACAAATCGGACATCTAACCCGGTTAATAAATGAGTTGGGTCGGGTTCATCATCTCTGGGATTTCTTCAAGTTAATAGTCAAGTTGGGGAAATTTTGACCCTTGAATGAAAATAAGGGTCAGGATTTAAAGATCATCATTGAATCTTGACCTTTAATTTTTATTTAAGGGTCAAGATTAGTTATGATAGGGTAACTTGGGGGAATCCTCTCCCCTCTCTGAAACCAATTAATGTGGACAAAGTAGTTGCAGTAAATGAGATTGTATATACTCGTAAAAAATTCACTTTTTTTAATGGTATTTCAAAATAGATTAAAACAATGGTAAAAAGTTGGTATTTCATTTTCGACGGTGTAGCATCCCAAACTTTTTATGTTTGACTATTTGACAGTCCGTTAGTCAACGTTAAGTTTCGTTAAATTTGTGTGCCCTATATTTGATTACGTGATTAAATGCTTTTGTGTTTAATATGATATGATCGATATGTTGATTAATGAAAGTAATTGAAGTAAAGTTAAGTAATTAAGTGCTTGTTAGAATGTTAAGACTCCCGATAGAGGTTTAAGTTAAGAAAGTCAAGTTTAGAAGTTGAGGGAGCCAAAGTGCAAGATTAGGAGTTGATGGCCAGGGGTTAAGGTGCAATTAGGTATCCCTAATTGTCACAAAATTCAGTCCCATACGTGAGGAAAACTCCAGCCTTTCCTCCCTCCCTCTCCAAAGCAAAGTTCCCTCCAAGATTTCATTGTTTCGTGCCGTATTGATCAAGTTTTGTTAAGATCTTGAATCCCCTAAGTCATCTACAGGTAATATAGGTAAATTCCCTTTGAAATCTGATCATATATGTTATGCAAGTGATTTCGATCCAAGCCATAAGGTTTGGGTTGGGTTATAGTTGATTTATTGTCGATTTCATGTTTTCGGGTGATCAAACGATTGCTATATGTAAGCCAATGATTAAAGGATCAATTGATTGATTTGAGTCATCAAAAGTACCATTAAAAAGGTCAACTTTATGTCCCCAGGTCGGGCTAAGGGTTTGAGATCGAATGGGAATCGTTTAGAGCAAGTTTAAAAATTGAGTTGCTGGTCGACACCCCAGGTGCGACGCACCACTGCCCAGATTGGGATTTTGGATTTTCGATGGAGCCCGATATGCGATGCACCAAGGGCTGGTGCGGCGCACCTGTATCTGATCTGAGTTTTTAGTTGACTGATACGACGCACCTGATGCCCAGATTGCACAAAACACTTCGTTTAGCTTATATGTCGATCTTGTACTCATTCTAGGTAGTCGGGAGAACTTAGCAAGCACTGTAAGATACTCATAACTGGTTGGTAAGCTATACCGAGGTAAGATAACATCTTTTGTCACCTGGTGGTACAACAAAACACGTTTTTCATAAGTAAAACCTTCCAAACGTTTATGTATGATTAAAAGTAAAGTAAAGGGGGTTATGGGAGGTTGATATGGGATATGATGCTTACCTTTCTATGATGAACAACATGTATATGCAGGTTGCAAAGGCATAAGGTAAGTTCTCATATTATGGAATGATGATATGCTTATGAAATGTGAATATGATATGATGTTATGTTTATGTTACGTGATCATGATACGATGTTATGCTTAAGCTAAATAATCATGATGTAATGATATGCTTGTGTAAAGTGAATATGTAAGAATGACATGATTATGATAGGTGATTATGGAGTGATGTTATGATTATGTTATATGATCATGAAGTAGTGATATGTTTATGATATGATTATATGTGTGTCTTGATCACCTAGTCACTAGTCCTATGATTAGGATTGCCATGTTCACGTGCACGTTAAGGGCCCTAAAGTAAAGATGATATGTGATTAACTTAGGTGAAAGTGTAGCCTACGTTAATATAAAGTAAAGATAAAAGTGATTAGTTTAGGTGAAAGTGTAGCCTAAACTAATGTAATAAAGAAGTCTCGAGCATATTTAAAGTTGTGTTTAGCTTAACCCATGCTAGTTGTAAAGCTAGTGCGTACGTGGTCACTTGAGTTGCTCCTTGTGGCATAGTTATGTTTGTTTATTCCGAGTGGAGTAACTAACCACCAATGCATAAAGGCATAAACGGTTTATTCAGTTGGAAATGACTTTGTCTTTCCTTAACGACGCCGATGGACCCCTTATTGGTTATCCATCATGTCGGGTGTGAGGACTCCCTGTATGGTCGATGACCGCCTACACACAACCCCACATCCCTAAGTATGTGTGGCTTATGTCACATAGCCTACGTCTAGGAAAAACAAGGTAAAGAAAGATGAAAAGCAAAGCTTTTTGATGATAGGCACATTTAGGAATACTTTGAATTCCTAATGTGTTATGCTTATGATGTTCATGATGTTTCTTATGTTTATGATGTTTATGATGCTCATGTGTTATTAACATATAACGATGATATGATTTTGTTAATATATCTAATTGGCAAATGTTTTCAAATATGTTATTCTTACTTAGCTAATTTATTAGCTAACACTTGTTCTTTGAAAATGTTGTGCCATCAGATTAGATGAGTTTGGAGATAAAGAAAGGATAGCTTGGTGAGGATGGGTAGAGACATTAAAGACGATAGCCTTTATGTTCTTGATGCTTAAACTACCCTTAGCCTTTTGTTTGGCTACTTCATTTACGATGTTATGATTAAAAACAAGGTAATAATGCTTGGCATTTATGTTGGTGCCAAAACTTGGATTTTCTTTTATTATTTCGATGATGCATATAGTAACACCAAATGTTTTCAAATGTTTCATCTGGTTACGGATGGACAGATTTATATGAGATCCTTTTCCGCTATTATTAAACGTCGTTAGGCGAAAGGGTTTTGAAAATCCAGGTTTTTAAATGGCCGGTGTTACAGACGGAATCACCGAATTAAAGAGGAACAAAGCAGACGATCAGGATCAGGGTTATAAAGTTAATTAAGATAAATTGTCAGTTTGGTGAAGTAAGGGGGTTTTGATGCAAAAATATTGATGTATATGACTTAAAAAATGTTGGAAAAGAGAAAAGTTAGATGTCGAAACTCATCACAAAGGTGTTGGAAAGTTTTATGCCATCAAAAATTTAAATAATTGCACTAAGCGTACCAGTATTAGTTATGCAAATTTCTCTAAGAGTTTATTGAGTCATTAAGAAATTTGTTGGCTCAACCAATTACAATGGGGCATGGGCTTTATTATGTAATTAGAGATTGAAGTGTAGATTACAACAGAACTATACTCAATTCAATAATAAAAATCTTTAAAATAATTTTATATACTGACTTAATATATACGAACTCGATTAGTTTAATGACTTTTTTTTAATTAATAAGTTTAGATAGCTTTATGAGTAATACTTGGAGCTCAAGATGCCATAGGCTGAGTGGTGTGAAGCGTCGTGGGTGGCGATGTTGCCAGATGCCGCCAGCAGACCGCCGGCTAGGCGGCTACACCGTCCCATATAGGCGGATTTAGTGTTGGGCTGATCGGCTAGGACAGACAAAACGGTTTAGAATTTCAAAGGAAAAAGCGGTTGATTTGTTGGGTTCTGTTTTCCTTTTTTTTTCTATTTTATTTTTTGTGCTATCAAAGATTAAAAAATAACCTTGTTATAATTAATTTTAAATTAATATAATATTTCATTTTAACCCCTTCAGCAAATCAAATTTTCTTTTTATTATTAGTTTTATTTTATACCCTTAAAGTTTGAAGTTTTTTTCAATTTAGTTTTTAAAGTTTACAATATTTATTATAGATGTAATCTTTAATTAATGTATTGATGTTTTATTAAAGTCTTATATCTATTTTACTTTTTTTTAAATCGGATATATAGTTTTTCTTTTTAATTTTAATGGCCTTTTTTATTTACTTTATAAATTAATTATTAATTTGTAAAAGTATAAGTGTTATTTGTAATTAAATCTTGAAAAAAGAAAAAGACAATTACTAATGCCACATGTCGTGTCGCAAGTCACTCGACCCCAAGATGCCCCATTTCCATATTTTTGAGTGGTTTTTTGGTGTGTGACATGGCGCCACATGGCGAAAGTCCTCCTTCCCCCAAGAAGCCCCATACCACTTTGCCTTATATATTTCGCATTTTAGCCATTTTCAAGATTTTCTATTTAATAGCATAATTTAAGCCTAGCTACACAGTACATTCACAAACAAATCATATCTTTGGTCATTGGCATCAAGTAGGTTATAATAAATATGAATAATGGACATTAAACATGTGACTGATTAATAAGGTCTTTGAACTTAAGGCACTTTACCCCTTGAGTCTTCAGTTTCACATGTGTGGAGATGGATTATATTGAAGAGGTTTCGGAAGAAATTAATTCGTTTAATAATGGATTAAAAAGTGGAATTAGATGATTTATTGTTTTAAAGAAAGTCAAATGTTCATTAATAAACCAATTTTTTGTGAAAACTAGAAAACAAATCTTAGCAATTCATTTTATTGAAGGCTATGATTAAATACCCTCTCTCCTCACTCCTCCCTTCTTTTCGGCCACTACCATCATCTCCGACCACCACCATCGCCATCTCCGACCAACACCGGCACCATCATCATATCAGACCACCACCATCATCTTCCGGTGATGGTGACGACGACCACCACGACCATCATCTCTGATTCATATCTGTCCCTCTCTTCTCTTCTCTCCACGGCGACGACAAGGGCGGATCCCGTACCATATCCACCCGTCACCATCTCTTGGATTGCCGCCTATTAAATCTATACCGTTTACATATGCGTCTGGTAACAACCGCTTTAGAATGGATAAGGGAAACGCTTGTACCATAACCATCAGAAAATGAAATCGATTCTCGCCAGAGATGTCTCCGCCACCAGATTCTGGAAAACGAGATTAGAGGAGGGAGGGAAGAGAGAGAAAGTTGATCTGGATCTTGAAAATGAATGGTTTGAGATTAATTTTTTAGTTTTCACCAATTTTGTTGTTTTCAGATGAATTTAACCAAAGAAAACCGAACAAAATATCAAATGAATAAAAGCATGTGACTGTCTGATAAATTAAAACCTTGATTACATACACAACCATATGGCAAAATCTCAAGAATAAATTCCTCTAAGTAGTTTGAATTTCATAAACGACCTTTAGAGGAATTTGTTTTTGCATTTGAATTGGTCATGCACTATGACCCGCTAAGCATCCATGGCTCATTGATAAGTTCTCCAGTTAATGACAAAGGTCGTTATGGCGATCTCATGACCTAAACTGTACCTGAAATAAACAATCCACTTTACCTAAATAATTTTAGGTTACGCAACTTAATTCTATGTATGACGGTGTTTATGGAGGTGAAATATAGATAACTAGTTAATTCGGCACGCACGTTGCGTAGTTTCTAATTATTACGATTACGTTTATCCTTTGATACGGTTATAAATGCTAGTTTGTTTGGGCAGAATCTTTAATCGCTTAAATAAAATATAAATTTATCATACATATGATTTCTCAAAAGTTTATCATATAATTAAGTCATAAATTTATCTAAGTACATTATCGCGACTATGCAAAAAAGTTTGCATTATCAAATTCATATGTACTTTTGTGCAAGAAAACAATGATATGCTAGTTTATTTCGGTTGAATTCAGAACTGTTGATTGAAAACTACTTCATCACATATATATGTTTGCTTAAAATTATGTCATTACTACATATTTATGTAAGGAAAATACGACAAGTAAATCAATAAAAAAATTTCAAAAAGGAAGACAATGAAGTTAGTGGTCAATTGGTAAGGTTTTTGAGTTTAATTGGGATGATCCACCTGCGTTCGAGTCTCATTCACACATTTATGGAGGGTATTAATAGAGGATTTCTCGAAAGTTTTGAGTTTCATCCCAAACATGCGTGTAACTTAAGAATATGTGTAAAACAATATGTCGTTTTATAAAAAATCTAAAAATAAGAAACCAAAAAAACAAAAATTTAAGAAATGCCATGTGTGAAAATCCTAATGGATTTGACACTATTCACATTGTATTACACTAATAGAGTACTTAGTGTATATATATATAATTTACTTCTTAAACCTATTTAAAAGGCTGCTTAATTTGAGAAAAAGACCTCCGGTCGATCACAAGGAGTAAGAATCGATCATAATTATTTGATCCGTCTTCAGAGGAAATTAAGACTTTCTCCACTTAAACAAAGCCTTACTTTTAAACCAAATCTTTTTCTCTATCTCCGTAGTCAATGCCACTTCAGTAATATGGTGTGTAGCTTGTTTACGCATTATAACTTGACTATATATGTATACATGATTAATATAGTACGTGCAAAACTATAAAGACACAAAGTAGATTAGCTTGAACTGACGTTAATTTCTTTCTCTAGACCTATGAATTGGATCAGTTTATAGACGTAATATAATGAGTGAGTGAAATTACAATTAATTTTACTTGGCATGCATATTAACCACAACATCACGCATAGATCGTAGACTTTGAAAATTATACTTTATATATCCTTAGAAGGTTGAATAGTATGTCCACCTTTTCTTGCCAATTAATCCTATAAGTATATGTAAATCAAAAAAGCTTACGTTTTTTTGATAGTGACATTGTTAGTTTGGTGGGAAATTCGCAGATATAAAGCAAGGTAGTTATGCTTTGGTATAGCTTTAATTACTTTATTTATTTATTTAATAATTAAACTATTTAACAAATTAAGAGTGTGAAGAGTATGCATGCATGCATTAGAGAAGATAATGGTTAATTAATTTAATTAATGAATGTGTCTATGATCGAATATATATTTCACAGAAAACCCGTATGAAAGATAAAAATTGTCACTAGTTTACACATTGATATTTCACTAGGGAATCACAAAATTGAAATCAAATAATTAACGTGTCACACGACATCACTACTCGACTGAAATAAAGACTTGTGGTGTAGTTAGTCATTTCCACGACTAGCATAGTCAGATAAAGAAATATTAATCTAAATCCCACATAGGACAAGTATGGGGCAAAACACACCGGAAAATGACTGAATATATATATGAGCCTAGCGAATATATGTAAAACAATTAAGCTTATATATATAGTAAAGCGAGCCTAAAATAAAAGTATATGCAACCTATATATCTTGTCCTTAATTAATTGAGGGACTTTAGTAATATGCGATGGGATTAAGATTATCAGATGAACTTGTGTGCTGTAAGGAATAATTTTGAAAAACTCGCTTACTGATATGCGGCATTGTCGTGGTCTCGTCGAGATGGCTTTTTGAAAAACAAATGGTTATTATTTTATGCATGGCTAGGTAGCTATTTGACTTAAAAGCTCGTACAAATCTTAGCTACTATGTATACATACCTTTCGGAAACCTAGCTTGTAAAGTTAAATGACGTATTTCTATTAATTTTGTAAAACAAGTTTGTTTTATTTTATTGAAAAAAAATATTGTTAAAAATTTTGGAGATTTTTTTTTGTTTAAATGATGGTGATATTATATTTTTAGTTAATTAGGTGAAATAAGAAATTAGTAAACTTGTTTTGATATACTAGGTGCGTAAGCCCACATGATACGACGACAATGGTGATAACGATAGACAACGGTGTGGCGGTGGCGGCGCAAGGTGTGATAGTGGCTGCGACGTGAATGGAGGCGATGGAGAGTGGTGGTGCATGTAGTTATAATTGATGTAAAATATAGTTTTTATATTATTTTTTAGATTAATTGATAGATTTATGTTGTAAATTATTTTATGAAAAATTATTATAGATATATTAATTAAATGGATATTGGAAAATAGTGGTGGTTTTTGAGGGGTAAAAAATGGTGTTATTAACAAGAAAGTAAAATGATGTACGAAACTTTTACTAGAAATTAAAAGATTTAAAAAAGAATTTCACTTTTGTTAATTAGAAATATACGAGTATAATAATTCCCACTAACTTGCGACACAATTTTCTTTTACCTTGTAAATTGTTAGCCAAAGTGAATATATATCAAAGATAAAAACAAATGGTCTAAATTAGACCCACGAGTCTGTCGGTAAAATATATTATAATGTGCGTATAGAAAAGCTTCTGCTTTCTATATGTCTATCAATTCGTAGAGTTTTGGTGTATGAAAGTCATGTTGCATTGTTATATATATTTAGATTATTATATGTGTGTGTGTGAGAAAGCGATAGAGAGAAAGATGTTTGGTGAGAGGGTGGTGAACTGCGAAATAGTGACAGTTGATAGTAGCAGGTAAATGACGATTTATTTTTATAAATATATATTTCTCTAACAGAATTTATAACAACTATATATTTCCCGATCTTTTCTTTATCTTACAACCATGAATTAAGGAAGGGACAAGTGTTATATACAAATCATATATTGCATTATGTTGTGTACAAAGGAATTCTCCATATATATATACAAATATACAAAAAGCAAAGTTTTCTCCATACACGTACAAATTTACATAGCAAAACTTTTCTCCAAAATAACAAGTTATATTGTCCGGTCGTGTGTAAGGGTAAGGTTGAAATAAAATAAGAAACTCCTAATCACGTACCAAAGTTGTAAAAAGAGTACTCTAGGCTAGGCTATGGAGGCGGCTTGAAAATGTGTTGTAATTAACTTTTGTTTTACCAGATATATAATTCTATCGGTTTAGGCTGCTTCCAATATATTTGTAATCTCGTCTGCTCATCAATCTCACAATTTTTTTCTTGAAATGCATTTAATATATCCGAAAATCTTTATTCTTGCATTGCGTTCCAACTATATCTTAATAGTAAATAGTTCAAAGTCATTTCAAGTTTGGTTACTAACAATAAGATTGTTTGTAATGTTAGAAAACTGACATCACATAGGGGCCATATGTTTTTTAAATTTTACTGAATTTAATGAGAAATAATATAATACATTTAAAACCAAAAGTCTATATTCAACTTTTGTTATTAAATGTAGCATAAGTTAAATATTACTCCGTATAAACTTTATTTTATGTTCCTATTTGCATTTAACTAATTAGATAACGACTAATTTATAATAAATTTATGCATTGCACGTATTGGTTGGTTAATAAATGATAGCTCGTGGAATGATAGGTCATAAAAGTTGATAAATCATGAGATATGATTGATAATGAGGTAATCTAACTACAGGCAGTGGTCTTCGGCTGCCGCCATGGATGGAACTACTAACCTTAAATATTATGGATATAGACAGGACTGTAAAACTCGGCCGACGCGGCCGAGAACTCGGGATCGAAATCGGAATCGGAATCAGGGGTTAATCGGGCCGAGTTGATTGGAATCAGGTTAAAACTCGGTGACCGACTTGGTTGCTTGTAAAACTTGGTCAAACTCGCCTGAATCGGTCAAAATCGGATGGATCGGTCAAGAATCGGCCGGATTGGGTCAAAACTCGGGTCAACTTTGGTCAAAGTTTTTTTTTTTTAAAAAAATGCTAAATTGGTTTAAGTTTATGATTCTAATGAATGGAGTTTGAACTTTGAAGAATTATATTAAAGTTTTTAGAATAATTATGTTTTAAGTTTGAAATTTATTCAATATAATTTTAAAAAATATAAATTTTCCATATAAAACCTAATCCAGGTTGTCCTCAATTCCGATCCGAGTTTTTAAAAACTCGTGAGTCCCCCACTCGCCGATCCGATCCCGAGTTACGAGTTTCCCAACCTTGGAAATAGATCCTCAACTAAGTTGTATGTTAGTAATACTTAATTTGTATATTAGTACTTCTTAACTACCAATCCATCAACAGATGGAGTGGTATATTATGTGGCTAATGTTGGATACTAATTTATGAATCCATGAAAGTGTCAATGTATAAGTTAAGGGGTCTAAAGTGTTAAGAATAAAGCCTACAACCGAATGGAAGTTATATGTCGTTTAGACAGTTACGTTGTGAAGGGACATGTCGTTTAGAATAGTTGTGTCTTTTAGGTAGTCATACCGATTAGTAAAGAGGTATGATGGTTCGTATGTGTCTATTGAAAAACTATATATATGTGTAAACCATTTGTAAAAGACGTGTTGTGAAATAAGAAGAAAGGTTTAGTAATATTGTTATTTCGTGTGAGAGAGGGACAAGGGACCAACAGTGGCATCAGAGCCAAGGTCGTTCAAACCAGACAGAGACCAGCGACGATTCAAGAGGAATCATTTTAGAGAAAAGAGACATAGAAGAGATTGATTAAGAGAAAACCGATCGAAGAGAAGGCAGAGAAGATAATTGATTCAGGGAATTAATCAAGAGAAACCAATTGAAAGATAAGACAGATAAGAAGTGAAGATCAAATCAGAGAAAGAGAGAAAGAAAAACGTACCGTTATTGAAAAAGAAACCCCCGCCGCCGCCGTGTGCTTGCCGGAGAAGAGAAAGGAAGAGTAACCGTCATTACCAAGGAAAGATTGATTACAAGAGACGATTGATTAACCACTACCGCTGTGTAAATTGAAACGAAAACCACCACCACTATTCGATTAAAGGAAAAAGCCAGAAGAAAGAGGCGATTGGATTTAGCCCTAATTATTGTGTGTACTGTGTAAAAGGAAGAAGCAGCAGCGTGATTTTTGGGAAAGGAAAAAAAGAACGGGCAGTTTTATTAGGAATAAGGGCGTGATGTATTTTTCAAGGAATAAGAAGCCCACGAAGATTCAAAAGCCCAAATAACAGGTTTTATCATTCTTTCAAATACTTGTTACTTATATCTTTGTAATAAAAAATATATAGAAAACTATAGAACTGTTTGAGGATTATTGTGGGTTAGACAGAAACTAAGTTCGACGATTGTTAAAATCATTTTGGTTTTAGAAGAAAACCAAATCAAAAGATATGACGAAAGATAAAAACAAAAACAACAATCCTGTTGTTGCCACACCGTTATCTTCATATCAATACCCAATTTTAAACAATAGCAATTATACACTATGGGCATTAAGAATGAAGAAGATACTTGTGGCAAATGGAATTTGGGATATAGTAGAAGGAACGGGTACATCAAAAGAGATCGATATAAAAAAGGATAGTTCTACATCAGCATATCTATTCCAAGGATTGCCCGTAGATTTGCAAATGCAAGTTGCGGGATGTGAAACGGCAAAAGAAATTTGGGATTCATTAAAGGCTAGATTTGTTGGGACAGAAGATGTTCAACAAGCGCACTCGCTACAATTGAAGTCAGAATTTGAGAGACTAGTTATGAAAGAAGATGAATCAATAGATTCATTTTCCGGAAAGATGATGAGTATTATTACAAAGGCTGCTACATGTGGACTGACATTTGATGAACAAACAAAAGTGCGGAAATTACTCAACGCAGTACCAGATAAGTTTATACCAATAGTAGCAACCATTGAAATGGTTGTTGATTTCAAGGAAGCAAAATTGGAGGAGGTTATTGGGAAAAATAAGACTTATGAAGAAAGGTTTAAGTTTAGAAAAGAAAGTGGAGAAGATAATACTGAAAAGTTGTTGTTCACACGTCAAGGGAATGGCAGAAATTATGAACGCAACTATGGAAACAATAGACGAGGAGGTGGTAATCAGACAAGAGGAAGAGGCCAGGGAAGATTCATGAGAGATAATAGAAATGAAGATAATTTCGATAGATGGAAGAAAAGCCCTGGAGATCAAAACTATCCAAGAAGACAACTTAAAGACATATAATGTTATAATTGTCAAGATTTTGGACACTTTGCTGCAAATTGTCCAAAACCAAACCATAGAGTAGAAAAAGCAAACCTTGTGTTCGAAGATGACGAACCAACGCTATTGATGGTTACTACTAAGGATGAAAAAGAGACAACATCCTTAAAAGAAGAAAAGAAAGGAAATGGAATTCTCATTAAGGAAGATGAAATTCCAAAAAGAGAGTTAGATGACATGAAGTCAAAGATAGAAACTGACTTGAGAAGTAAACTAGAGTTTTGGAAGTTTGAAATGCTTCAAGACTTTGGGATAGAGAAACAAGTGTTTGAGAAGAAAATGAGAGATAGGGAGATAGCATTTGAGAAACAAATGCAAAAGGAGTTAAGTAACTTGAAAAAGTTAAGAGATTGTACAAGCAAAGAGATAAAAGAGTTAGAGACAAAAAGAGAAAAGTTTGTGAAAGAGAAACATGGAGTTTTTTCGAATAAGAAACTCCTAGAGGAAGAACCAAGAATTGACAGTGGTGAATGCAAGAAGCATCAAGAGACACCATCAAGATTTCAAAAAGAAAGCAAGATTGAGAAAGAAATCAAGTCAAGACACAAGAAAGTCGAATCTGAAGATCGTGATACAAGAAATGGATTGTCAGAGATTCAAGACTATGAGATGATACAAATGATGGAAGATACCGACAAAGTTAACAAAGATGATCAAGATGAGATTGAAGACAAGAATAAGAGAAGTCAAATCAAGGAAGAAGTTCAAAACATAGTTCATATTAAAGATCAAGTCAAAGGAAATGGAAACAAGCCAAAGTTCAAGGATAAAGATGATGAAGCTTGAAGAAATCAAAGGCATGGATTAATAAATTAGGGAGGAGTGTTGGATACTAATTTATAAATCCATGGAAGTGTCGATGTATAAGTTAAGACGTCTAAAGTGTCAAGAATAAAGCCTACAACCGAATGAAAGATATATGTCGGTTAGGCAGTTACGTTGTGAAGGGACGTGTCGTTTAGAATAGTTGTGTCTGTTAGATATTCATACCGATTAGTAAAGAGGTATGATGGTTCGTATGTGTCTATTGGAAAACTATATATATGTGTAAACCATTTGTAAAAGACGTGTTGTGAAATAAGAAGAAAAGTTTAGTAGTATTGTTATTTCGTGTGAGAGAGGGACAAGGGACCAACAGCTACATTAGCCCACAAATGAAGACTACATGTAATGCAAAATACAAGTGGAGGGACTATATCTTGTGAATTGTGACTTATCAGGCATGAGTTATATGTGGTATACGGTATGGGTATTAAAATCGTACATGAAGTCAAACGGTCAGAGAGTTCCCTCTCATTTACCCTTTGAGTACCTCTTTTAACTATCTATACTATATTATAAAGCAAATCCACTTTTCAACTTTCAACATTCAATTTCAAAAATGTACACATAATAATGCATGATGTACCACACATCAATGCATACAACGTTCTCTCTCCAACATAAATCATTTTATTCTACTAATTCTTTCAAAATCTTTTATCTCAAAAACTGTACATCAATAAATTATAAAAATTATAAGGGTGTTCTTAAAATTTCATGCTCTTTCATTAGAGTTGTCATTCGATATACTTTCGACGAATTTTTAAATTCGGGGGCGAAGCCCGTATGGCTAAGGCATTTGTAGATGCAGATTTGTGTGACAATAGCAACATAGATTTGGTTATCGTTTATGTTTTAGGAACTACGTTTGTAATCATTTAAATAAGAACTTTTGTTGGTATTTAATGATTACGTTTGAACTTCAATATTATATCTGTTTATGTTTTGTACTGTGTTTATGTATTATATATTTTTTTGCAGATATAAGAATGCAGAACCAAGGTTATAAGTGTCTTAGAATACTTAAACGGTGTTTGGACGTTATGTACGGGCGAAATAGACGATCCAAGAAGACACTCCTCGTGCTGACATCAGAATGAAGGTAAGAGGTCTTGGTGGATCGGGTCTTAATCACTTCGTGTGAAGCCCATGTCTACACGAACCAAAACCCTATTAGTATAAATACACACCTAAATCACGAAATTAGGTATTGATGGTTAATGAACTTTTGACGAATTTACGAATTAAGTTGATTAGTACTTCCTGTGTTTTCTAACACGAATTGCTACTTCGTGCGTGACCTTAGGTTGATTAATTACTTGTTAATTGACAAAAGGCAATAGCAATCTACTTATCTCAAGAGGATTCCGCACTCTTGACATAACGAATCACGTCTTATTACGATCCACGCAACCATAGGACTTTACAAGTGGTATCAGATACCAGAAGGTGTAAGATCGTTTGATTTGCTATTGATTGCAAAATCGATTCGAAATTCGTGATTTCTTGAAGAAATTGTTCGTGTTTCGTGCAACCTCGTGCTTACGTCAGCAAGAGATGATCTTCGTGCTCTCCGCGTGACCTAGTGTGTCTTCATGTCACGTCCTTCTAGCGTGACCTCGTGCTCTTCGTGTCACGTGCTTCTAACATGACCTCATGACCTTCGTGTCATGTGATCCTCGTGTGACTTCGTGCCACGTGAACTACATCATTATTTCGTTTGATTTTATCATAAAAAGATTCGAAATGACTACCATACCAGCTGCTGCAAATTCTCCAAATGCCTTACTTATCAGTCAGATGATCATGCACGATCATGAAGTTGGTCGTGGAAACACACCTCCAAAGCTTTTCCGTATGGAGAACTATTGGATGTGGTAAAGACGTTTTGAAGATTACATTTGTCTAACTGATATTGATATGTGGGTTGTGATAACTCAAGGTTTTGATTGGCCTACTTATGAGAAGAATGGAGTAATCGGTAGATACACATATACTGATATGCCGATTGAAGAAAGGAAGAGATGCGTTGTTGAGGGAAAGGCTTTATCCACTCTTACTATGGCCTTACCTCAGGAAAGTGTACACTTGTTCAAAAAGTACTCTACTTCAAAGGACTTATGGGACGCCCTAGAAAGTTATTGTGAGGGTGATACTACTTTGAAGAAAAATCATATTAAACTTCCCAAACGTCAATATGAAGCCTTTAATGGATTGAAAGGAGAATCTCTTGATGAGATTATTACTCGATTCAGTCACTTGTCTACTGAGTTATGATACTTTGAAGTTGTATATCCTCAAACTGAGTTGGTTGAGAAGTTTTTGGATTCACTACCAAAAATATGAACTGATTATGTTCATCACTTACAAGATGACAAGGATTATAGTTCATGGGACTTTGAAATGGTAATTTCCAAACTAAAGAACAGAGATATGAAGAGAAGAACCAAGGATACACACTCGGATTTTACTCAAGATCCATCATATCATGCTCAATTTGTTCATTTGGCAAGTACTAGCTCAGGAAATAATGCATTTTTATGTGGTGCTGAAGCTTCACCAATAGTAGATGCAGATGGACTTACAGGTTATGTTGCTTATGACAATGTGAATACAAATGTCAAGAGCAACACACAATCTTTTCATTCTATGCCGATGAGTATGAGCTCTGCAGAAGGAAGAATGAGTGTGTAGTCAGCCTTCTGTACAGCTCATGAAGCATTTATTGGAGGAAAAGTCACTGATCCTGCATTAATCAATAAGGACTACAATCAAATAGATCCTGATGACTTGAAAGAAATGGATCTACAATGGCAGCTAGCGATGTTAACCATTAAGGACAGAAGGCTCGCTCAAAGAACGGGAAGATTCGTAGGAAATGGCACTAAAGGTTTTGACAAATCCAAGGTGAAATGTTATAATTGCGATGGATTTGGTCATTTTGCTAGAGAGTTTCAACAACCTAAGAGAAGTGATAATACCGTTGCTAGTAGACAAAACTACAATCAAGGCGGTATTACTCCTTCAAACAGTCAGAAAACTCAAGCCATGATAACATTACCTGTTTCTCCACAACAAGCAAGCACTCCTCAGTTTATGGAGTCAAAGGCAGTTGTTGTACAAAATCCAGATGGTACTTATCAATGGGATACACAATTAGAAGATACCTCAAATCATGCTTACATGGTTAAAGTATATGATGAGGTAGCTGCGACTCGAGTATGCTGTGTACTCAAGTGAATATAATGCATCTGAGATAGTGAAGCAAAATGTTCGAAAAGTTGCTGAGACTGTGAGATCTGAGAGTGATGTTGTGACTGCTGTTAGAACATCTGAAGAAAAGGTGGAGTCATCTAAGCCAGTTGATCACCTATCTAAGAAGAGCATTGAAGATCAAATGAAGAATTTTGTGGTACCTGAAGGTATGACAACTGAAGATTTCGTTGCATACATGGCAAATTGCAAAGCTGCAGATCAAAAGGTATCATGTTCATTACTTTCAATTGTCGATGTCTATAGAATAGTATCTGATTTGAAACTTGTGGTGTCAAAACTTAAAGAAAATTTAGTTAGTTTAGCTACTGCAAATGTTGTTCTTAAGAAGGAAAATAACATGTCTAAAGATTTTGATTTACTTCTACAACGAGATCACCAACTAACCAATTTAGATTTTGATCCTAATGAATTGGTATACTACACTTTGAAAGACTGTGATACAATTTTCTATGATAGAGAAGTATCTATAACTAGGATTCAACCTAAGTC
Organism: Erigeron canadensis; assembly: GCF_010389155.1. Taxonomy (NCBI): domain Eukaryota; kingdom Viridiplantae; phylum Streptophyta; class Magnoliopsida; order Asterales; family Asteraceae; genus Erigeron; species Erigeron canadensis. The sequence continues at coordinate 14,927,202 of NC_057769.1, read as the reverse complement.
AATAATTGATAAAGTTTGGTATGTAGAACATAAAGAAGAATGGTTGGCAGAACTAATTTCATATAAGGATAGACATTATGCTTCATTTAAGCCAGTAAGATCTATTGATGATGCAATACAAACATTAGATACTATAGATGAAATGAAGGAATATGGAATACCGATCCCTGAAATAGAATATGGTCACTCTAGAAAACAACAAGCAAAAAAATGTTATACTTGTCATGAGAGAAGTTATATAGCTAATGAATGTCCAAATAAAAAGGTCAAGAATCCTAAGAATGACAGTCAAGTCAAGTCAAAGGATGTCGATGAAAGTCCTAATACTAAAGGGAAGGGTAAACTAGTTGATCAGGTAACTTCAACACAATTTATGAGTGCATATAAAAGGAATTACTATGAGGGGTATGCGAAAAGACATCCTGATAATGCAAATGCACATAATTATGTTAAGTTACTTAAATATTTGTCTTATGGTGAGTCTGGTGTGATAGGTCAAGGGAATAATTCCAATAGATCTAAGACCCCCAAACGACAGGGACCTTCACAGAATACTACTATTAGTAGTGGAAGTCCGAGTCGATCTCGTACACCTCAAAGGAGTAATTCACCTAGGAATAAGATGGCTCAACAGATTCGATCACCCCCTTCTAGAATTAATAGTTCGTCTAAATTCTATGATCGATTCAGGAATCAACCTAGATATGGTACTAATTCACCAAGGAATTCTCCTCCAAAGGCTCGTTTCAGTTCACCTAAGAAACAGTCTATGACATCATCTTCATCCAAGGCTCCGTTACAGAGCGATGGATATTGGACCGAATTAATTATTAGAGATGAATTCGGCAAACCTAAACCTTAGAAGGTTTGGGTTCCTTTCAGAAACTAACTATCTTATTGTCGTATGTGCAGGGAGAACCAAGGAAGCCTATTAGTCTTTGGTATGTTGACAGTGGATGCTCTCGGCACATGACAGGGGACAAGAAAGTGTTGTCCAACTATGAAGATATAAATGGTTCTTATGTTAGTTTCGCAGCTCCCATGGGTGGCAACATCTCGGGTCAAGGTAATGTTGTCAATAGGAAGATTACGCTGGAAAAAGTCAATTATGTGGAACAGTTATCTCATAATCTTATGAGTGTTTCTCAGATTTGTGACAAGGGTAATCATGTCCATTTTACTGAGAAAGAAGCACTTATTTTAAAACCGGGATATGTTATTCCTGAAGACTGGGTCCTGCTGAAAGCTCGTAGGAAGAGAGACATCTATGGCCTTCTGTTAGGTGTTGATAATCCTAAAGAGTTAGTTTGTTTATTAATGAAAGCAAACGAATCTGAATCGTTACTATGGCATAGAAGAATGGGACATATTCATTTCCGAAATATGAATAAAATCGTAAAACATGGTTTGGTTGAAGGTGTTCCCATTAAACCGTTTGAAATGGAAGACAAATGTGTACCTTGTCTGCAAGGGAAACAACAAAAGTCTGCCCATAAACCGAAGCAAGAAAATTCTATTGCCAACCCATTTGAGCTACTTCACATGGATTTATTTGGTCCAGTGAATGTAAGAAGTATCGGTCGGATGTATTACTGTTTGGTGGTTACTGATGACTACTCGAGATTCTCATGGGTATTCTTTCTTCAAACTCCGCAGATTTTGATAAACTTCTTTGTTGAAACTGAAAATGTTTGTGGAGTTCGTGTTAAGATAATCAGGAGTGACAAGGGAACTAAATTTAAGAATAAGACATTGGAAGTCTTTTGTTTGTCCAAAGGAATCCAACATCAATTCAGTGCACCGTATGAACCACAACAGAATGAAGTTGTTGAAAGAAAGAATAGGACTCTAATTGAAACAACCAGAACAATGCTTGCTGATTCAGGGCTCCCAACTATGTTTTAGGGGGAGGAAGTGAATACAGCTTGTCATATTTTAAATATGGTTTCTGTAGTTAAGCGTCATAATAAGACATGTTATGAGCTTCTAAATAAGAAGAAACCAAATTTACAGAATGTTGAACCATTTGGTGTACCATGTACTTTCTTGAAATATCTACCTCAGTCAAAGTTTGATCCAAAGGTTGAAGAGGGATTTTTAATGGGTTATAAACCGGGTACTCCAATTCGAAGGGTTTACAACAAATTGACCGGCAAAGTTGACTTGGGTACAAATGTCAAGATTGTCAGTCATAAACCCGCTGTTCATTCTGGAACTGGCAAGAATTTCGATTATGACAGTGTATTTCGTTCATTACACGGTCCTGCTTCTTATTCAGATCCTGAAACAGTGGATGATGTGATCATTTTAATTAATCTTATGGATTATTCCACTACTCCTACATCTTCTCCGGCTCAAAATGTTGATACTACTCCAACCAAAGTCCAGTCTACTGTTATTGGCGAAGGTAGTAAGGACAAGAATAAGCCAACAGATTCAGATGATTGTTAACCCGAGAATACTACACAACTTACTCCGTCAAAGGTTTCACTGACTGATGATGATCCTATTTCTGAAGAATCGAAAGATGATTTTAGTTCTCCTGAGTTTCAGATTAAAACGAATTTAGGAGAAAGTTTGAATGTTGATTGAGTTCCTCAATATCGAGTTAATAAGGATCATCCAGTTGAAAATATTCTTGGTAATGCTACACAACCTGTTTTAACAAGAAATCAGTTGAATAAGGAACTAACTAGTTTGTTTTGTGAAGTGAAAGACACTGGGCTAATAACTGAGTGTTTATATTCTGGTTTATTTCACAAGTAGAACCTAAGAATATTAAGGCAGCACTTCAAGATCCTTGTTAGGTTGAAGCTATGCAAGAAGAATTAGCTCAATTCCAAAAACTTGGAGTATGGGAGTTAGTAGATGTGCCTAGAAATAAAGAACCAATTGGAACTCGTTGGGTATTTAAATGCAAACGAGATGACAAAGGGGTCGTTACTAGGAACAAGGCGCATTTAGTAGTTCAGGGGTTTGCACAACGAGAAGGATATGACTATAACGAAACTTTTGCACCAGTTGCTAGAAAATGAAGCTATAAGGTTATTTTCAGCCTATGCTAGTTTCAAGGGTATAAAGGTGTATCAGTTAGACGTTAAAAGTGCTTTCTTGTATGGTTAAGTGAAAGAAGAAGTATATGTTCACCAACCACCGGGGTTTGAAGATCCTAACTATCCAAGAAGAGCATATCGACTTGATAAGGCTCTTTATGGATTACATCAAGCACCCAGAGTGTGGTATGAGAAGTTGTCGACACATTTGTTGACAAATGGTTTTTCAAGAGGTTCGATAGACAGCACATTGTTTATCAAATGGAGGAAGCGAGATTATTTAACTGTACAAGTTTATATGGATGATATCATTTTTGGTTTATCTAACACAAAGATGTGCAAAGAGTTTGAAATGAGCATGAAAAAGGAATTTGAAATGAGTGCTATGGGGGAACTTCAATTCTTCCTCGGACTGCAAGTTGATCAAAGGAAAGATGGGTTTTTCATACACCAGTCTAAGTATGTCGATGACATCTTGGAGAGGTTTCAAATGTTAAAATCCAAGACATATGGTACTCCTATTCAGGAGAATCATGGTTTAGGAGTTCTTAATCCGAAAGATGAACTTGTGGATGCAACTTATTATCGTGCTATTATTGGCTCATTGATGTATCTGACTGCTTTGCGTCCAGATATTATGTTTGCTGTTTGTCTATGTGCTAGATTTCAAGCTAGTCCGAAAGACTCACATTTGGTTGTAGCAAAACGTATTCTACGTTATCTTAAGGGAAACCAATGACTTGGTCTATGGTATCCTATTGGAGGAACGTTTGATTTTGTTGCATATACTGATTCGGACATTGGCGGTTGTAACAATGACATGAAATCTACAACTGGAGGTTGTCAGTTTTTAGGAGGAAGATTAGTATCGTGACAATGCAAGAAGCAGACATGTGTTGCTCAGTCTTCATGTCAGGCAGAGTATATGGATGCTGGTAGCTATTGTTCCCAGGTATTGTGGATTCAGCAACAACTTCGTGACTATGGTATGGATTTTCTTGATACTCCTATTATAATAGACAATAAGTCAGCTATAGAAATTACTAATAACCCTGTCATGCATAAGGTCACCAAGCATATTGATATTAGGCATTATTTCTTGCGTGATTGTTCCCAAAAGAAGTTAATTCATTTTGAGAAGATTATAACTGATGATAATTTAGCTGATCTGCATACCAAAGCATTTGATAAGACTCGATTTGAGAAGTTAATTCTTCTCAATGGGATGAAGAATGTTGATTCATATTAAATCTCTCAAAGAACTGATTTTGTAAGTTTGTGTCTGTATATAACTAGTCATAAAAATACAAAAAGAGTTCTTAGTGTCATGAAAATTAAAAAAATGTGAAAAATCAGAAAATCAAAAGAAATATAATAGAGATTTAAGTTGATGTTGTCAGATGATTAGATGTGAAGATACTTAGCTCTTAAGTCTGCTTAATCGTAATATAACTGCTTAGTTCAGTGATTACAATTTGGGATATATTGGTAGACACAAAGTACCAAGGTTTCCTTCAATCTGAACTTAATCTATACAATGTTCTTGTAGGAAACATATTCAGATATATGGCTGAGAATGCTTGCTTTTCAGTAATGAATTGATTTAGTCCTTAGATTCTTTGAAAGATCTAGCATTATTATAGGATTTATTTAATATGTAGGCAAAAACCTCTACAAATCATGAGCATGAAAGTTAAAATGTGATATTGTTTATGCAAATGAAATGAATGTTAATTAAGGGGCTAATGTGGTCTTTGAGATTTGGACAAGTATGTCCTAGGGGTGTCTTTGTATACCTAGTCTACCTAAAGCTTCCAACTTGTGATAGGTTGTCAGAAAGTTCGCTACACGAGTCTCATAGAAAATCAAGGGTTCCTTATAAATAATGAAATGCAAAAGCAAATAATGTTAAATCACAAACTATATAAATGTTGTTATCTAAAAAGATGTCTCATGGTTTGTTTAAGGATGTTTTTGAATATATATTAACTATTTGTTATCTTAGTGCTTGTATCGATTACGGAAGTATATATGAGTGTGGGTCACATAAGTTCACAAACTAATGTGTGGCATGAGTAACTTACTAAGTTACATGGTGATTGTCCTTGGCTCAAGTAATACGAAAGTGTCACAACTGAAAGGAATCTGGAAGTACCGAGTGTTTAAGAGGATAAATATACCGGTAATCGTGATTGGGTCACTGTTCATACCTAAAAATAAGAGAATTATTTCTCACTACAGACTTATGTAAATGCTAATCTTATCTAATCTGGAAAAAACTTAAGATTTCTTGTAAATAAATAAAGTAGTTTAGTTATTTTTTATTTTGCTTTATTTTTTATTTTTATTTTGTTTTTGTTATAAGTGTGAGTTTGTGTGTCAAACTACTTCTTATTGCACGAGAAATTTAATAAGCATCTGATAATTCCATAGAAAACTATGATTCTTAGTTAATTATATGATCTTGTTGCTTGTGATATAAATGTTTAAAAGATGGACTTTCTAATATAGACATAAGTTTTTTAAGTTTAGAAAATGGTTTTGTTTTGAAAATTGACAAGTCAAAATATTTTTGAGTGTGTTTCAAGTAAATTTTTTGAAATTTCAATTGTTTTTGGTTGATAAGTATGCCTGACAAAGATTGGACTTGACTTAGAGTGTTTAAACTGCTTGCTAGGTTAACGTTATGATTGTTTTGCATATTTATTTTGTTGATTTTGATGCATTGATGAAGTTTGTTAAGTGTGCAGGAAATAGCTATCAAATTTCATTTCCATTCTTGAAAGTGCAGTTGGATCGATCAAATAGTGACCAATTCGACTATGAAAGTGCGGAATGCATCATGTAGTATAATTTTCTGGGAAAACTCATTTACATGAAACATTGGTATTCATGTAAATCATTTTGTGTTATCAAGATCACAACCTAAGACGTAAAGTGATAGGTTGTTGATATGATAACTTGAATGCATTATTCATTAAATGTGTTTTGATGTAAGTTTGCATTTGTTAAGTTAAGCATCAATGATGAAATAATCGATTTTATTTCAAGATTATAATGTAAGATTTATTTCGTACATTATTTTAATGACATGTTAAGTACGGATGATTTATGTTAAGATTACATTTACGAGCAGATCCGAGTTTCCGGTAACGAGTATCTACACGTTTATGTTTTCTAGAATTTTTTTGTAAATTTTTCCTTTTTTGATTTTCTGGAGAAATTAACAAAATTTGAAGTTCGTAGCTCTTCCTTGCGCGAACTATTCATTCGTTCCTATTTCAATCGATTTCTTACTTGTTTCTTGTTAACCATCCAGATTTGTTGGTATAATTCCAATATAGGATCAATTATTGATGTTTTAACTTTGAAAATCATCGAATTTAAGTCGTTATAATGCCCGATTTTCGAACTTTCCTTCGCGTGAACATGAACATGGACGAACCAAGGATTGAATCTACGATTTTTGATGATTTGACTTAAAATTGGACGTAAAATTGGATTAATTGATGTTTGTACACCTTAAACCTAACAAAAGTTCCCATTAAAATGTCTAAAATCAAGATTAATTGAAGAAGTTATGGTTCGGTCACTATTCACACGAAGCAGATGAAGGACACGAAGAGCATGTCATTTCGTGTTCATAAAATCGATTTTAAATTGACTTCTGGGCATTTAAACAATGAAATTCATGAAAAACAAGTCCAAGATAATGTTTATGATTGATTTCGATCGATTTAGACATCATATGGAGATGTTTTCCATGAACACGAAGGTCAGCTCGTGCTGACGTCTTCACGAAGAGGCTAAGCCATGTGCTGACATCATCACGAAGCAAATCGTGATTTTTATTTAATTTTTAGTTTTGCTTTCTTGTAGTTTTTCGTTTGTTTTGTGCAGGTATGGCAGGACAAGGTGCTAATGCTCGTGTGTTTGTCAAGGAGCACAATATTGCGATTGATCTCAGCATTACTTAATTGGGATGTACACCAGAGTTTCACGGTGTCCACCAGTTTCTCGCACGTTCACGTATTCATTTTGCTTTGACCAAGAACCCTCCGTTGGTCATAAGTCTCTTTCGACAGTTTTGGAATTCAGCTAGACCAGTGTAGATGGGTGATCATACTGTCATTCGCACTACTGTTGGCGAGCGTACTTTCTCGTTCTTAGCTGGAGACTTAAGGACTATCTTATACTTAGGGGATGTTGACATAAAGCAAGGTCCGACGGATTTCGCCGAATCTTTTTGTGATGGTGCTCTAAGAGGTATGGGTTATACTGGTGATATTACACACCCATATCGTAAGAATCATATTAGAGGCAAATTGAAGTCGCTTGCCTACTATCTTTTGAGGTCCATTAGTCATCGAAGTGCAGGTCATGATCAGATGAATATCTTTACTGCTTCACAGATGGTTGCTCTAGTGCTGAACAAGCCTTACAACTTTTCTCAATACATATTTGATAATTTCATTAAGCAGTTGAGAGGATTTGGAAGTGACATGAAGTTCTTTTTATTTCTGAGATTTGTGATGATAATCATTCGGCATTTCACAGGTGATCTATCTTAAGACGGTCCTACGTTTAATTTAGGTCGTCTTACTCATAAAGTGTTTGTTGAGAGTATGAGACACTTATCGGGTGCAAATGTTCCGGATCATGTTGATAATCCACCATTGTTCGAACATTTGACTAATCCTAACTATGTTGCTCCTTGACAAGGTTGGAAAGATGAAGAACCCGTTGCTGCTGATGATGATGATGATGATCAGGCTCAAGATGGTCCTCAAGAAGAGCGAGCTGATCAGTTTGAGGGGCTTAATGATGTTCCTTTGTATGCTGAGAATCTGGAGAATGATCCAGATATGGATGCTCTTATGCAGGATGTTGATGATCCTGCAAATCTCTTTTCAGAGTTGATATTTCCACTACTGCTCCAGTTGGTGATGATGTTGGTCCTTCTGAGTTACCAGTTACTGTTAATGCTTGTGATGACTCAGAAGAAGATGGAGAAGAGGTAGATAGACTACCAAAGAGAAGAAGAAGACAAGGAAAAGGAGTTGATGTTGTGGAGAGATTGCAAACTTCTCAGCAATCACAGGCTGAAGTTGATAGAGAATTTGCTGCTTATAATGAAGCTATGGAGATATCTCATGCACCTAACTTGGGTGATACTCCATCCGTTGTTGCTTTAAGAGCTTCAGTTTCTGATATTCCTGTTTAGGTGTCTGCTACTTCTGCTGGTATTTCTGTTGGAGAGAAAAGACCGAGAACCAGGTTTATAATAAGAGTAATTGGTTCTCAACCTCAAATTATCACTAAGGCTACAACTGTTACGATTCCTACTGCTCCGGAGTCTACAGTTCGTCAAGAGCCAGAGCCGACAGTTGTTGTTCCTAGGCCTTCTTCTACTTCTATTCAGGCCACAGTTTCTGTTTATACTGTCATGGGTCATCTGTTGGCACCTTTGCAAAGGCCTCAGATGCCTCAATCAGAAAGTTTAAGTGCTCGTATGCCTTCGTTTAAGCTACGATGCCACCGCATGCCTTTACATCTGATGTTGCTTCTACTTCACGCCCAGTTGTGCCTGTTCAAGTGCAACTGAGTCGTATTGTTTCTGAGAAGAAGATGTTAGAGATGCGGGTTACAGCTTTGGAGAGTCAGCTAAAGCTCCAAGCTGCTAAGCATCAAGAAGAGATGGACTTAATGACTGCTCTTGTTCATTCTCTTAGTTCTAGACTTGACCAATTCTTGGCTCAAGGGGGAGATAAGGATGGTTGTAAGGATGATGAGCTAGCTAAGAAGACTAGATATGATGATCATGAAGATCAAGATCCAGCTCAAGATCCAAACCAAGGACTACCAAATATTGGTGAGCCAGAGAATCAGGGTCAAGGTCAAGATGCTGATGCTGATGCTGTGATTACTTCAGAGATTGCAAATATTCAGGGGGAGTCACCAAGACAGACAGGGTTAGAGATTGCTGGAATAGCTGGTGCTAGTACATATGGGACTCAGAAAGATAAAGGAAAAGTTGTGGTGGTTGCTCCAGATGCAGATCCTAATGATGGTCCAGAGTCAACAGAAGATGAGGAAGATTCCAATTCAGGTAAATCCAATTCTGATTCTAAGAATCCTGATTATCACAATCCACGGAGAGTAAATTCAGAACAAAATAGAATAGAAAAGGAGATTCGAGAAAAGTTCGCGAATGATCCTCATAATCTTGTTAAAGCTGAATCGAAAGTATGGGAGAATCTTAGCATAGAGATTAATCAAGCTGATATAGACCTTGATAGTGATCAATGGTCAGATTCAGATGGTCATTGGAGAGAGAGAAGACAACTAAGGATTTTAAATCACATGTCGTCTGGCTCTGAAAAAGATGATTCTGATGATCCTGAAGATTCAGATTACTTACCTTAATGTTAATGATTTTTGTACTTAGATAATGTTTATAAGATAAATATTAATGTTTTAAGTTGTTACATTATATTTATGATATAACATTTGTATAGGTTAAAATAGATAAAGATTATAAGATAAATATTGATGTATGATTACATTATATTTATGGTATAGTATTATTTATTTTAATTTCTTTTATGTATTTATACTAATTACTATGTCTTGACTTATATGTTTTATGTTCTTTGTCTTTGTATATTTGAACTATTAAATTGCAGATAAGATCCAAATAGGCGCATTGAATGGTATTGATGCTGTTGATGATGATTTAGATAGTATCAATGATGAAGATCTGGAAGAAGAAGAACTTATTTCTTCGGAAGCCGATAGGAAAAGGTTGCTTGACATACCTTATGATTTTGATCGAGTCTTTAATGAAGAATTTCAAGTTGAACCTATAGCTGAAGTGGAACATCTTAGAGATAATCCAGTCATAAATAGTCCAGATGATCCAAGGAATGTTGCAAGTTTAAGGTTTGTTGTGTCTGCAAATATAGTTGATGAAGGACATGACAATATATTTGATTTATACTGGAATATAGATGCTACACGAGAGGTTAATCTTCAAAGATTTAATATACCTCTGGTGCAGCAAGATCCTGAGTTTATTATTGATCGAAAGGTTCCAGTGGTCTTGACTTGTACTGGTTTTCATATGGGTGGAAATTTGAAACCATCGATGTTTTGGGAGTTTATCTCAGACAAGGATGCACCCAAGTATTTCTCAGTGATACAAAGTTGGTTCTACGATCAAAGAATCGAGTTATTTGTTATCAAGAGAAAAGAAGGATGCTAGTACATGTCAATGAGTCAAAGACATTTCCACTCTCTCAGTGATTCTGATTTGATAGACTTGGGAAGAAGATGGTTTGTTAATCTTCAACAAATTAATGGACTTGCAGATTTCTATTGGAATAGATTCCAAAGTGAAAGAATTTGGAATTTCAGCGATAGAGGTTTGAAACCTGAAGATAGGTTGATTAAACCTACACCAATGAAGAAGATTAAGAATCCAGATGACACATTTCGGTTTGTCCAGAGAAAGATTAAATGTGTTGAAAAGGTTCCCGCTATCAAATGGGATCAAGATATGCTGACTACGATGACATATTAGCAGATTGATATCAAGTCAGGCGAAGCACAAATGTTTGTTGATAACTCAAAGGAACAGATGTTGCTACGCATGTATGATCCAATGCAGGTAGTCAATTTGTCAAGAGGTGATCAGAGAAGACTCTAGGATACACCTTGTTCAGCTGTAAGTAGAGTTGAAGAAAGGCGCTATCGCAGCATTCTCGCACATTGTTTACAAGAGAGAATTCATGCGAATAGCACAAGACTTTTGTTTAACGGATGACTTTGAAGTTCAAGTTAGAAGACTTTAAAGAAATCTAGTTGCAACTGTCAAGGGGAGTCTGTAGATGCAGATTTGTGTGACAATAGCAACATAGATTTGATTATCGTTTATGTTTTAGGAACTATGCTTGTAATCATTTAAATAAGAACTTTTGTTGGTATTTAATGATTACGTTTGATTTCAATATTATATCTGTTTATGTTTTGTACTGTGTTTGTGTATTATATATTGTTTTGCAGGTACAAGAACGTAGAACCAAGTTATAAATGTCTTAAAATACTTAAACGATGGTTGGACGTTATGTACAGGCGAAATAGACGATCCAATAAGACGCTCCTCGTGCTGATGTCATCAGCACATAGAGTTGTCCTCGTGCTGACGTCAGCACTAGGGTAAGAGGTCTTGGTGGATCGAGTCTTAATCACTTCGTGTGAAGCCCATGTCTACAGGAACCAAAACCCTATTAGTATAAATACACACCTAAATCACGAAATTAGGTATTGATGGTTAATGAACTTTTGACGAATTTGCGAATTAAGTTGATTAGTACTTCGTGTGTTCTCTAACACGAATTGCTACTTCGTGCGTGATCTTAGGTTGATTAATTACTTGTTAATTGACAAAAGGCAATAATAATCTAGTTATCTCATGAGGATTCCACACTCTTGACATAACGAATCATGTCTTATTACGATCCACGCAACCATAAAACCTTACAGCATTTGACTATGACACTCTATGACATATCACCTCCTATGACCTATCATATTCTATGACCTGTTACCTTCATCATTTTACCGCCGCAACACGCGGGTACTTGCTCTCGTTACTTATAACATACACTAAAATGTATGTGAGCGTTAACTATTATTTCTATTATAACCTATATAAAATGTTTACACGTGGATAGTGAACCTAGCTTGCTGGCAACTGGCTCAACAGTTTGTCTGCCTATATGTTTGTTTTGGTTCTTTCTTTTTTTAATTTTTGATTTTGCGGTAATTATGCAGCTGCGTATTTAACATTTTATTGTTTTTACGTACATTTAACCTATTAAATCTTTAAACTTTTATTTAACCGTTAAAGTTTTATCTTTAAGGGATTAATTTTTTCCTTTTTCTAGAATTTATAATACCTTAATTTTTTTTTATCATCGAAGTTTTTAGTTTTTTAATTTTTATTATGGAGTAACAATTATTAACATGCATATACATATTGTCGATAGAAAAAAAAATGGTTAAGTCGTATGTTTTTCTATTGATATATACTGTATGTTAATATTTACGCCAAATACAGACCACACTATATGTCAATATATGCACAGCCTAGCTATATATGTAAACCCCGTACGTGCGTAGTAGGACACAACCACAAGCAATGTTCCTCATTTCAAACTCATATAGATAGATTGTATATATAAAAGGCCAAACCAACTGCACCTCTTTTCCTTACAAAACAACATCGTTTTGCCTGAAGAAGGTTTTGTTCATTTACTTAATATATATTTACTTCGTTTGTCTTTTCTTTCATCTCTTTTTATTGTGCTTGTTCTTGATGATCAATATATGTTTCCTTTATGATGCATGCAGATTAATAAATGATGGGAAGATCACCAAGCAGTGAAGAAAATGGACTAAAGAAAGGCCCGTGGACGCCAGAAGAAGATCAAAAGCTCATCGATTACATTGAGCGTAACGGACATGGTAGTTGGAGAGCACTGCCTTCACTTGCTGGTCTTAATAGGTGTGGCAAAAGTTGTAGGTTGAGATGGACTAATTACCTTCGTCCTGATATCAAGAGAGGCAACTTTACCGAAGAGGAAGAAAAACTCATTATACACCTTCATTCTCACCTTGGAAACAAGTAAGTCACACCTTTCTTAATTAGTTTTTAATTTTTTTCCCAAAAAAGTTTAGTCTTTAATTTAAATGATGGAAGTATTTCATCTATCAATAAACTTTTTGATAAGTCTGAGAAATTGTGAAAGCTTACGATATTTTCATTGAAAGTTTGGAGCTTTAATTAGTTTATGACTATATTCAAGTAATAATTTTTAGGCTTTTTTTCCTTTCTTTTTTCAAAACATGAAAAAATGCTACTGTATAACTTACAAACAAGATCTATGCAAGTTCAGGTGGTCCGCAATTGCAACACATCTTCCAGGAAGGACAGATAACGAGATCAAGAATTTTTGGAACACCCATCTGAAGAAAAAGCTACTCCAAATGGGAATTGATCCGGTCACGCATCAGCCAAGAACCGATCATCTTGATATTCTTGCCAATTTACCACAGCTCCTAGCTCTTGCTGCAAATAACTTAGGAGCTACCAATCTATTGAATCCATCATTCTTCGATATGAATCTAAACTCCCTAATAACTCAATCCGATGCTACACAAATCGCCAAATTTCAGTTGCTTCAAAACATCATCCAAGTCTTGAGTACCAACACTACTAATACTACTACTACTACTACTTCAATAATGCCTCAAAACATTGATCCGTTTTACGCTATGCAAATATCAGAATATCTCAAGCTAAATCCTCAACACTTGCAAAACTTTCAAGAGATATCGATAAATCAAACCCCATCAGCATCTAGTATACCTCCATTTCCGACCCACGATTTCATTTCACCAAGCTATCCAAACCTAGAAGAACTAGACCCCGAACTTGGTTCAAAAACATTCAATGAACACGATAGCCGAGCACAAGGGGTACTGAGTGTGGGGAAAGAAGACTACCTTGGTTTCGAATCTGTTCCACCACTAGTGCCAGCCTCACCGGATCATCTTAGTCACAGCCGTAGTGGTAAACGGAAAACTCCAAGTGAGGATGTGATCAGTATCGATTTACGAAACACGAGTGTTGGTGTAAAACAAAGTGATCATATTTCGTCATCTGATCCGACGTCTACTTCAACTACTATTGATGCTAACTGGCAAGATTTTATGGATGATGAAGCTAGTGGTTGTTACTGGAAAGAGATCATCGAGTAAGAACTCGTCAATTTAATTTAATTATTTCAGTTTATATATATATATATATATGACATATGATAAACAAAAACATGCATATATGTATATTTTTTGTCCAAGAAGTGTGAAATTAAATACATATGACCACCTCTAAATTAATATACATAGGGGCATAGGGCCATCTGATGATTATTATCATATGTATACGCATATGCTGGTGCATATATACGTATCGTTATCACTTGGCATTATATTATAATCTTGAATATATAACGATATTAGCTTTAAAATAAAACTTGTTACCAATTGCTTCAATATGTTATTATGTTAATCACATTTGACGTGAAAAGCATACATTGATACGTATATACGTCTTATACATAGTATATGTAGTGTAAACGTATATGTATGTAGGCAGTGGGCATATATCCCTAAGTACGTTTTTATGTATATAATATCACATACCTTTTGAATAAGCTATATATGAATAACCTAGCTAACTAGCCGTCTTTATAATTTACTTTATTGAGTTAACCACCATTTTATGTTAATTTAATTGTGAAATAAATAATGAGAATGTAACTAACTATATGGATGAATGTCTATTAGATTAGAAAAAAACTAAAGTTGTTTATATTGTATATAATAACTTTCAGATCTTATCTATTGTATGTATCTAACCAATAAAAACTTACAAGTGTGGTTGTCACAGAATACATACAATATACATGATTTGAAAGTAATTACATACAATGAACATACATTTAGTTTTCCACACTACAGACGTTCGTCATAGTTAGTTACGTACATTCACGGATACTAATCCTATATATATATATATGGATATATCTATCTATATATATAATATATATATATAGGGTGGGTTATTTTAGGATCACCTCTTATTTTAGGACCAATTAGTACATGTGTTTTTTATAACTTACACACCACCATCATCATTTACTACGATATACAAGATTTTTTTGTAAATACACTAAGACTTTTCGGTGACGGGCCCACCGGAAAATCTTGTGTAAGTTAACTTACAACCTACATATGTGTAAGTTAACTTACATTTGATTTTCCGGCGATGCGATGGCCAAAAATCATGGTGGTGGTCAGATATAATCATGGTGGTGTGTAAGTTACAAAAAACACATGTTTTAAAATTGGTCCTAAAATAAGTGGTACTAAAATAACTTGCATATATATATATGGAAAAGTGAGTATAGGGTTGTTCCACATATAAGCTTAGATAGGGAACCCTTCGCACACAAATATTTTAATAATATTTGTATTTTAAACAAATGATGGGGACCCCATGATATTTATGGATTAAAAAGACAAATTGTGAGGGGTTCCACATCTAAGCTTAGATGGTACACAACCTAATACTCAATTCCCCCTATATATATATATATATATATATATATATATATATATATATATATATATATATATTAGGTAAAATAAACAACCATTAAAGTAAAACAAATAAAACAATATGTTTTTCTTCAGTGATAATCACCGTGCATCATAAAAATCATCGTACATCAATTGTTTCGTGAATCTTCGTGCATCAATTTAACCATGATCTAAGGGTCAAGATCTTATCTTATTTGTTTTACTTTAATACTTGTTTTACAATACCCAACCCCTATATAGATATATATGAAAAACCTAGTAACCTTGTTGCACAAGCATCGAGATATATGTTTGTGTCAATGATTTATTTGATTAATATTGGATGCAGGCGAGCGTCACCATCATGGTCTTAAAGATGAAGAAGGTTTGTACTCACCTAACAAGACCAAGAAATTAATATCCGAATTGAACATTTTGTCAATAAAGCTAAGTGTTTCGTTTGTTGGTTAATTAGTTTGTTTGTAGATATTAAGATTGATCGATCGACACTTTATGATGTTTCATAATACTCCATTATTTTAAAATTGCTTTGGTATACAATATATTAGGGGTGAAACGTGGTACAATACGAAATTCATAATTTTTTTGGTTTGATAACCAATTTTCTTTTTATCCCAAACCATGTAAAATGTATTATTATTTATATTGACACATTATTGATGTTTTCCAAACTATCACCTACAGTTTGTTGTGCTTTTATCAAATGTTCTTTGGGTTAATTATTTGGTGTATTTAAATACAGGGTGCAATGAATTCTTTCTTTTTTTTCGATTTTATTTTTTTCATTTTAGTTGTCCATTGACTTTCAAAGTTTTCCTTCTCTAAACTTTAATATTTTTGTTTATATTGTATAACACTTCATATAACATATATAAAAAAGTTTGATTTTAAATGAACTTTTCAATCATATAACTTTTATCAAGTATTATATAATATAAAAAAAAATATTTACGGTTAAAGTTAAAGCAAAAGACTTTAAAAGAAAACCGTATGACAATTAAAATGAGAGGAGTAGATCCATCGACCCACAAGTTGTAAGTTACATTCTTATAAACAAATTATATATTTATGAAATTGCATGCATGTGTGATTAATTTCTTTGACATATATCGTATGATTCTATAACACCTCTCCGCTTCCATTGGCACTAGCTTACATTTTTTCTAGAAAACATATGATCAGACTTCTAACGGTAAATTGGATAACAAACTAACATCAACTCCAAAGAATAGAGATGAACATACACGTTAAAGTGACATAAAGGTAGGAGCAAGTAGGATATGTGAGGGGAAGGTGTTGACTTTGGTTAAAAAACAACAAAAATGTCTCTCATGGAACCGAAGACAAAACTAAGTTAGTAGTAGTTAGGAAATCTCACTGGACTTTATTTGACATGTCAAATGCAATTGACATTTTTTTTTAATTGACAAGATGTATTGTAGGTTTGTTTTCTTAACTGCCTCATTAATTTCTATAAAAGCGATTGCTTTGATCTCTAATTAGCATCCGTGTTGCTAAAATATATCAACGGTAGCGACAGTTCAATTTGGGGTCGACTTCCAGTCTCAAGGAACATCGATAATTAATTAGACAGCTACATGAAATGATACTAAAAAATAAATAAGGGAGCCTGGAATAAGTGTTACAACCAAGAGAGGATATATCGATTTCAGTAGATTTGATAATTTTTTTAATTAATTTGCAGATAGACACTATTTAATAGGAATATAATAAAGTCTCTGGATATATAGAAAGATAACCTTGACAATCCAGAAGTAGTTAGTAACCTAAATAATTAACTAACCAAAGAGACAAGGAAAGACATATTTGTTAGCTAGCTGATAAGAAATATATTCACTTAGAAGTTAGACTAATGAGTTCCTGGCTTACGTATAAGTAATTACTTGATCATATAAATATACCCAGAAAAGATACCTATTTACGTGCCACTACACCAAAAATATATAGTAATATGTTAAGCCAAAGGATTCGCTAAGGTTGATGTCTGTTAACACCCCTTAACTATCAACCATTAATCAGGGACGAAGATAAGATTAATAAATCATCCCATATCTTGTAAGTAAAATATGGGCAGAAAAACACAAGAGAGAGAGAGACATTGTCTCAAAGGGATAGGTGTCTAATTGATAGGACACTTCATCTGATGTGTGTACCTTATTGGTAATAAAACATGAAAAAAACCAATATGTTTCTAACAGTAGGGAAGAAACATGTTTCATACTTATAAACTCCCCTATAAAAATCACACATATATATAAATACAAAATCTTTCACCCCGCACAAAATCATGGAAGTATATGGTGCTTCTAGTAGCATATACTTGTTACCCCCATAAAACATTACCTTCAAATTATCACTCATATCATAAATGGAAAACAAACAAGGAAGAAGACAGAGATTCACATTCGATAAGTTTCACACTAACACACAAATGCGTATAAAGAAAAATGATTTTAGATATATTGAAAACTGATCATTTTCCATGTTTATAGGCATATAAATAGACATGCAAAATTTGAACGGGCCTAAAAACATAAGTTAGACGAAAGTTACGTTATTACATAAAGAAAGTAAAAAAAGAAACCCAAAACTCATAGATAATGGCGTTTTTGAGCCCAAAGACCGACCGAAACTACCTTTTTGCAGCTTGATGCTTCTTGTTCAAACGATCGTTTTGACTGGTCATACGCTGAAAACGAAGCCCGATTTTAAAATTTATGGCCATTTTAGTGAAGCCTTCTTTATCCCCCTATCCAGGCTCTCCAAATACACTAGAGCCTGTCCTCCTCCACTTGGGCCTACATCATATATTTATGTCTTTGGTTACCTTACCAACAAATACTTTAGGGCCTACATCATATATTTATGTCTTTGGTTATCTTACCAACAAATACTCTAGGGTGTAATTCATGAGAAGAGTAATTTTGTAATGAGTTTTTTCTTGTATAATATTTCCAAAACGTAATGTCTCTCAATCAATTGGCTTAGTGAATAAATGCTTCAAAGTTTATTCAGATTTCAAGGGTCTTAAAAAAAAGACGAGGACACGAAGAATGCAGTTCTTTGGTAAATGAAGCTCTTGCATATTTTTCATTTAAGTTAACTATAGAAAAAATTGATTAAGACATTTTTTTTTTCACTCACTAAAGGTAAATTTTCAATAATATTGTTACTTTTTATTCCTTGAAATTGTTTTTTGATTCGCACCAAGCTAGATCGGTAACTATTATGATATTGTCCTTAAAGATCTTGGATTAAATTATAGATTTCTTGTTTTAAAGATATGTGTGGAGTTGACAAAATATACAATTGGGTAAAATGTTAAATAGATTATAATGTCCTTAATTTCTAGTTACTTTCCCAGGTCCAAAAAGAAATGACAAAGGTTATCTGTCATTCAAAACAAATTATTACTGGATTCTTTTGTATAAAATGGATTAAATTGCTACTATTGTTGTCAGTGTACTTTAATGCTTTTGATTCTACTATTGATATCATGTTTTTGTTTAAAGTTTCTATTGTCATCATTGTCGCTGAACATCAACGCCGTCATTAATGTTTCTTATATGATTCTCCAAATTCTGAAACAACTCAAGAAGCAAAAAACCTGAGCTCACCTAATAGTGATCATGGGAGGAATCCTTTCCCAATTGCGTCTCCAGGTCCGTCGAGCTGATGACATTTTCGTTTCATGATCAAATTCCAAAGAAAATAAATGAATTTAGATTGTTGTTAGATCATTTTTTTGTATACTTATTCAACAAGTATTTGGCCTCTTTTTTTTATGCTTAGATAACCTTATAGCAAGGAGGTGATCTACCTATTTAAAGTGGGATATATAGTATAGATGATGTACTGCAGTTAAACATCTCAGTGATTTGCATTTTAAATTTTAGTTGTTAGCCATCTTAATTAATGCCACTTTTGGCAATGCAAAAGATTTAATAGTATTACTCTTTCCTTTGAAGCAAGGCATGCTACATCTTTTGCAGCAGTTATTACTAGGCTCAGTTTTATCCAACATGTTGCTCATGCTAGGATTTGCGTTTTTTGTATGCAGGATTTGCTAATAATAACAAAGAACAAATTTTTAAGAATTATTTAATTAACATACTACAGTTTGGTCCGTGGTCACACATTCTTGTGTATACATGAACGTGGCAACTTTTTTTTCGCCCATATGCATATAAATTGTTTGTTTTGGGAGACTAGGGGAATGAGTCGAAACTAGCCTAAATTGTTTCCTCTTTAACACATATACAAGCATACAAGTATACAATTTTTGGTTTCTTTTGATAATTCATAATACCAGTAACATTATTTATTTATTTATTATTATTATTATTATTATTATATTTTATTATCATCATCATCGTTTAACGACATATTATTTTAATCTAACTTTTACAATTCAACTTAGAACTCTTGAAAAACATTCAAATGAAACTTATATGCGATTAAATTTAGAATTACATGTCCATCAAATGGGTTTAAAGACTAAAAATATTAGCAAATCTTTTAAGAGTTCAAATATTTTTCTAATAGTTATTTTGCCCAGTATTGAAAATATTGAAACAAAATCTATGACATACCTTTTGAATCTATCCATCCATTAGATGGGTTTGAAGAATAAAACTACACATTTTCTTTATAAACACACAAGATTTCACATTTTCCATTAATGTATTGAATCAATGGTTTTATTAGACCATCTTTAACCCACCATATTAAAATTCAATGTATTTATGTCACTTCAATAGTACACTACATACCACATTGAACTATTTTTATTATTAACTTTTCAGTAAAATCTCAATTTATTAAACCACAAAAACACTAAAATAAAAACCATCTTAAATATATATATAAAAAACACAAATGTAAGTCACAACTTAAGAGATGGTACTACTGAATACACCTCTATGTCAATGGTGAGTTATTTGCAATAGTTCACTGAACTCGACTGGAGCCAATACCAGTGAACAAATACCAAGTAACCGGTGGATTATTTATTTAGGTGACAAGTAAATAAATAAATGACAACGCAATAAATACAAGTATGTAAACTGGTGAGACCAAGTTGTAATTTTTCAACATATTTTATTTGTTGTCTTTAAATAAAATACAAAATTGTTGCGGAACCAAGATAATACAAAGATATATAAATACCTCAACAACCTTGAAATACAATTGATCTACTCTTGAAAATTTTCTTAAACAAGCGAAACACTTAAAGTTTTGAAATGTTATTTATTGTGATTAAGAGAATATTGCACATGTTTACCAAGAATATGCAAAGGTGAATTATTGGTTGTGCAAAGACCTCTATTTATAGGTAAATGTTGACATTGGCAATATATGACATCAGGATGTCAATTTTGCCGTACAAATATGCTTGTGAGCATTTAAGGAATTGCATTTAATTTCTTAAACATGCTTGTTAAATTACTAGGTAAGAAGTACTTTAGCCATCCGCTTTTATACACTTTTGTACTTTTATCATAGACAACTGTTATTGTCCGGATAATAAAGTATAAAATAAAAGGTCTTTTTCGTAATCAGTGTAATGTTTTGTAAATACTTTACACTGATCAGCTCTCCAGTCTTGATCTGGGTAAAACATTTACTAGGCTTGGCTGCCATGAATGTTTTCTTTTTTTTACTTGTTGTCTTTGACTTCAACTGGAATGTCTTCATTTCTGGTCAGATTTCAACTAGAGTAAGGTTCCAGCGATATTAACTGATATTAACTGTACACTGGCCACAATACTTTGGCCACAATACTTCATGTTATTTATGGTCTTGTCTCCCGTTGCCGAGTTCGCTGGACTAAAAAGTTAATACAAATTTAGAAATACTTAAAAACTAATGTTTAACACTCTATAACCAATCCATAATAACTTAAAACTTCAGGGGTTAATGTAAAAATTTACTTGTACACTAATAAAGCTGTGTCATGACTTATATATGTGAGATTTCTTCCCCAATACATCTGCAAAACACATCGAACAAAATAATGCTTTCTTTATTCTAATTAATCATTGTAGCAGCAAAATAAGTAAGTAAAAAGAATAGTGAAAACCCATACGCTGATATTCATCACATTGGTGGCCACCACTTTGGGTGAAAGCCCCGACCCTCAACGATGGTCTTAGCAGCATATTCAACCCCTAACTACCACCACCAATTGTTCATCATAAACCCTAATAATCACAAGCATCAATCAAATTTCTACTCCAAAAATCATTTAACAATGCGATCTTCTTCTTCATCTCGTTATTATTCAAAACCTACCACTAACAGCAACAAGAATTATAATAATAATAATAATGGATTTGGGATTGGAATTAGTTACAGGAAGAAGGAAATGGATCATGGACACAAATCGGACGGTCCTAAATTTGTTGCACGTTCTTCTTCGGGTTCAGAATCACGTATGAATTCGAGTTCAAAGGGGAGGATTATATTTTGGTCAGGTGTTACTTTAGTTTTAGCCGTTGGGAATCGAGTGCTTTATAAGCTTGCATTGGTGCCTATGAAGGACTTTCCTTTTTTCTTGGCTCAACTCAACACTTTTGGGTAAATATTATTATTTTTCTTTCTATATTTCATTTGAAGATAATATTCTACAAATATTACTGTTATTAAAAATGTTGAAGCATTATTCTACAGTACAGACCATCTCCCTTACCAAACTCAGGATCAAACAAGTTTCCGCTTTGAAACACAAATTAGCTAAATTCGAAAATACATTTTTTTAAATTAAAATGTAATGACCGAAAATATCAAGTTAATGAAATCCTTCTTGATGAATGTATTGTTAGTTGCACAGAATTTATTCTTCATAATCCTTTATCGTCATTGCCTTAACGGTCCCTTATGCATACACGGGGACTAAAGTATAGTTATTTAGTAAATATATTGAATGATAATTTTATCTGGTCTTAATATTGTTTGATGATGTTCTTGTGCTTAAAGAGAGAAACAAAATACAATCTGCTTATATCATGGTGATCAAGGTAATCAGTTTTAGATTGATGTTGTTTGAGGATGTTCTTGTGCATATTTTCAAACTTATTATTCTTAGTAAGATTGATGTTGTTTCCAAGTTTGTAGTGCAACGGTATCTTTTGTACTTTTTAACAATCAAGGTTTAAGCATTGTGGTAGTCATAGTTTATTACTCGTAGTTATTTCGATCATTTTAAAAAAAATATTGCAAACAAAAATGATGATTGTCTGTTTCTGCTTGTATTTGAATAAACTGTTTAAGTAACTCATCTCAACCACCCTCTGAAAGTGTGTTTTATGGTTTCTGTATGGTGTTTAAAAAATTTATGAGAATCATTGTAGGATTCTTACCTCAGTAACCAGATATTAGGTTCGTGTCCAGTTTATTTTATAAAATTTGGGATTTCTCAGCCTGTAAAAAGGAAACTATACAATCTTGGTGTACAAAACTTACAGCAGGGGACATGAAAATCTGCAAAAGAGGACCATTTAGATACTGATTGATGAAGCTACACCAAACTTGGTGGTCTGTATCTAAGTAGCTACACTCAATTAAAAAGTTTGGTGATGAACTATTGAAAAGAGTAGCAACACAGAAATAGTGACGACACAGTTATTAGTACTATTTGAGAGAAACTGGAAGTTTTGGCTGCTTCTTATTAACATGAGGGGGGTGCTGTCATTGATTCAAATGACAATGGTACACTTCCAACGTAATTGATTTCAATTAGTATCTTGATGACGCTGCATAATCAACCTGCAGGTATATAACGCATACATTTCAGTTTATTAGAGATGATGGGGAAAATCACTTGACTTTAGTTTTCATACGATACTTGAGAACTGTAGTTGGGATATAACCTATGTCATGTTAACAAATTAAAGGGGCTATTTGTTTACCTATTACATTGATACGTCTGTAAGATAACTGTGTGTAGACTTTCACTGTTTGCGAATGTCATCTATGCATTTGATTTGTGATGGTGGGAGCTTTGGTCTTCACTTTCATGGCATTTTATGTCATCATAGATAGTTTTTTCCTTAGAAAAGCAACTTGATTATGGATCTACAATTCTGATATTAATTAATATTCTTGCAAATGTTTTAAACAGGTATGTGGCAATTTATTTTTCTATACTGTATATGAGGCATCGTGCTAGAATTGTAACTGATGAGATGCTGACCATTCCAAAATGGCGCTTTGCGGTCATTGGTATGCTAGAAGCCCTGGGAGTTGTCACTGGGATGTACTCTGCAGGTATTAGTTTAGCATTAAGTTCATCTGGGCTATGAATTATCATATTAGGGTGATTTTGGTTATTTTGATGTCTATATTGCTATTGCATTTAGGCCTTTAGGGGTGTCTGGACTTATGTTACGAAACTTATTATCTAGTTATTTTCACTTGAAATCTGCCATAATAGTTGCAATTAATATTAGTTAAAGTACTATTTTCAGTTTGCAACTTATTATGCAATTCTGACTCCTATTTTTTAGAACTTTTCCTTTTCTATCAGAAAAATGTCATTTTGGCTGTTCTGTCTAATAATCTTTTGGAGCTCAAGAGTTTGGCAAACACCCTAACATATCATTAATTAATCATTGCCACTTTAAATAGCAATAACTGAATACGCCTGATTCTCTGATTCAGATATTTCATTATGACATAATCTCTCTCAAAATGAACATCGAAGCACATCCTTAGTATGGCCTTTTAACATAAGATGCCTTCAATTTGTGCATGGCTGAGTTAATTCCAGTTTTGTTAGTCTGTTACTATCTAACATGCAGGTATGCCTCTTAATGGTAACTGATCAAGCAAATGCAAGTTTGATTGTTTTAATTAGAATTCTTTTTGCGTAACTGAGTGTTATGTACCTTTCACAGCAATGCTCCCTGGACCAGCTATACCAATATTGAACCAGGTACTTTCAGTTTCTGAAGATATCTTCCAAAGTTGCGAATTAACAAATAGTTTTGGTAATAATAATGCATAGAGCACTTTATCAAATGGTTCTGTGTCTTTTTACTAATCAAAGCATCCACTTTACTTATGAACATCTAATAAGTTACATCTTAAATGTGTGACAATTCCGGGCTGTTTGATGGATCAGTGTGTGTTATGTTTTGAATTGTGGAGTAGAAATAATGGGTAAAATGGATTAAATAGGTAGTAAGTTTCCCAACCTGACTTGCCATACCGAAATTTTACCCAATTTGAATTGTTCCCAAGCTATTCATTTTGTCACTTCTATATACATAGCATAATCTATTTCGATACTCTTCTATATAGAGAGTATTCACTACCCTTCCCCATTTCTATGATTTTACGAAGCTATAATAGGAAGGCGGCCCACATCATCCTCCCTTTCCCACCCAATAAGGATAGTGATATTTCAGAAACCAGCCCCCCCCCTCCTTCCGTCGGAAATGGTCAAAAACTATTTGCCGCCTCTGCTTTGCGCCGGTATGGCAGTCCCATGTCAATATATAATAAAATTCAACTTTTATATAGGGAAGACCGAACGTATCTCTTACATTGCTTCCTGTAAATTATTCGTAATTGTTTCAGACATTTTTGTTGTGGCAACTGGCTTTTTCTGCTCTCCTTCTAGGAAGAAGGTACTCATGGAACAAAATCGCCGGATGTTTACTAGTCGCTGCTGGAGTAGTTACAGCTATTGCAAGGTATAATAATTCTTAACTTCTGTAACCACCAATACCTAAAGGGTATATAGATTTGTTCAGAGTTCAGATGTTAGAAGAAAATAAAAAAATGGAATGAAAAACTTTAAGTTCTTTTGGTGGCATATATTTTTTGTATTTCAAAATGCTCAAAACAAATTTTTTGCATGGTGATAGTTTAGCATTTTCAGCTCAAAATTAAGCTAGCGTAATTCTGTCCCTTTTATTTATCTTGAACTTTGAAGTATTCCTCAGCGATCAGTTTTCGGCCAGATTGGACAAAGGTCAAAACAGTTTACTGTTAAAAGGCATCAGTTTTTAGTACATTCAAGAAGGGGCAACTTTACGTCATTTTGTAATCTTTTGTATAAATAGTTAATGTGTTAATAATGCTTGCAAAAGCAAGCAGTCTTGCTACAATAACGATCCAAATCTTGTGAATCAAATTTTGAGTAGACTTTTATTGGGACTTCCAATCTGTTTGACCCTTCAACCTATTTGACTCACTCAGTTTATCTTTTTATTTGACTCTTCTAAGATAAAACACCTTTTGATTCGATCCGTTCTCGACCTGGAAAATCAAAAATACTTGGATCTTTGTGTATATCTTTAATATCAGTGGATCGGAAAGCGGTCAAATGCTAGCAGGAGTCGGGTTGTTGTGGCCAATAATGATGGTAGTATCAAGTGCATTCCAAGCTGGTGCAAGCATTATTAAGGTAATGTAGGGAACAATGTTTATATATCAGAAATATTAACTGAAAATGGTATTTAACTTAAGCTTGTATTTGGAGTGAACAGGAATATGTTTTCATTGATGCTGTTACCCATCTCAAGGTATCCTCTTATAGGTTTTTGTTATTTGTACAGCATTTGAACTTTGAAGCATGCTTTGCTTGGTGATAATGTGCTTGACATTGTATTTTGTATGTGATTTGTACAGGGGAAGTTGCTTGACATATTTGTTGTTAATTCATTTGGTTCCGGGTTCCAGGTAATTTTAAAATACCTTTAAAAGCAATCATGTCTTATTGTATCTATTTCTGTCATTAATTACACATTCACTTTCATCTGTGTAACTTTTATAAAGTAATTGGCTTTATGAACTATGGTATTTGCCTATTTTGGCTTTTCAATGCAACTATGTACTTATAGGCGAGTAGATTCCAATTATACTTTAATACTTTATCTTTTAATGGATCAAGATAGTAAATTTAAAATTAAGTAGTAGCTCAGGTATCTGGTCCGCAGGTCAAAATCGCCAAAATGATATTTTCTTTATGCCTAAAAGTAATAAGTTCATTTCATTCAAATATATATCTAAACATAATTTTATAATCACGTAATCAAACACTTGTTATCTTTTGGATAACACTGTTTCATGTCAAACTACCTGACCTATTCATTTGCCGCCACAATTACAGCCTGGCCATTGATCTTCGTGATAAAACTCAAAACCACGTGCTCAAGTGGAAGTGGTGCATAAACTAGTGATTTTGGAATAATGGTAAAAGTTACATATTTTTACCAACCAGGATTGATGTTCTTTGTTTGCATTTTTTTGCAAGTTCATGGATTGTTTGCAATAGTCCAATTTTTGAGGCAAATTTATATATGAATACTGTCACAATGGATAATTCATGTATATGCATATTTTAGGGGGAAACAATTGATAGAGAACTTAAAGGACCATTCTTGGCTGAAAATTTGTTGTATCTCAATGTGTAGGCTCTTTTCGTGCTTCTCTTTCTCCCACTATTATCAAATCTGAAGGGGATACCATTTCAAGAGCTTCCTTCATACATAATGAGTGGTGCTGGTTGCTTTCTCAACGTTGGGACCAGTTCAGGTAATTTTCTTCAAGTTCGAATTTAGGACTTTGGACTTTTTAAGTGCTGACCAATCTGTGTTCCGCAAATACACAATGGACCTTTTTTAAAAAGGATGCGGAAAACATGATTAATAGCTTCAATGTGTATGAAAAGACATACGCGTTTTGACACGTTACCTGAGAGTTGTTGAGATCCTCTTATAACATTGCTGAAGTCTACTTTTTAAGCTGAAAAAATGGACTTTTTTTGTTACTAGTAGTGGCAAGATTGGTGGATTGGGTATTTAGGTGGGTTTGATAATGGGTTAAAATGGCGGTCATTTGGTTTACCACCTGACAAATTAATTTTGATCTATTTCTTTACATAACTGTTATACGTTATTTATTATTGCAAAAAGATATCATGACAATTGTAGCCGCATTTTAGTGTAAACCTACTTCCGAGGTTGTATCGTTGTACAAATGTATTTGTGCAATATTCTAATCCATTTGATCAGTTCTCCCTTTCAGTTATTCTCTTGTATTTGATGCATTTGACCCGTTAGAGTTAGAAGCCAGCCCGTCGTCAAAATTCTCACCTTTAGTTGCTAAATGTGTTTCTTGAATAGAGTTATGATATAGATATCCTTACCACCCTATTGCTGCTTCAGGTTGTGACGGATCACCACTCTTACCATTACTTTATATAGTCAACAATATCGCATTCAACATATCAATTCTCAACTTGGTCAAAATTTCTTCGGCTGTAGTCTCCTCGCTGGCAGTTGTATTATCAGGTTCTCACTTTCCCTATCCCACACATTAATAATTCATTTATATGTATGTGTATGTTGCGTTTGGCGATGACCATCATATGTTCATAACTAAAAAACATGCCCAATGATTCAAAAATATAATCACTCAAGTGAAGTTTTGCCAACTCCTCTCAAATTAAGTCACTTTATAAGCCACGTCAATACCAGCTTCAACACTTGTTTGGCATTTCATACAGTGTGTGATTATATTAATTTGATTATGTGTATTGGTGATTAACACAATTTCTACCTTCTGTTGATGGAATCTGTTTAACTTTTCAGTGCCAACCACCATATATATTCTTTCCCTTCCGCTACCGTACCTCCCTGAAGGTGTAACTTTGAGCCCTTTCTTCTTGTTTGGGAGTGTGATCCTTGTGTTGGGTCTCATTTTATACAATGTTCCTCAGCGTAGCAAGTAGCACTCTCACTCTGAGTTCATGTAAGATGTAACACATGTGTAGCTTACGCCCATATTCTTTTGTTTTATAGTGATATTCTTTGTTCCAACAGGTAGTTGTGGTAAAGCTACTTTTAGTGACAATAAAGATTCATATTTGTATGCAATCAATATTGATTCAAAATTGTCAATGATAGCATCTTATGAAATTTGCCGGTTTTAGCCACCTCCTAAAGCTGCATTTTTGGCTGCATGATGGAACGCTAAGGCTTGTTGAAATAACAAGCATTTGAAGTGATAACAAACTGCACTTCCTTTTGGTGAGTCTTGGGTTATGAGGGTTGGAAGAATATGAAGTTTGAATATAGGTGGCAGGATGGCCAAGTCTGGTGGATTGGGTGATAGGTTAAAACTAGTTTGGGTTGAAGAGGGTAAACTGGAATAATTTGTACGGATGCTAACGTTTTTGAAGCCTGTGGTGCAAATACAAACTTTGGTTGAGAAAATTGTAAATCTATGAAAACCGATGTTGAGACACCCGTTTTTGCACATCTCACATAAAGCATGTGTCTTCAACACCGGTCTTACTCATATGTCACCTAGTTTGGTACGAAGACCAAAAGGCCGGTGTTTAAGACACCGGTTCTCAACACTTTTTATGAAAACTGGTGTCAAAGTGACCAGTGTTAGAATTTATTTTTTGAACGAATTGCATTTTTGGTCCCTGTGTTATTATACATTTTGCAAGTTTGATACAAACATGTGCAAAGTTGCGAAACGCATCCCTGTCATATCATATCCATTGCAATCTTGGTCCAAAGTTAACTTTCCGTCTAATTTTACCATTAAAGACATCATGTGCCCCTCACGTGAGGGGCAATATTGTCTTTTCATATAAACGAGGACTATTCTTGCAACTCACCTAAATACATATATTATCATCTAGGTAAAATATATATTCATATATTATTTGAGTACATTTGTACTCATACTTTCTGGAGATAAATCCCCAAAGCTATTAGATCTATATACTAGGCCAACCTTTTCTTTACATTCCTCATCAGTAAATGATCAGCTTAGATGTGCTACTTCTGGTTCTTGTTGTGGTTTCTAAACGGATGGACCAACAAGCCAAGCTTACACTCTTGCAAAGCCTACAAATGAATCGTTATCATCCTCTATCACACTTCAAGCACTTATCGGGCCACCTGAAAACGCCACCGCTTCAAAAGCCTCCATCATCACCAAGATCCGGCCATTACAACCACCTCTAAACATGTTTCTATTTTATCCGATATCTATACCAACCAGTCGATTTTGTCGTTTCCAGATCTATGCCACCACAGCCGCCGTCGGAACTCCATTGCTCATATCCAGCCACACCCAGCCACCGTCGACCACTGCTAACTCCATTGCTCATATCCAGCCACACCCAGCCACCGTCGACCACAGATCACTGCCAGCCACCATTCATGAACTTTACACCTCCCAACACAATATAGGCGTCGTCGCATCTCCATCAACACAATATAGCTGTCGGAGATCTGGAAATCTCACCGGAGTTCTTGCAAGAGGATTAATTTGGGATGCTTGAAAGGGTATTTATACTTTTTGTTTCCTGCTCTGTCTATGTCGAGTAGAAGAAAGAGAGGGGAGAGATTTTGTTTTCATTTATTTGTTAAAGGTTTATATGTGTGTCTTTTAATTTTTTTAGCAAATGAAGTGATTGGGTGAGGGAAATAGTTGTTGATTTGGAAGATAGATATATGTTTTATAAGAGATTGAACTAGTTTTTCAGAAAATATGGATGAATGGATCTATATGTAGATGATTTTGACTTTTGATTATTGTTAGTGATAAGATTTTTGTTTTAGGTTAAAAGAAATAGAACGAATTGCAAAAATGTTTCTATGGGCATTAAATGGACGAAACTATCCTCCACGTGACTGACACATGGTGTCACTAACGGTGAAAATTAGACGGAAATTTAACTTTGGACCAAGTTTACAACGGGTGTGATATGACAGGGATGCGTTTCGCGACTTTGTATATGTTTTGTATCAAACTTGCAAAATGTGTGATAACACAGGGACAAAAATGCAATTCGTTCATATCTTTTTCTCTTTTTATGGTTTATTGCGTATGTGAGAAAACACCAATAAACTATGATTTTATCATGGCAGAAGCACGAAGCACATTAATTTAAATTAAGAGGCGTACAATTTTATTAGTTGTAATATGTGCTTGTATCACTGTATGGATGATCATAATAAAATATTAGACAATGGCATACTTTCATTTCAATCACTTAACAGTATACATTCAGGACAAATGAAATATGGGCTTGACACGTATCAGAAAAGACACCGGCTTTGTCATGTAAGAGAAAAACGGACTAAGACTGATGTCTTAATCGCCGGCTAAGTCATGAAAAGTAAAATCATTGTTCCGAACACCGGCTTTATGTGACATGTTCAAGATTTTTCGTACTTTTACAATTTTCTCAACCGAAATTCGTATTCGCACCACAAGGTTCGAAAATTTTAACATCCTTACAAATTTTTCGGGTAAACTGCATTAATATTTAATGAAGCATACTGATTTTAAGGTAAAAACAAATGATTGATTTATTTGTTAAATACTATAATAAATGTCGTATAATGACCATTAACCGCCCTTTTATTATATATTATATATGACACAAATTATATCAAACGCTTTAAATAATGAAATATAATATAGATGACAAACCAAATTATGATGACTTACATTTTCAATTTATCACAAAAAACCATTGTATGCATTAACACGTTATCTATGCAATGTGATAGGTTGATAAAAACCATTACAATGGTGATGTCGTAGTTGTGGTGGTGCAAAGATATGAGTTTAGTTTGTTTTAATTATTCATTCTATCATTCCTAAAAATAAAGAGTGATAGTGTAAATATTTTAAAAGATGAGGCATATATGGTATAATGTAAAATGGGGTATTTTAGATCTTTGAAGATCTTAATTTTAAGACATTACGAATAAAAAGTCACAAGACCTTTTATACTGTTACCTTTTTGCTATATTTGCGTGACATCTTCAATTCTACACACATTTTCGGTATCTTCAATTCTAGGCAGTATCGGTTTTAGATTCAATCCATCACCACTGACCACTTTATTTTATTGTGTAATGGTACCTCTCACAAGTACACTTATTATATTCAGGTTGTGTTCGTTATTTGAACTTTTATCTCCTATATATATACTTATCGTGTAATTGTTTGTGTTTTTCAATATGGAATTATTATGTGCATATTCAGCTATTAATATATGACGATTGCTACCATTCAGGAAAAAATAGTTGTCGAAAAATTGAGGTATCGAAAAAAGATATTGAAAACATATTCATTCTTCACAATTGTTATGCATCAAAACATATAAAACCGATATCTTTCTCCCACGATGATGAAATATACGCATGCTTGTTAACATTGTACGTGTATCTCTTCCTTGACGAACTATATTTTAAAGATACTCACAAACATTACCTCGTATGTTGTTAGTGAATCTATTCTCGTGAACACTGATCAATCGGTGATCATAAAAATAAATATATATATATATATATATATATATATATATAATCCCTATATAAACAAACTATACCCCTCCAAATTAAACACTCTACCTTTAAAATCTCTATTTTACCCTTTTAATTTACACTACCACCAAACCCTTTATTCCTAAATCTATATCTATACTATATTAATAAACAAACTAACTTTAATTTCCAATACATTCCTAACTCACACACACACACTAAATCTATCCAATATATTCTTAAAATATTTTACACCCATATTTTTCCAAACTATCTATCTTATTTATTAATTAATTTAAATATTTTCACCTAATATCTCTATTATATTTTTAAAAAAGTTATTTACAAAATATACATCTCTTAACCATAAAATAACTACATTATCATTTACACCTATTACTTTAAGATTAATAATTACATCGTTAACACCACCGCCACTAGCACCGCCCGTTGCCGCCACCGCCGCATTGCGCGGGTACCCATCTCGTATATATATATATATATATGGAGACAATCAAATAAGAAAAGTTTTAAAATAAGAACGGTGAGAACACCTTAAAAACATCATTTGGATGCATTAAAAGTCTGTAAAATTGACATAGTGCATAACTAATTATCATTATTTAAGTGTTTAATAACACATTGATTCATCAAAATCGAAAAAATCACGTTTTTTGTTGGATGCATCATTTTAATGAATATGCATCCAATATGGATGCACAAAACAAAAAACATGATTATTTTGATTTGACGGATGAATTTGTTGTTAAACACTTAAATAAAGATAATTAGTTATGCACTATGTTAGTTTTATGGACTTTTAATGCATCAAAATGATGTTTTTAAAGTGTTCTCACCGTTCTTATTTTTAAAAGTATTCTCACCGGAGTGTTATCCCATATATATATACATATATATATATATATATATAGGGTGACAATCAAATGAGAACCAAATTAAAATGAAAACAAATGAGAACACTTAAAAACTACATTTTGATGTATTAAAAGTCCATAAATCTAACAGAGTGCACAACTAATTATTATTTATTTAAGTGTTTAACAACACATTGATCCGTCAAATTCGAAAAAATCACGTTTTTTGTTGGATGCATCATTTTGATAAATATGCATCCAAGATGGATGCACAAAACAAAAAACGTGATTTTTTCGATTTTGAAGGATCAATGTGTTGTTAAACACTTAAATAATGATAATAAGTTAAGCACTATGTTAGTTTTATAGACTTTTAATGCATCAAAATGATGTTTTTAAGTGTTCTCACAGTTCTTATTTTAAAAATGTTCTCACCGGAGTGTTTTCAATATATATATATATTTTAAAAGTGTTTTCAATATATATATATAACACTCCGGTGAGAACACTTTTAAAATAAGAACGGTGAGAACACTTAAAAACATTATTTTGATGCATTAAAAGTCCATAAAACTAACATAGTGCTTAACTAACTATCATTAAGTGTTTACCAACACATTGATCCATTAAAATCGAAAAAATCACGTTTTTTTGTGCATCCAAGTGCATCCATCTTGGATGCATATTCATCAATATGATGCATCTAACAAAAAACGACATTTTTTTATTTTGACGGATCAATGTGTTGTTAAACACTTAAAAAAATGATAATTAGTTGTGCACTATGTTAGTTTTATGGACTTTTAATGCATCAAAATGTAGTTGTTAAGTGTTCTCATTTTTTCTCATTTGATAGCCACCCTATATATATATATAGATATATATAAACAATTACATTTTGATGCATTAAAAGTCCATAAAACTGACATAGTGCATAGCTAATTATCATTTTTTAAGTGTTTAACAACACATTGATCCGTTAAAATAAAAAAAATCACGTTTTTTGTTGGATGCATCATTTTGATGGATGCACAAAACAAAAAACGTGATTTTTTCGATTTTGACGGATCAATGTGTTGTTAAATAATGATAATTAGTTATGCACTATGTTAGTTTTATGGACTTTTAATGCATCAAAATGATATTTTTAAGTGTTCTCACCGTTCTTATTTTAAATGTGTTATCACCGGAGTGTTACCCTATATACGGTGACTATCAAATGAGAATATATATATATATATATATATATATATATTGATAATTAAAATAAAAATTTTAAATTGTGTGTTAAGGTAACTTACATACGCGTCAATGAGACTTAGAACATAATAACAAGATAAAAGTTAAGTTGATGGCCCATTGGTAAGGTCTTTAATCTTGGAGGGATCTACTTGGGTTCAAGTCTCACTTTTCACATTTGTGAGGTAATTTAATAGGAATTTTTTGATAGTCCTGGGTTTCATCATGCGTGTAATTTAGGAGTAGAAGTAGATTAGAATGCCTTTAAAAAAAAATAGTTAAGTCAGTGTAGAGATTAAGAGATATGTTTGTTTTCAAGAGATTCCATCTTTGATGAGGCCGGTGAGTTTAGGGTTGAGTCTAGATGATAGAGTTTTCATTGAGGGTTTATATTAAGAATTTATTATACGATTATAATTTCTAGTTTCTAACACGAATTCAGTAAAATAACGTATGTTAGACTTTTCAATATATGTTAAAAACTCACACCTTTGAAAACAAAAAGAGTTAGGTTTCACATATTTAAGTCTAAAACCGTATTCTGAAATAAATCTTATACATTTAAGTATCAAATGATAGTTACATTTTCAATTAATTTTTATTTATTTATTATTATTATTATTAATTTTTAACGGCAAGAAATATTAGTGATCATTAATTTTTTTAAGACGATTTATTTTTTGGAATGTGATTTATTTTAATTATGTATTTAAATTACATGGATGTTTAATATGCACCAAAAATTTTCCAATAATGCATCCTATAGTATATATGAAGTGATTGAAATAGATATGGAAGGATGGATCCTCTAAAGTTCATTAGATTAAATTTAACTTTATAGCATTAGATTAAATCTAATAGTAAAGATTAAAATTTGATGCTTAAATCTTGATTATTGGATTTAATAATAATAATTAAAATTCATTTATGTTTACCTATATAAAGTTGATATTTTAAAGAACTGAATCCGATATTGAAATATCAAACCACTAATACCATTGACTATTTATTGGTCATTTGATTTTTATTTAAAGGTTAACATTTTCACAACTTAACCCAAGTTGGAGATTAACTTGATAGAATATCTCCCATTTTATCATTGTTATTGTTTTTTACTCATTTTCATTTTTCTTTCTGTACATAAACCTGTCTCCTCTGCACTTGTCTAGTTGTGTTCATATCCTTAGCCTAAATCATTTGAAAACCCTAACACGGGGCTCAGCTTAGAAACCTTATTAAAAGATATATCCCATATTGAATTGAATTGAATTGAATCACAATAGAAAAAACAAAAAATAAAAACTAAAATGGAAATAGCAAGAAAAGCAATGGTAGTTGGCAGCAAAGCAGCAAGCAACAACATAGCTATAAACGTGTTTCTTGGGAGTGTATTTGCAGGACTGACATTCCGATCATTGAACCAGCAGACACAAATTGAAACCTTGGAATCACAAAGGGATTCTCTTGTTAAATCCAACAAATCAATGCGACAAACCATCTGGGATTGGAAACAGAAGCTTTATTCTGATGCTTTGGCGGATAAAAAACCTGTCGTTTCGCTTGAAAAACTGAAGTCCATTTACGGCGAAGCACCCCAAGCTGGTATGAAATTTTCAAACTTACTTCTGTATATATATTTTGTTATATATTGCTTAATTTGGTTTATTTTTACATGTCTGGTTAAATAAAACATAGTCCTATACTACATACTTTTGTGTGCAAATGTGCAATGTATATATGTGCTGTTATTGATTGTATGGAAAGTAGTTGTTGCGTAGAGGGTGATTGAGATTAGGTTATTATGGTGCTTGCAAAACCCAAATAATGGGTTTTAAGGCCTAAAATGCCAACACACTTTTCAGTTTGTTGCGCCATCTACTTTTTTATCGACGTATATACCCACTTTCAAGAACCGTACGCACATTGTACTCATGACTACCCAGATTTCAAGCTACACGTAGTTTTTTAGGCGAGAATTCCCCAATTTTCCGGCCAAAAGCTTTTTCACAACATTTTCCATCTTCCTTGGGTACAAACCTATGTAAAAAAAATTTTTTAATTCGTTTTTGTCATCTCTATTACTCTATACCACTTCTCTTCCCCTTTTTTTCCTACAAATTTCCAACAACATAAACCAATTTTGAAGTTTAGAAATAAGAAAAATAAAGATAACTGGTAGAAAGAAAAGGTTAAGAATGTTTATAAGATCGGTTAGTACCAAAAGGTGGAAAATGTGTGAAAATGGTCACGGGACAATTGTCGCTAGAAAAACGAAGTTTGGTCTGAAATTCGCTGGCATCTGGTCGTAAGTACCATATCTTTACAATTTTTGCAAGTTCATCGGGTATATCTTCTAATCTTGGTTATAAAAAGCGCGCGCTAGGCGCAAGCCTTGGAGCTTTTTGGTACCCAAGGCGCAGGGTGTACAAAAAGCGCTCGCTTTTTGGGCTTTTTTGTGAGCCTAAGCGCTAAAAAGTGTGAGCTTTTTGTACAAAAGGGAATTTTTTTAGGAATAAGTAAATTTTTTTTTTCTTTTCCCTTTTTTCTCAACAAGATTGATCTCTTCTTTCTCTTTCCTTAACGAGGCCAACAATCTTTTGAGAGTCTTTCCAAACACCAAATTTGATAAAAGCCAGACTTAAACGAGTATCTGATATGTATCAAGCCAGAAAATAAAGAAAAAACATAGATAATCTGGATTAATGCCCTAGTGGCCCCTAGTTCCTAAGAACAATGATAATATTCTCCACACCTAAACAAATGGCTGTCAGCCTTATTTAAAGAACCACTAAAGAAGACGTAACTTTCTTTCTATTGTAACTTCTTATCTATATCAGTATCTTAAAAACGACACTTAACCCCCCTGACTTTCTTTCTATTGTAACTTCTGATCTATATCAGTATCTTATTGATGTTGTTTTGCTATTTTATGTGTTATAAATACTACATACATAATTTATATAAATTTTTCATAAGTGTGCGCCTCGCGTACGAAAAGCTCGCCGCTTTTGCGCTTCCGAAATGGACCCTATCGCTTTTGTGCGCCTATCGCTTTTTAAAACCAAGATTCCAATAAAAAATTATATAGAACTGTATACAAAGTTACAAACCCAAAAAGCCATTGGTCTTTCGGACCTTAAACCCCAATTATTATCCGGAGTTTATATTATTAAACATGTTATTATTCCCAACAATTTCTAGGAGCAGTGTCCGCCTTCACGCAAGGAAGGCTACCTGGTTTCTTTGAAGGGGGTGCTTTGGATAATCATGTGGATTGGTGACATACTAAAGGTGGATTAGATACTAAGTTATACCAAAATGTTATTGTTCGATTTATAGAAAGTTCAGTTAATGAATATATAAGATGAATTCAAAAGCACTTGTTAGAGTTTTCATAAAGTGAAAAATGCAATTTTGTTAAATTATGAAATGTGAACACCAATGGTGTGTGTTTAACAGGGGGAATTTAAGGAGTTTTTCTTAAGCTTAAAGCTTTTGGTTGTTACTTTTTTATTTTATAAAAGACTTGTCAGAAATAAGTCCTTGTTTGGATTTAGTTTTTACATTATTGAAAATCAAACACAAACTCCTAGTCTCTAAAAGCTCTTGCAGTAAAAGCTAATAAAAGTAACGTTTTGAAAAATTCCCAGCTTCTAGTACCAGCTAGCACCCTCCAGCTCTGGCTACCTTTGTCAAAACATATACAGAATTACAAGTTCATGTTGGGCAAACCATCTGAATAAAATGATTGTGTTATTTTCCCCAGAAAAAAATGCAATTTTGAAAAAGCATGTTGAGAAGGGAAGTCTAAACAATTTTTGTCGAGAAAATATGTGAAAAAGCATCAAAACCCATTTACACGGGAAAACAAATTGTTTTAATTAAGAGATGTCTAAGTAAGTAAAATTGACGTACTGTTGAGAAGCTCATTCAGAGCCAAGAAGATAGACTTCTTCAGCTAGTATTGTTTGGAATTTAATGTAGCATAACACTTTTTGAATATGTGCTTGACTTAGATTCTGCACTCTATAGCAAACCCACCCTTGTTATTGTTGTAACTATAACATAACCGGTCAGCTACTTTATATTCTTTTAGCTGACTATCACCATGGAATGTCACTTTCCGAATGTGTGCCTGACTTGGAT
Source organism: Erigeron canadensis (assembly GCF_010389155.1). NCBI lineage: Eukaryota > Viridiplantae > Streptophyta > Magnoliopsida > Asterales > Asteraceae > Erigeron > Erigeron canadensis. Next base: position 14,889,327 of record NC_057769.1, on the reverse strand, counting down.
TCTGCACTTTATATGTAGTGTTTTCTTAGTGCTGAGATTGGTCTTAACTCTTAAACCAGACCTGGTAGGAATATAAAAAGTAGAAATGCTGATTTTTGAAACTGCACACCGGGACTGTTACATACAGTATATACCTATTGCATGACTCGATATTGAATATTTTCAAAAGTAAGGATTGTGCGTAGATAATTAGTTACGGCAAGTAAACTAGTATCTGTTGAGTGTGTTGGCGATGTGGTGGTTAGTGGCTGGTACGCCCTGTACATAAGCATTAATGACCGCTGAACGCATACTAGAACCGGACACTGATATACGTATACCAACGATGTGTTAGAAGTGTGGTGGTTAGCTGCCTTCATCCAAGGAAGGCTACCTGGTTTCTTTGGAGGGGGTGCTTTGCATAAATCATGTGGTTTGGTGGCCTACTAAAGGTGGATTAGATACTACGGTATACCAAAAAGTTATCGGTTGATATATAGGAATTTCAGTTAATAAAGTATAAGATGATGAATAGAAGCGCTTTTTAGAGTTTTCATAGAGTGAAAAATGCAATTTTGAAAAAGAATGCTGATAAAATATGTGAAGAAGCATTTAAATTTTTAATTGTTAAAACTTTACATGAGAAAACAAATTGTCTTAATCAAGAGACTTCTAAGTAAGTCAATTAACGGACCTTTGAGAAGCTTATTTAGAGCTAAGTTAATATACTGTAGCAACTAGTATTGTTCGGAATTTAATATATTGTTGTGCTCGACTTAGATTCTGCACTTTAAGAAACCCGCCTTTGTTATTTTGTAACTATAGCATAAGCGGTCAGCTACTCTATATTCTTTTAGCTGACAAATACCATGACATGTCACTTTTCAAATGTGTGCTTGACTTGGACTCTGCACTTAAAGTGGAAATTTTGATTTTCGAAACTGCCCACCTGGACGTTCAGTGGACTGGAAACGAAGATTGGAATTTGTTGAGTTGGCGATTTTGGGGTGCAAATCAAACAACCCAATAATACAAAATGGTTAATTTTTGTGGTTGATTATTACATTGTGGAAGTAAAGTTGTATCTAGGCAGGCAGGCACTACCGCACTAGTTGCTCTTCCAATCTGTTGTTTTTGGATGATCTAGAAATTGAATGACGAACATCACCATGATTAGCGTGTTTTGAGTTTGTGCTATTCAAAATATTCCCTCTATTTGATAACTAATCCATGCTAATATAATACGCCTCAACTTGGTGTTGGACATCTGTAAGTGTCTTCGATGCGGTAAATGGGCCGGGTCAGTTGGTTCGTTAATTTCAAAATGGGTAATTGTTTGTGGGTTGGATTGGATTAATTCAAAACGGTTCCGTCTATTTTTTGTTGACTTTTTTGTGGTAAATGATCTAGGAGGTTTTTATCACTTTATGTATGGAAATTTAGCTTTAGACAACAGAAATCTATAGGCTTGTTTCCTTCAAAGCTTTATTCCGTGGATGACCTGTTTGAGCCATATGAGATAAAAGCACAACCATCATTGACTTGATCATACGTGAATAGGTCAAGTCGCCATCTGTAGTGAATATTACAATTTTTGTAACAAAGGGTGTATCTGATTTCCTATGGTGGATGTTGTGTAATGTCCTATTGTGTAACATCTTCTGCTTTTATGCATTGTCTTGCAGTTGTAAATACCGAGAAGAAAGAAGCAAAGGCATCTACTGCAAAAATCATAATCTGAAAAGGATCGATTAAGGTCAATAGGGAGTTGAAGCAAGAATGAATATCCTGAGGTCCATTGATCATTTTTGTATTTTAAATAGAAAATAGGTAGCATTTTACTGAATTACTGATAAGCCAATCCCCTGGACAATTCAATTTTACTTGACTTGAATAACCCTTGTTGAACCTTAAATCACGAGCATGCCGAGTGCTATGGATTCTATTTTTACCTGGACATGTCAAATACATTTTGTTGTGTTTTTTCTTTATTGTCTGTTGAACAATTGTGTCAAATTTCATCTTCCAATCGTCAGTAGACTTTGATCCAGGAAAAGATATTCATCTACTATCCGTCAGAGCTATACAATCTCAATTTATGACAAAGGTGCTAAATGGTTCTACTCATGTAAAAGGGTTTAATGGCCATGTACTAAATTATCGCTTACAAAATCGATAAATCAAGAAGAATCGGTCATTTGATGGCATCTGAAGCTTGTATTTAAAGCTTTGTGGAAATATATATATATATATATATATATATAGCGTTTAGTGTAGCTATAAGTTTGTACATTTACGTTCAAGATGATGATGGAAAAAGCATAACTCATAGTAAGGTAAATGCCATGAAGATGATACTAGTAGTAGTAGTAGTAGTGGTGGTGGTGGTGGTGGTGGTGGTGTGGTGGTGGTGGTGGTGGTAGTAGTAGTAGTAGTGGTAGGAGGAGTGCTAGCAGGAGTGGCAGTGGCAGTGGCAGTAGTAGTCAAACATTTTAGTAGTAGTAGTAGTAGTAGTAATAGTCAACATTTTATTATTAAAAACAGATTGTCAAGCTGCCAAATTTATGTTTAATAAAGATTTCAAGCATGATGTGTCAAAACAAATGTTTGCCAGATGGCAAGCTCACTTGGCTCCTTTTGATTTTGAGATACTATATAAAAAAGGGGAGGATAATAGTCTCCCTGATTATCTAACTCGTGAATTTTTACAGAAAATGACTAAATGATTCCACATTCGAGAGAAAGAGGAAGCTACCCAGGTAGGGGTAGAGGTGGCCAAACCAGAGATGGGAAAAGGCCCCTAATTGCACAACAAGGAAGGAGACAGCTAATAGCTGCAAATCTCGCTTCCTCATCATCATCATCATCTCCAAAAGAAGATATGTATGGAGAATTTAGAGAGGAATTTATAGAATTCCTAAAAAATAAAAAAGTGGATAATATCCCTTCATATCTCAACGCAGCAACAGAAGAAGAATCAGATGATGCTGCTGAATATGTTCGAATTCCCTACAAGGAGGTCATATTCACCTTAGAACATGAAGATGTTTTAAGGTATTATGAAACAGGTAATGATCCCTGCAATATTATGACAAGGTATTTAGACAATGCATCATATGCAGCCACATCATACAAACCAAGGTCATACTATGAAACCTTTTTAAATGCTACAGGTACATGTGAATTTCAACACTTTTATGCAAATTCAAACTCAAAAATTTTTAATTTTAGTAAAGCAATAATAAAACATATAATTTTACTTGATGAATGGGGACTTAGTGCCCTAAGAGAAAAAGAATTTACTTATGCAGAATCACGCATCCAAGTAAAATATAATTATTGGGATTATATAGATAGCTTTCATAAAGCTTTTTTATACGAAAATCCTCAAAGGAAACATACTTGGTTCTTTAAAGTTTGTGAAAAGGTTTATAACCGTAAAATTCCAAATTGGTTTATTATTTGGTGGAAAACACATGGACCATCCATCCAAATTCTACCGGATCCTTATAAAAGTCTTTATATCGAATGGGTTAATATTAGCCCAAAATTGAAAGATGCAATCATCAAGAACAACAGTTCTAAAGAGGTCATACCCTCGCTACATTTCTTTACTGAATTTTCAATCCCATGGATTTGGAAATCATGGATTTGGAAATGGATGCCAGAAGTCAATTTTCCTGAAGATAATCCCCCTTGTATACAAAGGGTATTCTTGACAAAATTTTGGAGAAAAATAATAGAAAAAGATCATACTACGGGATTAATACAATCCCAAGATACATTGGACAAACTCAAGAAAGCTCTTGAATCATATAAAGAGCAAAGGGAATATCTCAACAACCAGGAGAATCCAGGTCTTCTTCAACAAATTGAAGAAAAACTAAGAAGACAAGGAGATAATGTGGTGTCCAAGCAGGATATTATAAAAGCCTACATTCAAGAAATGAGAAAGGACATCCTTCAAAATAGCAAGTGGAACAAATCCGACACTTCCATGAATTCTGAAGACAATTATCTAGCAGGAGAATCTCAACCGCAGTCCGAAGAAATACCTTTGGAAGACATTTTTGATGAAATGGAAGAAACGTTAATCAAACGTTTTACGGATAAGCAAGAATCTCCGACAACATCAGACAAGAGATAAAGTTCACAATAATACAAGACAAAAGCAATGGTTAAAAGAGGTCCTACCTCCATCAAATGGCAAAAAATTATAAGACTCTAATTGAATTAAAAATTCAACTTGAAAGACACGTATGGAGCCAGATGGAGTATGCATGTTGATACCAAATTTCCAAGACACAATTCAAGTTAAAAGAAGCATCTCTTGCATCTCTTCTGCACCATAAAAGCCATGCAATGGCCAGAGAAAAATCAAGCTTTCTTTTACTAGTTTTTATACTTTCCAAATTTTCTTGTATCTGGTAATAAATTATCCAATAAAATAATAAAAGGTTTGAAGTACGTGAGCTATTGTTGATAATAATAATAATAAATAATAATAATAATAATAATAATAATAATAATAATAATAATAATAATAATAATAATAATAATAATAATAATAATAATAATAAACTCTACTTGTACGTGGCATGGTTGCTATACGCATTTTCCTTGTAAGTTTTTTCCTTCTTATTTCTTTTTTATTTTGTTTTTATTTTTATTTTTATTTTTGTTTTTTTGTCATTTCCTCTTTCCATTCACAACCGTAAGCCTAAATATCACTTCTAACAAAACTGTTGTAGTTAGAAACTACCATGTAACTAGGCAACTAATATCAAGGTTTGGTATTTTATTCATGGTTTTATTCGTATCTGGATAGATTTCACAAGAAATTATTGTTGACAAGAAGAATAGGAGTTGTCATTATAGAGCTGCACTTAATGGCGTAAGTATCATACGATTAGTGGCAACCTGACCAAAGAGCTTTTATCTTAAAATTCATGTGTATATATTCATTCAAAACAAAATGCAAATGTTACTTGTTGCATAAATATTCGCATTAAAAGATGTAGTAATAATAAGTGAAAGTCTAGAAACTTGTTGAATTCACAATAAAATTTGTTTATTATCATCTCGCTAGTGTTGTCTGGATAGTCAAAGTTATGTTTCTGTATTGGAGACTTAAGAGTTGATCACGAAAGAAGTGAGATTCCAGTTTTGCAACATATATCGTTAACATAGTCAATGGTATACCATGTTTGCAAATATATTCGTAAATCTAGTACAGGTTGTGGCCATGAAGTTTGCTGTTGACGTGGAGGACCATTGGGTTGGGTTTTCAGAATTTCATTTCAGGGGCGCCAAAAATACGGGTGGTGTTTCCTGGCGGAACCATGTGTCACAAAGGCAACACGAGTATCACAAAGAAGTGAGATAGCTTCTGTTTGTCATTATTGTGTTCAATATCCACCAACAATAATAACAAAGAAAAGATTTCAATCATGAATAACCTGCGACGTATGGAAAAAAGGAAAATCTACAGATGCAAAAATACTTCATACAAGTTAAATGGGTAACAAGTCTCTGCAAGTACCAAGTACAATATATGCCTACTTTCACTTACCCGCACAAGGTAAATGACAACAAACATAAGGTTCCATCTATCCATCTAGTTTTTTACGAAAACTTGCAATTCCTGTCTTAACCAAAAAGGGCTCACAATAACACATCTGGATCTGCTCAAAGCTTCTGACTTCTATCCTAGACATCACTAATGCTTTCTCTGTTAATAGATTAAAATACAAACAGTAAAAAGTCAGAATGCCAAGTTGATCATGTATCAAAGACAATACAAGACTCTTTTATAGGGAACCAAAAATCAATGAATAAACTGTTCAAAAATACAAAGAACAATGAATGAAGTCGTGATAAAAGGTCATATGATTGTCTATGATTCAAGGAAAAGAAAAGAAAATTCATGCAGATCAACAATTAGAAGGCACGGGAATACAAACACTGATTTCGTATGACAAAACTCAGCCAACATATTGGCATCCATTCCCTATATTAGTAAAAGCATGATGAGCGATCACCACTCGGATTTTAGTAGGACAACGTGCTTTTCAAATTGCACTAATATTTTGTGTAGGATACAAACATGTACGGCTGAAAATGTGTGCAATACTGCTGACCATTTTATAGGCTCAGTGTTTGAATTGTCTTGCCTTCTATTTCATTATTAACATCTTAGAAGCAGAGGTATCTAACTCGAACGATTTTACAATAACAGGTTGGTTTGAGTAACGTTCAAGTCAAATGTCCATCAGGTCTAGCATCTAAACCTTAAGGAAACGAGCCAATCAAGTCAAACCGCCGATTTGAAATACATATTTTACCTAAAGCAACAAGGAACTAACAATGTAGGTTAAGATTTACTGAGCCAGTAGCCCAGTACTTTGGTTATTATCTAAATACACTCTCAGGAGTGTGTATTTCAGATTACAGAACTATATATATCAATGATCCTATTATGAACAATAAACTAACATATAACCTTCTACATATATTTTCATCATTTATGTAACATAAATGAACTGCAAGAACACAAAATGCATTATAAAAAGCACACTTAAAGAGAAAGACATTGAGATCTTGACTCCACAGAAGAAGTCCCCTGGAAAGAAAAAAAAAAGGGACTCGATTAAAGGAATATGGATAACTGATATTGCTAATATTTGTACCTTGCGTCTCTTGAACTTCCTTTCTCCACCTTCGGAATTCATGAAAGATGTTGTTTGGCCACCAACACCTTCCTCTAGAGGTAACGATTTAACATCTTCAAAGAAACCATCAGCTAGACCTTGCAGGCTGCCACACACACACAAAAAGAAAACATTTCAAGTCATTGGCATAAAAAAGATATGACACCAAAGAATGTACTGAAACAGGACTGACCCGCTTCTTGATTTGCGCATACGGTACAGCTTCTTCTTTTCCATACTAGAAAGAGGAGCACGAGTGAAGAGCTCCTCTTCTCTCCTTGCACGATCTTCAAGTACTGCCTTCATCTTCACCACATCTCTATCTTCAGTTCCGATAACCTCCCTCACCTATAATTGAATACAGTGTAAAAAAATACAAACTTGAAGAGAACTAGAGGAAAAAATAACAATAAGAGCAACCTAACCTCTTCAGGCCTTCCTTCAAGATCATTCATTAAATCTCTTGCATATTCACTCTGCAAAGCTTGCCTGAATGCTTGTTTCTCTTTTCTTGACACATTTCTCTCCTGTCTCGCGGTCTTACTGTCATCCATAGATACTGGAGCAATCTTTGGAGGTCGATACTTACCATCATTATCCTACAATAGAAATCATACAAACATGAGGCATACATCTAAAACATAATATGAGAAAACAAAACATTGCAAGCAACCATAGTGCTGAACAAATGAAAACTATGCATAAGTAATTTTTATCCTTCATCCTAGTACATGAAATACCCTTATGCCTCAACTTTTCCTTGTCGGTATTATAACGCAGAGCAAAGGATAAACGTAGCAATTTTGAGTCTACAATCTATCATAGGGTTGAATTGGGTTAGTTAAGTTAACGCGTAAAATTTTTATAAACCAGTTTGAAAGAATAAATGTGGAACGGGTAAAAAGTTGTCCAATGTGTAATTTTACTGCATAAAACTTACGAAATCCTTTATTCAAACATTTAGATTATTATAACAGTAATATAACTTTTGTTAAATGATATGAGTACTTCACACACTAGTTATGATATGTAACAGAAAAGATTTTGAAGAAGAAACATAAATAACACGACAATAGAGACAAAGAAAACGATAATTGTATGATAGATAGATAACTAGATTCGATTTATAACAAATCCAAAACTTGAATAGAGTTCCAATGACTCCTAATTAGTTACCGACATATAATTTCCTAGTTAAAGGTGACAACGCCGCACTCAGCGTGGTAGCTTCTTTGTGTATCAATCAAATCAAGAATCAATGACTTGACTCGATCCAATGCTGCGTTTCACTCGTGAGCATCCATGGAAAAAAAAAAGTTCCGGATGAACAATTATGACGTGAAACAGTAACGAAGTGAACAGCAAGAAAAATTTTCCTGGATCACAGGTTACAAGATCGATGCCCTGATACCAATTGATAAGTAACAGGACAGATTCTGAAGAAGCAGTAAAAACACAGCAGTAGACACAAAGGAAATGATAAATGCATGATAGATAGATAACTAGATTCGAGTTCTAGCAACTCCTAAACTGATTAGACTATTAGAAGACGTTTAGTTAGAGAAAACACCCCTTGTTTTCCATTTTTGTTTTCCAAAAAAACATGGAAAACAAATAACACGTTCAAATCATAGTATTCCAAAAATGTTTTCCATATAAAAAACATAAAACATTGTTTTCTACTTTTCTATGGAAAATTAGAAAACACTTTTTTATTGTTTTCCACTTTTCATTTTCCATTTTCTAAATTTTGAAAGCCTCAAATTATATTAACTTTCCCACTACGCCCCCGTCCATCCCCCCTGTCACCCATCGCCCCCATCCCAGTCACCTCCCGCCACCACCCCACCCCAACCTCCCAATTCAAGTATATTAGAACATTTTTTTTTATTAATACGGAGAATAAAAATAGCATTTTCTAGTTTTGAACACGTTTTCAAAATTTTCATTTGTTAACTAGATGAAAAACTCTTCCCATTTTCTAGAAAATTAGAAATGGAAAACCGGAAACCATTTCCACAACTAAACGCGCGCTTAGAGTTCCAGTGACTCCTAATTGTACTTAAACACAATAATAGTATCGACTCCCCTAAACAATTGGCTCATAGGCCTTGTTTAAAGACATCAGAAATAACCTAACTTGACCGCCAAGTACTTGCTAATACGAGTTATAATTAAGTAACTATTAAAAAACGACACTGTGCACCCTCCATCTTTTTAGCCTAGTTCCAGCAGATTTATATCAAGTTATTAATCTAAAACAGATTACACGATAAGTGTTTTAAGTCAGCCCAACCATATTATTTTTAAACCTAGCACCCTGAATTGTTACCAAACTTTTATTTATAAGCATGTCTCTCGGTGACCCAATTACCAAACCCATTCAGAGAGTTCTAACTTCTAACACAGGGTAAAACCCCTTACCAAAAAAAAAACCATTCAGAGAAAGTCAGTTGGTAACTCACCTCGGGAGCAACTTTGTCAATAAGCATGTCCGGGTTTGGACGGAGCTTCAAAGAATCATCTGCTTCATTAGGTTTCTTGTCGCCTGAGCCAACACCCTCTGTTGGATTCCCTGTTAGACTCGTTAGTTTCTGAATTTGGTATTGCAACTTCTTATCGATTGGACGTATCTGCACATTTTGTAAGAAAAAAAAAAGTTAAACCAACTTTTATAACATACTAATGTATTTTCAAAATCTTTAAGTTGGATTATTTATTACTAAAGATACAATACAAACAGAAAATGAGATGAGGGTGTGAAAGGAAAGGACCTTCTCTAAAAACAATCTTGTCTCTAACAGACTATGGACAAGAGGGTGTCCTTGAATTGAAAGTCCTTTTGCTTTTCGAAGCAAATAATACACAAGAGACTGGCAATAATTCAAAAGAAGCAAATGCTTGGCCTCAAGATAGCTGATCCCATCGGCTGTTGGATAAGCACCCGACTTTACCTGATTATAATTCCCATATAAACCGTTAAAACTAGTTTAAACAAAAAATACAAATATATGTGTTTCACTTGAAACAAAACTTAAGATTAGAAAACAAAAGTATACAAATTTCCCTTCTTTATCTTATATATCTATTTGCCATTTTAGCTTATAACTTATCACGTTTCCAGAATGAGGGAATTCAAAGTGAAATTTTCGGTTCGAGTAATTTTGTTAAGAACAAACAAGCCAACTGCTTATTTTGAACACAAGTCTTAAAGCTACTTTTATGCAGTCCTAAAAACCCAATTTCATGAAATACAACATATACTCATGTTCGGTGTTGATTAAAACACAAAGCATGTAAAGATTGTACAATTAGTTTGATCAAACCTAACCTTTGAAGTAAGGAGTCGAACTTTGGCACCCAAATCGTCGAGTCCAGTTTTCATATCTTTTAATACTGTAACTAGTTGAGGAGCTTCCCTGGCAACGATTAAAGTATCATAATTAACATTAATAATAGACAGAATAAACTTTTTTTTCTTTACTAGTATATATATATATACATAATACAATAAAAACCTTTGAACTTTGTCATTATAATGACGACCCAGAAGGGATCCAGATGTAACCATATCTGTCTCTTCCATGATGGTGGCTGGCTGAAGAAGATTAAAAAAAAAAAAAGAGAGAGAGAGCGAGAAAAATTAGAGAGTTGTGAAAAGGTGTATCGACAGCGTATACGCCGGAGTGTCGGTGTATTGGGTTAAGGTTGCCGGTGTATGTGTTTGGCTAAAGTGGTGGCCAGGAAGAGATGGGCGTTTTGAGGATATAGGCTGCTTGTTGTGTGTTGCAGTGGGGAGGAGATACTTAACTTTAACTTGAGGGGTCAAAATTGCCCTAACACATGTTAGGGTAATTTGAGGTACATTGATAATTGATGTTTCAATTCTGTGAGGAAGACCATTGACTTTAAATCATAAAAATCACTTTTAGCCGCTACTCAATGGGATTGACTCATCCCTTAGTTTATGTCAGCGCTAACATCAGGTAAAAAAATACTCTAAAGACTAATCTCCTCAAATCACATCCAATGCATTTATCTCTCAGGTATTATTTTTGGACCAATCAATTATTTAGTTCTATCCCTTTAAAATAATAATAATAATAATAATAATAAAAGAAGTTTAGTTATGTTAGGATTAATTTTAAGTAAACATCAAAGTACGGGATGAAAATTGAAAAATTGACAAAAGACAAAAATGTTCACTTTCCCCATCTCCCATCTGGTCATTCTTCTTCGATGATGAGCTTTGTCGGCCAGAAAAAATGGATTCCATTTTTTTGTTCTTTTTAGAAAACACACACACACATATATATATATTCAACAAAATAAGATATCATTTCATTTTTTTGTTCTTTTTAGCAACATGTTTTCTAAATTCTGCATAAAGACTATACATTCAACAAAATAAGATATCATTTCATTACATAAATAAGAGTTACACATTACATTAACAAAATAAAGAGTTAATTTCATTACATTCAGAAAACAAAGTACAAAATAAAGATTTAATTTCATTACAAATAAACAACCAAATGCTTCGATAAAAGAATACACTTTCTTGATTTATCAAGATTTCCAAAATATCAAGACAAATACAAAGAACAATCAACTGCTTATGAGATCATTTTCAGCCTCCAAACTTGTTTCTCTCGAGCATGCAATGAACTTTCAAGATTGTTTTTTGCTCTTAATAACCCAGGTATGATCTCCACAGCTCTGGTACACATGGGTGGATCAATCCAACTAAAAAACCCACAATTATTCACCTATGCCAACAAATTATCAGTTTAAGTTTATAAAAATGGTTGATTTTTAGTCAAGAACAAATTAATAAAACAAGTTCGAGCATTACCTTGCTTGAACATCGATAGAATCTTCTACCAGGATTCAGAGGGGTCCAAGATGTTAGAACAATTGTTGAATTTTCAAAGTAACCAAAAAAACAATGATTGGATTTGATTTGGAAACCCTAATTGAAATGAGGGGAAGAAAAAGGGGGAGAAAAAAAGAGGGAGAAACAAAAAAAGGGGGGGATTATTTTGTTTTGGAGGGAAATGGGGAATAAAAGGGTGTATATAGGTTGCAGATGTGGCAAAAGACGTAAATACCCTTATGTGGTATACACGTGAGGGGAGTAACAGCGAGACATAAATGTTTGTTTGGGAGAGGAGGGTCTAATAATAGAGATTTTCAGCAGAGCGTGAAGTAATAATAAAAAAAATCGACATGGGCAAAAATTGATAAAACAGCAAACCACAGATGTTATAACAATTCTCTATATATATTTTATAACTTCTTTAGTATTTTTTTTTTTCTAAGTGTTTTTATTGTTGTATTATTCCTGTACCAGTATATTAAATTTTTGAGTTTTGATGTTCCTCGTTCTCGTATCCCTTTCCCGTATTCGTGTCGGTGCTACATAGAGTTCAAGTTGTTGGTCAAATCACAAATGCCCTCTTTCTACGCGCTTACAGTAAGAACCAAATAAGGAATAAGCTCCAATCCATATTTCTTCAAATTTTGACTCCATCGACCATCGTGGCATCGCCTCTATCAAACACTATTCATGTCCTAAAAGGTGACTTCTAACATTATCAAATATGGAGGCAAATATTCCTTGAACCCAAACCAAAAATACGTTATGATTTTAACATGAGGTTGATCAAAAATAGTATCGAATAATACAACAAAAATTTTGCTAAAAAGAAGTAAGCTTCAAAAAGTCAGAAAATGATCGAGATCATTATCTTACTAAATGGCATCGGGACATGTTTGGATGTATTTATCGAAAAATGACGTATTTTTTTGATTTCGCAATTAGTTCTCTTAGTTGATTTTGCATCGACTTTTAACAAATGTTCAGGTACAACTATTACTTTCACCAATAAACGTGTTAAAGATATCTTTAACATCTGTGATGACATGGTTGACTATAAATCTCGTCGATACGTTATTTTGGAAGTCCTGGTTGCATCATATGTATTAGTATAATTTTAGAGTAAGAATATTGCAATTTTTTATAAAAAAAAATACTTTTTTGTCTATATTTATCATTAATTTCTTTAGTAAAAATGACAAAAAGGCAATGCGCTCGATCAACTTAAATGAAAAGAATTAACAAAATTTGTTATGATAAGCTTTTATGATAAATATTTATATAACTAGTTGGAAATATGAAAAAAAGTATATAAAATTCATTATCTAGAAGGATTATAACAGGTAAATGTTTCAATCTAAATTGTCAATTATATTCATATTCGATTCAATTTAAGGGCATGACTGGCGATGAAAGTCCTATTACCGTTCTGGGGGAAACTAGCTAAATGCTAGAAAAAACCTCATGCTCCACCTCATTGGCAAAGACTTCCCAATATGTCTTTCAAAAGTTTTGAACCCGTGACTAACATTTGGCTGAAAGACATAAGCTTTTAATTATAGTTGTAAGTTGTAGCTTTTAAACTAAGTTGTTAACCGAAACTTATATATTTTAGAGTAGTTTGGTATAGTAATTGTAGCCATAACTTAAAGAGGTATTTGTATAATTATTAGATATTAAAAGTTTCATTAAAATTAAAAGGAAGGGTATGTTTAACAAAATTAGTTGTTGTTTTTAAGCTAGGCTATTAACTAGAGCAATAAGTGTTTGGTATGGTAGTTGTAGCAGCAACTTAAAGAGGTATATGTGTAATGTTTAACTATCAAAAGCTTTATCCAAACTAAAAAAAATCATACGCTACTTCAAGTAGAATTTATTTTGGATTTTTTTTAAACAAAAGTTTAATCTAGTTGCATCCAAACAAAGCTTTTAATACCATAACAACTTATTGTTCAAAATTAAAAGCTAAAACCTCCCAAATAACTTTTGTCAAACATGCCCTTAGAGTAGGATGAGAAAATTTTAAAGTTGAGATCAATTTTATAAACATGTTTAAATTTTATATTAAACTAAGGATTGAGATACAAATTGAATATGTTAATTTTAATTCATAAAATTGTTTTTAACTTTACTCGATCAAAAGATTTTTATTTATTTGAGCGTGGGTACTGATCATTCTATGACGGTCGACAAAGTGTTAGTGATGGCTAAATGGTTGGTGCAACTACTTAGTGGAACACCGCCTTGAGTGGTGATTGGTGAGTTTGAGTGGTATGACCACGCGAAAGTTATATGAGTGTGTGAGTTATTAGATATGAGGTAAGTGTGATGTGGGTACTTGATACAGTGTGGTGTGAGTAGTAAATGAGAAGTGAGTTGTCTATAAAAATATGGTGAGTGGTAAAAATGAGATAATATACATGGATTGATTGGGAGTGAGCGATGAAAAAGTTTTTTAAAAATGGAATGACATTATGACCGTAGTTGTTAAACTCTCATGAGTCATGAGTTAACTTTTACGAGTCAAGTCAATTTACACCAAAAACGAGATGATTCGTTATGTAACTAGTTTTTCTCCTGACTCTTACGAGTCGTGGTGTGAACTTGGACTGAGTCATTACGAGCTGTAAACTTATGATTGTTGTAGTTTGATATTATGTTATATATTACATATTATATATATGGCTACATTACTTTGTATATTATATGTGTATTTTTGATCCTTTTAGTATGAATTTGGAGATAAAATGAATGTTTATGACTCTAAAGTATCGAATATGTATTTTGGTAAATTCTTTAATATAATCAACTTATATTTTGTTTTATTTATGTCACATATATAACTATGTAATATTATGTAATATTGAAAAATGTTGTGACTCTTACGAGTCAAATTACGCTCCGAATTACGAAACAAAAATTTACATTTTCAAATTGAGTTAAAAAATACTAGTCGAAAATGATCATTATGATAATCCAAAAAGAGAATGGTTAGGCCTCTTGTAACACCCCAATATTTTAAAGTATTAGAAAATTTATCCTTTTTATAGTTTTAATATTTAATTAATTTACTAGTATTTTATTTTGATATGAGGGGTTAGTTTAGTTGGAACTTTAGTGGATAGCGGGTAAAAATACCTATTTATATTTTTATTTACGTGGCAAAGGGGGGATAACCCAACCACTTTTGCTTGATGAATCATAAGTCTAATTTCTCTCAAAAGCTTTAATCTTCCATCACATTTTAAATCCTTCCGATTCAAAAGCAAATTTTCCTCTCAATCCCTTCAATCAATCTTTCAAGTGATTTAATAATAACAATAATAATCATTAATCTTCAAGAAGCAAAAACTGAAAAGTTAGGGTTGTGTTTTTGGGTGGTGGTGGCTGAATTTAAGAGAGAAAAAGGGAAAAGAGGGGAATTTTGATTCAAGTCTAAATTATTGAATTCTTGAGGTATTGATTTTCTTAACCTAGTTCTAATTCCTTTTTATTAAATTAGGGTTCTTAATCATAGAAATTGGCGGTTTTATTATTTGAGGTTTCAAGTAAAGCCCTAATTAATTTGATTAAGAAATTTATAGTTTGATTGAAAAAGTATATTGATAATGAAAAACCCCCATAGTAAAAACCCCATATTTTGTAGTGTTTGGCTAGTAAATATGATATGAAGTTCTATTACGAGAATTTGGTTTTAGAAAAGTTTTGAGTAGTCAAACACCATAATGTTATAATTATAATGAATGCAAGTAGATGTTTGTAAGGGAGTTGAGTCATGGAACTCATAGATACATATGTGTTGGATTATGTATAGGTGGTGATCGAAGATCATTTTGTTGAGTCTAGTAGCCATACTGTGCATAATAATCAAGTAGAGTCTAATAGCCAAAATCAAGGTGAGTGTATATGCATGTGATTATAATCTTGTTATTGGAGGTCATAGGTGGGTAAATTCCTATGACCCATATGTATGTTGATTAATAAAGCTAGTAGGTGGGTAAATTCCTACTATCATATGTGATGATATGAGCTAGTAGGTGGGTAAATTCCTACGAGCCAATTGTATGAACAAGACTAGTAGGTGGGTAAAGTTCTACTAGCAATGTCCATGGCCATGTTGAAATGAATTGTGATGAATTTTGTGTTTATGTTTGTTGTGATTGAAATGGCTATCAAAAGATAGACTATAAGTGAAGTTTGATGAATATTTGACAACTTGAATATGATCATATGTATATGCATTCACTAAATATTGCTTATGTTTTAGTTGTTTAACATTTTTATAGGAGTTAGTAGTAGTGGCAAGAGCAAGGAACCAATCGAGTGAAGTTAAAGCGGAAAATTTGAAGGTTTTGGAAAGTTGGCATTTTGGGTAATTTTTGGTAGATAATCCCTAATGACCATGTTGGCTCTTGATACAATGTTCTTTTAGTTTAACTTATTTCATGACAAATTTCTGGAAACCTTGGTTATGAATGGGTCATATGATGTTTGAAAGTGGCATGATTGTTTTTGTTTAAGTAATCAAGTTGGGCAAATGACCCATTTGATGGCTAATGTAAATGTGAATTGTGTTTGGATGTTAAATTTTGTTGTAAAGATGTTTTACATGATTTGGAATAGAAATTATGATTAAAGGGTTTGGATGTGTTGCAAGTTGTTTTGAAGTGTCAAAATGTGTTTTTGAGAAATCTGGCTCCCATCGCACCACAGTGAGGGGATTCACTCTCCATTGCACCAAAAACCCAGAAATTTTTGAAATTTCCCACTGAGGCGCAGTGGAAGTGTACAAGCCCACTGATGCGCAATGAAAAAAAAAATATCTTATCATTTTTATATATAATTGATATCTTGGTTTGGTTGTTACACCTCTCCATATAATAATACCTTACTTCTAACCTATTTTTCCATTATTCATTAATTTATCTCTCTTCTAGACACAACAAGAACACCCTCTACTTATAACCCACACTTCTCCCCCTTACATCATCTTTTCAGACTCCACTTTCCTTCATAAACTGCGTGTTTAATATTGGAAGAAACACAAAGATGTCGGCCTAGACGCCGGCTGTACTACCAGTGTCTTCCGCCAGGTTGGCGTCGGCCGTGTGTCGGAAGTGGGAGAAGTCCTATAAGATAGGCCTTATGCCGTTGTTGACTAGACGAGTCAAATAACGAAATAGATTCTATAGACAATAATCCAAATACTCGTACCAAACAAAATCAAAAAGAAAAGCATCACACTTCTCAATGTCACATTCCATTGCAATACTTTATTCCCACAAAAGAAATTTATTCCCACAAAAGAAAGGAAAGAAAAGTCTCTTTTAATTTCATTTGATTTTGTGGTTAGCATTAAAACAATTGTTCACATAATTCACAGATTAAGCAAATCAAATCAAACATGGCTAGTGGTGACACTGACAACCAAACCAAAGTAGTGGTAGTGATGGTGCCATTCATAGCACACGGTCATCTCAACCAGCTGCTTCATCTCTCAAATCTCGTATCTTCCTACAACATCCCGGTCCACTTCATCTGCACCACATCCACCCTTCACCAAGCCCGGTCTCGTCTTCAGGGTCTAGCCACATCTGACCCCATGATCCATTTCCATCAATTCGAAACGCCACCGTTCACGTCCCCACCACCTGACCCCACTAACCATTTCCCTTCCCACCTTCAATCCTCATTCGAATCCACTCTACACCTTCGCAGGCCTGTTTTTGACTTCATTTGTTCTGTTTCAAAAACAGCCACAAGAGTGGTTGTTATTCATGATGCTCTCATGTCGTATGTTGTTCAAGACGTTAAGTCGATAAGTAACGCTGAGTGTTACAACTTTCGCCCACTTTCGGTCTTTTATACTTTCTGGGATTTATGGGAAAAAGCTGGAAGGCCGTTTGAGGTTGATATGGAACTGTTTAATAAACTTCCTTCTCAAAATGGTATTGTTTCGGCCGAGTTTAGGTTATTTGCAAAGTTACAACATCCTCATATGAATAATGATGTCGGAGATTTATTCGATTCGTCCAGAGTTATTGAAGGTGAATTTTTAGAGTATTTAGAGAGAGAAGAAATATCAGGGAAAAAAAAGATATGGGCTGTTGGACCGGTTAATCCGGTCCACACATCTGATGTGACGGTTTTGGATAAAAACCGTCACAAGTGCTTGCAGTGGCTTGACAAGCAGCCTGTAAATTCCGTTATTTATGTTTCTTTTGGGACGACTACTACTTTTACTGACGACCAAATTAGGGAATTGGCTATCGGGTTAGAGAGAAGTGAGCAAAGGTTTATATGGGTGGTTCGGGCTGCAGACAGAGGTGATATGGTTGGGTTAAAGGATAGACTGGTTACGTTGCCAGATGGGTTTGAAGAGAGAGTGAAAGGAAAGGGATTGATTGAGCGGGGATGGGCCCCACAACTGGAGATTTTGGACCATTCTGCCACTGGTGGGTTTATGAGTCACTGTGGATGGAATTCGAGTATGGAGAGTATATCAATGGGAGTGCCGATGGCGACGTGGCCAATGCACTCTGATCAGCCAAGAAATGCAGTTTTGATTACAGAAGTTCTTAAAATTGGTGTGGTGGTGAAAGATTGGGAGCGTAGAAATGAGTTGGTGACAGCCTTAGCGGTTGAAAAGGCTGTTATCACGCTTTTGGGATCGAGACAAGGATATGAGATGCGGAAAAGGGCTGCTAAGTTTGGTGATGACATCAAGTTATCAATGATTGAAGGTGGTGCAAGCCGTTTAGAAATGGATTCGTTTATTTCCTATATACGTAGGTAAAAGTAAATTTGTAATGTCAGATTTTTGGAAATCATGTACAAAGATATCATCATCTTATGGCATTTGATGAGTCTTGTTACTCTTGTATTCATTTAAAGTGTATGATACATCTTAAATTGTCTTTTAAAAGTACAATTGGTCTCATGCTCCTTTATATAACCTTCCAAGTACATACATTTTGAATCATCTTCGTTTCACTGGTTTTTGACCCGTGTTGCTACACGAGGAAAGTAAGTCATCTCTGTTATGGTACACATGTATCAGCAGAAAGGCTAGTTATTTGCCATGGTATTGGTCTATCATACCATAGCACAAAGTCATGCATACTTTTGTAAAGTGTGAGCAAATGTCAGTAATTTAAATACATTGTGAATAAATTTATGAAACGGCGACGTGGTACTGATATCAACTCCAATGGGGATGTTGGGTTTGCCATTTCTCCCTCGCACTCTAGGTTTTTCTGTTAGGCATGTAATCTATAACATTTTCTGTTTTCAGGAATGTAGCAGTTTATGGGTTCATTAAAGGTGAAAACATACTAATTACTTTAACATTTCAAATTTAAAACATAACCTGAAGTCCTGAATCAAGGATTTGGAAAGTGGATAGATCTGAATTACTACCTTTTTTTCAGTTCTAATATAGAAAACTTGTCTTTTTTTGTGTTCATTCTATATGATATATGCAACTGAGGTCACTGCAAGGCGTTGTTAATTTATGATGGAGGATCTTGTTGCAATGCATATGGAATCTAAATAGTTTTATGAACCTGAAGAGACTAGTTTTTGGTAGTTGGATGCGATTATACTGGTAAAATATGTGAAATGATGGATGGATATTTATTAGGTTTCACTAGCTTAGCTGCATGATCAGGTCTGTTCTGAATTGGAGATTATAATGTTTCTCTATAGAATAATGTTTTGGTTTAAGTTGGGATGCTATGTAATTTCACCAAGATAAATCTCACTGTAGTATGTCACATTGCTTCAACAAAGTTCTGTTTGTTTCCCGAATCAACATTAAAGACATGTGATCATTTGTGCATAACTGCATCTGTAACCACAAGAAAGAATTTTATACGATAGATGCGAACATAGGTGAACGATCGTGAAGTCGTGAACATTTTCATTTCTTAGATTATGTTCGGACTAGGTAGAGGTGGCAAGATGGGTGGGTTGGGTAACAGATGAAAACTGGTTCAGATAGAAACACGTCATTTTCCGGTATGGGTTGAAAGATGCTGATATCGGTTTATCTATTACAATATGTATAGATTCTCTCAATAACGATTAAGGATATATCATCATTTAAATTCGACATTGTACAACTTTCAAGTTGCTTGACCCGTTTTACTTATCCATCGTTCCCAATTTTTGTGAATATGTCCATTTGACCAGCTTGAGATAAAACAACCAACTAAACAAGCTAATATGAAAATGGATCAAAATTGTGACATCTGGTGCACTGACCAATATAACTTTTTGTTGTTTATCAAAATCTCCTTATGGATGCTATGTGTAGTATATAAGTAGTACTCCGTACATCTTTGTGTAGATATTCTGATGAAGCTTTTCATAATGGGGACTTTGATTATCAAAGCTTTGACCACTGGTATAGAAATAGGCAAGTGTAATTGGAACCTTAAAGGTCCAAAAAGGAATATATATATATATATATAATCGTATATCTTAAGCACTGTGTTCTAAAACTGCAATGAATATATATATAATCGTATATTCTTATTTTTCTTTATGAAATGAGGACAGATGTGTTGATGAGAATAATTGCTCCTTTCCTGTTACTAATGACTACTACTAACGCGTATCATTTTCGTAGAGGCGGTAAGATGTAGGGGATTTTTGGCTTGCCTAATGGATCAAACGAGTCTTCTCTTTAGTACTGGTTTAATCACGCCAAGTTAGCCGTCCATCAATTTTTTCACATTTCTATATATCATTCAAATATCTACTGAGATAAATATGTTCGAATAACAGTAACAATATTCTAACTGTTACTATTTAAATCATGGAGTAAAATGGTTTTGGTAGAATTTAGGTTATATGCATCCAGAATAGGCATTGGGCGACTTTCTACTTGTATTTATCATTTTGGCCGTTTGAGTTTTCCGCTGTCAGCTAAATTTTTTGATTTGACTTTCTACTAGTTTTATCATCCAGAATAGAATTTAGGTACTCATATTGAACCATTCATATATCATAAGTAAATGGGTAAAAATTGCTACTTCTAAGCTTTCATATTGGAATATTCTGCTTCATTTTTTCCCACTCTTTGTGGGCCGTAACATAACCTTTTTTGTTTAAAACCAGGTACTCTAAATTTTTTTTCATATGATCGAAATACACTGTAAAGGAAAGTAATGAGACAACTAAAACAATAATCCAGTATTATCTAATTCTATATATACAGCAAGTATATCACATTAGTGACTCATTTCCTACATGTCTTCCACAAGACATCGATGCATCATGCAACCAACTGCCGAACAAAGAGAACATCGCTTGTATATATAAAAGCTAAAGGATAAATCCGTTGACTAGATATATTACATACAGATTTCATGTTTTCACCACAAAAATGTTCAAAACAAACACCACTCAAAATTAGACGGTGCAAACCAGTTCCAGCACCCTCCATATTGTATTTAGTTAGTTAACTGCAACATATTCACATAAAACCCACCACTTGGGGGTTAACCCCTATGCACCAAAATGCAGGATTGGACCGGAGGCCTACTGACATGTCCCATGGGGTAGCTGCAAAAGATATGGTTTTCATGATCCGAACCACCGACCTCCGGATCACAAAAGAGTGTACACCTCTGGAGGTAAATGATTTAATGAATAGTTGGTTGTGGCAATTCCTGCATACCCCCAATCGGGACTTCTGCATCATTGTTGTAATCTATCTGATGTTGCTGATCGTTGATTTCATCTTCATAATCGAATCTATTGAACATGAGATTGGCAACAGCTCTGTCAATGACGTTTGTCTTTGACTCTGAATCTTCTGTTTCTATTTCTCCAACCCTGAGTGCCATAAACAAAGATGCGGCTATTAGGAACACTGGTACTGAACTTTAGTCCACGGGGTTCATTCAAAGAGGAGGCGACAATTTCAGCCCATTTATTAACCCAAGGATTGATTCAGGTTATATTTTATTTTTAACGGGTCAAACATGTCAAATAACTAGCAAAGAGCTAGACTAACCAGAAAGGTTGAACAGTCCAAACTGGGTAAGAAGTCGGCCAAAGTGTCTTATTAGGGCAGTTTGTTTAACGACAAGGAGACACTCCTATAAGCACCATTATCCCCAGACCCCAATTAGGACATGAGCACCACAACCTCATGGTTGTTGAGTCACACCAATACATGAGGCTTGTTAGTACTTTTAATGCAAAAAATCTCCTACTTTATACCAAATAAAGATTATTAGTGAAATAAACCTTTCAATATTTAACATACCAATTATTCAAAGATAGAGACTTCCTACAAAATATGTTTCATGGCAACAAGACCCAACCCACCCATTATTTTATTTTTTTTATGATTTTTAGTGAACCTAGGTATACGACTCGCTTAGCAAGCCGACTAATTTCAAGGTGATTGCCGCTTTGTGGGTAGCCCGGGGTCGTTATCCATGGCCACAAGGGGATATATTTCTTTGCTTCTTTAATCCAAACTTGGGACCTCCAAGTAGATCCACCCATTTTGCCACATCTATATCTGACAAATGGTCAATGGCCCTTGAAGTAATTAAAACTGAAACATGAAGACACCACCACTTCTTTTTTTTTAAGATAGAAGTGTGAAACAGTTTTTCTTGATGGAAAAAGGAGCTTATCTTTTTGTCTAAACCACCAGGAAATAATACCTTTGCAAACTAAATAATAACTACGATGGTAAAATTTCAGAATGGTAAATGTGGGGATTAATAACATATACTTAGCAAGTAAAAGAGTACAATTTAGGAGCAGCATGCAATACATACCTCATTGTATCATCATCAGAAGTCATCATAGCTTCTCCATCCTGGAATGAGTTTATTGATAGTTTTGAGCTTTCTGCCAGGCGATACAAAGCATCTCGGAAGCAGATTCGGGTTTTGTCTGTGAACTGATAGATTCAACACATGAGACAACTGTTTAATCATAGTCATCACTAATTAAAAGTATGTTTAAAATTACAAAAGCACCCGTATAAGGCTCACCTGTGCAGTCACCCTTTCAAGATCATTCAGTACTGATTCTTCCATTGAGTTCTCATCGCTCATACAATGCTATAAAAAAAGATCAGATTCAGCATCAAAAATATCACTCACATAGAGCAAATATATAGACTGACTATTTATGTAGATTACAATTAAATCCTAAGCTTCGGATGTAGAGCAATCTGAAAATGTTCTATTTGCACTTTGATCAAAAAAGAGTTAAGCATGAACAAAAATGTTCAACTCACCTTAGGCATTTGACAAGTTGTTGCAAGTTCTTCATTAACCCAGTCTGTTGATGGAGAGAAGGCATGTGTCTTGAGATATTTCGAGCTTCCAGTGCTTAGCCCATGGCTTCCAACATTTTGTGAGTCAAGCATATCACTATCAAACATGTTAGTATTGTTCCCATTAATTGTATTGTCCTGAGGCTCAGTTGAATCTCTAGTGGGATCTTCTTCAAGCAACGAATTACTGCAGAAACAGAGACAAAGGTATACGATGAGAAAGCATAATAACAAGATAAAATGCATTTCTTGAAGCAAATAAATTGGGCATTTATCCAAAATGGGATGTGCTTTTCCATTGTGAATGTTATTAATTAAAAATCAGAATTAGATAACCAGTGTCTTGACACTAACCCCATATACTTGTTTTCCAAAGGCTGATTATTTGGACCCAGAATTATTAGAAAAATCATAAATACTTGCTCAAACTGGTTATTGCAACTTAAAGTGTCGAAAATCACACCTCAAAACCACATCCAGCTAAACAATAAAATTTCATATCAGTAGTGAAAAACAGACAAAAGAGTCAAGACTAGACGTTATCCAATCCGATTAGTTTCTTAACATCCGACGCAATGGACTTTGAGAGAAACAAATGGAGCACTGTTTCCATTGTGTGTCTTTCAAACTCGTCTTTTTTATATTATATTTTAAGTAGTAGTATTGGAGACAATGTAATACAGCGTGTAAAAGTTGAGTCATGTACAAGAAGATGTCATCCATATGATTGATCCTAGCTTCTTCTTGAGTAAACTGTTGAAAATCCGCTTGATTGTTCCACAAAAGTGAACCCCCATTGTTGTTGTACAGTTGTTGGTTCATACTTGAATTGTTGGATGTTGATCTTTCATTGTCAATTGAAGTGTAAAAGTTTTTGCCTCCGTTGAAGGCGAGTTCTTCACGGGTCATGTTTGCGTTGGAATCGAAATTCTTCCTGGGGAAAGCAGTCATTCCCCATTGTGACCAACTTTCTGGTGATGTCACCACTTCTTCTTGTTGTTCATAATCTTTTGGAACAACAAGATCTTCAACTTGGTTTTCAAAATACCACTCCATGTTATTTCTACAAAATTAGTATATATATAAAAAAAAAATCAATTTCATACAATCATAAACTCATACTTTTCAATTTTCATTAATCGGGGTAAAACTATCATTCCAAAAACTTTCTGATATTTATATTTTTAGTTTCTTAAAAAAGATACTCGTAATAATAAATCACTATGACCATCCTTCATGTTATTTCTAATTTGAAAAATTACCCTGAACATCTAATCTAAACAGGATACTAATTATGAATTGTAAACATATTAACTGAAAAAGCTTTATTTGATAGATTACAAAACTAAAATTACCAGTTTAAACCCTGAACTAAAATTACCAGTTCTCTTTCTATTGAATCTGATATTATTAGTCAAAACTATTTTGTTAAAACATCATAATAATAAGAGATACAAATATATAAAAAGAAATCCATCCATAACAAACCAAGTAGAAGTAAATCAAATTCTATGGAGTTACTCACCTGAGTGAACTGAAAGGAATCAAATGGGTTTGCTTGCTTGTTTGATTGACGGCGGCTGGCTGGCTGTGGGATGAAAGAGAAAGACAGAAAAAAAAAAAGGAAAGGATTGTGTTGTTGTGTCTGGATTGAGTACAATAAAGAAAGAGAAAGAAATGAAGGGTGGTGTTTTATTTAAGAGATGATTTGTGTGGTAAGAGTGAGACTCAATTTGTGGCTGAGAATTGTGGGACAAAATTAGTGGCTACTAATACAACTCCATCTAAATCTGCTCTCTCCTTCATCCACGTCGGTTTTCTATGTTGGTCCTTTTTATTCAACATTTAATAAGTAAATCGAAATTGATAAAATACCCCGCTTACCTACGTCTCTTCCTTATCGCGTCTTTTTTTTTTAAGTAGTACTTGGTAAAGTAGTACTTGGTAAATTTTTTTTTTTTTTTTCTTATCACTGGCATGGTAGCGAGGCGATGTTCTTACTAACGCCAAGTGGTGTACTATTTAATTTTATTTTTTTTGAACGGGGTGTACTATTTAATTTAAATGATGATAAGAATACTTTGGGATATGATGTGATTTAGTTTAAGATAAGAAGTTTTTAAAATTTGTAAAGTCGGAACAATTTGAACAATTGAATTCAAATAAATTGTCAAGATTTAAACTTAAATTTTTAATCTCAACTATTGATTTTAATCAAATGATTCAAGTTGCTTTAACTTTATCTATAAAGTTAAAGCGACTTTAAAGGATCTTTATATATTACTCTTCTAATTTATGTAATTTTTAACAAGAGGTGGATAACCATTATAAGAGGTTATATATAAGGGTAGTCTTGAAATTTGGCATGAATAATCATTATAAGAGAGTAGATATAAATAGGAATGTAGGATCTTGAGGTTGTATAATCCATAAGTAGAAAATTTTTAAATATTGTAATGTTAGAGCAACATCAACTTTGTGATTAAAGTTAAAAAGTTAAGATTTAATTATCAAATTTGAATTTTGACCTTTGATTTTACTTCAAAGTTGAAAATTATCCAACTTTATCTCTAAAGTTGGAATCAACTTTTGAAGATCATTTTCCATAATTTGAAAATTATCCAACTTTATCTCTAAAGTTGGAATCAACTTTTAAAGATCATTTTTCATAATCAACAGCTTTTGTTTAATTGAGAATAAACAAAATTTTCAATTAAGTTTATTTTTAAATTCTTTTAATTACTTTTAACTTGAAAAATAACTTCGTTCTTATTGTTTAACTAACTCAATTTACAGTATCCCAAAACCATTTGGGATGTGTTTAAAGAATTTCACTACCTGCTTATGTATAATGGATTTGGAAGAAAAGAAATAATAGGGTGTTTACTCAAATTAATGTATTTAATAAATAAATCAAAGATCAGATCATAAAAGATATAAAAATGAGGGTAATCACACTCAAATTCAAAAGTTGCAGGTCTTATGAAGAACTAAAAAGGATATATGAAGTACAATAGCTGTAATATCTTGGATGAAAAATGGATTTGTTGATTTTGTAAGTTTGGAAGAGTTTGAATGAAACTATGTTACTATGGTTAAACTTGCTAGTTAGTTATTTCAAAAGGAACTTAAGGATTTAGGGTTTAGTGACTTTGGTCACGAGCTTTACATGTTTAGTCTTAATTGAGTCCCATGATCAGGATAAGGTCATGTTCATGTTCATGTTCAGAGGCTTTGTCAGAAGCCTCCATGGAGTAGTCGTGCTCAAGTTTGGAGGCTACGTTAGGAGCTCCATGGAATAACTAAGCTCGAGTCCGAAAGCTTCGCCAGGAGCCTCTATGGAGCAGTCATGCTCAAGTCTAGAGGCTTCGTCATCCGCTTCCATGGAGCAGCTACTTAAGTCGGGATTATAGGTCAAGAGCCTTTATAGAAAAATCATACTCTAGTTATATTTGTAGTTATTTCTAATATTAACATTTTGTAAATATTTTACAATCATATCTAGTTTTAAAAATAAAAGGTGATAAAGCTACCAACCTTTTTCTTATATAGATATAAATTAGTATGCAATACTTATTATACAAATTACCATACAAACAAATACTTTTATTTAAAAATACTAGTCATAATATCCATACGATGTACGGATTTGCTATGTATATATATTGTAAATTGTAAATGATAGTTTTTTGTATGAAAATTAAAAAAAACAACTTAGGTGGGTTGGCCATGTGTATCTTCTAAATTTACTATGTGGGACCCAAAGGTGATAAGAAAAAAATGTTAAGATTAAGATCGAAAGTTAGCAATAATAATATTACTATGGTATTATTCATAAAATAATACTTTAAACATAAAGTAAATAAATTTAAAAAAAATACAACTAAAAGTAAATAGAATTTCTATATTGTTGTTATTTTCATTATAATTTAAAATATTAATGAGTTAATTGATTAATCCATATTGAGTTGGAAATATTAATGATTTAACTAAAAAAAAATATAATTGTCGCTAAAACCATTATGGAGTTTTATGTTCACATTGTTGATAATAAATACATGTTTATTAAATTTGTATCGTAACTTTTTACAATGAGAAATGATAAATGTATCATAGTTTTTGATTTTATCAACGTACAAGTTTTATAACTGACTGTACAAGTCAGTTTTGCATAATAGTGGTAGATATATCAAAGTTTGTGGTACTTATATCACCTCCTTTTTATGAAGAAAATTTGATTAGGAAAAATTACGGAGAGGCACTTCTTTTTATTTGGAATTGCAAGTTATTTTATATTTAACAATTATTATAATGTAAAGGGATAACTGCAGAAAATAGAAAGTATCTTTTGATCAATTCACGAAAATAGCAGTGATTTTTAAAAGTTTTACTTTTTAGAAATGAACTTTAATTTATTACCGAAAATAGTAACATTTGACACGTGTATATGATGAGATGGACATATTTTATGACGTAGCATTTTCAAATGACATGACATTGCTTTTTATTTATTTATTATGTAATTTATATCAGCCGTGTGATTTCCCCCCCAAAAAATGACATGGCTCCATTTCAGTCTCGGTTTTGGCAAGTTATTTCTTTTCGTCATTTTCTTCTGAAGCTAATTTTTATTAATTTCCGTTGAGTCTCTTCCTATTTCAAGCATTGAAAAGCTAAAAAGCTGTGTATGAAGATCTTAAAGGAGACATAGATCTAGCTATTTTCCGTCTATCTCGAGATTAAAAATCTCTAAATTTAGATGCTAAAACGTCGTCGTTTTAGCCGGAGGGAGATCCGGCCTGAGGATGTGTAATACCCCAAAGATTTTAAGGTAAAAGAAATTGACCCCTTTACATAGTTTTGACATTAAATTAATTTCCTAGTATTTTATTTTTGGATATGGGGTTAATTTAGTTGGAACTTTAGCGGATAGCGGGTATTTTAATACCAAGAAATTAGATGGGACGTGGCATCTCCAAAGAGTGTCAGCCCTCCTTTTCTTTTGAGTCATCTCCCATTACACTCTTTTCTTCTTCACCTTCTTCATTTTCATGCATTCTTTTTAACTTTTCAAAAATCAAGCCTCATCCTCTCTAATTCAAGAATAAAAATCATAATAATCATCACCATCAATTCTTATCAAGCAAGATTAAAAAGTTAGGGTTTGTGGTGGTGGTGGCCGAAATTTGAGAGGAAGAAAGGAGAGGAGTTGTGAATTGAATACACTAGTCTTTTGTTTTCCTTTGCTGAGGTAATTGATTTCCCCAATTTAGCCTTATCTTTTCTTTTGAAATTAGGGTTCATGGAGTGAACCAATTTGAGGGTTTTTGATAGAAATTGAATTATGGTTAATTTCTCCAATTCCTTAGTTAACCTAGTTGTCATTGAGTTATATGATGTGTTTGATTATGAAATTGATAAGTTCTTGTGATAAATCGAATTTATGAGAAAAGATGAATTTTGCTAGTTATTGAATTGATGATGAAAATGGTGAAATGGGCTACCTAGTGTGATTGTAAGATGAAAGTAACTCAATAACAAATGGGATGGGTTTTGGGTTTGGAAAAGGCTAGTGATTGAGATTGGCTAGATTGAACTAGTCAAGTTGTGAATGTTAGCTTATGCATTTTTAATGATGTGAATTATAGGTTGCTTAGTCGTTTTAGCATTGTTGTCTTTTTTGCGAAGGAGGTGAGTATATTTGCATACCTTTATGTTTATGTTGGATCAATTGACCACATTATGTTGAAGCCTTTTGTCCATGGTGGTTTTGACCATTTCATGTTGAAGTTTGTAAATCCATGTGTGGTAATTGATGTGGCATAAGCCCATGTGGGGCATTATGATTTGAGGCCTAAGAACCTCTGGGGCCTAAGAATCCCGATAGTTGATATGATATGAGGCCTAAGAACCTCCGGGGCCTAAGAATCCCGATAAATATGATTGTTTAGCTTATATGGATCTATATATGTGTTGTTAGTGTACAAGGTGCATATGTGAATGTGACATGACGATGCCATAGGTTACATGTAAAAGTCCTTGTACTTTGCCCTCGTTCGTATTCGTAAATGTATACAAGTATATTCACTAAGCCTTTGCTTATATTTTAGTTGTTTACCTTTTTATAGGTAGTTCCGGAAGAAGGAACTAGTGTGTTGATTGGAAAGAGTTGACTAGAGCTTGAAGTGACCTTGCAAGATTTGAAGGTATTAGGTCATTCTTGGAAGAATGACAAACTTTTGGTTTAGAGGCCTAGAAATCCCCCTCCTCTTGGCTCTTAGTACATTTTGGTTTGATGGTCATACTTTTGTTAAAATTTTGTGAATGATCATATGTAAAGTCTTAACAAATTGTGAAGTTGCACTTTGGACGAAAATAGCGTCAAAATGGGTAAATGACCCGTTAATGGTATTCAAGGGTTTTGAAACAATTTGATGTTGTAATTATGTTTAAAATGTGTCTATGAAGTTGTTATAAATCTCTAGAATGTGTCTTTTAGATGTTGGTTTGAAAATTTGAAGGTTACAAGTTGTTCAAGGTCGAAATGAGTATTAAGGTTGCTGTCAGGTGGCCCACTGCGACGCAGTGGATTCCCACGGAAACAATTTTGGTTCCTCCCACTGCGGCGCAGTGGGAGATGTATTGAACCCACTGCGGCGCAGTGGGGCAGGTTCATGTTCTGGCCGAGGATTTCCACTGCGGCGCAGTGGGGAGTCCTCGACCCACTGCGACGCAGTGGGGTATATAAAAAAAAAATTTCTTATATTTTCGGTTTATCGAGTTGGGTCCTTTCAGGATGTTCAAGGTGAGACGAGAGTTTCATAGGCCGGATTCGGACCGTTTAAGAATAGTTCATCGACGGATGACATAGATCCAGATAACGGAGGTCCAGAGGTTAGCTCGAACTCGAACAAACGGTCGACGGTTTTTAAATTAGTTGAAGAAATCGATAAGAAACCACCTCTACCTCGAACACCGCCTCTGTCGGTGTTGGAGTAATCCGATGTTAGTGTATGATTCTCAATGACATGAACATTCTAGATATGTGAAGTATATATTTATTTATATATTCAAGTCTTCTAATTTTCTTGTAATTACCGTTTGTCAATAATATTGGGATTCTTTTATGTTTATATGTTTATTTATTATTTGTATTTAGCAGGTTTTAGACATTATATGTAAAGAGTCATTAAGTTAATATTGTTTCTGCTTTTTTTACAGCAATTGAAATATTAACTTAATGTACTTCCAAATGGAAGTTAAGATAATTGTGTTTCTGCCTATTAACAATAGGAGAAACATTATTTTAGATATATACTTCCAATAGGTAATATTGACGACGTTGTTGTTGCGTATTTACAACAGTAGAAAAATGTTGTCATAGCTAATGTTGTTTCTGCGTATATTTACAGCAGTAGAAACATTGGCTAAGTTAATGTCAGTTCTGCGTCTTGACAGCAGTAAATACATTAACTCAATATATCCTAAGTGTTATTTGAGGGTTCTTAGGAACAAGCAAACAAGCAAAATTTTGCTTGTTCAAATAAGAACACTCAAATGGATTTGAGAGTTTCTGAGAACAAGCAAAAGTTTGCTTGTTCATAAGAACTCTCAATGGTTTGAGAGTTTGTGTGGAAACAAGCAAAAGTATGCTTGACCACAAGAACTCTCAAACAGTTTGTGTGTTCTGGTAAACACGCAAACCGGCCAAAACCCTAATGGGCTTGGGCCTTAAGAAACACGCAAAACCAAATAGGGTTTGCGTGTTCCTGGCCACGCCTTTTGTAACACCACGACTACGGCGGAAAACTCGAGATGTAAGATAAAGCACACGCGCACATGGATGTTACATAGGAATACTAAGTGAGCGCATAGATTAAGCATAATTAATCGATTACATAGTCAATTAAGCAAAAGAGGAGTCATCACACATAGGTTAAATCAGCAATCAAATGAATGTATGAAAAGTTCCCACGCAGGGGTAACGGTTAGGCATATTGCCATCAAGCATAAATGAAAGCATGCAAACTCCAATCCTAAATCCTGAAGTCTGCTATGAGTCCCATGCTACCAATCCTAGCCACGATTTGCTTGATTACCTGAAAGGAATACTTAAACGTGTCAACACAAAGGTTGGTGAGTTCGTAGGTTTGAGAACATTAATAAGTTGTATAAGTTATGATTTATGCCGTCAATAGAATTCGAGAATAAAGTAGTATGATGTGGCTAGAGACCAACTTTGCACATGAGTATGAGAATGTGTATAATCGTGCACTTACAGTACTTGGCTAGTATGTATCAATCGCGCACTCACAGTCATAAACATGACATGGCTAGTATGTATCAATCGTGCACTCACAGTCATAAACATGACATGGCTAATATGTCACAAAGTAGTTTAACAGCCATAGAATAACAATGAAAGCAGTTACGGCATATATAAAAGCATATTTTGTATTCCTTTCACCCGAAAACATAAGTAAAGAAAAAAAGGGGCTACGAAGACTCACAGTGATCCGGTACAGCGTAGTTTACAAGCACAGAGAACAAGCACAGATATAAGTAGGTTATATCTATTTGAATCCAAGTACTTCTTGATGTCAACCTAATCACAAGTCATTGATCATAGATGAATACATGTATTAGTTCTTGTGATTAATTATTCACTGAAATATCCTTGATGAACTGATGATTTGGTCCTTTGAAGATCTTTAAACGTTTTGACTCAAAAGAGTTTCAATGAACTTTAAGTACGTGAACTGGACTCGATTTGAACGTCTTAGAACTCACACATAAGTACTTATCGTGTTAATGAGTTGAACATGTCTTTAATAATGCACTTTAGCCTTGAGAACTCAATTTAACTGTTCATAGAACTCGTACTTTAGTAATTTAGATAGCACATGTCTTATGTGTACTCAATTAGGGTTTACACTTTGTTCGTTGTTTTAGATCGACTTATGAACTAGCTCGATGTTAATAAGTAGCCTTTAATGTGTTTAATCGAATGATAATGATGTTATGAACTTGGTTTGGTGTTAAATGATTAAGTATGGTGTGTTATAGAACATGTACATGTTGTTTTATGATTACACGAAGTCGTCCTAGGGTTTTAGGGTTTCAAGATCGTCCCTCTAGTGCAAGATCGTCCTGGATATGGGCTACAAGATCGTCTTAAGGAAGGGGGCTCAAAGTCGTTTTACATAACAACAATCAGGATCGTTTCATAAGTTAAGGTTCAAGGTCGTTTCAAGTGTATAAAGGATTCAAGATCGTTTTAGGGCTTATGAACTCAAGACCGTCCTAGCATCACCCTAGCCAAGACCGTCCTAGTTTCCAAGTATGAGGACAAGTGTATACGATCGTTTTATGAACAAGTGTTTAAGCTAAACCAATCCAAAGGATCAGTTACCCATTAAATGTACCAACACATCACAACACTACACAAGATCAAACGAACAAGAGCCATGAATCAAGAGGCTGCCCAGGACGATCTTGGGGACCAAGATCGTCCCATTCAAGACCGTCCCATCACCAAAACGGGCTGAACAAGAACTTAAACATAACACGAAGATCTAGATCGATTCCGGGACTTGTTAGAACATAAAACTAGTACATATATACATAATAACACTAACCAATAACACTTTTAACGATTTCAAGACCATCTATAACATGAATAAGGCGTGGCACATCAAGAACAAGTTTTCCCTCATTTTCAAAAATGGGTTTTGTAGATTAAAGCATGTTATGACCCAAATTTGTTCATAAAAATGTTACTAAACACATTTAGACTCAAACCCATTAGCTATTAACACATTTTTCATTCAAAAATTGGACCAAATCATCAAGAACATAACCTTAAAAAAGTACACTTTTAATTTGATCAAAAACTCAAAATTTGTTGTTGTTACCTGAGATTTGATTCCAGAAATATGTTTTGATTATCACAAGGATGCTAAAAGTACAAATAATTTTGGTTTAACAACCCAAAATCAAAAGATGAATTTTGTGTGTGTTTATGGTGGCTGCAAGTGTGTGTTTTAGAGAGAGAAAGAGGAGAAAGGTGGAGAAGAAGGGTGAATAGTGGTTTTTCTCTCAAGGGTTTCCATCATTTTCTTTATATACCTTTCCTATATTAAATGAACTCAATAAATACAAGGACTAATTGTGAACATTTTGGACTAGAACTTTTATAAACTTGAACGTTTACGACTCGAATTCTAGTATTTTATCGCATTAAATTATAGGATCGTCATTTAATTCAAGGTTTAAGATCAAATGGGTCTTCATGTAAACATATAACTGAGTCTAAAATATATCGAGAACTTGAATTGAATTGAACTGTCTAATCGTTCTAATGGCGAAAGTACGATTCTACAAACTTATTTAAAATATTTCTATGACTGTTGTTACATTCTCCCCTACTTAAAGGAATTTCGTCCCGAAAGTCAGGTTATACGACATGCTTCAAGTTACGTTTGCACACCACGTTTACAAACATCGAGTTGTACGTTAAGTTTCAAGTATGTCATCACACAGTAAGTAGCAAGTAGCATGTTTCACATTGAGTTTCAAGCATTACCACATAGCAAGCGTCAAGTATTAAGTTAGGAACTAAGTTCTTAAGTTTACTTACTAGCTTGAGACATCAAGTTAAGCGAATAGGTGTGGGTACTTAAGCTTCATTTGATCTTCTCGTTCCCAAGTGAATTCTGGGCCTTGTCGCTCAAGTAATGTTAAGTAGAATTTAATTAGGATTTTAATTTTATTTATTATTAAAAATATTAAAAGAGACACTTGTCGCTCAAGTAATGCTCTATTTGTCGTTTAAATAATACCACAATCCTATTTTAGTTTATTGGTAGATTGATGAGGTCCCTACATAATAATAGGCTTATCTATAACTATATAATACTATATAAACATTGATTTCTTATTTTTTCAAAAAGATATTGATGTGCCTGTTTTACCTCTATAGTATCAAATTGACACCTAACACTTAAAAAAATGTGGTTGACCATAATACCCTTCATGAAATAATTTACGACATTTATTCTTCAATTTCTAAAATAACCACAATACCCATTTTTAAATATGAATAATATTTTTACATCAATAACATACATCACTTGTCACGCAGCACCACATGTCGTCACCACCACACTACACTACTGATGGTACCACCATTCTCGCTTTATAATACGACCCTCAATTTATACTATATAAATAAAATATTCTCCTTTTTCTCAAAATATATTTTGTATCTAAATTACCCATAAACATTTAACATACCCATCACCAAACATATATAGTTTACCAAAACTACTTTTAACGAGATAATTTTCAATAATTTTTCTTTAACTCTTATATTAACTACGTCAACCTTTTATATCATTTATTATTAACTACACCACCATCCGTTGCTCAAACCACCACACCGCCGCCTCCACCATTGTCACTGCCACTACCACCATCGTCATCGTCATCAACATCACTGCGGCTATCAACATATATACAACACATTTCATTGTTCTATTCTCAAGTTCAATATCAAAAGAAAAAATAAATTGAATGGGACAACAATATGTAATTCTTTAAAATAACTATTGAAAAATATGTGTGTTGTGCTAAACAAAGCCCTAAAGGCTTTTGTCAAAATGTATTAAATAGTTGTACATTTATAATAAAATTTAAAGGTGAATTTTTGATATAAAAATGTACAATCTTTTTATGCACGTTACGTGAAAACCTAAGGACTTCATTTAACCATTTTCAAAATATATTTATAACAAAACAACACAAAGTAATTTCATGTCCAACCTCTTTATAATTTGGTGCTTTTTTTAGATTCAGATTTTTTTATAAATTGATTAGATTTAAATCTCAAATTTTAATCTTAAATATTGAATTTAATTTAATGGCTAAAATTAAACCAACTATAGCATTAATTTTTTTTTTTCTATCTTTGAAAAGGCTCAATAACACAACTTGTCAACTTGTTTAAAAAAAAAAAAAAAACTCATATCACTAGCCACTCACACTCACACTCACTTCCACTCCTGTCACTCGCCAAGTCGCCAACCACTCCCCACCGCCGGCCACCACCACCGCCGGCCACCCCTTTCGCCGTACTCCCTTTCTCCAGCCATCCCTTCACCAGATTGTCGCCCGGGTATGATTACAATTTTCTAGTTTCGTAACTTTCTTCTTTCCATTTATTTTATTCTGTTGTTTTTGTCGTAAGTTTGTATCCTGATTAAAATTGAGGATTTTAGCATAATGAGATCGTGATCATGTTTTGTAGGTTGAAGTTATATAATCGAATTTATTCCTTTTCTAGTTGAAATATGATACTTGTGTAAAAATATGATTATCTTTGTTACTTGAAATATGATTTTGTTTGTGTATTGAAATATAATCTGCTAAAATTAGAGCTAGAGCTGGTGCCAAACTTGGAACTTTTATTACGATTCTTCCATTATTCTTGCCTTATCTGATGTGTCACATGGTTTTGCCGTTGATGTCGTCAAGTTGTGTCACGCGTGTGCGATGTTTACGCTTGCCAAGTTATGTCGGCATGTACAAAAAGAACGTAAGTGGACTAGACTTGCCACATTGTTGTGATTTCAAGAACATTATTTGGATGATTTGTTAGAAAGAAATATCATTTTCCATTTGGCAATTTATCAAGTTATTTGATGTAATATATAGAGAGAGGGAAAGATAAAGGAGTACTATTTCGTTCTTGAATTTGGATTAAAAAAATAAATTAACATTAGTGGTTTTTGCGTGTGATAAAACCTTACCCGTATCATGGCATGTGAATTCCTGTTGTCGATAACACCCGCTGCGCTGCTCCGGCTACTACTATCACAAAGGACTGACCCACCCAGGTTGTAATTTTGGTAATTGCAAGTAGGGCAGGGGGCCACAAAACCCTAAAATCAATTCCATTTCTTCAATTCTGTTTGTAGAAAACCCTAACCTACTTACTTGTATTTGCAGAACAGTTCAAGAGAATAATGGTTCATTCATTGATTTGATTCATAATTAACCTCATCATTCTGGACGAGGACCAACCCGGATCATTTCGCATTGATCCAACTCTCATACCTATCCTATGAAATTTGTACTATTCTTCTCTCTTAATCCCTCAATGCTGAATATGTGTGTGTATTATGTCTCTCCATATGATCATGTCTGACTTGTATTTCCATTTGTTTTTTGTATGCATAGACGAGTTTGAGCCCATCTGGGAGTTACAATCTTCCACCATGCCATGTAGTCAACTTATGCGGTTTCCATATCTTATTTGATTGCCCTCTTGACTTATCTGCTTTAACTATATTCTCCCCAATATCTACTTTTTTATATGAAAATCTTGATGAAGAACGGGGTCAAAAGGAAAAAACCAAGAAACTCCTTGATAGGACCGGTTTAATACCTTCAGAACCATACTATAAAACCATTGAAAAATTGCAACTATGGGATGTTTCACTGATTGATGTGGTGCTGATATCAACTCCAATGGGGATGTTGGGGTTGCCATTTCTCACTCGCGCTCGAGGTTTTTCTGCTAAGGTAATCTATAAATGATTTATGTGTTCAGGATGTAGCAGTTTTAGGGTTTATTAGAGGTGGCAAAATAGTTATAATATTTCAATAACTATCTAATTAAATGATTTGGGAGGTTTTACGCATTATTTATAAATTTTGGACGACGTTCAACTTGCTCTCCCAATCCACTCAATTCCTTTTAAGCTAACGTTTGTTTTTCTCTTAAAACATAACCAGAAACAAAGATTTCAAAATCTTAATGAGTACTTCGGTGTCAGTTCTAATATCGAAGTTTAATGTCTTTTTTCTTGTCATTCTATAAGATATATGCAACTGAGGTCACTGCAAGGCTTGGTCAGTTTATGATGGAGGATCTTGTTGCAATGCATATGGAATATAAACAACTGTATGGACCTGAAGAGACTAGTTTTCTTCAACGGTTCAAGTGGGAAGAACTTGAAGCTCTTCCATCAGCACTGAAAGACGTAGTTCTTGGTAAAGATGCGGCAGAGCTTGGTAGTTGGTTGCCGTTATACAGGTAAAAAAACGTGAAATGATGGATTTTAGTTTCATTAACTTAGCTGCAGGATCAGGTCTTTTCTAAAATCTAAACTGGATATTATAATGTTTCCCAATAGAAACATGTTTTGGTTTAAAGTTGGCATGGTATGTAAAATTATCAAGATAAATCTCACTGTAGTATGTCACATTGCTTCAGCTGTTTATTCCTTAGCCAACATTAATGGCATGTGATCATCTGTTTTTAACTACATATGTAATTGCTTTAACCACAAGAATTTAATATCATAGATGCTTAGGTGAACCCATGCACATTTGCGCATACTAGATTATATTCGGACTAGGTAGAGGTGTCAAGATGGGAGGGCGGGTGAGTGGGTAACAGATCAAAACTGGTTCAGGTAAAAACATGTCAATTTTCAGTATGGGTTGAAATATGCTGGTTTGGGTTGACCCTTTTTTTTTTTTTTTTTGCTTTAACTTCGATTACCAAAGTTTATTGCAATATTTATAGGCTCTCTCAATCAACTGATCTAGGATGTATAATCATTTAAATTAGACATTGTATCCCTTTCAAGTTGCTTGATCTGTTTGACTTAATCCATCGTGACTTAATATTGTGAGTTTGCCCATCTGATTCGCTTGAGATAAAACAACATTCAAATTACATGTTAGTATGAAAATGGTTCAAATTTGTGACATCTGGTGCACTGACCCATATAAATTTTTGTTGTTTCTCAAGTTCTTCTTATGGTTGTTTTGTTTAGTGTATATGTAAATATCTTTGTGACAAACAAATAACATAATACTCTTCTCAGTGCAGCTGATGTGAAGGACTGTTTACGAAAAGTCCGAACTCTTAGATATTCTGAAGAAGCTTGCTATAATGGGACCTTGATAATCAATGCTTTGAGCTCTGGTATAGAAATAGGTTCATGTAATTGGAATCTTAAAAGTCCAAAGAGGAATATATCATATATTTCAAGCGCCGTGTTTTCATCTGAAACTGCAATGGGTTTTGATTTCCATGGTCTCTTAGAAAGTGACGTGCTTATATATTCTGATTTTGCTCTATGGAATGAGGACATATGTGTTGATGAGAATAATTTCTCCTCTCCTGTTACTGGTGACTGCTCAACCAAAAGGTATACTTTTCTCTTTCTCTTTTACCTTATTATATTCTGAAATTCTATGGTACAACATAGATATGTTGAACAATTGTAATTAAATCGGTTTTTGGTTTGAGACTTTGAGTCTCAAAGAGGGCATTTAATAAGGCATATCATTTTCATCGAGGTGATCAGGCAATGTTAACGCTTCATCAATTTGTCCATTTATATTTATCATTAAAATTTTAACTGAGATAAATATGATTAGAACAACAATAGCAATATTATCACTTTTACCATTTAAACCATTGAGTAAAATGATTTCAGTAGATTTTAGGATGTTATATGCATCCAGTATAGGCATTGGGTGACTTCCTACTTGTTTTATTGTTTTGGCCATTGGGTCAAATTGCCACATCTAAGCTTTCATATTGGTATGTTCTGCTTTTCTTTCTTCACCCTTTGTAAGCTGTGAAGCATTATCTTTTATGTTTTAAATCAATTTTTTGCAGCAACAATGCAAATACACTGGACTTGGATGCTTGTTCCACTCTAATTTCTGATGAGAGTTCAGAAGAAATGGAGAAACTGAACTTCATATGCTCGTGTTCTATGGATTCTGTGAAAGCTGGTGGTTCTGTTCTAGTTCCCATTGGAAGGCTTGGAGTTGTTTTGCAGCTTCTGGAGTTGTTTGCTTTGCATATCGACTCATCTGACGTGAAGGTATTTTGTTTCAGTTTTCTACGATAGAGGGACTAAAATGGGTAGTTTGACCAAATTCTATAAGTGGATTATGCATTAAAATAAAACTTGTGACAGCTTTGGACGCATATGCAACCTTCTTTTGCAACCTGGCCCTTTTTTTTGCTTCATGGTTACCCTTTTCCCTTTTGCATATCGACCCCTTTTCTTCAGAGATACTGTAAAGTAAGTTGATGATCCATTCAGAATCAAGTGGATCAAAAGAGCGGCCTCTTATTTATAGTAACATGAAGTATTGAGGGGTGTTGATATTGTGTTTCTCAGGTTCCAATATTTATCATCTCCAGTGTGGCAGAGGAATTACTGGCATATACTAGTATTATACCAGAGTGGTTATGCAAAGATCGACAAGAGAAGGTTGATACTCATCTGATCAGATGTTCAAACTTTACCACACTTGATTAGAACTACCAACTTACTTGATTTGTGCTTATAATTATTGTTATCTGTCCTGCAGATGTACTCTGGCAACCCAGTTTTTTGTCATGAAGACCTCATAAAAGAGAAAAAGATCCATGTGTTCCCGACAGTTTACTCACATGAGTTATTGTAAGATGTAGCTTTATCTGGTGTTGTTGAGTTGTATCCCATAATCAAAAGTTAGAGGTGGCATTTTTTTGTTATCCATGTACTACTTATGAATTGGTCGATTTAAGTATGTCTAATATCAAACATGTCAATAATGAAGTATTAACTAAAGTGAAACTGGTAAAATGGACTTTCTTGGTAGAGTGGTAAACCGATGGAAGTCCCACTCTGATCTGTTTTGACTTGTATTATAATCTGATCGATTTCAACCAGAACTCGTTTTGACTGGTTAACTAACCAGCCCATCTTGCTACCTCTATCAAAAATTATGTACTTGTGTTTGCGATATCCATAGTTCCATACAATTTTTGGTGGCTGATTTTCTTTTGTATACACAGAATGATGTGGCAGGAGCCATGCATAGTAGTTTGTCCTCACTGGAGCTTGCGGCTTGGACCTGTCGTACATTTACTTCAGCGTTGGCATGTGGATCCTAACTCACTTTTAGTTCTGGAGGTTCTTCTCTTCTATTTTTCTTTTTCTATCCAAAAGTAATATTATTTTTTTCATGTGTCTACTATAGTTTGGTTGTACATATCCATTAATTTGTTTGTCTATGCTAATGCCTGGTAATATAATAATATAATGTTATCAGGAAGGAGTTGACACTGATCTTGCACTCTCACCTTTCAAGCCAGTAGCAATGAAGGTTTTGCAATGCTCTTTTGTTTCTAGTATAAAGTAAGTGATATGTCAAATTTGCATGGCATCTTTATATATATTGGCGAATAGTTGTTAAAAGACCATTTTTGCTGTCTTCGTGTGATTTTCTTACTTCAGTTAAATGAGACCCAAAGAAACAAATAACGTCTATGCACTTTTTACTATTTCGATTACTATTTCTTTGTACAAAATTGTTGCAATATCGTATCACTTCAGTTTAAATGATGCAACCCTAATATAAGTTACTACCTATTACTTTGTAGGATGGAAAAGGTTCCACAATTACTTAAAGTGCTTCAGCCAAAACTGATCATGGTAACATATTCTTGTTAGCTCCGAATTTTTAGCTAACATGCATACACTTTTTTCATTAAATTTAGTTAGAAGTTGCAGTTATGATGCATTTGCATAGGATGCATGTTTATCAGCTATTCTTGTGTCTAAAATGAGTGAAATCAAGAAAGATTTATATAAAGGGAATGGTGTCAAACAGACGAAAAATGCTTTCAATGCATAAAATTGCCTTAGTAATCCTATTCAAAAATCTAGATTATTTTTACTGTAATCTTTTATTTCTTTAGTTTCTAGTAAGCATTATTGATGCATTAATTATAAGAAAAGTTAATTTGAATATGCCATCTCTAATCGAACTGAATAAGATCTCTCGTAGATCTATCCGATTTTTCGGGTTGGTTAATCAAAAGAAGTTAATAAAATGAGTTTCAAACTTAAATCTTAAGTTTGGATTAAAAATCCGGTTTATTTTAGTTTTATCATTTCTCCCACCTTCAGAAAAATAAAACTTAGACATTTTGCCTATCATTAGAATTTTCTGAAAGGTAACTATCTCAGTTTCATATCATAGAGAAATTTAACCAAGTTCTTTCGACTCCTATATATAATATAAAAGTCACCCTCTGATAATTGCTTAGATTCGTTGTCAACAGCTTCCAGATAATACAAAGCCATACTTTGCTCCGTTAAGTGAATCACTGCCATGCTTGTTTTACACCGAAAATGAAACACTTCATCTGCCAAGTTCAAATAATCTTTCAGAGCTACATATTGCAACAGACCTGGTGTCACAGTTGGCTTTGTCAAAATTGAAAAATGAAGACTTGACCATCTCAAGATTAAAAGGTGAGCTTTTTGTGGAAAATGGGAAACACTATTTACTTGCAGAGAAAGAGGCAATGTCTTTAGAGACGAAGCCTTTGGTGCATTGGGGCAAGGTTGATTCAGAAAGTTTATTATTGGCATTAGAGAAGTTTGGGGTCAAATCGTCAATGGAAAAGGTCAAAACAAAAGATGAATGTGGATCAACCGTGTTGCATGTGTTAGAGCCTAACAAGGCCATAATAGAACTGAATGAAGCAAGTACTATAATTAGTACCTGTGATGAATGTTTAGCGTCCCGTATTTCTGATGCAGTTCATAGTTTGCTGAATGGTATTTAAGGGGTTTATATATTTTGATTGCAGATTCATTAGTAAGTTTTCAGTTTGACCATCTTGTAATATTTAGAGCTTAGCAGAGGTTCCAGTATCTATTAAAGATTCTTCAATTCTTGGCCATGAAATCTAAGAAAAATGTTGATTGTAGATAGCTTTGTGATCGGTTTCGGGCTAGTATTGGGCGGGTTCTTCTGGCTTATCGGGCTGAATCTATCTTTGGGTCATTAACTATGAATTAACAATGATCTTGAAAGTTACCGCTAGATAGCTTATTTATGTCAACAATTTGGAGTGTGGTTTACGTTAGACGCATCTAAATAGGGCTACAAACTATCCGATGAAAGTTAATTATTCAGAAGAATAGTATACATCACTACACACAAGAAGTCATATTATTCGTAAGATTCAACAAAAGCTTACACAAAAGTACACAACATATATAGATGTCTTCAATTTGCAAGTAAACAACATTAACTTATGATACTCGGTCACGGGTCTTAAACTAGTCTTCCCTACCGAGCAAAGCAAGAAGAAACCTCTTGTAATGGCCCGAGGTTTCTTTCACAACAGCCTGATCAAGTGTCACACTATTCCTCTTGTAATATTGATCCATGATAACCTTGAGGTCTTTCTCAGCTCGCGAAACAATCACACGAGTCAGTGCATCTTCATTTGTCCCACCGTTTTTTATTGAATTGCGAATCACCTACAATGTTGCATACACACAAACAAACTTAGCATAACTGGTATGGCAGTAAAGCCAAAATGGGGATACTTATCAATTTGGGTAGTATCCTCTTAAGTACATTATGACCCGTTGTTCATATATTTGGATCCCACCCAACTTCTTGCCATTCACGCCCTCCCTCCCCGTATCACCGCATCTATTTGTGAAGTCATACATTGGATACATCAAAAAGAAGAAACTTACCTTCTCAAAGTACTTAATGGGGTCACTCAGGCATCGAATCGTCGAACGCAATGTTTCTGTGTACTCATTGGTCCGATCATCCTTCAAATGCTGCCATGATTTTTAAATGGAGAAACATGTATGATCATTTATTTTCTCTAGAAATACTGAAAAACTATATCTAATGGATAAAATTTGCATTTACCTTGGTCATGTTGCAACCATGTTCATCTTTGTAGTGATTCAAAGTAGCCATAAGCTGTGGCTTGCTCCTAGTAGTAACTATTCGTAAAATTTCTTCGTGATCAAAAGCCTTTTCTTGAATAGCGTTCCGAAGAATGCTAGACTCTGATTTTGCCAATTTCAAGTTCACTTCGTTACCTTGGTACCTATGTATGCTCACCAGACCCACCAGTAGCTGTGGTTATACCCAAAAAGCACAATGTCAGTATGTCACGACAATTCAGACAAATATAATGTAGACTTATTAATCCAAGTAATTAAAACAAACATATTTTACATAAATGATATGGGTCTTTTAGTCAAACAACTTATAATGTTTGTATAGCTATTGACTTTGAGTGATTATCTTGAGCTGTTAATTTCCCTTTTAGATAAATTTTTACTAGACCCATTTGTTTTGTTGGGAACTAGACATAATCCCAAATTTGCTGTTAAAAAGAAAGCATAAACCCATAATGACCTATGAAATATATGAACTCACCTTTCGGAGTTCACTAGAGGTGTGCGATGCAATGTCCTCTTCCAAAGAGCGCTTGTATCGGCCTTGATAAGCACGTTTGACAGCAAAAAGTTCTTCGGGTGATAAAGTGCAAGATAGCTCAATGATGACTCTATGATCACGGTTTTCTTTTCGCAGTGCTACGTTTGCTAGTACTGCATCCCGATCTGCTGGGTCCAAATTCCATCGATAAACTGCTCTCTACATGAAATAATTTATACCTTTTTTTAATACAAAATTTGCACCCGAACCACGTATTGCTACTGATAAGTAAGAAAATAAACAATATAGTACCTCAAAGTCACCAGAGAGCTCATGTTCAAGACGCTTAACAAGATCTTCTTGATAAATTTCTTGATAAGCATCTCGTATCAATTTCCTTTGAGCTGCATTTCTGTGCCCCAAAATCGATATTATTGCCTTTTCATCGGTCCCCCATCCTTTAAGTGGAAAAAAAATTACACGGTTAAACGAAATGATTCATCAAAAAAAGCATACACGATATAAACTCCTAAGTTTAGACCGTAAAAAATGGCCGCGTTGGGTAATGGGCTAGAGTCAGTCCAGTTAAAAGGTATGTCAAGTCGAGTTAGTAACACAACTGTAAATTAATGTAGGGCATTTCATCATGGGTCAGGTTGACTCGTCAAACTTTATTCTTGTCATAAGTTGTAAGTAATTTGGTATGTTTTCAGATTAAGAGCTAGCTAGCCTTGTAAATCAAGTTAACTTGGTGAATAAGCTAAAACTTGAGAAGCAAGTTTGTATATCCTATAAATACCAAAATCTGATAACAAAAACTTTTGAAAATCAATGATCTAATAGTGTAAGCAAAGCATTTAGAATGGTTGATATATAATCATTTTTACAAATGAATGAGTTGAAACTATGACGAATTTGTCACACAATGAAATAGACAGATATTTTTTCTACTGAAGGTACATATAAGTAAAAACAAAAATGAGAACATAGAGAGGGTGATAAGAACCATGGCAAGCCTTTTTTAGAAGCTCGGCATCGGCAGAAGGAGAAGCATCTTCATAAGCAATGAGGGTGGCCATGTCTTAAGTTCTTGTACTTGGGTCTTTTGATGTATATATATTATTATATTATATATATGAGATGAGACTATTAGATCGAGTTGGATTTGTAGTGAACCTAACTTGGGTTTTGATTCATATACG
Source organism: Erigeron canadensis (assembly GCF_010389155.1). NCBI lineage: Eukaryota > Viridiplantae > Streptophyta > Magnoliopsida > Asterales > Asteraceae > Erigeron > Erigeron canadensis. The sequence continues at coordinate 14,844,957 of NC_057769.1, read as the reverse complement.
ATGGTTCTATTTATAGTGAAACTAAGTTGAAATTAACGACCAAATCCAATTCTTTACTTTGGTTTCTTCACTTGTTTTCTTTCTAAGTGTATTCTTTGCTTGGCATTTTGTATGGATGATTGATTATACTATGTTTTGTATAATTAACTTGAGTTGGAGCAAGCCTATAAGTCAAGGGTTCGATTCTCCCTCTCTGAAAGCATTTTATCTACTCAAGTTAAATAAAAGCAAGACTATTTATATCTCACAACCCCTTACTTCGTCAATGACACGATTAAGTACAGTTATTATTATTTTGAGTTCTTTACTTTGGAAGTGTTTTAACTGCAATCAAACTAAATGAAAATTAGGAAAACATTACACTTTATTGTTACGAGAGTAAGTATCCGCACGTTGCGGCGGTGAGATGGTGAGGGTGATAGCTAGGTCATATAGTGTGATATGTCATAGAGTGTGATAGGTCATAGGAGTTGATACGTCATAGCTAGGGTATGATAGTCAAATGCCTTAGCCGTACGGGCTTCGCCTCGGATTTAAAAATTCATCGAAAGTATATCGAATGACATCTCTAATGAAAGAACATGAAATTTTACAAACACCCATATAACTTTCATAATTTATCAATGTACGGTTTTTGAGATAAAAGATTTTGAATGAATTGGAAGAATAAATAACTTATGGAGGAAAGAGAAAAAAAATGATTGATTGAGATTTGAGTAGAGAGAAAATATATTATAGTTATTTTAAGTAAATATAGAATAGATAGTAGGGACATTTTGGAGAAGTTGAAAATCTAGAGACGATTAACATTGAAAATCTAGTATAGATGATGATATGAAACTTGACCCCATTGCAAGGAACTAATCTCAAACCTATCTCTTGTGCATTTAACTAGAAACTTGGAGATATTAAGAGTAAATATTAAAAGCTCTCACAATGCCTTTTCCATATTTTCCAAAGACATTGTCAGCACCACATCAGGTCTATATCAGATAAGAACATGTCAAAGACTAATCCCGCAAAATATCTTCAATACCAAGACTAGTGTAGGACCCGCCACTTATACAATTAATTCCTTCCATACACACTTTGTTTATATACAAAGGACACCACCGTCTCTAGAGAGACGGACACGTTGAGAACGGGACACACACAGTGGTGTTCACCCGTCCTTTTTCAGAGGACACACGGAGGATAATCTGGGGATGTTCTATTATGAGAGCTCTTATAAAACTAAATCTTTTCATGTTCAATATCTTGTCATTTCATATGGATATTGGTCTTGTAATATGTGATAACTCATTAATAACAAATCCTACGATGAATCATCTGTATAATTTTTTTTGGATGTATCCATAATTAAACTCTTTTTTATAAAAAAGCTAAAATTGTTGTTGGTAACTAAATTGGCACCTGATACAAAGTTGATAGACAGAGAGAATGAAAAAACAAAAAAACCATAATTTGACTTCTCTCTCATATTTAATATACAAAAGCGGAGTTGTTCAACCAACGTAGACCAACAATGTGAAACAAAAAAAATTAAAAAGAGGCATCATATAGTGGGGTGTCACATTTACAATATATATAGTATTTTAATTTATAGTGACTTATCCAAATTGTGTACACGTTCGCTTGTGCCTTACACATCTTCAAGAAGGTTATTCAAGTTTACTGTTTAAGGGTTTATGCTAGCACCTGGATTTGCTAAGAAAGACTAGTTGTTACATCAACGAGCATTCATCGAGTGCATAATATAATGAGATGCTAACCTTATCTTTGTAAGTCAAAGGCGGAAAGTATAAATAAATTTAAAGAGCTAAGAGACAAAACAGTCATGTGACATGCTCAGAGCGAGAGAAAGGTGAGGGCCGAAGAAGGCATTGATTATCCATTTTGAGACAAGTCACAAAGATGTTTAAGCTTGCACCAACATCACTCTTTACCGAATGGAAAAAACAACAAAAAGAGATTTCAGATGCATTGAATGCGCATATCGCAACTAATGGGAGATCGACAGCCAACTTGATGTGAACATATATGTATGGGTCTCTTCGCCTTTATAAGGAGATACATTGTTAGCATTTGTTGTTCGTCCAAGAAAATTACTTAGCGTAGTTTCTTTGGATTGTAATACTTTGTATCCACTCATTTACATATATCAAAGATTCAAAGAATATATGCTTGAAATTGTGTGAACTTCGATAAACCCGATTATTAAGTTAGTTTTTTAAATAATTTTTCCAGGGGGGGGGGTGAATAGTTAAGGAATTTAGTTTTTAATCTGATTAGAAAACTCTCTCCATATAAACCCCATAAAACTTCTTACTATATATTAGTTTCAAAAATAAATTACTAACAATAAAAAACACACAGAAAAGTTAAAAACCCTATTTTCTTTGTATGTGTGTCGAAATCAACATCTCTAAATAAAAAATACCTTAAAATTGAGTTAGGTTTATTTATTTAGGTTTTTAGCTGATACTTGAATTTGTTTCAACAAAGGTTATATTTCCCTTTGTGTTTGGTGTACTTCAAATTCAACAACCTTTCATAAGGGTTTTTGATATGATGTGAATTTGAGCTTTAGTTTGTGTTTTAGTGTGTGACAATGGCGGTTAGTGTGTGTGAGTGTGTGTGGGTGCCGAGAGAGAAAGAGTGTGTAAGGGAAATATTAGTTTGCATTATAAGTGTAAAGGTTACAATGTTAAGCTACGGAGGAGGTTTATATACTTCTATACAATTTACATTAAGCCCCCTTCCATACTTATGAATATTACAAAACAAGTACAAAGATGTTATTATAACAAATCATCTACTACAAATAATATTTTTAACAATCTCCCTCTTATGTTAAAAGATATCATTTAATCAACAGTCTTCAAGCTCTTGTATTTGGTCTGTTCTTATTTGGATGCCAGAACCCATTATCACCTTCTGGTCTGTCATCTGGAACCACCATATTATCAGCAAAGTTTCTTGGAGGGTAGTTGTGTGGTCCTAGAACATTACTGGGCTCATACTTGATCCAACAATCTCCTTTTCGATGAACAACATACTTTGATTTCTTAACATTCTTTGCCTCCCTCAACATTCTGATGCTATCTCTGAACCCAAGTCTTTTATCAATCTTTTCAATGACACGATCAAGTAAGTCTTTCTTTTTCTCAGATTGTTCATCTTCTTTTAGGCATGAAAGAACATTCTTGCAAAATTCTAGAGTTCCATCAGAATAAGAAGCGAGGTCACACATTTTAATGAAAATCTTCTTCTTTCTGCTGTTAAGAAAATCACTCCAAGGGTTGGTCTTTCAAGGACATGACCAATAATGAGCTCTTCAATATCTGGTGTATAAAGACTTTGATCCGGATAGGGAAATAATTAATTTTTCTCTTCACCAATTCAAACCCAATCTGAAAATCTTCTAATGATGTATATTGAATCACACTTGACATATATCTCTTTACAGCATCAAAAGCAATAAGATTCTCACGATATCTTTGAATAGCATTCATGTAATGGTTGTAGAGAAAGATTATATCATCGACGGGTAAGAGCTTGAACTGAGCTTCAGTGAATCTGTATATTACATCATTTTCTCTTTTCACATGAAAGCAAAGAACAAATATATACGCCTTTCTTATCAATATTACTCTGACAAGCACCAAGATCCTGTTCTTCCTTTGATCTTCAAGAAGTTTTGGATTGTCGCTATCCACAAGTTTAAGAAGTTTTGTGTATTCTCCAACTTGTTTTGGATCCTTAAACTTATACATAGCAACAAATTCTAGTCTTACTACTTTGCAACTTTAGTAGCTCCGCAGAAGATAAGAAATGCTCTTTCCTCCAAAAATCTTGATTTGATTGCAGCTTGCTTTGGCTTTACACCAAGTACAACCATTATTTCTTGATCCCTAAGGAAGTATCCCCGATTCACAAAGTCATTCCACTGCTCTTCAATTAACTGAGTAGGGAAATAATCAGGAAGTGGTTCTTTTTCAGATATGATCGCTTCTCTTAAAACTTCCTTGAATGTGGACTTCTTAAAGTATTGTAACATCCGTTGTTTAAAAATAAGGATTTTCAAAAACTTTCGCCTAACGGCGTCAAAGAAAGCGGAATTAAATTGTAAAAGTCCAAACTAGCAAAATCTGTTTGGTTTATTCATTAAATGATGATACTAGCCATTTCATCAAAACAAGTCTAAATGGAAATCCATCGGTTGCCCAACATTAAACAACTGACATTATAGTCTATACAAATCATAAATATCTAAACATAAATGAACGTCTAATGCGAGCAACCACTATGGGTAAACTACAACCAGCTTCAAGATCATCTACCCATGCCTCACATCTTCTCACATCTACATACTCACTATTTTTGGACCTGAGGGAACAACACATTTTAAAAGAGCAAGTGTTAGCTAATGAATTAGCTAAGTAAGATAACACATAGTTTATAAATCATTTGTCCATTTAAAACATTATAGAAAAGTCATATATCATCTTTAAGGCACATATCATCACAAGTCATCACATATCATATCACATCTTGCATTTCACATCTTTCATATAGGATGGGTCATCCGAAATGTGCTTAGTCATCTTTCACATCTTACATATATCATCTAAACATCTTTGTAATTGTGACATAAGTCATGTATCTCATATAACATAAACATCTCGTAAGGGTGACATAAGTCACACCCGACTAGATGGACAAACCTTACGGATGTACATCAATGTCGTTAAGGAATGGCAAGCCAATCCCGGAGTAATCCGTATGTTCAAGACAAATGGGGCTGGTCAGACCTCCCGTATTACTCTTCACATCTCAAACCATGTTGCAAGGAGCCACCCAAGCAACCACATCTACGCACCCGCCGGGCAAGGGCAAGTACGGGTTAAGCTTAACACTTTCACATCTAAATTACGAGTTTGATTTCACATCTCATATAGTTTAGGTGTCCACATTACCTAAACGTTATCACATAATCATCTTTTACGTTTGGGCTCTTAAACGTGCACGTGTCATGGCAACTTAATAAGTCTAGTGAACTAGATGAACAAGCCATGTAATCATGCACATTTCACATATCATCAACATATATCACATTTCAATTCATCTCAAGACATTATATAGCATTTCATAGCATCTCATGGCATCTCATCTAAAAACATATCATATCATTGCATATCATAACAATACATATCATCTCATATCATTACATAACAATACATATCATTGGGGTAGCATTTCAGGCTTCATTATTTATCTACATAGCCCATATTACCTCCCGTATAATCCCGAATAACCATAAGAAAACAAAATATCATTCGGGGAAGTTATTATATGAAAACTATGTTTTTTGTTGAACCCTCAGCGTGACAAAATAGTGTATCTTACCTGATGACGAGCACAACGATACACCAAACACAAGTTAACAAGTTTCACAATTATCCTGAATTGTCATTAAACTTGCAAAAATCCATCCTCATAAGGTTACAAAACCATCTATTAACTTAGGTACACTTATAGGACCCTTAAACGCTTGTTTCGGACCTCAAACGGACTCACAGACACTTTATGCGGCGCATGCTTTGAATATGCGTCGCATGTTTGCTTCAAAAATCACCTAGAACCCTCCCAGGCCCCGATATGCGTCGCACAAGGTTGACTCTTGAAGTTCTCTAATGAATGATGTATGACGTTTTCAAGACAAGTCTGCAGAATTCGTTCGAAACCTGACCATTTTTGAAAATCAACATTTTTCACATACCTCTGGGAAAAATCACAGAAAACTTTGTTCATATTTTTTCATATTTTTTCAATAACACTTGAGATAAAACCAGTTGAGAGGTGCTTTAGAAACTCTGACCGTCCAAGTGTCATCCCACACCACTTCAATTTATAAACTGGTAACTGAAGTTGAGGATTTGAAGAAGAAAGAGAAGGATTCCCCTGTTGCACTGGCTGGTGTCTCTCCAGATCTGGCCAAATTGTTAGAAGAATTAAAGACTGGTCAAGAACAGACTGCTGCCAATGTCTTGACCCAGTCTGGAGAGACCAACTATCTTTGGAGATCATTTAGAATGATGTACACAATCTTCAAAGAGTGCAACGACATGCCGTCGTGGTAGCCTCTTAACCGATTGCCCTTCCATAATGCAGACTGGGAAAATGTCCGGGCAGGTCTAGATGCTGCCAAGGGGGAAATGATTGTCTTTGCACCAAGATTGCCCGGTGCAAGTATAAGGCCACTGGTGGAAAGGCAGGTTTGTTGTTGCTGATACTAATGCCAGTCAACAAGTAATTGAAGAGTTTGAGGAGATTGGTGATAGGGGGAATGCTGAGAAGGGCAAAAAGATTACAACTGATGAATCTGCCTAGCCGGCCACTGATATACCTTTACTTGAAAATGGAAATGTTGATGTGATTCCTCCAGTATCTGAAAGTGACAGTAAGCGATTGGCAAGAATTGGTGAAGGGATAAAAGAAAGAAGGAAACAAAGACAAGCCAACCAGTTAGTTGCCAGATCACAACTTGAAAGACTAAAGTTACTGGACGTAAGTGATGCCAAATTGCTGAGCAGGTGGAGATGTTGAAACTATTTGAAAGCAAGCAAGTGAAGAACAAGTTTGAAAGGGGTTAGATTTTTGTGCTCCAAAATCTCATCAAGTTCAAGAAAAGTGTTGAAGAAAAGTTGCAAAAGACAAACAACCCATCTCTTCAGTTGCAAAAAGAGGAAGAACTGTCGAAGGGCCATCTGACTAAGTTCTTCTTCCAGTTATCTACTTGTATTTTTTTATTACTTTCTTGTAACTTTTGTAATTTTATTCATGTATATAAAAGTTGCCAGATTCTAACCACAAGATAGATGACAAATTAAAACTAACAAACTTAAAAGTAAAACCCAAGGCATTTGATGATCTATAAAAATGCCTTGAAAAATTAGTTAGGTTTAATCATACAAGTCCTTCATGTTCATACTTGTATAGATACAAGAACTTCAAAAAGACTTGAATATTTCAGTACAAATAGGGGGAATTTGTCAGGTTCAGTTTTGACTAAAACTGGTCAGTCTCCAGTTGCATCTGGAGACCAGAAGATTTGTCCAGAAATATAGAAGTCCAGTTGCAATGTAAAGTTTATGCAACTGACGACTTGCTCCAGGTGAAGATTTGACCAATACATCTGAAGACATTCCAATTGAAGTCAAAGACATCAAGTGGAAGAAGGAGAATGTTAATGACAGCGAAGCCCAGTTGACTTTCTACTCAGATCAAGACTGGAAAGTATCAGTGTAAAGAATTTACAAAGCTTTACATTGATTACAAGAAAGACCTTTTTTACTTTATGCACCTTTATCCTCACATTATCAATTGTCTTCGATTAGTGTACAAAAGTGCATAAAGTAGGTTGATAATGTGACTTTATGTCTTACTCTATCCAATATTTTCAAATGATTTCAAATTGAATCCTTAAATGCTAGTAACCATGTTTAGGTGGCAAAATTAGAATCCCAATACCAACTTTGCCTATAAATAGAGGTCTTTGCACAACCAAGAAATAACTTTTACATATTCAGACTTTGCATATTCTTGGTGAACTTGTGCAATATTATCTCAATCGCAAAAAGAAACATTTCACAACTTTAAGTGCTTCGATTGACAAGAGAATTTCCAAGTATAGATCAATTGTATTTCATAGGTTGTTAGGATATTTACATCTTTGTATTATCTTGATTCCACAACAACCTTGTATTTTATTTAACATAAATAAATAAAATACACTTGAAAAATTACAACTTGGTCTCACCATATTTACTGTATTGTATTTACATATTGCATTGTCTTTAACGAGGAAGACCTTTTTTACTTTATGCACCTTTATCCTCACATTATCAATTGTCTTCGATTAGTGTACAAAAGTGCATAAAGTAGGTTGATAAAGTGACTTTATGTCTTACTCTATCCGACATTTTCAAATGATTTCAAATTGAATCCTTAAATGCTAGTAACCATGTTTAGGTGGCAAAGTTAGAATCTCAATACCAACTTTGTCTATAAATAGAGGTCTTTGCACAACCAATAAATAACTGTAACACCCCAATAATTTTAAGGTAATAAAATAACCCTTTTTGTAGTTTCGACATTAAAATAAGTTCCTAATATTTTATTTTTGGTTATGGGGTTAATTTAGTTGGAACCTTAACGAATAGCGGGTAAAGTGCCTTGTTCCTTCCCATTCGCGAAGCATCATCATCCGAGGTTTTGGCAAAGATATATGTTAAAGAAGTAGTAGCAAGGCATGGAGTTCCAATCTCCATTGTGTCGGATAGGGATACTCGTTTCACTTCTCAATTTTGGCGGAAATTTCAAGAAGAAATGGGTACAACTCTAAAGTTTAGTACCGCTTATCATCCTCAAACCGATGGCCAAAGTGAGAGAACTATCCAAACTCTTGAAGACATGCTACAGGCGTGCATCATCGACTTTGGTGGGACTTGGGATCTTTACCTACCATTGGTGGAGTTCTCGTACAACAATAGTTACCACTCAAGCATACAAATGCCACCATATGAGATGTTGTATGGTAGGAAGTGTAGATCTCCCATTTGTTGGGGAGAAGTGAGACAAAGAGAAATTGGTGGTACGGAAGTGGTTTTGAAGACTATTGAGAAGATTGATGTGATTAAGGAAAGACTTAAGGCGGCCCAAGCTCGACAAAAGTCCTATGCGGATAAACGAAGAAGACTGATTGAGTTCAATGTGGGAAATCGTGTTTTGTTAAAAGCGTCTCCATGGAAAGGCGTCCTACGATTTCGAAAACGTGGAAAGTTGAGTCCCCGTTTCATCGGTCCTTTCAAGATTCTTGCTAGAGTTGGCAAAGTTGCATATCGTTTAGAATTACCCGATGAGCTTTCGGGAATTCATCCCACTTTTCATGTCTCTCACCTTAGAAAGTGTCTCGCCGATGATGCATCCTATGTACCTTTGGAGGAGATTGAAGTGGACAACAAATTGATTTATGTGGAGGAACCTATCGCTATTGTGGAAGAGGAACTTAGGAGAGTTCAAACAAGATGGTGAGAACATACAAGATTTTATGGAAGCATGGAAGGATGTCCGATTGTACATGGGAATCCGAACATGATGTTTTAGTATACTATCCGTCTTTGCATATGGCTTGGATCACGAGGTCGTGATCCGTTCCAAGTGGGGGAGAGTTGTAACACCCCAATAATTTTAAGGTAATAAAATAACCCTTTTTGTAGTTTTGACATTAAAATAAGTTCCTAATATTTTATTTTTGGTTATGGGGTTAATTTAGTTGGAACCTTAACGGATAGCGGGTAAAATACCCACAAAAGAAAAAAAAAGGGGCGTGGCATCACATTAGAATGCCAGCCACTTTCCCACTTCACTTCCATCACCTAACTTACTCCAATATCTTCTTCATCCTCTTTGATTCTTCAATCCAATCTCAATTCATGCAAACTTGACTTCTTATCTCAAATCAAAGACTCATCAAGAACCATAATCTAATATCATTCAAGAATTTACAAGTTAGGGTTTTGGTGAACTAGTGGTGGTGGTGGCTGAAATTATTAAGAGAAAAGGGGGAGAAGAAATTGAGATTTCAAGTGTTAATTTAATCTTATATTCCTTTGAGGTAATTGCTTCCTAACCTAATCTCCTTTCCTTATTAGAAATTAGGGTTCTTGAATATAGAAATTGGGGGTTTAGATAGTGTTGAGCCCAAATATGAATTTCCCCCAAATTATGAAATATTATGAGTTAGTTGTTGGGTTGCTTATGTTATTATTGATTGAAAATAAGAATGTTGATGGTGAAGCTTCAAATATGATAATGATGATTTACTAATATTTGAAATAATGATGATGATGATGATGATGAAATCTTGGAATTGATATGAAAACTTGGTAAAGTAAGCAACTCAATGACTTAGTGAAATGGGTTAGAGGTTAGAATGCTAGTGAAAAGATCGACTAGCTATAGTGAAATAGCTAGGAAATGTGAATGATGTCTTATATGTGCATTATGATAAGTTCATAGGTTGAAAGCTTGAATTTGTTGCTATTGCGGTTATCTTGGTTGTTATTGTGTCGCGAAGGAGGTGAGTATACTTGCATATATTGTATATTCGTCGGGTCAATTACCATCCATGTTGAGTGAGTCCATGGTGGTAATTGATTTGGCGTTAAGTCCCATGTTTATGGTTGAGTTTGATTACAGGCCTAATTGGTGGCCATAGGCTCATGTGGAGCATTTGTTATTGTTTTTAATTGTTGTGATTGTAATCATTTGCTTATATGGATCCATGTAATGCCTAGCCCAAGGGTGAGTATTATGGATATGACACGACGGTGTCATAGTCCATATGCAACAGTCTCTTGAGCATTGCCCTCCTTCGTCTATATGATATTATGCAAGCATATTTACTAAGCATTCGCTTACGTTTCAGTTGTTTACCCTTTTGGTTATAGGTGGTTCCGGAAGAAGGAACTAGGTTTGCTCGTTTTGAAGGCTAGAGAACGAAGTTGCTAGGGATTGTAGATAGTTGGAAGGTACTTTGGCTATTCTCGGAAGAATAGCATAATTTGGTTAGAAACCTAGTTGTCCCTCTTGACTTTGGCTCATGGTACATTTTGGTAGTCATTGGTCATATTTTTGATATCCTTTGAAATGTCATGTTCATGTCTTTTGGAGTTGTTAAAATTAGTTGGTTGGGTTGTAAGATGTCAAAATGGGTAATCGACCCATTTGGTTGTGTGGTTGATCATGGACCAAACGAATTTGACAAGTATGAATGTTTTCGGGTTAACTCTCTTACTTTTGATTCTGGAATGTAACTTGCTTATAATTTTGTTGTGGCTTGCAGGTTTTGACTAAATCTCAAGTGAGTAGATTTTTGATGTTGCTGAACTGTAGACCACTGCGGCGCAGTGGATGAGGTTTTCTCCACTGCGACGCAGTGGTATCCCACGGCCAGACTTTCTTATCCTCCCACTGCGGCGCAGTGGGAGTGTGTCAAACCCACTGCGGCGCAGTGGGGTTCTTCCAGTTTTGGTCCGAGGATTTCCATTGCGGCGCAGTGGGAGTTCTCGACCTCACTGCGGCGCAGTGGGGCATATGTAAAAAAAAAAAAGAAAAAACCTTTGTTTTTTTGAGTTATCGAGACTTGCCGTTTCAAGTGGTATCAGAGCCAAGGTTTAAGGGATTTAGGTATTCCCTCGTGTAGAGAGTGCCTAGACTTAAACCTTAGTTGAGACTCGACCTTAGGTATTAGAAATTTTATATGGGACCCGAATATGTGTTTGATGATGTTAGCTTATAAACTTGCTAGTATTAAAGCACAATAAGAAGTCGGCCTTATTGTGATTGAAGTACTAAGAAATTTATAAACCAACCGCATCAAACTTTGGAACGGTCTAGTATAAAGTTATAGGTTTTGGCTTATGACTCGTAGAGAGAAATAGGTTGCGTATTTAAATTGGTTTACTTACTCTTATTATAGAATGGCGGATCAACATCATGAAGAGGAAGAACACGATTGACATGACGAAGAGGAAGTTATCTTCCCGGAAAATAGCATGGACATTTCCGACCAAATTGGAAGGGCGTTGGAGAAATACACTCAACTTTTACTTAAAAGGCTAAACCAAACAATGGAAGGGGTTATGAATGATCATATAGCCCAGATGATTAGAGAGGAGGTGGCTCTAAATGTTCAACGGGAATTTGAAAAGAGAGATGGAAAGGGGAAGGGTAAGAAGGACAACGAAGATGAGGAGGTGGAAGCAAAGGGGGAGAAGTTCCACAAGAAGAAGTTCTCTTTTAAGGATTTTGATGTGTGTCACCCTCCTGAATATCATGGTGACTGCAACCCCATTGTTTGTAACAGGTGGGTGTCAGAGATTGAAGGGTCTTTTCGCACCAGTCAATGCCCTGAAGATCTTAAAGTGGTGTATGCTGTGAGCATGTTAAGGGATAAAGCAAAGAGATGGTGGGACAATTTATTGATGGTGAAGAAGGGAGCACTTGATAACGTGGATTGGCCTGAGTTCAAGGTCATGTTCTATAAAGAATTTAGATTAGAGGCGGAGGTGACTAGGCTGAGGAGTGAATTCCTCAACGATTCTCAAGGAACCCTTAGTTTGATGGAGTTTCGTGCCCAATTTCTTGATAAGGCACAATTCTGTCGCGAGTTCTTAGAGAATGAGCAATTGATGAAGGAGCAGTTTTATATGAAGTTGAAGAAGAGTTTGAGGGAGAGGATTAGTTTACGTCAAATGGAGTCCTTTTCCATGTTGTGTGATGTGGCTCGAGATTACGAGATCGAGCAAACTAGAGTTGATGAGAATGAGGTGAAGAGAAAGTATGATGGGGATAACTCACCGAATAAAAGGTTTAAACAAGATGGTGCTTCAGGTAGTAATGCCTTTAGAAGAAATGCTCCCTTTTGCAAAACTTGCAAGAGAAATCATCATGGCTCGTGTAGGGAGAAAACTTGCTACAACTGTTGGAAGACGGGCCATGTGAGTCGAGATTGTAGGTCGAAGCCCCATAAGCCCCTCATTTGTTTTAAGTGTTTTGAAGAAGGACATATGAAGAGCTCGTGTCCTAAGCTAATCGAAGAAGAGAGACAAGAAGAACGAAGGAGAGAAGCAGAAAGAAAGAATGCATTGGCACACGGTAATCAACGGGGGAGGTCCTTCCAACTTACCGTGGAGCAAGCTAAGAACGCTGATGACGTGGTTACAGGTACCTTTCTTATGTATAATGTGCCTATGCGAATTCTTTTTGACTCCGGAGCGAATAGATCATTTGTTGCAACTAGGATGATTCATGTTATTCCTATATCTAAATCAAGTCTAGATCATACCTTACAAGTTGAGGTCGGGAACGGGAGGACGGAGATAGTAAGAGATGTGTATAAAAATTGTGAAATCAAAATTTTTACGGAGTCCTTCCAAGCTAACTTAATTCCCTTCCCAATGGGAGAATTTGATGTAATTTTGGGTATGGATTGGTTGAGCTCTTGTAATGCCAAGATAGCGTGTGACGAAAAGACGGTTTATTTAAAAACCTCTAAAGGTGAAGACTTGATAGTATATGGTGATAGAAATGGGCGTCCTATACCCGTTTGTAGTTTTGCTCGTGCCCGACGTTATTTGTCTCATGGATGTCATGCTTACCTTGCTCACATCGTTGATGTCAAGAAGAAATCTCTATCTATTGAAGACATCCCTATAGTTCGTGATTTTTCCGATGTTTTTCCCGACGACTTGCCGGGTGTTCCTCCCGAGCGGCAAGTTGAGTTTTCTATTGATCTTGTCCCGGGGGCTACCCCCATTGCTAAGGCTCCCTATCGATTGGCACCAACGGAGATGCAAGAAATGATGAAGCAACTCCAAGAGTTACTTGAAAAGGGATTCATTCACCCTAGTAATTCTCCTTGGGGTGCACCGGTCCTATTTGTTAAAAAGAAAGACGGAAGCATGCGCATGTGTATCGATTACCGGGAGTTAAACAAGGTGACCATAAAGAATAAATATCCATTGCCGAGAATCGATGACTTATTTGATCAACTTCAAGGAGCTTCGTATTTTTCCAAAATAGATCTTCGTTCGGGCTATCACCAACTCAAAGTACGTGATGAAGATATCCCTAAGACCGCTTTTCGTACTCGTTATGGCCATTTTGAATTCGTGGTCATGCCTTTTGGTCTTACAAATGCTCCCGCGGCCTTCATGGATCTCATGAACCGTCTATGCCGTCCCATGCTTGATAAATCCGTTATCGTTTTCATTGATGATATCCTTATCTATTCTAAGAGTTCATCCGAACATGAAATCCACTTGGGAGAGGTGTTGGAAACCTTGCGAAAAGAAAGACTTTATGCCAAGTTCTCCAAATGTGAATTTTGGCTAAGGGAGGTACAATTCCTTGGTCACATTGTTAGTAATGAAGGAATCAAGGTGGACCCGACAAAGATAAACGCGGTGATGAAATGGGAACAACCAAAGAACCTATCGGAGATTAGAAGTTTCCTTGGTTTAGAGGGGTACTATCGTCGTTTTATACAAGATTTCTCCAAAATAGCCTCACCTTTGACCAAGTTAACTCGGAAGAACATCAAATTTGAATGGGGAAGTGATCAAGAAGTTGCTTTTCGGCAATTACGGGAGAAATTGAGTCAAGCCCCGGTACTTGTTCTACCCGATGGTATGGAGGATATGACGGTGTATTGTGATGCATCATCAAATGGGCTTGGGTGCGTGTTGATGCAAAGAGGAAAGGTCATTTCCTATGCCTCAAGACAACTGAAGGAGCATGAGAAGCGTTATCCCACTCATGATTTAGAGTTAGCGGCAGTTGTTTTCGCTTTGAAGATTTGGCGCCATTATCTTTATGGAGTCAAATTCACCATCTATTCCGATCACAAGGGCCTTAAGTACTTCTTCGAACAAAGAGACCTTAATAATCGACAACGAAGATGGCTTGATCTTTTGAAAGACTATGATTGCGAAATTTTGTTTCATCCCGGAAAGGCAAATGTTGTGGCAGATGCGCTAAGCCGGAAAAGTTCACATCATTCTATCATCATCTCCCCATTATGGGTCTTGATCACTAACGACTTTATGGAGCAAATAAAAGCGGCTCAAGAAAAGGCTTTACAGCGCGATCCTAAGAAGGAAAGCATTCAAGGTCAAATGAAATATTTCACCAAGGATTCGCGTGGCCTTACCCTACGCTTTGGAAGAATATGGATTCCTTCCTCTTGTGAGTTAAAGCAAGTTCTACTTAATGAAGCTCATAAGTCCAAATATTCTATTCACCCCGGTGCTACCAAGATGTATCACGACCTAAAGGTTGATTATTGGTGGCCCGGAATGAAAAGGGATGTGGTGAAATGTGTTGAAGGGTGTCTAACTTGTGCTCAAGTCAAGGCGGAGCATCAAAAGCTGTGCGGTATGATGCAACCATTAGAAATCCCTAAGTGGAAATGGGAGGATATCACCACGGATTTTGTCACCAAATTGCCCAAAACACCTAGAAACCAATTCGACACGATTTGGGTGATTATTGAAAGGTTGACGAAAAGTGCCTTGTTCCTTCCCATTCGCGAAGCATCATCATCCGAGGTTTTGGCAAAGATATATGTTAAAGAAGTAGTAGCAAGGCATGGAGTTCCAATCTCCATTGTGTCGGATAGGGATACTCGTTTCACTTCTCACTTTTGGCGGAAATTTCAAGAAGAAATGGGTACAACTCTAAAGTTTAGTACCGCTTATCATCCTCAAACCGATGGCCAAAGTGAGAGAACTATCCAAACTCTTGAAGACATGCTACGGGCGTGCATCATCGACTTTGGTGGGACTTAGGATCTTTACCTACCATTGGTGGAGTTCTCGTACAACAATAGTTACCACTCAAGCATAAAAATGCCACCATATGAGATGTTGTATGGTAGGAAGTGTAGATCTCCCATTTGTTGGGGAGAAGTGGGACAAAGAGAAATTGGTGGTACGGAAGTGGTTTTGAAGACTATTGAGAAGATTGATGTGATTAAGGAAAGACTTAAGGCGGCCCAAGCTCGACAAAAGTCCTATGCGGATAAACGAAGAAGACCGATTGAGTTCGATGTGGGAGATCGTGTTTTGTTAAAAGTGTCTCCATAGAAAAGCGTCCTACGATTTCGAAAACGTGGAAAGTTGAGTCCCCGTTTCATCGGTCCTTTCAAGATTCTTGCTAGAGTTGGCAAAGTTGCATATCGTTTAGAATTGCCCGATGAGCTTTCGGGAATTCATCCCACTTTTCATGTCTCTCACCTTAGAAAGTGTCTCGCCAACGATGCATCCTATGTACCTTTGGAGGAGATTGAAGTGGACAACAAATTGAATTATGTGGAAGAACCTATCGCTATTGTGGAAGAGGTACTTAGGAGAGTTCGAAACAAGATGGTGAAACATACAAGATTTTATGGAAGCATGGAAGGATGTCCGATTGTACATGGGAATCCGAACATGATGTTTTGGTATACTATCCGTCTTTGCATATGGCTTGGATCACGAGGTCGTGATCCGTTCCAAGTGGGGGAGAGTTGTAACACCCCAATAATTTTAAGGTAATAAAATAACCCTTTTTGTAGTTTTGACATTAAAATAAGTTCCTAATATTTTATTTTTGGTTATGGGGTTAATTTAGTTGGAACCTTAACGGATAGCGGGTAAAATACCCACAAAAGAAAGAAAAAGGGGCGTGGCATCACATTAGAATGCCAACCACTTTCCCATTTCACTTCCATCACCTAAATTACTCCAATATCTTCTTCATCCTCTTTGATTCTTCAATCCAATCTCAATTCATGCAAACTTGACTTCTTATCTCAAATCAAAGACTCATCAAGAACCATAATTTAATATCATTCAAGAATTTACAAGTTAGGGTTTTGGTGAACTAGTGGTGGTGGTGGCCGAAATTATCAAGAGAAAAGGGGGAGAAGAAATTGAGATTTCAAGTGTTAATTTAATCTTATATTCCTTTGAGGTAATTGCTTCCTAACCTAATCTCTTTTCCTTATTAGAAATTAGGGTTCTTGAATATAGAAATTAGGGGTTTAGATAGTGTTGAGCCCAAATATGAATTTCCCCCAAATTATGAAATATTATGAGTTAGTTGTTGGGTTGCTTATGTTATTATTGATTGAAAATAAGAATGTTGATGGTGAAGCTTCAAATATGATAATGATGATTTTACTAATATTTGAAATAATGATGATGATGATGATGATGAAATCTTGGAATTGATATGAAAACTTGGTAAAGTAAGCAACTCAATGACTTAGTGAAATGGGTTAGAGGTTAGAATGCTAGTGAAAAGATCGACTAGCTATAGTGAAATAGCTAGGAAATGTGAATGATGTCTTATATGTGCATTATGATATGTTCATAGGTTGAAAGCTTGAATTTGTTGCTATTGCGGTTATCTTGGTTGTTATTGTGTCGCGAAGGAGGTGAGTATACTTGCATATATTGTATATTCGTCGGGTCAATTACCATCCATGTTGAGTGAGTCCATGGTGGTAATTGATTTGGCGTTAAGTCCCATGTTTATGGTTGAGTTTGATTACAGGCCTAATTGGTGGCCATAGGCTCATGTGGAGCATTTGTTATTGTTTTTAATTGTTGTGATTGTAATCATTTGCTTATATGGATCCATGTAATGCCTAGCCCAAGGGTGAGTATTATGGATATGACACGACGGTGTCATAGTCCATATGCAACAGTCTCTTGAGCATTGCCCTCCTTCGTCTATATGATATTATGCAAGCATATTTACTAAGCATTCGCTTACGTTTCAGTTGTTTACCCTTTTGGTTATAGGTGGTTCCGGAAGAAGGAACTAGGTTTGCTCGTTTTGAAGGCTAGAGAACGAAGTTGCTAGGGATTGTAGATAGTTGGAAGGTACTTTGGCTATTCTCGGAAGAATAGCATAATTTGGTTAGAAACCTAGTTGTCCCTCTTGACTTTGGCTCATGGTACATTTTGGTAGTCATTGGTCATATTTTTGATATCCTTTGAAATGTCATGTTCATGTCTTTTGGAGTTGTTAAAATTAGTTGGTTGGGTTGTAAGATGTCAAAATGGGTAATCGACCCATTTGGTTGTGTGGTTGATCATGGACCAAACGAATTTGACAAGTATGAATGTTTTCGGGTTAACTCTCTTACTTTTGATTCTGGAATGTAACTTGCTTATAATTTTGTTGTGGTTTGCAGGTTTTGACTAAATCTCAAGTGAGTAGATTTTTGATGTTGCTGAACTGTAGACCACTGCGGCGCAGTGGATGAGGTTTTCTCCACTGCGACGCAGTGGTATCCCACGGCCAGACTTTCTTATCCTCCCACTGCGCCGTAGTGGGAGTGTGTCAAACCCACTGCGGCGCAGTGGGGTTCTTCCAGTTTTGGTCCGAGTATTTCCACTGCGGCGCAGTGGGAGTACTCGACCTCACTGCGGCGCAGTGGGGCATATGTAAAAAAAAAAAAAACCCTTTGTGTTTTCGAGTTATCGAGTCTTGCCATTTCAATAACTTTTGCATATTCAGACTTTGCATATTCTTGGTGAACTTGTGCAATATTATCTCAATCGCAAAAAGAAACATTTCACAACTTTAAGTGTTTCGATTGACAAAAGAATTTCCAAGTATAGATCAATTGTATTTCATAGGTTGTTAGGATATTTACATCTTTGTATTATCTTGATTCCACAATAACCTTGTATTTTATTTAATATCAATAAATAAAATATACTTGAAAAATTACAACTTGGTCTCACCATATTTACCTTATTGTATTTACATATTGCATTGTCTTTTACTTATTGTCACCATAAATAATCTTTCCAAGAACTTGGTATACATTCATTGTAACTGGTCATCTCCAGTTCAGTGTTTATATTGCAAAGAAATCTCACCATCGACATAGAGGTTTTTCAGTTAATACCATCTCTTGAGTTGGGACTTGTTGTAAGAAATGCCAATATAGGATCAAATACCTTTCTCACTTATGCAATTATCAAAAAACGATGTCGTTTTCAAAAAAGTAAAATACCAAACTTATCATTCAAGTGTCTTGAAATATTCATTAATTATTAAAGAAATTTTAGATGCATTTCAATTAAAGATACAAAGAATAATAATAAAACATCAACATTTTACATTGAGTGAAGATTGAGTAAAGAATGATATTCTTATCAAGTATCCTGGAAAGACTTCATTATTGTTTCATAGTTTTAGGTTTCATTACATTTGAAGATACTAACATAATGCCTAGAGCTTTAATGGAGTGAAGATTTAGTAAAAAAATGATATACGTACTCTTACCAGTTATGTTAAAAAGGCATTGTCGTTTACGTCATTGTCTGTTAACGCTTGTACATACAAATAAAATCTTTTCAATACATAGTTTGGAATTTTAGAAAATCAATGTTAAAACAAAAGGCGTTATGTTAAAAAAGAAGCTGTTAGTATTTTTTATTTTTTATTTTAGAGTGTTACAATATATTTACAAAATTATAAAGTTTGTCTTCATTTTGTAAAATAGTGTTACAAATTATAAATTGGGTCTTAGACTTTTTTATAGTGTATATTATATTATATTAATTACTAGGTGGTATTTTAGTATTTTGCAGATTTGTGGATATTAGAAGTTCAGGGTGTCCAAACTATAACTTAAACAATTAAACTTTTAAATAAGGGAAAAACTTTTTTTTAATAGAATTAAGGGAAAAATCCATAAATGTTAACCTTTTTACTTAAAATTGGGGAACCTATTTAGGTTTCGTCTATTAAAATGGTTTCATTTCAAAAATTTCTTAATAATGATAATATCGTTAATTTTCATCGTTAGTCACTCGTTAAATGCAATCTCACAATGCCAAATCATTAAACAAATCTACATGGGCATCAAAAAACTACTATATATTCTATGTTTATTAACTCTCAATTATACATATATTTAGACATATACCTACAAATGCTATGTATCTATATCTCCAATTTACATATAGAAAGATTGAGTATTGTAAAATAAGTATTAAAGAAAAAAAATAGGACAAGATCTTGACCTGAGATAATGGTTAATTGATGCACGGAGATTCACGAAGCAATTGATGCACAATAATTTTCATCATGCACGGTGATCTTTTGTGAAGAGAAACCTATTGTTTTATTTGTTTTACTTTAATACTTGTTTTATTTGATCTAAAACCTATATATAGATATTCAAATATACAAATACAAACATATACGTATATTGTAGATCTATCAGTTTCCGGAGTTCGACTATAAACAATTCGCAATACTAAAAGTAGACTCGCAGGAAAGGAGATCATAGCATAATTCATGTTTGTTTTATTGTAAATAACTAATAAGTAAACTATGGTGAGTAAAGAATAGCATATTATTTCTTTTTCATAAAGTAAAGACTTAATTCTTCTAAGGTATTTAACTTGTCATTTTTATGCCACTATATAATAATATCATTGTACTCAAATTTTCATCATCTTTATGCTCAAATCTTCACTTCCTTGTTTTTTAGTTGTCCACCAATTTATCATCTTTTTTCTTTCCTTTGTTAGTCATTCATATATAGTGTCTTAGAAGAAACATGTCCGGAAAAGATAAGCATATAACTACATTGGAGCAACTACAACATGAGCACCCACTTAAACTTGTAGATTTGCTACCAAACTATCCATTATACAAAGAATATAATGATGATGATAATGATGATGATGATGATGACGATGAAGATGATGGCACAAAATGGGATTTTTGTAGTGTGTGTAATCTTTGTGGGCAAGAAGTTAATTTGTACCAACGGTATTATTACAAATGTAGCCGCAATTCATGTCACTACCTTCTCCACAAATGGTGTAAAGAGCTTCCTAAAACGATAAGTCTTAGATCACATAGTTGTTTGGGTACTCTTACCCTTTGCAATATATTGTACAAGTGGCGTTGTGAGATTTGCAAGGCTCGTCTTGAGCCAAATGAAAGTGTTTTCAGGTGTATTAATAGATGTTATTTTCACGTAGATGTTAAGTGTGTCATTGCATCACTAGAAAATAGAATCATCTATCATCCAAGCCACCCACACCCACTAGCCTGTGTTACATATGAACCAAATTTGTACCATTGTGATGCTTGTGGGGTGAAACATATGGGTAATGTGTATCATTGTACTACATGCTTTAACTTCTTCGTCCAAAGTGATTGTCTTTTCTTGTCCAAAAAGAAACTCACCACTCATCATACTCACCCACTCATCCTTTCTTATACATTCTCATGGGAACATCAAAAAACTGAATTTTATCCGACCTGTAGGATATGTAGGGGAAGTTTTCACAATGAGACTCTCTGGATTTATAAATGCGAGAAATGCAGGTATTATGCTCATCTAGATTGCGTAAAATCAAAAGGAGACCAATTAATCTCTGGTAATAATCTCTTATTTTGTGACTAAATGTTTCAATTTGTTTATGTATAGCTCATCATCAATTAATTACTCTTATAATTTTGAGTTGTGCTAATTTCATTTTTAATTTACTATATCTTTCAGGGCTTGGAGAATCTAGTAAAAATTATGAAGAGAGTGATTACCAAAATATCCTTAGTCTCCCATTCCAAGATCAAACTGAAAGTATACAAAAATATTTTTTTTCTAAAAAAACCTCATCTTTCAAGACCAATGAAGATAAACTATTGAACTATAATAGTCACCCACTACGTCTAATCTACACACAACCTAGCAATGATAATACAAAGGAGGCATCTACATCGTCTTGTCATAACCCAAGGGAAAGGATTGAACTATTATGTGACGCATGTATGAGACCAATAATGAGTATGCCCTTTTTCCAGTGCAGTGATCAAGGCTGCCCATTTGTTTTTCATGAATGGTGTACTCGTTTACCCTCGGAGTTTCATAATCACCCTGGTCACCCAGAACATACTCTCATTCTTATACCAAAAGTCCAAGGTAAATGCTTTGGTGTATTTAATTGTCGTGTTTGCAGGCTTCCTTGTAACGGATTTGCTTATGGTTGTGAAAGATGTGAATACTACATAGATGTTACTTGTGTATTCATACCCAAAGAGATCACACACGAAGCTCATCCAAATCACCTCTTTTTTAGAGTTCAGTTCGAAGATGTTGATCATCAGTGTCTTGCATGTTTACAATCTTGTCACTTAAGACCATTTTCATATAAATGTCGCACATGTGAAGACGTTTATCTACATCCAGAATGTGCGTTGTTTTTACCGAAGAAAATCACGCACAAGTATGACAAACACGAAATGATATTGAGCTACAACCCAGTTGAGAACCACAAGAGTGAATACTTTTGCGAAATTTGTGAAGAGAAATTCGACCCCAAGAAATGGTTCTATCATTGTTATGATGAGTGTGCCCAGTCTATGCATTCTGCGTGTGCTCCGTTACTTAATAATGAAAAAGATGTCTATTTTTATTTTCAAAAAGGGGTTCATGAGTATTTGAATATAAAGTTTGGAAGTGTACTTGATGACACTAGAGTTCACTCGCATCCGATGGTATTTGCTCAAGGGATCGATGAAGGAGGGTGCCAATGTGGACATTCAGTGAAGTATTCAATGGTATTTAAATGTTTGCAGTGCAAGTATGAAACTCATTATAGATGTGTATTCGAATATCCAAATGTTGTTTTCAATATTTTATGAATATAATGTTCTTAATGGACAAACATATTAATTTTAATTTTCTTAAGTCTTTTGGATGTATATCCTACTTTACATTTGTGTAACTTTTTTTCTTTAATGGTTTTTAGATGTATGATTTGTGATCAAATGGTAATTAACTTGAAAAGCCCTTTATTATATAAATATTTATATCCTACTTTAATGGTTTTTAGATGTATGATTTGTAATTATCAAATGGTAATTATCTTTTGGATGTATATCCTACTTTAATGGTTTTTAGATGTATGATTTGTGATCAAATAAATAATCAACTTTCAAAGCCCTTTATTATATAAATTTATATTTAATACCTATTCCCCTCAAATAACTAAAATCTTATTTCCCCATATTTTCCCTCATCAAATATTTAATCACTTTAAAATTTATTTTTCAAAAACTTTGAACTTAATCCCCTTTTAGAATTTAATATTCTTTTTACCTGCTCCATCATAAACTCACAATCGCTTTCAACTTCAATCAATTCTTCACTATAAGTAAACTTCCTAAAAAAAAGTCTTCAACGTGTAACAACTCACAATCTTCAAACTATCTTGAATTTAAACTCCGCTACTTCAACTTTCTACCCATCTTTCTATCTCAATCATTTCAAGAGAGTAAAGGAACCATTATATTTCGTTTAGAAAAAAGAATCGTTTTTTATTGATACATTATTGTTAAAATTGATGTTCCGTAGACAAATTGAAGTGTCTTTTCTTTTCGTTAACGTAACCATTATATTTCATTCAACTAATTTATTTTTCTTAGAAATAAATACACTCGTGAAAGGTATGTTTGTAAGGATATTTATAAGGAAATTATTTTATTTTGAACTTATTTTTAAGAATAGTTCTAGCTTTGTTTGGTTAATACGTTTGTCTCATACTTATTCAAAGAATAAGGTTTTAGAAAATAAGCTACTCTATGTAGCTTATAAAACTAATTTAATGTCCTTGAGCTTTAGCTCAATGATTGAAAAGTCATCCACTTATATGAGGTCTTGTGTTCAATTCTTGGAGAGTGTTATGGGTGAAATTTCAGGTCTCATTATTTTGAAGGTTCAAGATCTTGACGTCTCAGGATCTTAACATTGTTGAATATTCTGATCATTAATTAATATCTTGCTAATGATATGTTTCAAATATTATTGTTATTTGCACATGAGATAAGTATGTAGATTCTTGAATGTCCGATATCAAGCTTGGAAGAACACCTCTAACGGTACAAAATACATCTCGCACATGTTATATCTCATCAACACGCAAGAAAAACTTAGTCCACCAACATAATCGGACTTTAAGTTGATTAGTCAAGATATGCTCCAACGTTCACTTATGAAGACCCGAAAGATCTCTACAAAGTCGGATAGTTAGTTAGGATCTTTAGTCTATATAAACGAAGGAGGCTGATCGATATTAAGCATCTAATCTTCTGTTTATTGCTCGTAACACACTTGTATTCACACACTACTTTCGTTACTCTCATCACCGTTCTCAAACTTAGAAATATCGATCAACTGAATTCAACCTTTGTAATCATTTTAAAACACAATTAATAAGAGAACAAAGGCAAGGACGATTTTTTCCTCCCAGGGTTTTTATGTCGGCAATTCTCAAAGGATTAAGGCATTTTCCTCGTCAACAAATATCGGTGTTCTTGTTCTTTACTCTTTACTTTATTGCATTATTTGTTTAATCTTTGCTTTAAACTTGTTTCTTACGATATAATATGTATTATACTTTGTTCTTTAATTATAGTTTGCGAATATCTTTGACCTCCATCTTTTGTTTAAGTTGACATAATCTTTAATAAACATCTTTTATTTTACGCATCTTTGAATCTAACCATATTTTACAAGCCTTTAACCTCACGAACGAAAGTTTGGTTACATTATTAATCTAACTCTCCAACGTAGATTATCTTAGGTAATTTTTGACCAAAACAGGGAGGACATAGGAAGTAAGTCCCTTTTTGAGGGTTTGACTTGGGTATACCCAAGTTCAAGTCTCATGGGGCAGGGTTTACCCCTATTAATCGTCGTGCCTTTGGGCGGATTAGTAGAGAATTTTCCTCCCGTCGGGTATTTGAAATAGGCATTTCTACTTTGAAAGAGCTTTCCAGCGCGAACCCGATTAAGACAACGTATGCTATACCTCCCTTTGTCTAATCGCGGCACAAAGTTTCCAGCGAAATTCACCTTTCAAAAAAATAAAACTACTTTGATATTTTTGTTGGGATTTTATTAACTATACAACTACTTTGTATCAAAAACGGATTTTTATAATTTGAAAGGGGCTCAAATTAGTTTATTAAAAATTTAGGGTTTGAAGTGTAAATATGTAAAACTAATACTATTTAAAGGAAGTATTGCATACATTCCCTTTAAAATTCAATTAATTACGCATATACCCAAGATATGTTTAAATTAACAAATTTACCCATTCATGTTATATAAATTTACATTTTAATCCAATCATATTTACTCCTCTCATCAATAATAATTAAGCATAACTACTCGATCTATACATATATACCTACTATGTTAGTGCATGATTCTCAGTGACATGAGCATTCTAGATATGTGAAGTATATTCATTTATAAGTTCAAGTCTTGTAATTATCTTGTAATTACCGTTTGTCTTTAATATTACCTTGACATTTTTGTTGAGCCAATTGGGATCCAATTAACTTTATATATTTGTTTATTATTTGTATTTTGCAGGTTTTAGACATAACATGTAAAGAGTCATTAAGTTAATATTGTTTCTGCGTATTAACAACAGTTGAGATATTAACTTAATGTACTTACAAAGGGAAGTTAAGATAATTGTGTTTCTGCGTATTTACAGCAGTATAAACATTATCTTATATACACATTTCCAATAGGTAATATAGACGACGTTGTTTCTGCGTATTCACAACAGTTTAAATGTTGTCGAAAGCTAATGCTAGTTCTGCGTATATTTACAGCAGTTAAAGCATTAGTTGAGTTAATGTCTGTTCTGCGTCTTGACAGCAGTAAGGACATTAACTCAGAGTACAATGTCGGTTTCGCGTCTTGACATCAATAAAGACATTTACTCAATATATCCTAAGTGTTATTTGAGGGTTCTTAGGAACAAGCAAAAGATTTGCTTGTTCAAAGTAAGAACTCTCAAATTGTTTGAGAGTTTTTGTGGAAACAAGCAAAAGTATGCTTGACCACAAAAACACTCAAACAGTTTTGTGTGTTCAGGGAAACGCGCAAAACAGGCCAAAACCCTAATGGGCCCTGGGCTTAGAAACACGCATGGGCCTGCGTGTTTAAGAACACGCAAATGGCCATTTGAGTGTTCCTAGTCCTTGCTTATAAATAGTGGGTGTGTGTCATGTGTGTTCCAACAAGAATGTAGAGAGAGAAATGAGCAAATCCTGGAGAGAGAAAACCAAGAACACGCACGGTCTATCTTGTGGGTAATACTCGTCTAGTGCACGAACCGCAAACACACACCCGGGCCCCCAAACGGCTCGTAGATTTAGATTACCACGTGTTTGGTAAGGTGAATCCTGAGAGCCATTCCCGGAGTATTTACTATCACGCAAAAAGATATATATAGTATCTAAAGGTTGATATATAAACCGTGGGTTATCTCGAGGAATTTCCGTACCTCCACATATCCTTAAGTCAATCTCGGTTAGATAAGAGTACAAGACCCGAAGGACTTACAACTGGTATCCAGAGCCCCAGGTTTATATAACCTTGGTTAGAGATTGACAACGGTTTTGTGGTATCCCTTTGTTTGCGTGATTAAGGTGAAAATTAATCTTTGGGCATGTTTTTGAAATAAAGGTTCAAACTTGTTGCCAAATATTGATTAATCTATATCCTAGTAACATTTTCTCATAATCTCGTATATCCTTGAGCAATATTGGGCTCGGGATCTAAGATATTGTGTGAAAGTGGTGTTTTGTGTGTTCTTGAAAAAGTGTACTATATGCGTGTTCTAGCATAGTACCTTTTTGCGCGTTTCGATATTCCCAAGGCGTTTGAGTGTTTCTGTGTTTTGCATTTTCTTGAAACTTTGAGAGTTCTTGAGATTTTGTGTGTTTCTTGAACTTTGTGTGTTTCTTGAATTTTGCGTGTTCTCAGATTTTGCGCGTTTCCTGGATTTTGCGTGTTCCTACACTCTTTCGCATTTAATTTGAGTGTTCCCAGTTTGTGTGTTCTTGTGTCGCTTGCGTGTTTATAAGTTGAACCACATACACAATGGCATCAAACTATCTTAACTAATTAATACTAATGGACCAATAGACCAAAACTTTTCTTGGAACGGCCGATTTGAATCCTTTATGCAATTCACCGATATTAGAATGTGGACTTGTATGACTAAAGGATATAAAGCCCCAACATATGAGGACAGTGGTGTTACCAAAGTATTTGCTTATCAAGATATGACTGAATCCGATAAAAAATTATATAAGGCAGAGAAAAAGGCACTTTCATGTTTAAAAATGTCATTGCCACAAGATATATTGCATTTATTTAACCGATTTAATACATCAAAAGAACTTTGGTTAGCATTAAAAAATCATTGTAAAGGGGATGAAACACTTAAAAAGAATAGAAAATACCTTTTAAAGCATCAGTATAATGTATTTAATGGGTTAAGAAATGAAAACTTAGATCAACTAATTACACGATATTATCATTTGCTAGCAGAGTTGCAAGCATTTGAGGTTACGTACTCTGAGGAAGAGAATGTCGAGAAATTTTTGAGCTCTTTGCCAGAAAAGTGGAATCATTATATTACCACTTTGCAAGAGAAAGCAGATTTCAACGACATGTCTCTAACTCAAATAGTTGCTAAGTTTAGGGGAAAAGAAATGAAACAAAAGAGGAGGGAAGCAGGATATAATAATGCTCAAATTTCCGAGCTTTATTACGGTAAGCCTTCGATCAATGTAAGTCCAAGTTCCCCTGATGGAAGCACAAAGGCTTTCTTGAGTGAAGATGTTGACTTACAAAGGATCTCGGTTGACTCTGAGGGGAACATATGTCTTGTTTCGAGTCAGAGCGACAATTCAGGCAATCGTGGATATCCTACCTGTAGTACTAGTTCCGCTATGCTTATAAGTGTCAAATGTGCGGAAAGTCACTTATCTATTCATGCATCATTCGTGACATCATATGAACAGTTTATCCAAGGAAAGGTTCAAGATCCTAGTCTTATAGATGAAGACTATGAGCAAATTGATCCTTTAGACTTAGAAGAGATGGATCTGCAATGGCAAATGGCTATGCTGACTCTTCGGGCTAAACGGTTCTTATGAAGAACACGACGGAAGGTCGTAGGTTCCAAGCTTGGCTTTGATAAGTCAAAGATAAAGTGTTACAGTTGTGAAGGTTTTGGACACTTTGCTAGGGAATGCCAGAGACCGAAGAAGGATGAAAAGTCAAGTGTGACTCGTCAAAACTTCAATCAAGGTGGATTAGTAACTCCTCCAAGTGTTCCACAACGAAGATTTTTTCATGGATCAAGTTCAAATGTCAATAACTCTTCTCAACAAAACAGTTATCAAGGTTCAAAGGTTGAAAGTCCAAACTCTAGCAACCAAAGTGGGTCAAGAGCTTTGGTGGTTCAACAACAGGAGGGATCTTATGATTGGGGTTCAATTGTAGAAGAAGCCGACAATGCCTACCTTGCTGAGATTAGTTTTGATGTATCTTCAGACTCCGAATCGGAGATTCAAGAAAGTGATGATACTAGAGCATTTGAGATTCATGAAAAATAATTAGTTGTGAGCAGTTCGAACATGGTCGAAGTTCAAAAGACATTATCAGGTCTTATGAACCTCATGACGGACTTAACTATCTTAAAGAGTCCGGTTTCAGTAAAAAGGACTTATAATATGTGGAACATTGATACAGGGAGTTCCATTCATGTGACTGGAGATAGTGATATTCTGTCAGACTTTGTTAAGATTTCTGATGTTTAGGTGAACTTTGCTGGATCTGCAAAAGGCTTTGCCACAGGTGGTAAAGTGAACATCACAAATCTCTCTCTTGACAAGGTGTTCCATGTTAAGCATCCTAGTCAAAACACTGTGAGTGTCAGTCAAATGCATGATGTGTGCCATAGATGGGACAAGGACTCACAAAACGGAAGAGTTATTCTAGAAGAAAATGAGACATTATATTTGACACACTCAAAGTCTACTCCATTGAAGCATGTGAAAACAATGAAAGAAGTTTTGGAAAGATTTTCTTGCATAGAAGAGATGACAGAGTATGGAATTCCCATTACTGAAGAAAATATCAAGAAATTTAAAAGGAAGTGATACAACAATAAAATTTCCTGCTTTATATTTCGTGAAAAAGGTCACTCTGCAAGTAAAAGCCCAAGCAAGGGATCAAACACTAATGCATCTACAAGCAATAATGATCAATCTTCAGACAACTTATCCAGGTTAAATGAGAGAAATTTGAGAATTAGTTCTCAAAAAATGGATGGAAAAGATATGATGAATGAACAATACAAGAGATCAACTAGAAATCTTGTTGGTTCTTCTCAAAAACTTCCTGTGCATTCCTTATCTACTCAAAAATCAAAGGTTGTTGTCAAATCGATTTCTCTAAATTGTGCTTCTTCAAGTAACAATTCTGAGAAGACCTGATGTGACTAATTTATACCCATTACCCACATCGTTATTGGCCATTTTACTATATGTTTTTAGTCGTTTTTGTATGCATTTGGCGCGTTTATGGTGTTTGTTAGTGTTTACAGGCTCTAAACAGGATACGTGTTCATTTGGTACATTTTCGGATGATTATTGGCTTGGAAGTGCAATATGATGTTGAGAGTTGATTTGAGTGAAAGAGACAGCAGAGTTTGGCAAGAAATCGAGATCGAAAGAAGTTGGCTCTGTACAAGTGTTCACTGCGCCGCAGTGGGGATGCACTAGCCCACTGCGCCGCAACCAAATACCACGAAAATTAGTGGATTTGCCCCACTACGCCGCAGTGGGGATGACAACAGAATGACTGTATCGCAGTCTGGTTAAGAAGAAAGGAGGCCGTGGATTTGAACTGCGCCGCAGTGGTGGATACACGAGCCACTGCGCCGCAGTCACTTAAGGTCAAAGGTCAAATGCACCTCACTGCGCCGCAGTGAGGGAAGGATCAACCCCACTGTGTCGCAGTGGATGCACGGGAAAGCAAAAGATGAGTCGGTTCTGCATTAGATTTGGAGAGGGTATATAAGCAAAAACCCTAGGTTGAATTGGAGCATCAAAAATCTTTCTAGGAGCTGTTCTACAAGGGTTCTTCTTCCTCCAATCAAGATTATTTCTTAGGCGGATTTGTTGAAGATTCACGGGCACCCATGTAGATCGTATCTACTTATTGTCTTGCATTTTATTTTCTTCAAACAATTGGTACATCATGTTTCTCTTCTATTTTATTCATTATTGTGAATTGATCATGAGTGGCTAACTGTTTAATCATCCACCTTGATGAAACTAGACGGATAATGTGATTGCAATATTTTTAATTCAAAAGGGTTTATTTAATTATCGTTGTTCTGTGATCTTGATGATATTAATTCTTTTCATTAATTAATTTCGATATTGGTTGCATATGATTCTTCGTTGGTGGTACCAGTTGAATGTGTATGTGATTTTAAAACGGTTACTTGTCTATAAGTAATTATCACTAGTTCATGGTATGATAGTGAATATCATTTTAAGAAGAGATTAATTTTGTCAACGTGATTGATATCGGTTGGTGGTACCACGTTATTGTCACATAGGTTCAATTGATAATTTGATAGTCAATAAAACTGATTATTAGAAGAATTGTCTTGGTTTTGGTGGTACCGGCTTGGGTAATTCGACTAGTAGTTAGGTGATTCGATAATTTGTTCACGGTTGGTGGTACTATGTGAGTAGCCTAATCTTGTCATGATTATCTTTAATCTTCAGAGAATTTGATCTTCGTTAAATGCAATTACATTTGAAGTCGAGGGAAGTCAAGGTGGATGACTTTTAATTACATTGTCTGAACTGTTCTTTTAAATTTATGCAATCATTTTGCAAACCAATTTACTTTATTTTGTCAGAAGAATTTCCGAAGCAACACCCGTTTTCCAAACCATTTTACAAGCAACTAATCATTTCACAATCCCTGAGAACGAACTCAGACTTACCTCTTAACTATATTACAAACGATCGGGTCCACTGCCCGTGAGTGCGTAGTAGTGAGTTTTTGGGTAGTTTTAGTTTATAAATTTAAAGCTCGATTTTGCACATCAAGTTTTTGGTGCCGCTGCCGGGGATTGTGTGCCGACTTAGTTGTTTATTTAGTGGTTTGATCCTTCCTCACGCGTGAGGAAGTTAATTGCTTTATTAGTTTAGACTTGTTTTATTGAATTATCACAGATGCATTTGACGTGTGGTGTTAGTTGTGTTTTGCAGGATACTTTAATAGTTGATGATTTTGCGTTCTTCGGGGAGACTTCTTTTTAGTCCATTGAAAACTCCACCTAGACGCAGGATCAACTTCATAGCACCACCGGATTCGGACGAAGAAGGCTTCTATCTAGAGGAATTCTTTGAGCTTGCACTTATGAAAGAAGAAATGGGAGACAATCCACCAAGAGACCCGAATGACATCAAATATGGGGACCGAGCCCGTAATATTCCTTCGGCTCGTGGTTCCGCTATTAGAACACCGGTGGTTGATCAAAGCTTCAATTTGAAACCGAATCATCTAAAGAGCATTGAAGAGCAAAGTTTGATGGAAAGAAGAAGTGGGATCCATATAAGCACTTGGAGAGGTTTTAGAAGTTTGAAAGGCTTTACCAATATGGCCAAAACCAAATGAATGCCATGAAACTTGAAACCTTTCCTATCACTCTTACCGGGGAAGCCGAATATTGGTTTAATGATCTTCCCGAGAATTCGATTACAACTTGGGATCAACTCAAGGAAGCTTTTATTGGTGAGTTTTACTCCGTTAGAACTCAAAGGCAATTGGAAAACTTGATAAGGTCCTTCATGCTAGAAGATGGGGAAGATGTGGTAGATGCATGGATCCGGTTTAAAGAAATGTTGAGAAATTGTCCGGGTCATGAATTGACCAAGGAGAAGTATGTGGAATTGTTCTTTGATGGATTGACCAAGGCTTCTAAAAGAGAGATGGGATATGCTTTTGGTGGAAGTTTTAGCAAGATCACTCCAAATGAAGGTTTTGACATTTTGGAGCATATGGTGAAGGATAATGCGGCCATGGATGATAAGAGGTTTGTGAAGAATGAGAGCCGATTCAAGCAAAGTAAGGTTTTAAGGGCCGATGGAAGCAACAATTCTAGTGTCATTGATGAGATTCAAGCTTTATCGGCAAGAATGGATAAAGGGTTTGCTAACCAAGAATCACGGTTTGGATATTTAGAATGAGATGTGAAGGTACCTGCGGATGGGTGTGATCATTGTGGAGAGACACACTACTCAGAAGAGTGTCCCAACCGGGGACCTGAAGATGTTAGTTTTGTTCAGAATCAGCAAAGAGGTTTTCAGAGAAACACCGGTTTTCAGAATCGGTCATCAGGTAACAATTCTTATAACTCTTCTTTTCCTGCTAATATTTCTCGTTTTTCTGGTAACAGGTGGCAAAAGAGCAATTATCAAAGTCAGCCACAGCAGCAGGAGACTAAGCAAAGCCAAGGATCGGGTTCTTCCTCTTCTATTACCGATCCTAATGCCGAGCTGAGAGAGATGATGAAGCAGATGATGAGCAATCAGATTGAGACAAACACAAGTATCCAGAATATAAGGGAGGATACTAGGGATTTGAGCGAGAGGCTAGACAGGATTAATGGTAAGGTGGAGATGAATGCCAAAAATCAGGATATTAATTTTAAGGATCTTGAATGCAGGATGGCTGCTCTAACTAGGCCTCAAGGTGCTTTGCCTAGTAACACTCAGCAGAATCCAAAGCAGAATCAAGGGTCCAACAGTGGTCAAAAGTACACTCCACTGCCTGTTCGTCATGTGCAAGCGAAGGCCATTACTACTCGTACAGGTAGATCCTATGCCCCTCCTCCTAATCCTAATGTTATTGTTTCAGATGTGCAGGATACAGGAAATGAAGAAGCAGAAGATGCTGATGAGAAGATTGTGATGGAAGATCAACCGACTGTGAAGACTCCGGTTACTCCACCAAAACCGGCGGTGACACCCGAGGCTAAGCCATATAAGCCTAAGGTTCCATTTCTACAGTGGTTTAGGAAGGCCAAATTGAAGGAACAGTATGACAAATTTGTTAACATGATTAAAAATGTTCATATTAATGTTCCTTTAGTTGATTTGATACAGGGAATGCCGAATTATGCGAAATTTATCAAGGAGCTTGTTACAGACAAAGGAAAGATGGATGAGGTGAAGGCGACATATCTCAATGCTGAGTGTTCTGCTATCTTGCAGAATCAACAGATTCCGCCTAAGCTTGAGGATACAGGGAGTTTTCTTATAACTTGTTCCATTCGTACTTTGACTTGTAAGGCATTAGCAGATTTAGGTGCAAGTATTAATTTGATGCCTTACTCGGTTTGGAGTAAGTTGGCTTCCGGTATTTTGAAACCTACTCGTACGAGTATAAGACTAGCTGACCACTCTTTTCAGTATCCCATTGGGATTGCTAAGAACATGACTGTCCAAGTAGGTCATATAGTTTTTTTGTTGATTTCGTGATCCTAGAAATGGAAGAAGACACTAAGGTACCCTTGATTTTAGGTAGACCATTCCTTAACACCACGGATGCTATCATCTGGGTGAAAGATAAGGAAATTTCATTGGGTGTGGGTACGGATAGGATAGTGTTTAATGTTGAATGATCCATTAAGCATTCTTACTTGACTGATGAATCTTGTTTCAGGATTGATGTAATTGATGATGCTTTGGATCAAGAATTTCAGGAATTCATGGAAACAAAATTTCATGAAGAGCTCGTTTGGTTAGTAGCTGGAGATATTGGTGATGATGATTTGTTTGCAGAGGTGATGGCACTTGATATGGATGAGACACCTCCAGAAAATGAGAGTTTTGAAAAGGTTGTTGCTAATGGAAGCTCGAGGGTACCGAATTCGGTTGATGTACCCCCTACTGATCTGGAGCTTAAGCCATTGCCTGCCTACTTGGAGTATGCTTACTTAGCAGGTAAATCCTCTTTGCCCGTTGTTATCTCGTCCGCACTTTCGAGTGACAAGAAAAATCTTCTTTTGGCCGTGCTCAAAGCTAATAAGCGGCCTTTTGCTTGGAAGACTACCGACATTCCAGGTATTAGTCCTGATTTTTGCATGCATAAGATAGATTTTGTTGATGATGTTAAGCCCGTTGTCCAGAGACAAAGGAGGCTTAATCCAAATATGAAGGAGGTGGTTAAGAAAGAAGTGATTAAACTGTTAGATGCAGTGATCATTTTCCCGATAGCCAATAGTTCTTGGGTAAGTCCCATCCACTGTGTTCCCAAAAAGGGGGGCATGACGGTTATTGAAAATGAAAATAATGAACTTTTGGCCACTAAGACTGTCACGGGTTGGCGGGTTTGCATCAATTATCGTAGGTTGAATGATGCCACCCGTAAGGATCATTTTCCCCTCCCATTTTATTGATCAAATGTTGGAAAGACTTGCCGATAATGAATATTTTTGTTTCTTGGATGGGTTCTCCGGGTACTTCCAAATACCCATCGACCCGAAAGACCAAGAAAAGACCACTTTTACATGTCCATTTCGTACCTTTGCTTACCGGCGAATGCCTTTTGGCTTGTGTAATGCCCCGGGCACCTTCCAAAGGTTCATGATAGCTATTTTCCAGGACATGCTTGAAACCTCAATGGAGGTTTTCATGGATGATTTCTCGGTATTCGGGGATTCTTTTTGGTCTTGTTTGCATAACCTAGATAAGATGTTGACTAGGTGTGAAAGGGCTCGTCTAGTTTTGAATTGGGGGAAGTGTTACTTCATGGTGACCGAGGGAATTGTTCTAGGTCATAAGGTTTCTAGGGCCGGGATAGAAGTTGATAGGGCCAAAATTGATGTGATAGCCAAGTTACCCCCGCCTTCCAATGTGAAAGGGGTACGTAGTTTCCTTGGCCATGCCGGTTTCTACCGGAGATTCATTAAGGATTTCTCTAAGATTACTCGTCCGATGACCCACTTATTGGAGAAGGACGTCCCTTTTGTTTTTGATGAATGTTGTTTAGAGTGACTATGCTGTTGGAGCTGTGCTTGGGCAAAGGGATGATAAGCATTTCAAGCCAATTTACTATGCTAGTAAAACCTTGAATCCCTCCCAGCAAAATTACACCACTACAGAGAAGGAGTTGCTTGCGGTAGTCTTTGCATTTGATAAGTTTCGGTCATATCTAGTACTAAGTAAAACTGTTGTTTTCACTGACCACTCTGCTTTGAAGTATTTGTTTTCTAAGCAAGATGCAAAGCCTAGACTGATTCGATGGATTCTGTTGTTGCAAGAATTTGATATTGAAATCAAGGATAAGAAAGGTGCCGAGAACTTAGCAGCTGATCACTTGAGCCGGCTGGAGGACCCAAACCGGGAGGAGCTTCACGATGGGGAGATTAAGGATAACTTCCCAGATGAATATTTAAATGTCATTTCTAATTCTGATGAAGGTCCTTGGTTTGCTGACATTGCTAATTATTTGGTTGTAGGTGAAATACCAAAGGAGTTCTCGGGTCAACAGAAGAAGAAGCTCATATCGGATGCTAAGCACTATTTCTGGGATAATCCATATCTGTTTCGTGTTTGTGCAGATGGTATGGTCAGAAGATGTGTTGCAGGAGCTGAAACTAAAGAGATTTTGGATGCTTGCCATTACGGGCCAACCGGAGGTCACTATGGTCCGTCAGTTACAGGTAGAAAGGTTTTTGATGCAGGTTTCTATTGGCCCACAATTTTCAAAGAGGCCCAAACATTGGTCGAAACCTGTGACATTTGCCAATGCCAAAGAAGCATCACAAAACGGGATGAAATGCCACAACAAGGAATTCAGGTATGTGAGGTTTTTGATATTTGGGGCATAGATTTCATGGGACCATTCCCACCGTCTAATAAGTTTCAGTACATCCTAGTTGCTGTTGACTACATGTCTAAGTGGGCCGAAGCCAAGGCTTTGCCTACAAACAACGCGAGGGTAGTCATTGAGTTCTTGAAACAGTTGTTTAGTAGGTTTGGTTGCTCTAGAGCCTTAATTAGTGATCGTGGAACACATTTTGCTAATCATCAACTAGATAAGGTTCTTAAGAAGTATGGTGTTTGTCATTACTTTTCAACTTCTTATCACCCACAGACCAGTGGTCAAGTGGAAAACACCAATAGGGCATTGAAAAAGAATTCTAGAGAAAACAGTCGGGGATAACCCCAAGGTTTGGTCGAAAAAGTTGGACGACGCCTTGTGGGCGTCTAGGACCTCTTTTAAGACGCCTATTGGCACTACGCCATACAAATTGCTCTATGGTAAGACTTGTCACTTATCGATTGAATTAGAGCATAAGGCGTATTGGGCGTTGAGGAATTTGAACCTAGACATGATGGAGGCCGGTGAACTTAGGTTGTTGCAACTTCATGAGCTCGATGAGCTTAGATTAGGTGCATATGAAAATTCAAGACTTTATAAAGAAAAAACCAAGGTTTACCATGACAAAAGGATCCATAGAAAGGAGTTCAAGGTTGGTGTAAAAGTTTTGTTGTTTTTATCAAAATTTAAAATTAAACAACCAAAGTTAACTTCTAGGTGGATAGTTCCTTTTGTGATTAAACATGTGTATTTGTTCGGGTATGTTGAACTTCTTAAAAGGGATGGAAATGGGTCTTTCATTGTCAATGGTCATAGGCTCAAGTTGTATTTGGAAGAAGAGCAGGAGGAGGGGATGGTTGAAGAAATCCGGATTTTTGATTCACAAGCTTGAAATGGTAATCTAGTCTAGCTCACGACTCGTAAATAAATTAAGCGCTTCTCGGGAGGCAACCCGTGTTTAATTTTGTTTTGTCAAATTGATTTTTATTTCATTAGATAGGTTTAATTTGTTTTGTCAAAGAATGTGCAGGTTCGAATGTGGAGTGAAGCGGATTGAGGTAAGTTTGTGTTTAAAAACGAAAAAACCAAAAAAAAAAAAATTTCTGGAAAAGTTCCCCACTGCACCGCAGTGGGGGTGGTGAAATCGACTGCGCCGCAGTCCATTTCCATGGCCTATATTGACCATCTCCCCACTGCGTCGCAGTGGGGGTGTGAGGAGAGGACTTTGCCGCAATCCAAAAGCTCGGCACCAGTTTTATATTAATCCACTGAGCCGCAGTGGGTGATGGCCAACGCTCACTGCGCCGCAGTGAGCCATTTGACTGGTCATAGACAGGAGCGGGTGTTTAAGTAAAAAAGGAAAGAAGAGGTTGTTTTCACCACATATTCAAATCTCAAACTTCTTATCTTTTTCTCTAAAAGGCAAAAACGAAAACTCACCCCCAAGAACACCTTTGATTCCGAGAATCACTCCCTTACCCACCAAATTCTTTCATTCTTTTTCTTTCACTTCTTAGATTATCAATTATCCATCAGTACCATGGGAAAGAATGTAAGTTTTTCTTGTTTATTTTCCTTTTAATCTGTTAATTTTGATTTTTAGATTTTTGAGTGTAATTGTTGAATTGGTTGGCGGGTTTTGTTAATTAAGGGGTATGGATGATAATGTAGTGTTCAATTTCACGAATCTAACACTTGTTCATCTGGATTTGAGTCTAAATCAAACCTAGGGTTTTGAAAAAAAATTGGGGCTTTTTGATGAACAAGTGTGGGGGAGGTTAATGGAAGATTTTGTAGTGATAAATTGTTGAAAGACTGCTATTTAGTAGGATTAATATACCCCTTTTTTCTGGTAATTCGCGATGAACATCAAGAATTTGCCCAGAACCTCAAGTGACTGCGCCGCAGTGGTGGTGGGTTTGATCCACTGCGCCGCAGTCCAAGGCTTGTGACCCGCACGTGTTTAGAACCCCACTGCGCCGCAGTGAGGGGGTATTGATGCTCACTGCGCCACAGTGGGGCATTTTCCTGAATGAATTTTTCTTTGTTTTTAATACGGTTTCTGGTTTGTATTCCACGTTTAACATGTTTATTTGTCTTATGATTTTTGCTTGTAGGATGCTTCAAGAACTGACAAGAGGAAGCAAGTCGAGGAGGGCCAAGGAAGTGGGTCGGCCCAGAAACAAGCCAAAGCTTCTCGGGAGGCAGTAGAAGCGCCAACAGTAAAGTTTTGGCCAGGGTAGTTGAATGAGAAGCATACGTGGTTGGAATTTAGCAGGGTGAAACAGCCCTACAAGAACAACTTCCTTAATGAGTTGTTCTCCATCCACAAGGAGGTGGTTTGCCCACCTAGATATCTCGCTCCCACTGCCGCTCAGCATTTCGGCATTCAAGCCGACATTAATGGGTGGTTTAGGATAGAAGCTCAGGTTGGGGATAGGTTGGTTGTTAGCGATATGTGGCATAATGTGTTCAACAACCGGGAGCCTGTGTATAGGGAGTTGTGCTTGGAGTTCTATTCAACTCTGAAGGTGACAAAAGAGTTGAATAAGGTGAAGGACATTTTTAAGGAGCGCTGTGTGACCTTCTACTGTGGGGGTGTTGTGAGAAAGATTTCTATAGCCCAGTTTGGCTATTATACTGGCATGTACACTCTGGACCAGTTGAAGAGCAACGAGTTTCGGAGTTTGTTGAGACAGGGCCTATATGTTAAGCAAACCTTTGATGGTGAGTCCATTCCTCAGTAATGGACTCGGATTACTGGTGGTGAAGCTTGGCCGTGTGGGGGATCAGGTAGTGTTTCTAAGATCAGGAGTGTGCGATTGAGGATTCTTCATCGCATGATTGTCACGTTTCTGGTAACTGATCTCTGGTTGATGAAGTTGTTTGCTGAGGGGGCGCCTAGGAGGTTTGCTTTGGCCTCCATTGTTGTGTTGGATAGGATGTGGAACCACTCCGACTCGGAGCTGGTTTTGGGGTACTTTGTTACTATGATCTATCGGCGCATGGGCATTTTTGATACTGATGAGTGCCAGACCGATCTTTCGCCCCCTATCTTTCAGGAGACTTTGACTGAGGCCGAGTTGGTGAGGGCCAAGATTGTAAAGAAGATGACGCAGACGGAGAACTCTAGACTGCTGAATGATACTGGGTTTGTTACACCGCCTCCCATTGTGGAGGGAGCTGAGGATGTTGAGATGAGGGACGCTCCACAGGAGCAACCTAGGAGGCGGGCTTCCACTGGTATAGACTTGACCCCGTTGAGCACCCAGCTCCAGCAGATCTTCGATGGTCAGCAGGCCAGCCACCAGGCTTTCGATGAATACCAGCGGCGTATGGATCAGGAGGTGAGTTGGTTAGGGTCACAGCAGGCCCATACCAACTACACTCTTGATTACTATCAGCCGATGTGGCAGGCCCAGTACACTGGGACGGAGTTTGTGCGGCCTGACCCGATTCCACCTTTCAGCCCTCTACCTATCCGTGTCCCATCGTATCGACAGGATGGCGGTTCTTACTTCTTCACGCCAGCCCAGATGTCCCCACGGGCCCATGACTTGGGAGGATCTCCCCGAGGGCCAGTTCAGTTCGGTCGATACACAGGTGGTGATGCTGGGATTTCTTCCTCCATGCCTAGTTTCTTTACAGGTGCTAGTTCTGGATTTGCCAATTTTGCTGGAGGTTCGGGAGGATTCGCCGTTGGAGGTTCTAGACAGGGAGGTGATCAGCCGGGTGGCGGATATTGCGGCTCAGGTTTAGGAGGTACACCAGAGCAGGCTACCAGCTGGGTGGATGATTTGTTTGGCCCACCAGGCGCTCCGTATGGTTATCATGGACAACAGCAGTAATGAGGACGACTTCAATCCGGTACCGTGGGATAGGGTCATATGTTGGTTGATATTTATTCATGCTGATTGTTGGATTACTGTACTTTGATACATTATTTTCTTTATTTATTTGTGTTGGTATCCACCCTACGGGGTGATGAACATTGTATTTGTTTCTGTTTCTTTTTCATTTAGTTGTTGCATGAACAAGTAGATATACATATTGCTTTGATCTATTTTGGGTTACTTTGATGGAATATGAGCAGGTTATTACATTTGATGGCTATAGCGCAACTCAAGTGTGGGGGGAACCCCTTGGATTCTCTTCCCATCTATTCTATGGCATCAATGTGTTGATTGTGTGATGGTGTGCGTATGCTGGTAGTAAGTTCAGTGCCATATTTGTATTGCTATGTTTGATGCACACTCTACTCTCGCACCTTCCGTTTTGGTACAAGTTGTTTATCCCGCCAACCAAAGTGTCCTTCCTATTTCAGAAGTGCCATTTGTGACACAGGGTCGATAGCTTGTTTCAAAACGAAATGTGTCCTCATTCCGGTATGTGCTTTTATTTTTCTATGTCGCTTACCCCTATTTACATTTGTTTGACCGAATATGGACATTGAGAGCATTGTCCATCTTAAGTGTGGGGGGTGGCAAATAGGTTTAAGCTACCGGGTATATCACTCTTGTTGTTTTGTCATTGAGATTTCTATCAGTTTTGTTGATATGTCCCTCTCGTAGGCCTTTGGATTCTATCTAGGGGTTTGTGTCTCTTTTTTGAGCTCTTAACTGTGATGTGCATGTTTGAAACTGGTGCTATCAATTTGGCGGGATAATAGAAGTTGATATTGATTTTTAAACTTGAGTGAACTTGTCCTTGTGGTAAATTGCTTTTGACACTTAATTGATTACTTATTAAGCAATTTTACTACAAAATGTTTCCTTGACAAAAATTTTTAATTGGCGAAGTGTGTCCTGAACGGTTATTTCGCTACTCCTTCGGGATTGATAATATTACTTGCATACTCATATATATCCAAAACACCCAATTGTGAGATTTCATCATTTCATATATAGTGTGTCAGGTGACGGTTTTGGTTTGTTTGCTTCGTAAATACGTCCCTCTCTTAGGCTCTTGGATTTATTCAGGGGTAAGGGTTTCCATTTTGATGCCCTGCACTAAGATGTGCGTGTTTGAGGTATTTCTAAGCCATTTCTGGGTTCTTTTCTTGATAAGAGTATACCGGTGATGTGTTGATTCTATAACTTGGCCTGATCGTGACGAGTACATTGGATGAAGAATTGACATTTAGGTTTGACCAAAACTTTTTATTTCCTTCTTTTCATTTCTCTTTTGTATATCCATATCCCTAGTATACAACCTTATACTTATACTTGTCTATATTTACACAATTTTTTTCTCTTTTATATCTTAGAAATATATACACATATACATCACCATAACTTACCTTTCCACTGTATAAATCCACTTATTCATGTAAACTTTACCTCATTATACCGTTAGTCTAATCTTGGGGGCCATTGATTGTCATTGGTTTGTTTGGATGGTTTGGGAGAGTTTCAATGAGTTGATTTGTGGAATATTCTTGTCTATGAGAATATGTTAATGGGTTAAGTTATTGAAGATTGTCTTGGATTGTTCAAACAGAGAAAGTGAAGTGTTATAGGCACGTTTATCATTGTAAGAGGTATCTACTAGTAGAGTAAAAATGGTTCAAAAAGAATAAATAGAATTGAAAAACAGAAAAAAATAATAAAAAAGGGGAAGGAAAGAACTTGGGCTGCTAGTAGGTATTTCTCAACTTTAAATGTCTAGAAATTTGTTGTATCATTAATTTTTGAAGATTTGGTTGATTATAAGTTGTTTGAAGTTGATACACCACAATGGTATCGGGCTTGCTTGGTATTTTGGAGGTGTTCTCGGGAAAGCATCTTATGGGTTAGTGGTTTGTTGGCAATCAATGGTATGGGTTGATTAGACTAATTTGTTCATATTCATTATAACGTATACTTTAAACTCTTACCTTTCACTTTAAATCAATAAACTTCCCATATTCTATTGTACGTATTCCTTATACATAGTTTAGTTTACCACCACCCTTAATGCCTATTTTGACGATGTACTTGATCCTTGCGCCTTAATGGTGGAGTGACGATCCTGGTTCAAGCCTATGGTAAAAAAGTATACATCACGACTGAGCTATGAGTGATTCTTCATATATTTAACCCCAAAAGTAAGTTTGTTGGAGTAGAATGATATTGATAGGATCGTTTGTTTTCATCTATGCTTAGTTGATTATCGTGGCTTGCGGATTGTTCAGGTATTGTCAAACATTTCGAGTTTTCATTTAAGATTAAAACTGCTTCACCCATTTTCTGTCATTTGACATGCTTGGTGTTGCTTCTTTTTGATATTTGTCATGTGTTTGATAGTTTGATTGTCAAGGATTACTTTTTCTTAAATTCTGGATTTGCTTGAGGACAAGCAATGCTCAAGTGTGGGGGGATTTGATGTGACTAATTTATACCCATTACCCACATCGTTATTGGCCATTTTACTATATGTTTTTACTCGTTTTTGTATGCATTTGGCGCGTTTATAGTGTTTGTTAGTGTTTACAGGCTCTAAACAGGATACGCGTTCATTTGGTACATTTTCGGATGATTATTGGCCTGGAAGTGCAATATGATGTTGAGAGTTGATTTGAGTGAAAGAGACGACAAAGTTTGGCAAGTAATCGAGATCGAAAGAAGTTGGCTCTGTACAAGTGTTCACTGCGCCGCAGTCTGGTTAAGAAGAAAGGAGGCCGTGGATTTGAACTGCGCCGCAGTGGTGGATACACGAGCCACTGCGCCGCAGTCACTTAAGGTCAAAGGTCAAATGCACCTCACTGCGCCGCAGTGAGGGAAGGATCAACCCCACTGCGCAGCAGTGGATGCACGGGAAAACAAAAGATGAGTCGGTTCTGCATCAGATTTGGAGAGGGTATATAAGCAAAAACCCTAGGTCGAATTGGAGCATCAAAAATCTTTCTAGGAGCTGTTCTACAAGGGTTCTTCTTCCTCCAATGAAGATTATTTCTTAGGCGGATTCGTTGAAGATTCACGGGCACCCATCTAGATCGTATCTACTTATTGTCTTGCATTTTATTTTCTTCAAACAATTGGTACATCATGTTTCTCTTCTATTTTATTCATTATTGAGAATTGATCATGAGTGGCTAACTGTTTAATCATCCACCTTGATGAAACTAGACGGATAATGTGATTGTAATATTTTTAATTCAAAAGGGTTTATTTAATTATCGTTGTTCTGTGATCTTGATGATATTAATTCTTTTCATTAATTAATTTCGATATTGGTTGCATATGATTCTTTGTTGGTGGTACCAGTTGAATGTGTATGTGATTTTAAAACGGTTACTTGTCTATAAGTAATTATCACTAGTTCATGGTATGATAGTTAATATCATTTTAAGAAAAGATTAATTTTGTCAACGTGATTGATATCGGTTGGTGGTACCACGTTATTGTCACATAGGTTCAATTGATAATTTGATAGTCAATAAAACTGATTATTAGAAGAATTGTCTTGGTTTTGGTGGTATCGGCTTGGGTAATTCGACTAGTAGTTAGGTGATTCGATAATTTGTTCACGGTTGGTGGTACCACGTGAGTAGCTTAATCTTGTCACGATTATCTTTAAACTTCAGAGAATTTGATCTTCGTTAAATGCAATTACATTTGAAGTCGAGGGAAGTCAAGGTGGATGACTTTTAATTACATTGTCTGAACTTTTCTTTTAAATTTATGCAATCATTTTGCAAACCAATTTACTTTATTTTGTCAGAAGAATTTCCGAAGCAACACCCGTTTTCCAAACCATTTTACAAGCAACTAATCATTTCATAATCCCTGAGAACGAACTCAGACTTACCTCTTAACTATATTACAAACGATCGGGTCCACTGTCCGTGAGTGCGTAGTAGTTAGTTTTTGGGTAGTTTTAGTTTATAAATTTAAAGCTCGATTTTGCATATCAAGACCAAAAGCAGATATCCTTCAAACTTATATGGAGTTAAATCATCTGCTAAGTCTACAGAATATTATAGCACATATTACAATCGATTTGCCGGAAAAAGTAGAAATGATTCAGATCAACTCCTCAGAGCTATCATGTTGGTGAATCATCTAATGCCTCTCACAAGAAAGGTCATGAAGATGATTCAAACCACTTAAATATGGTTTTGGGTAAAGGAGGCTGGAGAGAATTTGCATATCGTGAGGATTCAGGGAGAATCTGGACAAAGAAGGTCTGGGTTCTGGATGAAGAAAACTAATTCCCTTCATTAGTGCAGAGAACACAATCAAAGAAGAACGTATTTATTGGTTATCGGTGACTGAGTTCTGGGCACACTTTCTTTAGATAACATAATGGGTTATAATACTTCTTTATTAGTTTTGATCTCTGTAAATCATAGTGCAAGTCTCATGAGTGTTGATTTATAATTTGTTTATAAAGGAACAACTTTGAGAAAAATGGGTGTATATAAAGTGTTACTTTATTTTATGCTTGTTAATAAATCATTTTTGATGACATAATTATTAAGCTAATGATTGATGTTATCCAATGATGAATATGCAATGATGAAGTACATTTGATGGTTACACTAACGCCTTTGATCAATCACGTTTTAAGTTTCTAGTTAACTTGAATGAGAAACCCTTAGTCTTTAATCTCTCAAGAACCAGCTTATTCAGAAAATGCAATACAAAAATAGAATAATGGTTTAAGGGGGGGTCGTTACTACAAGAGAAATGACTATTCAATATAGCATTTAAGTTTACTCATTTGTTATATCCGATCTCTTCAGTTGTAATTGTTCCTTCTAGAATCTTCTTGATATGGAAAATCAGAAAATGTAACACAAAAATATAATAATGGTTTAATGGGGAAGTCATTACTGCATGAGAAATGACTATTCAATATGGCAATTAAGTTTACTCATTTGCTATATCCGATCTCTTCAGTAGTAATTGCTTCT
Source organism: Erigeron canadensis (assembly GCF_010389155.1). Classification (NCBI taxonomy): domain Eukaryota; kingdom Viridiplantae; phylum Streptophyta; class Magnoliopsida; order Asterales; family Asteraceae; genus Erigeron; species Erigeron canadensis. Next base: position 14,800,678 of record NC_057769.1, on the reverse strand, counting down.
TCTAGAACCTATTGCATGTATCTGACTAAGCATGTTTATTCTAAGGTTGATTAGAGTACCTTTACTCCTAAAGACTACTGTGATTGACTTTTAAATTTCATGCTCAGTAGGGTATATTGCATATGCCAGACTAAGCATAACTATTCTAAGATTGATTAGAGTAATTTTGATTCTAAACTTACTGTTATTGATTTTTTAAGTCTTACGATCCATAAGGCATATCGCAAGGACAGTATTAAGCATGACTATAACAAGATTAGTTAGAGTGACTGATGTGTCATATTTTATACCATTTCCCACGTGATTTTAAGACCAATTATTCGTTGTTTCTATAATTTTATATCCAACTTTCGATGCTTTGAGGTTGTGTTAAGTGTTTTCAGGTTGAAAATTGATTAGACGAATGAATTGGTTGATTTTGATGACATATGGAAGAAATGGGAGAAGGATTCGGTCGAAACCAAGTAAAAAATGAAGAAAACGAGTCCTGGAGCTTGTAACTCCCGTTTCTGGAGTAACATTGTTATGAAGAGATATTCCAAATCGCTTGTCACTTGCAGTTACTGTAGTAACGGTAGTTAGGATTTCAAAGGAGTGTAACGGCCATTACTTCACTAACGGCCATTACACGCGAAGTACAAAGGTAACAGCCTTTACACGCAAAGTACAAAGGTAACGACCATTACTCCACTAACGGCCATTACACGCGAAGTACAAAGGTAACGGCCATTACTCTACTAACGCCCGTTACACGCGATTTTCATATATATACTTTGTTAGGGTTCTGTCTTATAGACGATTTTTGGAGAGAGATTTTTGCAAGGGACGAATTTAGTTAGGGATTTTCTTAGCATGACTCTTGTTCTCAATAATTTTAAGGCAAACAAGCTATTAGGTTTTTCATCTTTTCAGCATTGGATTACAATTATTGCTGCTACCGAAGTTTCTTCAATTAATTGGTATAGTATGATTTCAGCATAGTATTATTTATTTCAATATGAGTAGCTAAATTCTCTATCATCTGTCTTGATGTAGTGATTCAATATGTAGGATTGCAAAATGTTATAATTCAAAGTTGATTTCAATTATCGTTGTGTCGAGATCTTGATGATTTAAATCTTTATTAATTATTATTTGACATTGGTGGCATATATGTTCTTCGTTAGTGGTACTAGTCGAATATATATGTGATTTTCAATTAATTGTTTGTCTATAAACAATCATCACTAGTTCTGTAACAACTCTCAATTTCCGACTAGGATAATTTACCTGGACCTATCTAGGCCTTTAACCCTAGAGGTTTATTAAGAGAATTGACCTTCTAGGCATTAGGGCATAGTGATATTTGCCCTATAGTTCATTAGAAGCCAAAAGGAAGCCAGTTGCCTTAGAAATGCTTTAAACAATAACTATAATCATTCAACACAATCTCAAGCTATATTTTATTTCTAATTGAACTTGATGAAATGTCAATGAACCAAAAAGTTTTATTCAAGAAGTTAAGAGTACATAAATAATTATATAAGCTTTATAAGTTGTGATTGCAACAAGAAATCCTTATAATATATTAGCCAACAATTCAATCACTAAGCTAATTAAAGTACATCTGAACATAAAAATGTAATTACCAACTTAAAATTTTATTCATAAACTAGTGTGTATATAAAGTGAGCTTAAATAACAATAAGTATATATGTCTATTGTAAATGCAAGTTTATAAATAATGAGGCAAGTAATAAAATTAAAACACACAAAAAAAACTATATATACATACATATACACATACACGTCCTATATATATATACACAAATCAACATGTAATTTACTTCATGATTTAACTTAGTTAAATCCTACACATATATGTAAACATCTAAGCAAAAAAAAGGATCCAATAAAGTAACCATGGTTAGAAAAATTATTAATATACTTATAATTATACTCATACTCACATGTATATAATTTACAAAGGCTACACACCAATACTTTATAAAAATAAAAACTACAAATTTGAAATGGCTCTTATAAATAAAACATACCCACACACTTCACACAATTTGACCAATCCCTCATCAACTAGCAACATGCTCCATGTCAATTCCAAAGCATATTAACTCCAACTCCACACTCTAACTCCACCACTTATTCATTTCACATGTTTATGCTTCCAACACACTCCTCTTTACTCTCAAACACTCTTTCTCCCCTCTCTCCTTTCTAATTTTCGGACTCCCACAATAAGGCAGAAAAACTGCCCTAAAACACTACTTTCAAGCATCAAATCTACATCTTTGAGTCATAATCTAGTAAGGGAACAATGAAAGGTCAATCTCAAGGGTCTTGGAGGTCTCCAAGTGCACAAAAACAGCCCTCAAGTGGGGCTGATCGGCAGCAGCAGCAGGAGGAAGGAAAACGGCCCCATGCTTCTATTTTCTTTTGATTCTTGATCATCAAAGGGTACCCAACTTGTTCCTTTGATTGTTCTTCATATTTTCCTTCACTTTGTAGCTTATTTTCTCTTCCTTTCAGGCTTGTTACAGCCATGAAACACTCCAAGGGCAGCCATGAAATGGAGACTCAACAACACTCTTGATCTTCTTGTTTTGATCTTCAAAGGTTGTTAGCTTGAACCCTCTTCACTAATCTTTGATTTCTTGAGCTAAACAAGTCTAGATCTACACATGCATGCATATTTGAAGAATGGGTTAACAAGGAATAATCATTAAAAAGTCATACACATAAAAGATGATAAGTAATCTTGTCTAAAAATGTTAGATCTTAACATGCATGCTTAGTTTCTATTGATTTTGATTTGGGATTTGAGATGGATCTTTGAATGATGAGTGATGATTTTGAAATTGTTAATAATCTGGAAAATTGATGTTAATAGATACAAAATAAAGTGAAAATCGTGTTAGTGGTAATTTAGAGGCTAACACAAGCAATCAACATCATTGGTGGGATGTATTAACCAATAAACTTTCTGACAGAATTAATCTTCTGTCTTCTAATGAATAAACTGAATATGTGAGGGCATTTTCAAGCAAAACTTTTAAAATAAAAGTTGTAGACAAAAGAGTTCAGATTAACCACCAACTGGAATTATACAAAAATACTGAACCAAATGAAAGACATGATTTTTCTACCATAAGTGGTCAAAACTGTAATTTTTTCTGAATATTTTATGAATTTTGACAATTTTTATCTCCTAAACCAAAAGGCTCCAAGAGGTCATGCTTGGTGGAAAGTAATTTCAATATGCCCATGACTTCAAATAATTTTGTGGTATTTTTCAGAAGGTCACATCCTTAAGAACATTTATAAAACATTTCAAGTCGCACAACAGCAACCATTCTGACCAGTTTTAGTTTGGAAATTTTTAGAGGTAGCAAACAATGCCTAAAAAATAAGTAAAAATTCACAAAATTACAACACACATATAGGTTGCTACACGAAAATCAGGAAGGTCCAAATAATTTGTCTTGACCCCAAAATAGTGACCAACAATTCGTAATAATAAGGTATGAAAACAGAAAATTTAAAAGAAAACTAATCATGTATGTAATGGGCTAAAAGATGCACTAAGGAGTTAATGGGCTAGCCCGGTACAACTAATGAACCCATAAGGAACACAAATCAGTAGGTCCACTTGGCCCAATAAGCCTTATAGCCCAATAACCACTATGACCCATTAAACACCTAACCCAAATAAAGTAAAGCGCAATAACTAATGTAAGCCCAAAACATTTAAAAGCCCATGACACTTAAGGCCCAAATGATAATGGCCCATAACACTTAAACGAATTTCATGAACCAAGTAATCGTAAGACAAATCGAGAAATATACGAGTTGAAGATAAGTGTAATCAAAATAAAACAAAGATAATTAAGTGAGATTGACATAAGTAATTATGTTAACCAAGCTATATATTGATATCACAACTGCTAATTCACGCTAAAATCGGTTACACGACAAATGATGAATAAGAATAACATAACTTAATATGGCATTTCTATATGATAACCTAATATATCAAGTGAAACCACAAATGAAACTAAGTTACCGAAAATCTAACTTATAACTACGCATGTAATGAAAGTAACCTTTTTCACCATCAATCTCTTCAACCAAAATGATGCGAATATTAGCAATACACTTGGATTCCGAAATCGATAACGACATAATGAAAATGGTATTTCTAAGTGATGGCTTAAGATAGGAACTTACGTATATTAGTCATATCGTAGGGATAGTCTTGGCTTGAAATACGATGGAGGAACATAATGGATATATGGTCAAGGAGGCTATAGATGGGAAGTACCCATTTTGGATAGATGAGTATAATATGCGGCATATCAAGGTGAGTCATAGCCCCCTTTCAAACTATTTTATGTGTTTAACTATCGGGGTGAAAAACATGATATATAAATGAAATTTGCTTTTATATACATATATATGAAATGATTCTTGATATAACGATTATGAAATGAATTTGTTTCATATGTTCAAGGTGATAAATGTTTTATGATGAGCTTGAGTTCTGTCAACCCGTTTTCTTTCGGTACACTACTATTTACTCCGAAAGTGGAGGCCTGTAGTTAGAGAGTTGCGCAACTAGGTTTCGTCCACCCACCCATAAATGTAACGGTGGAAGGTTGGTTGTCTTTGTGACGACCTTCAGTTCAAGTCCGACCATAGTGGTGCTCTAGCTACCTTAAATTTAAATGGTCGTCTCCATGGCACGACCCTATTATTATTAATACGACACTTGATTGACAGCTTGTGCCATCAAATAAATTATATATATTGTTGGACTTGATAAAATGGTAGTAGTAGTGGCTCAAGCATTTACTCATCACAAGTATGTAAATTATGCCTTTGTGGCTAAATGAAATTGATATTAAATTATGCCCTTGTGGCTAAGTGAAATTGATATTAATATTGTTGATAATTGAAATTGTTTGAACATACAGATTGGGTATCGTCCCTCATATGATATCTTGAAAGACGTTGAAATTGGTGATATTGAAATGATTTTGGTAACTGAATGATTTTGGTATGGTATACGATTAATCGATTTATATACTTTTTCTCTCATGATGATTTGAAAACTGAGAACCTGAAATTTTACTATGGATTTTTCCAAGTCTTGATATGACATTGTGGTATTTGGGAAAAACTCGATAATATGATATGAGAATTTTTGTCGGTCATATGGTTTGGGTATTTTGAAATGTAATAGTAATCGGTTTTCTAAGTATTAAAACGGTGATGTACCAAGATTTATATAAAAACCTATGCACTCACCAATTATATTTTCGTAGTTGACACTTTTTCTTCATGCTTTTCAGGAATTAGCATAAGCTTTGAGGATTTATATGCTATCATGATTGTTTGCATTGCACTTTGGAGTCGAATATCAAACCTTGTGATGGGCAATGGAATCCGCCTTGATCATTGTAGTATACTATTCATGTGCTTAATATTTGTTTCGTGAACTTAATATTCAAGTATGGTGGACGCATTTGTACTTGGAAATTGGTTCACATGCTTGTACATTTGTAAATTCCTTTTTATCAAATAAAGCTATGGTGAATGTTATTTATAATCCTTGTTTTGAATACTCGACTTTTTGTACATCTCATCATTCCGCCTTAGTTGGGGTGTTACAAGTTCATGATATGATAGTGAATGTCATTTAATAAAAGGAATTATTTTGTCAACGTGTTGAATAACGGTTGGTGGTACCACGTTATCTTCACATAGGTACAATTGTTAATTCGATAGTCAAACAAACTAGTTGGTTAGGGAAATTGTTTTAAGCGTTGGTGGTACAAGCTTTTACAAAGGAACTGATTAATTAGGTGATTTAAATGATTTTACAAACGTTGGTGGTACCATTTTGTGTCTTTATTTTGTCACGGTTATCTTTATCAACTTAATTTGAATTTGAACTTTATTAATGTGCAATCCAAACATGTTGTTGAGCGAGGTCAAGACGGATGACTTTTAAATCTTTTGAGTAATAAATTACAACCAAAATTATCTTTTCGATTAATCCTGAGGGATTACTGACTTTTCAACTAACTTTTGCAACGTGGCAACTCAGCCATAAACCCCCCCCCCCTAATTTGAATCGCTTTATTGTTAACAATTACTTAATAAGTCTTTGTGTTCGACCTCGGTTTTTCCAAGTTAACTATATTGCATATGAACGGGTTCACTGCCCGCAAGTGTGTAGTAGTCAGTAGCTAGGTATTTCGTGTTTGTAAATTTAAGACTAGAAAATACACATCAAGTTTTTGGCGCCGCTGCCGGGGACTTGAATTAAGTAGTTATTTGATTTAGTGGTTTGATCCTTTCTTGCATTCATTTGTGAGGAAGTTAATTGTTTTATTAGATAAATTTTATTTTTGTTTTCAATTTATTTCTTTGTGTCCCAGGTGTGGTTAACGTTTTGTCTTGTGGTGATTGTGCAGGTTCTTAGTAGTTGATGAACACAAGAGCTTCTAGAAAACCTTTGGTTAATCCTCAGTCTAATCCAAGAATAGCCAGACGTCGCTTATTGTCATTCAGCAACACGGAGACCTCTACATCTAACAGGATAGATCCAGAAACTGCAGAGCAAGTCCAAGAGGACATTGATTTGGATCAACATTATTCGAAGAAAGATTCACCGACAGGGATCCATTTCAACACTGATTTCTTAGAATCGGGTGGTGTTTTAAAGTAAGGTGGTAGTTCAGAAGAGGAAGATAATAAGGGCAAGAATTCTGAACCTAGTTCAACAGTAATTTTTCGGGTAAATCAACCAGCTTAGGAAAGAAGAATGGGTGATCAAGAGCCACCAGTCAACCCCAACAACCGTCTTTATGGGGATCGTAGGAGAAACATACCGGCTAACCGTGGCAATGCTATTCGTTCTCCAGCCATCGGGTTGAATTTTAATCATAAAGGAAATCACTTGAAGAGTGTTGAGGAAGAGAAGTTCGATGGAATAACAAAAAGTGATCTTTACGGCCATTTGGAAAGGTTTGAAAAGATTTGCAGGTTTTACAATTATGGCGAAGGACAGAATGATATCGTGAAACTTGAGCTCTTTCCACTTACTCTTTGTGGAGAGGCAAAAGCTTGGCCCAAGGAACAACCAGATGACTTGTACTCCACATTGGCTGAACTTGGGGAAGGCTTCATTGATGAGTTCTATTATGTAAAAACTCAAAGACAACTAGAGAATAAGATCAGGGCATTCACTCAAGATGCAGGTGAAGATGTAGTTGATGCTTGGAAGCGTTACAAGGAAATGCTCCGAAATTGTCCAGGTCATAATATGATTACTGAAGCAGTGGTTGAGATCTTCTATGATGGTTTGCTTAGGAAAACTGGAAGGGAACTTGCAGGTGCATTCGGGGGTAGTTTGAACAATGTGACTCCAAGTGAAGGTTACAAGATCCTCGATAACATGGCAAAGGAGTTCTCTATCCGAGAAGAAACCCAAAGTAGAAGATCGGGAAGTAAGACTGTTGCTAAGATGGAAAGTGGTGAAGAGTCAAGGTTAGTTGCTGAAGTAAAGGCACTCTCGAAGCAAATGAATGAGAGGTTTGACAGCCAAGATGCAAGGTTCAAGAGCATAGAGAGAGATGTTAATGTCATAGCCGATGGATGCTACTACTGTGGTGATTATCATTACTCAGAAGATTGCCCGGACAAGCCTGCTCATGAAGTTAGTTATATGCAGAATCAGCAGTAGGGAAACTTTAACCAGAACACCAGTTATCAAAACCGGCAATCAGGTACTTCTTATCCCTCATCTTCTTTTAACACTAACAATTCTGGGTTTGGTGGGAATAGGTTTAGCAGGTTCAACAATCAGCAAAACGCAACCGCTGAATTGAGAGACATTATGAAGGACTTGATCAGTGCTTAGAAAGCAACTAACGAGAAAGTGGAAGAACAATCCAAGAAGATGCATTCTGCATGGGATTCTATGACTACTTGTATGCACGGTTTGGCTCATAAGCTGGATCAAAGTACAAAAAGCACTCAAGCTACGTTCCAGGATTTGGAAGCTAAGATCGAAAGGCTAGGGAATCAAAATAGGTAGCCCGGTACTCTACCGAGCAATACTCAACCGAACCCTAAGCCACAACTGAACAACCAAGGATCGGGACCAAAGTACACTCCTCCGAATGCTCGAAACGAATATATTAATGCAATCACAACTCGAGCAGGTAACACTTATAATTCAGTTAATCTTTTCCCTAATAATGTTACCCCAGTTGTGCAGGTGCATGAAGAAGAGGAGCAGGTTGATGTAGAAGTAGAGATGGAGCCGAACCCAGTCGTACAGAATCTGACCGTTCCATCTAAACAGGCTGAAAAACCGGAAGTAAAGCCTTCCAACCCAAAAATTCCATTCCCTCAGAGATTGGTGAAAGAGAAGCTAAAGAAGCAGATGGAGAAGTTTATAAGTCATCTAAGTAAGTTGCACATTAATATACCATTTTTAGATGCAATTGTGCAGATGCCAGGTTATGCAAAGTGTTTGAGGCAAATCTTGATGAATAAGAAAAATCTGGCGGGGGTGACAACTATAGTGCTTGAGGATGTTTGTTCAGCAGCAGTGACAGATAAGTTACGTGAGAAACGGGGAGACCCAGGTAGTTTTACTATCCCTTGTACGATTGGTAATTTATCAGTTAAAAGTGCCTTAAATGATTTGGGAGCGAGTATTAATCTCATGCCTTCATCGATTTATTCTAAGTTGAATTTAGGAGAACCAAAACCAATTAAAATGAAAATCCATTTGGCCGATAAATTTGAAATTAAACCTATGGGGATCTTATAAGATGTGTTAGTTAAGGTGGGTGGTTTGGTTTTTCCTGTAGATTTTGTCATTATTGATTTAGATGAAGCATTAGATGTGCCCCTTATCCTAGGAAGACCATTTCTTGCTACAGCTGATGCTAAGATTGAGGCTGGTCGTGGTAAGCTTACATTGAGAGCAGGGAATGAGTCAGTGACATTCTTGAACACATATTTTGTTTCTTTACCTAATGTTGTTAACTTTGTTGAAACTGCATGTGTTAGCTCTATAGATTTGCAGATCGAAGAATGGCTAGATAAGGAGCTTGAGAAAAAGAAGGTTGAGTTGAAGACAACAGCAGTGCCAATTTCCAACCCAGCGATGGCCCGTGTGCTAAGATCCGTAAACTTTACAGTCGTTTGAAATCTGCTGTTTCTCATGGTAATGTTAAATTGTCTGAAGAGTTGTGCTCGAATTTATCAACAATGGAGAAAGAGGAATTGATGATGGTTGTTGGTACTTCTGGTCGAGCAAATGATTGGATTGTTGACAAGGTGAAAGGTACATGTTTTTCACCATTTAAGGGTAGACCGCCCAACACTTTAAGTGTGGGGGCGTTAGAGACCCCACGATGGTAATTATTCGGGATAGGAGTCTAGCTAACGACTCGTTAATAAATTAAGCGCTTCTCAGGAGGCAACCCGTGTGTAGTACTTTATTTTCTTTCTTTGTTTAAATAATCAGGATCGCATAATGCAGGACTCTATTATATATCTGTTGTCTTTTTATTGTGTGTTCATGGTGATAGCAGGTTGATTGTCATATGCATATGCTGGCAGTAAGTTCAGCGCTCATTTTCTTGTTGGCATCATTCATGCATGGAACACCATTCATACCCGATAAGTTTTTCTTGTTCTTTATTTTTCTTTTTGTTACTTTTCCCTATTTCTCATAGTTTTGCCTTAGTTTATTGGACATTGAGGACATTGTCCAACTTAAGTGTGTGTGTGTGTGTGTGGGTGGGGGGTGGTAAATAGGTAAAAGTCAGGTATTTTAGAGGAATTTTGAAATTTTTGCTTGCTTGCTTGTCCTTGTAGTTAATAGCTTTTGTCACCTAATTATACATATAATTGAGCAATGTAACTACATCTTTGGCAAAACTTTAATATGTGGAATGTGTTTTGACTAATTAACGTGACATTCTTTCTGGATTTATAACATTGCTAGCACGCTCAAAGCACCAAAACACCCAAATTCTGAGATATATTGATTCATTTTAGCATGATATATGTACGGTTTTGGAACTTTTAGCCTTGTAAATTTTTCCCTATCTTAGGCTTTTGGTTTTATCCGAAACTAAAGGTCTCCTTTAGAGCTCTGAACTATGATGTGCAAGTTGGAGGTTGATTTTCCATTTCCGGATTATTTCATTTGCTATGAGTGTGCCGGTGTGACATCCGTCATCAAAACTGGTAATTTGTTATAGTCTCTAACTTACATTCCAAACTTCTTGACTAGTCAATATGCCTATATAGTATAACAAGCATAAAAATGTGGTGATCATTTCCAATATGGGATTTTTATTACTTGTATTCCAATAGTTTAGGATTTAGACATTTAATCTTCCTAAATGTAGATGACTATAATTATTCCCCTATTTTTAGACGCGTAGTTGTTAGTCATATCTATTTTTAGACATTGATAAATTATTATAAGATGATTAGTGGTGAATAAAAATTAATAATTATCAAAGTAACTTATAATCAATATAAGTAGTAGGATATTAATAATAATAATAATAAGATTATATAAAAAAATTGGAGTATAAGAATTTAGGGGGGAAGGGGGACGGCCAAAAGAAAAAAAAAGAAAGAAAATAGAAATTATATTTCTATTAGAACTCTTGTTAAATTCTATATTAATATATCCTAATTACATTCAAACTCTAAAACACTTATCCTTATAATAAATATAAGTAAATACCTAAACAAAAAAAAAAAAACTATTTTTCTTTCCTTCTTGCCGTCAACTCAAAGAAAAAAAAAAGAAAAACCCTCACAAGATCAAAGCTATATTTTATTGGTAAGTTTAATTATAATTCTATTGAATCTTGATTTAAATTACAATTAATAATAAAGTTCTTAAAGATCATATTCTATTTTTTTTTTCAAGGTATCTAAGAAGGGGATCATCAATCTTGGGGTAAATCACTTGTCTTCTCATTTTACATATATATATAAGCATATATTTTTATTTATTAATTTTTATTTATAAGTAACCTATTTGATGAATATATATTATGGAAAATTTATAATAATGAATGAAAGGGTTTTTTTTTAGGGTTAAATCAAAAGCTTGAAGTATAAATCATATTAATGTTAAAAGTTTACGTATTTATTATAGCATAATAATTAATGTAATTAAAGAAATTCAATTATGAAGGCATGGAAATCATAATAACAGATGTAAATAGGTGTTGGAAAGATTTGGAAGTTTATATATGAAAATTAGTTGTAGTAGTCTTTAAAACAGTAAGTTTGGGTTATTTCAGAATCTGGACATATTCGGTTTGTTAACTTTGAAAGGTTGTATCTTGGTCATAGGAGATGGTTAAGTCACGTTTTTGGTGTTTAAAATTAAGTTCAGGAAGTCTACTTTATGGTGGAAGTGGTTTCGTGTCAAAATCTGAAGTTTAAGGTTGTCAAACAAATTTTATAACAAAACTGCGCAAAGCTGAGTTTTCCGAACAGATTTAGGTCGACTTCAAATAGTCATATCTTGGTCGATTTTATGAACTGGAAGATTATTTTTTTCCAGAAATATTTTTAAGATGTTAAGAGTGTACAGTAAAAATTTGGATTTTTTTTGAAGCTTCGAAGGCCCTTAAATTTTATAAAACTTTTCTGCGCGCAAACAGTGAATTTTCTGACTAGTCTGTGATTATGGAATTTTTAAAAATAGTTAACGTGCAAAATAAATTAAATAAAAATTCATGTAAGTTTATAACAGTCTAAGGTTATTGTAGTTAAGATTTTAAAGCTTGAATTGTTCTTTTCATCCTAATAAAAAATAGATAAAGTTACCAAAAATTTCAGGAGCTTGTAGAATTCAATCATAAATCATTAAAACAAATAATCTATATTAAGTTATGTGACTTGTAACTTAATAATATATGACAAATCAGTTGGGAATATTTTGAAACTAGCCATATATATATATCATCAAATACGGGTTACAATGGACGGTTCTTGACCATGTCCATAATTGTAACTTGTTCATATATATGTTGTGTAAATTCTGGCGACCTTGTTGGACTTTGCATAACTACTTGCTTGTTGAGGTGAGTTTCGTGGCCCTTTTTATATTATTTCTTTGGGGGAAAATGATGCTCAAAACATATACGTGTACTTATGAAATGTGTATGTTAGCTTGTTTGCATTGATTTCATGATGCAATATATGTCTGTCGATATCTATTGAAGACAATTTATAGCAATGGATAACAATGATAACAAATAACCAACTTTATACTCCAGCTGGTAGTTTGTTGGTATAACAATGTGTGATTGAGTTGTTGGCAAGTAGTGGTGAGTTTATGTTGTTGGATAACTATGATGGCATTGATCAGTATTGGTATGCATACATGTTACTACATGTTTATATTTACACTATTGTCCAAACCTCATTTATCATGCACAACAAATTCATTTGTATTCCTATAAACCTATGAACTCACCAATATTATGTTGACATTTTCAAGCATTCATTTTCAGGTAATAATAATGCATAAGGAGACTGAGCATATGGGCTTTAGAAAGACCAATAAAGAGATCCTTCATGGACTCCTATTTTGCATTTGAACATTGAACGCTATTTGTTGTTTGCTACATTTCTTTTGCTATTTGAGGCGTGTTGCCTAGACTTATCCCGCTTGTGGGAATCACAATTATTTGGATTTCATTTACTATGACTCTATTATAAAGTCCATGTGCTATTGCTATATCTTTTCGTCATATCCTACGATTTCGCCTAAGGTGGGGTGTGACAGATTGGTATCAGAGCCATGATTATAAAGAATTAGGTGGTTCGACCTAGACTATAACCTAAGTACCCTCATATAGTGTACATAATAGGAATTATTTGCGCATCTTATATCTGCGAGTACTTTCATTAGATAGCATTGGTTATGTGAGATTTATATTTGCGTTTAATTGCTAATTATGATGAAGCTTTATGTGCTTAGATTAGTGCAAGGTTTCGACTCTTACATTAACGTAGCTAGTTTTTACTTAGTCATGAAAGCAAATAGCCCGTAAGAGTTGCGTATGGAGAACCATGTTCGCCGCCCGTCGACAACTTCTAATGCCGTTTCTGAATCCTAGAGTTCCCTATGAAAGCAAGCCGTCAAAAGACCCTAACTACTACCCAATGTTATAAATTCAAAAATAGTGATAAATTGTAATTTAAGTTAGTGGACTTACTTGTTGTGAAGTCTTAGTTTAATGATAACTAAGGTTGAGGGACTAGATGTGATAATTAGAATATGTATAGGGATAGACTATAAATACCCTCATACCTTAGATATCATTAACAAGCTTGAACATCAATCAATTTTTTTTGGTAACTTTTACACACATTAATTCCAATCATCCACTTTCTCTCTCAAAAAACACACTCCCACACCAAGAACACACACACACATAAAATCCACCATTGGTGATATGAATTCAGGGTAGAAATCGTGTTATCTACATGTGGTATCAGAGCAAAACATCATTCTGATATTGATCCATTACTGAATTCAATCACAGATTCATCAAAAATCAAAAATCAAAACTGTTTTTATTCACGTCCATTTTTATTCATTTTTCACCTATCAAATCACATAAAATCATAGTTTTTTGTTCACCAATAGATTCGTGATAGTTTAATACATAATCCTGTCAAGTTTCAAGCTCTAATTCGATCTAAATCTCGAGTTTGATTTTTGGATTTTGGCGCAAAATTTGGGTTTCGAATCTGTTGTGTTTTGTGTTGAATTTTGTTCGTAGATTTGTAGTTGAGGTGAAAACGATCAGTTTGCAATTGATTTCAAGTTCTAACTCCTAGTAAATCAAAAGTTATTGAAGCTTTGTAAGTCATTAATGGAGTTTGTGTTTAAAACTGATGTGTTGATGAAGAAGATGACATTAGGACGATCTTGGCTAGGACGATCTTTACAAGATCGTCTCAGCTTTTGAACCTTCACTTTTTATTCTTGTGCTTAGTGGCTTGTAGGACGATCTCCACAAGATCGTTCTGACAAGTGTTGTGTGTTAAGAAGTATTTGTTTGCGGCTAATTAATCCGAAAGGATTGGTTTGGTCAATTCAAATACTTGAAAGTATTTTTACCTTTGAAAAGTTTTGGGACAGAATACTAGGACGATCTTCACCAAGATCGTCTCATTTCCTGAACCTAGGACGATCCTGAACAATATCGTCTTAGTTTTTCTTGGCTAATTGGTGTGTTTTGGTTGAACATTCGAAGTTGTTGTGATTGCGAATCATACACTTCTTGGGTAACTGATTTTCTAGATTGGTTTTGCTCAATTTCATTCCTTCCAATTCATACTAAAACTCTGTCCTAATCATCTTCAAAATGCTTAGAAAATTTCAAAATCTCAAAACCCTAGGACGAAATCTCTCAAGATCGTCTCATCTTTCAGATTTCCAAAACGTTCCTGTTTAAGATCATTTCATTTTTCATTTCTCAAAAATCCGAAAACAAACCTCAAATTCAATTTCATTTCATACTTAGTTAAATTCCACTAAATTCTCCAAGACGATCATCTTCAAAAATCGTCTCATTTTTTCCTTCATTCTAAGACGATCTCCATCCAGGACGATCTTCATCTAGGACGATCTTCACCAAGATCGTTTCACTTCCTGATTTTCTCAACTCTTAATTCAATTCAAGTTTCAAATCAAATCATTTTCAAATGGCTTCTTGTGAAGCATTGGCATTGGGTTCAGATACAAGACCTCTAGTTCTCTACCATGGTTCCTATGGACTATGGAAGAAAAGATTTATGGACTATGTGGAATGTCAACCAATGGTCACCTGCTTAAAGATTCCATCCTTAATGAACTTGCAGTTCATCGCCATCCCACTACCGGTGCAATACTCACTCTTTATCTTTTGAATGCTGAACAAAAACATCGAACAGCTGCAGATAACAGAGCTAGATCATGCTTATACAAAGCACTACCAGACGAAATCTATGGCTCTGTTGATTCTTATGATACAGCCAAGGAGATATGGGATGAGGTGGCAAGACAAATGGAAGGATCTAATGTGACTTCAACAATAAGATTGACAAATGTGTTGACTGAGTTTGACAACTTCAACAAACTGCCAAATAAATCTCTAGAGGCTGTCTACTGTAGGTTTTGCAATGTCATAAATGAACTTAGGAAGAACAATGTCAAGAAATCAGAGATTGAGTTAAACATCAAATTCATCAAAGCTCTTGGTCCAGAATAGGGAGATTTTGGAACACAGATTAAGCAACATCAAAATCTGACCAAGTTCACCATTCATAATCTTCATGAATCTTTCAAACTCAATGAATACCAAGTTCTAAACAAAGCTTCATCAAGCAAAATGCCAGAAGTTGTATTTGTTGATCCTTTGGCATTGATTGTTGAAAAGAAGGTTTCTGAAGCTCTTAAGAGGCAAATGGTAGTTGTTTCTTCATCTGATGAAGAGGGAGATGATTTGCTGGCTACAAAAGATGGTGTTTCAGATGAACTATATCAAGCTCTTGTCGCGGTAACAAAACATTTCAAAAGAAAATTTTACAAAGCAAGGCCAACAAACAACAATCTCCGCACTTCTTCTACAAGTGAATTTCCCAAGAAAGATTACTATCATCCTAAGAGTTATGGGCAAGGTGAAGTAAGTAGATCAAAGCATGGTGAGAAGAAGGAAACTAATGAGAAACAAGTTGTTGAGAAGGGTAAGGCATCAGACAAAAAGTGCTACAACTGTGGTGTTCCTGGACATTTTGTTGTTGATTGCAAGCAACCTCGAAAACAGAACTATGAGTATTACAAGCAGAAAATGTTGTTAGCCAAACAAGTTGAAGCAGGACATGCATTGCTTGCTGAAGATGACAAATGGCTATTACTCTCTGATGATGAGGATGAAGATCTCTCTGCTAATGTTTGCTTTATGGCGAGGTTGGCCAAGGACAAAGTTTTTGAAGCTGAAAGCAATGATGATGAATACCCAGATGATGAGGTAAATCTCGACTCTACTTTTTCATCAATTAAGAATAAAGAGTCATGTAGATTAGCTTTGTCAAACTTGACAACTCAAATCAAATCTTTAGCCAACAAAAACAAAAAGTTGCAAAATAGTGTTTCATTTTCTAAAAGTGAACTTTCAAAACTTCTTGAAGAACATTCAAAATTACTTTTTGAACATGATGCTATTAAACAAGACTTTCGAATATATAAAGACAAAATGTTGGTTAAAGAGTGTGAGTTGAATGCCTCTCCTGATTCTAAGTTATTACAAAAATGTCACAATCTTGAAAAGACCATTCATGATCTTGAAAAAGCCAATCAAGATCTTGAAACTCAAAAGAACAATGAGTGGCTTCGGGCAAATGCTAGACAAATGGATGTTGATATTCTTAATAAAAAGCTCCAAGAAGCTAAACCAAACAATGTTGAACTCGAAAGAAAGATTTCCGACTTAAATCATACTTGTTTTCTATAAGGCATTGAGATTGAGATTCTTAAAAAACAAGTTGAGGAATTTAAAAAGAATATACTTTTCTATGAAGAAAAGTTATATAAAGTTGAACAAAACCCTCTCTTGGATTTCACTGCCTATTTCAACAAGTCAAAAATTGACAAAACGGATCTTTTTCTCGGGTTGGGATTTGAGAATATCACTCCATTACAAAAAGCCAAAGAGGAAATTGAACCTTTGTATGATGAAAAATTTCTTCGACTTGGTATGGTACAACAATTTATTCGTCCATTGGATGACGAATTTGAGACTGATGAAGTTGAGAGAATACCAAAACATGAGTTTTTGATTACTTATGATGCAATAAATGATTCGTACAAAACTAAAGAATCTTCAATTTTCAAATTGGAAGAAATTGCATCAAATTTTCAAAACCAAGAATCTGTCAGTACTCCACCTAAACCAACTAAAATGTATATTCCAACCACACTTTTAGAAAAACAAATAGAAGGTTTACAACAAAAGGTGGAATCTCAACGAAAAGTTATTAATCACCTAAAGTCTCAAAATCCTAATTCAGAGGATAAATATTTTGTTGTTGATACTAAGAAGGTTTGTGTGAATGTTTCTACTCAAACTGATCTAAATTCTTTAGTAGACCATTCTACCCAGACTACTTGTGATTCATCTACCAATACCTCCACTCAGACCTTGACTGACTTTCTTTAGTGTACTTGTCAAAATGTTGCTACATTTATAGCTGATGATTATGTGCAATCTGATTTATCTTATGAAGAACTTGCGCATAGTTTAGTTTTGATTTGGTACTTCTATAGGTTTTTCACATGCGATACTATTGATGAGTTAGTTGTTTACCCTAAGCTTAGTGCTAGTATAGGTGTTGATACTTCTACTCAATTTTCTTGTGAGACCAAAGATGTGTCAGTTCAAGTTGACCTAATTTCCGAGACTACCCATGATGTGAAGTTGGACTCCAAAATTCTTGATTCTTCAAAAATTTCAAAAGATTTTTAAATTGATCAACCTCTAGTGAAATTCTTCACAAAAGATGATTTTGATAAATTCATGGAGGGAGAATATGTTTTTGATTCAGAAACTGAGAAAAAGATTGAATCTATCAGAATCAAAGTTGAAACAAATGAGGAATCTCAAAATCTATTTTCCAAAGCTCCAACTTCATATTATTCAAAGAAACGAGTTAAGACCAAACTCGTTAAGACTGAACCAAAAACAGTTAAGTTAGATCCAAAGTGTCCTAGCCCGGTTAAACATATCAAAAAGGAACAAGCTGAGACCAAACAAGTTGAGACCACTCTCAGATTAAAGTACACCAAAGTGAAACTTCCAAAAGACTATCCTAATGTTTCTTCGTCTAACTCTCGATCTAGTTCTCTACCTAAGGTGTCTAAATCTAGCTCAGTTTTGCTAACTAGGGATACATCTAATGGTGCAACTAGATATAGGGATAGATATGGATGGTTTTCACATGATAAACCAAAGAAACAAGAAGTTTCCTCACCTCCAAAAGATTCTAAAAGGATGAAAGTGTTTAAAACCCCTCGTTCTAATGTTCTTAGTGTCAATTCAACAGGTGGAAAGAGCATAAATAGTGATACTAAATGGGTAGCTAAGTCATTAGTACCTAAGTTCACTAATGTTGAGAAAAAGAAGAAAAGGCGAAGGAGAAAGGCTGGTAATAGGAAGAAGATTGTTCCTATTAATTCAAACAATTCATCTTTGTTAGACAATGTTAATAGTGTCAAGGCAAGGCCTTGTGTGGTTGTAAACAATTTCAATTCTTGTTCTCCTGTGGTTGATTTGAATGCTTGTAGACATGTTACTTTTAACTCATGTGTAAATGTTCGTACCTTTTATCTAAATGTGCTTATTGATGATGTGCTTGTTAATGCGTATGTTGATTCTAAAGCATGTTTGAATGCAGTTCCTAAGTTATATACCCTGCCTGTGTTAACTAACCACCAAGGACCCGTCTTCAAGTGGGTACCTAAAGTCGGTTAAGTTTCTTTGATTGCAAGAAATAACCATCTGTGTTTGGATACTCGATTCCGGGTGTTCAAAACACATGACTGGAAATAAAGCTTTGCTCAAGAACTTTATCGAACGATTCAGGGGAACAGTTCGATTTGGAAACAACAATTTCGCTCCTATCTTAGGTTATGGAGACATTGAACGCAATGGAATTGTCATCAAGAAAGTTCACTATGTTGAAGGGTTAAGTCATATCTTGTTCAGTATTGGACAATTCTGTGACAACAATCTTCAAGTTCTTTTTCGACAATTTCCATGCAAAGTTCAAACTTTAGATGGAATTGACATTCTTTGTGGTGACCGCGATGATAATCTTTTTACCGTCAATCTCGATGATAACCAACCAACCGATAATATTTGTCTCATTTCAAAGGCTACGTCAAAGAATTCTTGGTTATGGCATAGAAGGCTTTCTCATCTAAATTTTTAAACCATCAATACTTTGGTCAACAAGCATCTTGTTGAAAGCTTGCCGGACTATAAGTATGAAAGTGAACATGTTTGTCCTTCTTGTGCTGTTGGGAAGATTACGCGAGCTTCTCATAAACCGAAGTAATCTCCAAACTCATTAGCACCTCTTCATTTGCTTCACATGGATCTTTGTGGACAGATGAAAGTACAAAGCCGAAATGGGAAGAAATACATCTTGGTTATGGTTGATGATTTTTCAAGATATACTTGGGTCAAATTCCTTGCATCAAAAGATGAAACAACTCAGATTTTAATCGATTTCATCACTTCTACTCAAGTAAATCTTCAACTTCCAGTTCGTTACATCCGTTCAGATAACGGAACTAAGTTCAAGAATGTCTTCTTTGATGAGTTTTGTAAAACCAAAGGCATTACTCACCAATTTTCAGCGGTTCGTACCCCACAACAAAACGGTGTCGTTGAAAGGAGAAATCGAACGCTAGTGGAAGCAGCAAGGACAATGCTTGCTTATTCTAAGTTGCCATCTAATATGTGGGCTGAAGCTGTTGACACTGCTTGTCACACTCAGAATCGGTCTATCATCAATCAGCGTTTCGAAAAGACTCTTTATGAGGTTGTTAACAAACGAAAACCCAACATCAACTGTTTTCACATATTTGGGTGTGTTTGTTACACTCTGAATGATCGGGAGACCCTTGGAAAATTCGAGAAGAAAGGTGATGAAGGTTACTTTGTTGGTTATTCCACGACATCAATTGCCTACCGAATCTACAATTGCCGAACAAATACAATTCAAGAAACGATGAATGTTTGGTTTGATGAGATGTCAGGCATGATCTTTGAGCAAGAAAGTTTGCTTCCAACAAGTAATGATCCAAGTACTTCTACTTTAGCATCTAAATTCAAGAAGTTTCCAACTCCAACAAGTGATGAATTAGATATTCTTTTTGAAGAATTCTACAATTCCAAACCGATTCATGATAAAGAACCTCAATTCATCGTTGAACCAATTCCAAACAATGACCCAATTCAGACCAATGATTCTGTTCCTAACAACAATCATGAATCATCATCAAGTTCTTCTGAGCAAGATGCTTCATCTTCTAGTAGTAGTTCTTCATCCTCTTCTAATGATTCTTCTTCACCATCCTCTCCTGATAATTCTTCTCAAGTGAATGTTCAAGAACAACCCACTCGCTTTACTCAGACAACAAATCTATTGAACACTCCAAATGTGTATGTGCCACTTGACTTTGATCATCCATCCTATGAGAAGCAGTTCTACCAAGCTATGATTCCATCTCCCAACAAAACTCAGGTTTTAATGATGATGATGTTGATATTCAACTACAAGATCCTCTTCCTCATGATCGCAAATGGTCACGTATGCTGAAAGATCATCCTACTGATAAAATAATTCGAGATCCACAAGCCAGAGTAACTACTCGTACTTCAGTAAACGAGTGTCTTGTTGCACTTTCTCTCAGCAACATCGAACCCAAAACTGTCTTTGAAGCTCTTCAAGATCCAGAGTGGGTTAAGGCTATGCAAGAAGAACTCGCACAGTTTGAAAGACTGAAAGTATGGAGATTAGTTCCAAATCTGAGAAGAGATGATCCAATCGGAACAAAGTGGATTTTCAAGAGCAAAAAGGATGAGAATGGAGTGGTAGTAAGGAATAAAGCTCGACTTGTTGCAAAGGGTTATTGCCAACAACCTGGTGTTGACTTCGAAGAAACTTTTGCTCCAGTTGCAAGAATGGAGGCCATTCAAATTTTCTTAGCATATGCCGCATTCTGAAACTTTACAGTGTTTCAAATGGATGTGAAGACTGCTTTCTTGAATGGTGACCTCAAAGAAGAAGTTTACCTTGAATAACCAGAAGGTTTTGTTGATCCTAAAAGGCCAAACCATGTTTACAGGTTAGACAAGGCTCTCTACGGTCTTAAGCAAGCACCCCGCGCATGGTATGATTTCTTAACTACTTTCTTGCTAAGAGGTGGCTTTACCAAAGGCACAATTGACCCTACCCTGTTCATTCGCAAACAAGGTAAACATGTTCTTCTTGTCCAATTATATGTTGATGACATTATCTTTTGGTCAACCAGTCAAACATTTTGTCGAAACTTTTCATCTCTTATGGTTAATCATTTTGAAATGAGTATGATTGGGGAAATGAACTACTTTTTGGGTCTTCAAATCAAACAATTACCAAATGGTATTTTTATACCACAAGAAAAATACATAAATGACATGTTGAAAAAGTTTGATATGGCTTCATGTTCTTCAATTTCTACCCCAATGGCTGCTCGAACTGCTGATAAAAATGGGAAACCATTTGACCAAAAGAGATATCGAAGTATGATTGGTTCGTTGTTGTATCTAACAGCATCTCGCCTAGATATAATGTTTGCAACATTTATGTGTGCTAGGTATCAAGCTGCTCCAACAGATTTACATTATCAAGCTGTGAAATGAATCTTTCGTTATCTGAAGGGTACACCCAATTTAGGTCTCTGGTATCCTAGGGATACTGGATTCAATCTAACTGCTTATTCAGATGCAGATCATGCAGGTTGTAAGTTTGATCGCAAGAGCACTTCCGGTACTTTACAACTTTTAGGTGATAAAATTGTGAGTTGGTCTTCTAAGAAACAGAATTGTGTGTCACTATCAACGGCTGAAGCTGAATATGTGGCTGCGGCTAGTTGTTGTGCTCAAGTATTATGGATGAAGACGCAACTAACTGATTATGGTCTGAAATATGATCATATCCCTATCTATTGTGACTCTCAGAGTGCCATTGCTATTGCAGTCAACTCAGTAAACCACTCTCGATCAAAGCATATTGATGTTAGATATCATTTTCTCAAAGATCATATTGAGAAAGGTGACATCGAGCTCTACTTTGTGGGAACTGACTATCAACTTGCAGATTTGTTTACCAAACCATTGGATGAAAAGAGGTTTAACTTTCTTATCTCCAAGCTTGGCATGTTAAATCTTGAACCTTAAATTATTTTGTTCTTGATACATTCTAGAAAAACAAAATACAAAATTTGAAAATATAAAATCAAATACAAAAATAGAAAATCTTGAAAACAAACAAAATTTTTTTTCAAAGTGGCTTACATATACTATGTATGTAACCCGGGCTTCATAGTTTTATTTATCTCAAAGAGGCTTACATATACTCTGTATGTAACCCGTTCTTAAATGTTTTATTTATTTTACAATGGCTTATACATACTCTGTGTATAACCCGTTCTTTAATGCTTTATTTATTTTGAAATGTTTATACATTTTAAGATTCTGTTGTTATACATATAGATTGATACAAGAAAACAAGGAATCGAACGTCTTTGTGTACTTCCAAGTGATCTTATATCAAGATGTATGTGTACTAGCAGTTCATTGCTTTCAAATCAAGTTTGCTTGCATCCAACTTGTTGATGTAAGATGCGACGGATCGATTGCCTTTGTGTAATCCCTAGCATTCTTATTATTAACATTGTTGTTGAAGCAAACCTTTTGATTGTTAATTAAAAAATTAAAAAATTCTTGTTCACATTAGACTCTCAAATTTTTTCTGGAAATATCACAACAAAGATTTTACTCTTTTTGATTTCTGGAAATATCACAACATTTTGATCTATTCTTGCATAGATTAAAGGGGAGTTTGTGATTTCAAAACTTTCAAAACTTCAAATGTGTTTTAAACCTTTTTATACACATGTTTGATGATTTTCAAATGTTTTTCAATCAATTGAAGTTTGGTGATTAGTTTGCACATGAGCGATTCGTTCACTCCATGAACTTCATCATCGCCGATGATTTCTAACCCCGGAGTATTCACTTCTTTCATTAGATTGTAAGGATATTTTGAGTGATGATGGTTTCGTGCAAATAGGATGGAGGAAGTAAAGTCGAAAAGTGAGAGGTTCAGGTGATATGTTGTGAGAAAAGGGTTAAAAGAAATGATACCCTTCCCTATATTCTCAAATCGACGGGTAAAACACGTTTCTATCGGATGTCATTTGTTAATATCTTGATATTGAAAAAGTCTTCATGGACCCAGTGAAGCGATGCACGTCTTTACCTAACCACTCAAGTGTTTCTTAACAAATACTTGTTTCAATTCTCACGGAGATTTTCACATTTCTATTGACTCTTCATTTGGAAGATGTTGATATTGAACAAAGGCGACATTCAGCTCCAGTCCCCGACTTCATCTGATCACGTTGTGTCTAGAGCTATTTTGCTTGGTCATTAATTTGATCATTATTCATTTCTTAAGGACACATTCGAGTCATATCTTTGTGATATTATTGCTTATCTTTGTGATATAGCCAGAACATTTGTAGTGATATCTTAATTGGTATTCCACAATGATCAAATGGAAATCTTACCAATGCTAACATCTTTTCCAACTTTGAACGTAGGTCTCATAATTACATTTATGTGGTTATTGAGTTAACGAGAAGTCTAACTGTGACCTCAGATATTACCTAAAAAGTCTTTAAGGATAATAGATTGTGGTTATCGAACGCTACGGCTGTACTAACCATGATTTATATTCTTTGAAGTAATCTCGTGGTTGAAAAGTCGCAGACCAAACTATGTTAGAACATTGCTTTGTGAATGTCTCAATAATACATAGGAAATCCGACAAATGTTATTCATTTCTATCGGTCATTTCATTAATCCTTTTGATTTTTGAACATGTTAATGGATCATTCTTATCCTGTTTCATTTCTCATCTCACAAACACAAAAAACACCAACACCATACTATAACGTTTCTACCAACAACTTTAACCTTACAATTTAGTTACCATTAGGATTCTTTGGGTTGGGCTAATGGTTTGGGTTGATGTTTTGATGGTCGACAGTTCTCCATGTGCACAAAATGTAGTTTAGTTCATGTTATTTCTTTTGACATTTTATCAATCAATGTTTGCATAATGACATTGGTTTCCAACTTTGTCATTATGAGGGGGAGAAAATATTATGATTGATTGGGGAAGAAATAAGAATAATTGATAAGGATAGCAAGGAGAAAAGTTTGTGTTTGGTTGTTTTGACTAACAAGGAGAAAAGTTTGTGTTTGGATGTTTTGATTGGTCACACGCCCAAAACGGTGCCTTTTAGCAAAAGTTATTCATGATAGTCAATTGAACTCAAAATTTTACTAAATCTTAGTCGATTGAGATCTTGACTTGAAAAAGAAGGACTGATTTGATATACAAAGATAAAAATGAGATCAAAGATGAAAGGATATTCTCTCAAGATGGAACAAATATTCAAAGATGCTCCAAAATATTTATACTCATGAATTGAGGGGGAGCATGATTACTTCATAAGAGACTTATCCAAACTTCATTTAAATGCTTACTCTCCAAAGTGTTCAGGTCAATGTGACAAAGATCAAAGCTACAAAAAGTTGAAAGATTGGTTAGAAGATTCAAGTCAAAGAAGTAAAGCTTCAAAAGAGTCTTCATCAACATACTTCATCCAAGATCTTCAAGTCATACAATAATATTTTTTTTCCAAGAAAGCATAAAGACTTGTTCGACTTCATTATCCTCTTCCAAGAAGCTCCAATGCATAAATCAAGGGGGAGAGTGCAAGTTCATGATACTTCATTTCAAGATGTAGAATTTCGCTCAAAAATCAAAGATTGAAGAATCAAAGCCAAGTTTATACCTTCCGCATTTCAAAAGACAACTCTGATTCATGATTCAACAATTTTCAAAGATTCAAGACACACACACACTCTTTATTTTCTGTTCAAAAGAGAACATTGAGAATCGCCTCATGATTTAACTTCAAGAAGTCCAAGACCAAGAGTGAATCAAGTTCTTCAAAGACTTATTTCAACAAACCAGTTGTCTTTACCACCGGGCTCATCAAATTCATTCCTACAAGACAAGATAACATGTACTTCATTCATTACAATATATCACTAAGGGGGAGAATGTTAGAAATCCAAAAATAGTGATAAATTGTAATTTAAGTTAGTGGACTTACTTGTTGTTAAGTCATAATTTAATGATAACTAAGGTTGAGGGACTAGATGTGATAATTAGAATATGTATAGGGATAGACTATAAATACCCTCATACCTTAGATATCATTAACAAGCTTGAACATCAATCATTTTTTTCTGTAACTTTTACACATACATTAATTCCAATCATCCACTTCCTCTCTCAAAACACACACTCCCACACCAAGAACACTCACACATAAAATCCACCATTAGTGATATGAATTCAGGGTAGAAATCGTGTTATCTACACCCAAGGACGATTATAGAGTATCAAGATCCTACCGATAACTCTGAGAGTGAGCCGAAAGAAGACCTGGACTATGATTCTAAGGCGGACTTCGAAAGAGTTCATAAGGAAAACACAACGGAAGTTGCGATAAAAGACTTTAAAAGAGAAGACATTAAGAATCGAACCAAAGGACCGCATAACAATAACCTCATCAAGAAAGCTACTAACTACCTCTCTGATGCAGAGAATGAGTATAGGCCCATGAACGAAGTTCAAGTTTGACTCTATAGTTTCGCCGGCTCAGGAAACTCTCAAGAGAGCCGGACTGGACCAACACGACATCAAGCTCCTTATCCTCCCACCATTTTCTCCAACTTCCCTTATGACGCCACTTGCGCGTGGGAGGGTTAGCCTTTAAGGACTATCTAGGAATCCTATCAAACTTGCATTTGTTTCTTTTCTATTTTCTTAGTTTTTGGATTTTATTCTATGTCTTGGATTCCTTCTTTCAAAAGCTTTGGATATTTCTTGGATTTATGAAATTCTAGGTTGATTGATTTATAGAAATGTCGTGCTTGGTTTATGGATCTATGTGTGTTGTGGCATTTATTTATGAAGGATGTGTTGAAATTGTGATAAGTGAATTTGGACGATAAAAACATGTGTGGTGGGATGTAGTTGTAATTATGGTGCGCAACGTAATTACAAATGCATCACAACACACATGCGCTTATATGACCAAGTTTACTGATCAAACTTAACACAATTAACAAGTTGGACAAGGTGTTAAGAAATGTTGCCATGTGTAGCAGTTATTTATAGAAAGTCATCATCAAGTACTTATAAATCCTTTCTCTTTGTGTAGAAAATGAATAGAGGAGGAAAAAGTGGAGGACGTGGAAGTAGAGGTGGTGGTCGTGGTGGAAATAATGAGGTTAATAACGGAGAAGGTGATGGTGGCAACCCGGATATTGCAAACATGATCGCTCAACAACTAGCTGCGCTTGTTCCTACTATTGTTACTCAAGTGACCGCTGCTGTTTTTAATGCGAACAACAATAACACTAATAACAATAACAATAATGAGAATAACAATAACAACAATGAGAACAACAATAACAATAATGAGAACAATAATAACAATAATGAAAAAAACAATGATGGTAATCAGAATAATAATAATAATAATGTCGGTGTTGGTCAAGTGGATGGCAATAACAACAACATCATTGGAGGCGATAATAATGGATGCACCTATAGGGAGTTTCAATATTGTAAGCCACCAGATTTTTGATGGCAAGGGAGGAGCATTGGCAGCCACTAGATGGATAGAGAAAATGGAAGCTGTTATGGATATTAGCAACTATGCAGCGAATCAAAAGGTGAAGTATGCCACAGTTTCAGTTACTAACAAAGCATTGACATGGTGGAACACTGAGATACAAGCTAGGGGTAAAGTAGCGGCTGTGGGGATGACATGGGATGAGTTTAAGAAATTTTTGTTGGAAGAATTTTGTACGAAAAATGAAATGCAGAAGTTGGAGAATGAATTTTGGAATCATTCCATGGTAGGAGCTAAACATGCCGCTTACACTGATCGGTTTCATGAGCTTGCCAAACAGGTGCCTCACCTAGTTAGACCAGAATCAAAGAGGATTGAGAGGTACATCTATGGCCTTGTTCCCCAAATTCGTGGACTTGTGTCAGCAACTCAGCCAACCACGATTCAAAGTGCTATTCAAAAAGCAGGATCTTTAACAGATGAAATGTTGAGGAATGGGTCATTGTCCAAGGTTAATGAGAAAAGGAAGGATGGTACTGAGACAAGTGGGTCAAAGAATACTGATGGAAATAACAAGAAGGCTAAAGTGGTAAAGGGGTTGATGGCTCCGGTGAATGCTATTAACCTGATAAATAACCGTGGGACGTGCTACGAGTGCGTTGGTCATAACCATTACCGCAACACGTGTCCAAATTTAAACCGAGCATTAGGTCATAGGGGTAATAATCTCAATCAAGTACTAGCAATTGGTGGAACTCAGAATCAAGGAAATAATCAGGGACAGAGAGCTAACTACCAGAATCAAGTGGTAGCTATTGAAGGGAATCGGACTCAAGGGAATAATGCCAACCAAGCACGAAGAAACTCGTAAGGGATTTTCCACAAGTTTTTCCCGAAGATCTAACAAGATTACCACCTATAAGACAAGTCGAATTCCGTATAGATCTCATTCCTGGAGCGACCCAGTTGCCAAATCTCCATACCGTTTAGCACCTACTAAAATGCAAGAGCTGTCTAATCAACTCCAAGAGCTCTAAGAAAAAGGCCTCATCAGACCTAGTCATTCGCCTTGGAGAGCACCAGTATTGTTTATCAAGAAGAAAGATGGTTCGTTTCGAATGTGCATTGATTACCGGGAGTTGAACAAACTGACAGTTAAGAATTGTTACCCTCTTCCTAGAATCGACGACTTATTCGATCAACTTCAAGGTGCGAAGTTCTTATCGAAGATAGACCTTCGGTCCGAATATCATCAACTCAGAGTTAATGAAGTAGACATTCCAAAAACAGCATTCAGAACTCGATATGTACATTTTGAATTCTTAGTCATGCCTTTCGGTTTGACTAATGCACCCGTAGTTTTCATGGATTTGATGAACCGCGTATGCAAACCACATCTGGACAAGTTTGTTATAGTATTTATTGATGACATTTTAATCTATTCGAAGTCTAAAGAAGAACATTAATCTCACTTGAAAATGATTCTTGGACTACTTTGGAAGGAGAGATTGTTTGCTAAGTTTTCGAAGTGCGATTTTTTGTTACAAGGAATCCATGTTGATCTCAGTAAGATAGAAGCGGTGAAGGATTGGAAGACTCCTAAAAGGCCATCAGAGGTTCGTTCATTTCTAGGCTTGTCCAGGTACTATCAACGATTCATCACTAACTTTTCGAAAATCGCTCAACCACTTACTCAGTTAACCCAAAAAGATAAGAAGTTTGATTGGGGAGATAAGCAAGAAGAAGCATTCCAAACATTGAAAGAGAATTTATGTAACGCTCTTATTCTTACCCCTCCGACGGTCAGGATGATTTTGTAGTTTATTGTGATGCTTCAAATCAAGGGTTGGGATGTGTACTAATGCAAAGGTGTAAAGTGATTGCTTATGCCTCTCTGCAACTCAAAATCCATGAGAAAAACTACACCACCCATGACTTGGAGCTTGGTGCAGTGGTTTTTGCACTAAAATGTTGGAAGCACTATCTCTATGGGACGAAAAGTGTGATCTACACCGATCACAAGAGTCTCTAACATATTGTCGATCAAAAGGAGTTGAATATGCGACAGAGGCGATGGATTGAATTATTTAGTGACTATGATTCTGAGATTCGCAACCATCCGGGTAAGGCAAATGTGGTGGCTGACGCGTTAAATAGGAAAGAAAGAATTAAGTTGAAACGAGTACGAACAATGATCATGGCGATTCACTCGGATATAAAAACAATGATAATCCAAGCTCAAGAGGAAGCATTACAAGATATTAATGTAGAAAAAGAAGGGTTGTGTGATCTAGATCAGCAGATGGAGCGTAAAGAGGATAGAGTATTGTACTTTGTAGGACGAATATGGATTCCACTTGCAGGTGGATTAAGAACAGTGATTTTGGACGAGGCACATAGTACGAGATACTCCATTCATCCGGGAGCTGACAAAATGTATCACGACCTTAAGGATTTGTATTGGTGGCTAGGAATGAAAAGGGATATAGCCAGTTATGTCAGTGGATGCTTAACATGTTAGAAATTCAAGGCTTAACATAATAAACCGCTGGGTTTATTAGTTCAACCACAACTTCCTGAGTGGAAATGGGAAAGAATAACCATGGATTTTATTACAATGCTGCCAAGAACTAGTAGTGGACATGACAAGATTTGGGTGATAGTAGATAGATTGACGAAGTCTGCACATTTTATAGCCATTCGTGAGAGCTACACAATGGAACAGTTGGCAAGGATTTATATAAAGGAGATAGTGGCAAAGCATGGAATTCCGGTGTCTATTATATCTGATCGTGATAGTCATTTCACATCACGATTTTGGCAGTCATTGGGAACATGTTTAGACCTGAGTACGGCTTACCATCCTCAAACCGATGGTCAAAGTGAGCGTACTATTCAGACTTCGGAAGATATGCTTAGGGCGTGTATGATGGACTTTGGGGGAAGCTGGGATATTCACCTTCCTCTAGTTCAGTTCTCGTACAATAATAGTTATCATTCAAGTATTAAAGTGTCTCCTTGGAAGGGCATGGTTTGATTTGGAAAGAAAGGAAAGTTGGCACCAAGGTACGTTGGACCGTTTGAAATTATCGAACGGATTGGTCCAGTAGCTTATCGGTTAAGACTACCACAAGAACTAAGTAGGATACATGATACATTCCACGTGTCAAATCTCAAGAAGTGTCTCACGGATACAACTTTGCATGTACCGCTAGACGACATTAAGATTGATGACAAGTTACATTTTGTGGAAGAACCAGTTGAGATTATGGATCGAGAACTTAAGTGTGAGTCCACCTATACAAGATGTTTATCGAATACAAGATATGACAAATATATGACAATAATAACAATTATATCAAGTAACCCGACTGTCAAGTAATTCTAATCTAGATGAAGACTAGTTTAGAATTACGATCCAGATAATGGATATGAACAATAAAGAACAAATGCTTGAAACTATATAAATACAATATATAATCAAGTATTATAGCAAAGAGTCGAGATGTATTTTTCAAAGTATTTTATTTATTCTTATAAACAAAATACAAAGGTTGTTGCAGAACAAAAATAATCACACTTGTGAAAGTATCTAAATAAAGAATTATGTAATAGTTCATATGTTTTTTCACTCCCTGTAATATTCTAGCTACTTGCTAGTTGTTAAATAAAATCTCTTTTTTGAATGTTAAAAAAAAAAAATGTCGTACAAATATGGTTGGGTGCATTTATGGATTTGTACATGTTTTTTAAGGTAAAGTATGTAAGTTTCTTTGACGTGACTTGAAATACTTTATTCCCATCCTTTTGCTAGAACTATCACAATACCAGGTATAAAGTTATTAACCGGGTAAAGGTGGTTAAAGGCTGCAAAAAGACTTCCTCGTAATCAGTGAAAAAGTGTTGTAAATACTTTTTCACTGAGAGCTTTCAGATCTTCAATCAGATGAAAATTTTAACAGAGCTCTGCTTCTCAGAAGTTTCCCTTCTTCAGTCTTCAGTCTTCGACTTCAGAATGAACGTCTTCAGATGTATTGATCTTGATCTGAGGTGAAGCTTCAGAGAACTAATTCTAAGGGATGTCTTAGAATTTCTGTACAAGTATCTTCTCTGAACTTCAATATTTCTGAACAAATTATACTTGGTCGATTTTCGACCTAACAAATTCCCCCTATTTGTTCTGAAGTATTACATGCGTTTTTAGACTTCTATCTATACATGTTTGTAAGTCTAAAATGCAAGTTTCGTTTAAGTTGAATGAAAATTTTCTAAGGACATCTTATAGATCATTGATGCCTTAGAATTTTAACTTGTGTAAATTCTAACTTAAACCTATCATCTACTTGTTGTGAATGGCTTGCAACATATATATACAGTACACACTTTGAGAAAATGTTACAAGTACATAAAATAGAAAATATTTACAAGTAAAAAAAAATGGTATTTGCCTGGAAACCACTTAATCCCATAGAGAATATTTCTCTCAAGCTAGCAACCCCAGCAATGCTGCCTGGCGATGAGACTCCAAATTGATAATCTCAGAGTGAAAACTACTTCTTTGCAGTCCTTGAGCCTTCAGGTGCATCAGCAACTTTCCTCTTCAAAGGGGAATCCTTCTTCCCAAACAATCTAGCCTCCATCTCATTCTTGGCTTGCAGCTTCAGTTGAATCTTCTTTAAAAATGCACCAATTAAATGAGACTTTGACTTCGTCCTCAGAATTGGGATCACTTCCTTGTGTTCAGAGATCCCAAATTCGTGCACTGAAACCTGATTATATTCTGATGGGACCCTTCCTTCTCTTGAAACCACCATATCAAACAATCTTAATCCATCCTCCTTTGTAATTTCTACATTAGTGATTTTGGCAGGATGAGATCGATGCTGATCAGATAATGCTCATACTGAGCCATTTGAGCTTTCTTTTGTAATTCTGCAGCACCTTCAGGCATTGATACAAATGTAGAGAGATCCGCATCACGAAAACTCTTCCTTAAACTTTTTGGTCCAGTCACTTTTGGCGTATCTCCTTTGCTCTATTTTTTTCACCAAGTCTTCAATGGACATCTGAAAGGTGAGATGGTCCAGCTTTTGTTCCAGAGGTGAGTAATTAACCCCATATTCATACTCAGTCATTTCAGCCATGACCTTCTGCACTCTTGCATCTCCTTTGATTTTCTGATATCTTTCCAATGAGAGACCAAAAGCTGCAGCATCAATGTGATCAAGAGTCCCCATCTTTTGATGCTATTCTCTTTCTCTTAACTTGTTTTCTCTGAAGGCAATGAACTGATTGGACACTTGTTTCTGCAACGCTTTCAGCTTATTTTCATCAGCTTTTGGATCAATAAGCAGAAAGCCTTGTTCATAAACCGTTTCACCAACCACAAGTCCAGAATCCTTCTTTCGTTCGGACTTGGGTTCTTCCACCATTTGAGCCTTGCCCCTAGCCTTGGCAATCTCAGAATCCTTCTTCTTCTGAAGTTCCCCCTCAGCCTCAGATTGCTTCTTGGTTGCTTCAATTAACTCTTGGGAACTAGCAAGCAACCCAATAGGCACATCACTTCCCCCTTTGGGGACCTCTGCATGTATCTTCGAGTATAATTCAATGGCAGCTTGCATGCCTTTAAGAGGTTCCCAACTCTGTTGTGTGATGCTATCAAAAATTCCCTTTAACATGGTAGAAAACTGAGCCCTTAATCCGAATGTAGAGTTGAGATTCAGCTTCTCATGCTCAAGTAACCCCTTCAACACTTTTCTATCATCTTCAGAAAATGATGGGGGAGGAGGAACAACAGCTGTAGGCTCCTTCCTGAGGAGGGTCAGAATATCATCTAGTTTTTGAGACTGGTCTTGGACAGTTTTGTCAAGAGTGGACACAGAATTCTTAATTTCCTCAACAGCCTTTTCCACTCTTTCATTTGCCTTTGTAGTGAATTCTTCGACCATCTCTTTGACCCTTTCCTTAAACTTGGTTGCAATGGCAGTTGTCAATTGTGTTACAAGATTCTGAGACAACTCCAAATGCACCTTCTCAATTACATCATCCACCCCAGGCTTTTTTACCAACTCACTCACCTCCTTACCAACTGCCAAGACTTCATTCTTTATTAATTCTACACTAGATGTCAGATTTGCAACAACAGAGGTCTGAACATCTCTCTTGGTCAGCTTGAAGGCTTCTCTGATGGCTGAGTTGATTCTGTTACAAGCCATCACAAGTTCATTAAGCTTCCCACCCACCAGTCCTTCATTTCTAGCTACCTTGGTAAACTCAGTACCAAGAAATATTTGAGCACCTTTTAAATCATTCAAGGACCTGGTGTTGGCAGTTAGAGATTTAGATAAGTCCTCCACCTTGAGAAGTAGGCTTTGGACTTCGGTATTATTCTTCTCTAACTGTGCTTCCACACTCAAAGGAGGTGGTGGTTGTGTAGAAGTAGAAGCAATGAAAGGCAAAGTACGAAGGCCAGCAAGAGTTTTCTCCAATTGTACATCAGATGGACCCTCAGATTCAGTTTCTGAGTCCAATTCCTTCTCTTGATCTTCTGGCACATCATAATTCCTTTGCGGTGGAACATTGTGAATTTGGGGGTGTAAATCTTGAAGTTGAGGTTGGAGGGTTGGGGATATGATATATGCAGGAGTTGAGCCTTCAGGAAACAGGGGGTATTGATGTGAAATTGGTGGACGGATATATGGTTGTTCAACATTTTGATTTTCTGGGGGAGGTTGGACGTTTGCGAGGTTGAAGGTTGGCTCAGAACTAGACGACTGGTTCTCCTCTAATAGGTTCTCGTCAAACTCAAAGTCAGCAAGGGAATCAAGATTCCCCTGAAGTAGCTCATCTTCATCCCAGAATGAAGTCAAGACCTCACCCTGATCAGATATGCCCTGGACCTGACCACTAGTGCCAGTTCCAGATGCTAGCTCAACAACTACTCCAAGAGTAGATGCATCGTCACTAGCAGTAATGGTGTTACCAGAAAAGGCAGACACAGGGGTTGCCTCAGTGACTTTTGTGCCTTGATCAAGAGAGACATCATCGGCCGTAGAGTGTGGAACCTCAGATTCCAGTGGCGTCTCACCAGAATCTTCATTGGTTCGTGCTGCAGAAGAGTGTAAGATTTGTGAAGTAAGTGCTTGTGCAGACACGGACTCTACTGCGAGTTGGGCTGGCTCACTTGTATTATCTTCACCATCTCCTCCTAAAGAAATTTCGGAGATGGTTGCTTGTGGAGTTTCCCTTTGACTTGATTCTTCTGGTTCCTTTTGGGAGGTACCAGAAGGGTGTGCTTCGGTGCTAGTGTCCTTGGGCTGTGAGGACTTATTAAAATTTCGTCGTTTCAATAAGCCCTTTGGAGATCCTGAGGGATCTTTTGGGAGATCCAAAGGTTGGTCATCGGATGGGGGTTGTGACTGGGTGGTTGAGGCTGGTTTGGGTTTAACCAACCTCAATAATTTGTCACCAGGTGCACCGGTGGGTCTCGCATTCTTTTGCGACCCGCCCAATGACCTTTCTGAGCCAGCTGGTCTTGCTGCTTTGGTTTTAGAAAATACCTGAAGCATTGCAGAAGTGAGTTCAGGATCTACCTCAGGTGTAGACGCTTTGGACAAGTCCTTGCAGAACTCAGTTGCTGACTGCTAAGGTCCCCCTTCAGAATACGCATCGCCCAGGATTTGCATGAAACAGATGCTCAGAAACCTAGGGAAAGAAATGTGTGGACTTCTTTTTTCTTTCAATTTTGCAACAAGCTGAGAGAAGAGCATCTCAGCGAAGTCCACTTCTATCCCATTCCACAATTAAGTAATATCCCATTTCAACTTGGATGAGGGAAATCTGGCCCAAGCCACCATAATTACCCCCAAGGCACTCAACAATCTGGGTCCAAAAATACTTCCAACAATTATTGAAACCTGACAGAAAAATATGACCCGAAGTCTTCAAGTTTCCTTCTTCATCCTACATACCATCATGACCCATCTCGTACAGAACCTCCCTGAACTTCACCCCTTTCAATCTTTTTGAATATACAGTGCGAGGTCTGCGATAATTCAAATGAAGGGCCTCTCTGAACCCATCAAATGAAATGACACACTGCTTAGTGCCATTGTTTAAAGTGAAAGCAATGGATTTATCATCCTTGCTAACTTCAGCAGTGTACCAAAATTCAAGCAAGTATCTATGATACAAGACTTGAGGATCTGCAGTCAAGGCATAATGAAGAGGACACTCTTCAAGAAATTTATTGATCCTCCCCATTAGAGTTTTAGATTTGGCATTTAATGCCGCCTTGAAATTATTCATGTTGAACCTAATGGCACTAGGTTCAAAATCTTTTGGCCAGTTAGATCCAGGTTTGACTGCAGGTTTAGGAGGATTGTAATCAAAGGTGATGAGTGATTTGGCTTGCGATTGTTTAGCCATTTAATTTCTATAAGGGAAAACTGAAAGTGATATTTGAAGAATTTAGGGTTTGAGTCTTTGAAGGAAGAGAGAATGAGAGACAATGATGATTGGAAAGTAAATGAAAAATGAAGTAAATGAAAGAATGATTTTTGGAAAGTGAATTTATATTTTCGAAGGGAATACGAAAGGATTTCCATAGAAAATAAAATAAAAAAAAAATTTGAAGTTCAAACCCAATTAAAATAAATAATATTTTTTTAAAAGGTAATTTTGATCGGGTTTGAAATCCGAAATAATTTTTGGTTACATGTCCGCATTTAATGCAACAACGGCCATGACCCCACATTTTCCAAAAGTATTCAACCGTTTTTAATGCAAAAACAATGATCATTTTTCTTTACGGCGCAAGTGGTATGACACGTCAGGAAAAAAAAGGTATCTTTACACAGTAAAATCGCGTGTCCACTCGCCAACCAAGTATCATTTATAAAATAAAAGGTTCTGATTGACTTCAGATTTGATTTATTAAATTCTGAGAGAGGTTAAGTAAGTGCAATCTGAACCATCTCATTTTGTAAAATTCTGAAGTTTTCTCAGATTCTGAGCCATTTCAGTCAAAATATTTTCTGAGGCAAAAATTCTCCCTCAGAGAAAATTTTCCTTTACTTGCAAAAATATTGTTGTCAATTTCCCCTGAAATGCTACACAGGATTTAGCATTCCTAACTCGCTGATGAGGTGTTTAAAAGTTTTGACATCTAAAGGTTTTGTAAACACATCAGCTAGTTGTTTATCAATGGGAATGAAATGAATTTCAATATCTCCTTTTATAATATGATCACGAATGAAATGATACATGAGGTCGATATGCTTGGTCTTGGAATGCATGACATGATTGTGAGATATTGCGATGGCACTTGTGTTATCATAAAAGATTGGAGTTCTGGTATACTTAACACCATAATCAGTTAGTTGGTTCTTCATCCATAAGATCTGAGCACAACAGCTTGCTACAGAAATGTATTCAGCTTCAACTGTGAATAATGAAACTGCAGTCTGCTTCTTGCTTGTCCAACTAGCTAATTTGCCACTGTTAGTCCCAACTATCACTAGATGGGTGCTGAAGACACCTCTATGTCAATGGTGAGTGAACTTTGCAACACGATCAATTAATCTGGATGTGACCAGTTTAGTATGATCGTGTACCAGGTTAACTGGAATTAAGTATTAAAGTGACAGAATATTTAATACATGCAATAATATAAATGACGAGTATATAAACTGGTGAGACAATATGTAATTTTCAAGTGTATTTTATTTATTACTTGTTTAAATAAAATACAAGGTTGTTGCAGAACCAAGATAATACAAGAATGTAAATATCCTAACAACCCATGAATTACAATTGATCTAAACTTGGAAATTCTCCTAAACAATCGAAACACTTAGAGTTGTGAAATGTTTCTTTTTGCGATTGAGAGAATATTGCACAAGTTCACCAATATTGCAGAATATATGTATTTGCAAAGTTGTTTTTGAACAGCTTGTGCAAGGACCTCTATTTATAGTCGAAGATTGAGCATGGGGATCTCAACTTCGATGTACAAATATGGTTGACAGCACACAAAAGTATTGTTTAAATAATCCTTTGTGTGTGTTAAATAAAGTAAGACAAAAGGTTACTTTATTCAACCACTCTACATCTTTGTATCTTTATCCAAAGACAATATCATTGTCCGGTTAAAAGGATGTAGAGTAAAAAGGTCCTCCTCGTAATCAGTGTAAAGCTTTGTAAGAGCATTTACACTGGAGGATTCTCCAGTTGATTGATCTGGTAGATTGTCAACTGGGCTTCGCTGCCATTGCCAATCTCTATTTTCCATTTGTTGTCTTTGACTTCAACTGGAAGGTCTTCAGATTTTAGTCGTCTGATCTCAACTGGAGGAAGTCATCAGTTGCTAAACCTGTACAATGCAACTGGACTTCTAATATTTCGGACAATTCCTCATGCTCTCCAGATGTCACTGGAGAGCTCCAGTTTAGTTAAAACTGGACCTAACAAATTCCCCCTAATTGTCCTGAAATATTGTCAAGTATTTTCAAACTTGTTTCTATACAAGTTTAAGTTTGAAATACTTGAATTTGATAAGACCTATTAAGTTTCCAAGACATTTTTATAGATCATCAAATGTCTTGGATTTTGTTTTAAGTGTTTGTAGATCTTATCAGATATCTTACTTGTAGGTTACAATCTGGCAACTTGTATATACATACAATTTCAAATAAATTACAAGAGAGTACACAAAATTACAAGCAGATAATAGTTAGAAGGAAAACTTAAACAGATGGCCCTTCGCCAGTTTTCCTTCTCTTTGAGACTGATGAAATCGGCTGAGTATCCTCAGGATCAAGGCCTAATCTTTCTTCAATGTTTTCCTTGAACTTGATGAGATTTTGCAATACATACTCCCAGCCTCTTTCAACTTTATTCTTCCTCTGCCTCCCCTCCAACAGCCTCAACATCTCAACATGCTCGGAATGACCATACTGATTGACATCCGGGTTCTCAGTAGTCCTTTTAGGTCCACCAAAGTATTGTACCTCAACAACAAAATGCTTGGCACCAGGCTTAATTGAAACCTTAACATCAGTAATCCTGCCTCTATTGTGCCTTCGACGCTGTACATCTGACAAATATGTGCGAGCTTCAGATTCATTTGTCAGTTTGATTTTGCTCGTGCTCAGCTTTTGTGTAGCAGCTCGAATATCATCTGTTGTGGGTTCACATGGTTCTACCCAAGTCCTCAGATTTGCATCTCTTGGTAAGGCCTTTTGTTTTCTTCCTTTGGACTTGGGTGGATTCAACACTTTGGTGACCGCCTTCTTGACCTGCTCAGTTCTCTTGAGAATCCCTTCAGATCTGATCTCTCTGGCCTTTTCCACCGATACATTCAAACACTTTGCATCCAGTTCAGCCTCATCATCCTGGTAGTGTTTGTCCAGTTCCACTTCAAGCATCTCCTTCAGTGCATTGACTATTCTTGGATCTTCTTTGATCTTCTTGTATTCAACAAGTGTCAAGCCAAGGAGTTGAGCATCAGTGATATCAACAAGAGGGGTTGGAAGATTTTTTCTTGATTCAAACTGGTTTGCCTTCATTTGTTTCTTCCTTTCCTTGACCAGGTATCCCACTCTTGCTAATTTCTGGCTCTCGCTTTCAGTAACTGGAGGCAACAAATCGACATTGCCAGTTTCCAACATTGGTGCATCGGTGGCTGGTTCCAAAGATTCATCAGCAATGGCCTTTCCCTTGTCAACACTCCCTACCACCACATCATCAAACACCTCAAACCCTTGCTCACCAGCCTCAGTACTGGTAGCCATCACAATCTCCTTCCCTTTACTTGAAGTCTTCACAAGAGTGTGAGGGGCATGTACCGACCTTTCCCCCTTGGCAGCATCTAGTCCCTGCCTGATGGCTTCAAAATCAGCATGACTAGAGGGCAGGCGATCTAGAGGCTGCCATGATTGCATTGTCTTACACTCTTTGAAGACTCCACAAAGCATGCGAACTGTCCTCCAAAGATGATTTATCTCTTGAGATTGAGTCATTACATTTCCACTTGTCTGCTCTTGACTCTTTAAAATTTGTTTGAGAATGGAGAGATCATCTGAAGAGAGCCCAGTTGCAGGGACTTCCTGAGCACTGTCAGGCTCAACCGCCCTTCCTTTGCCAACTTCAGTGGTCAGATCAGATATGGCAGTTGAATGTTCAGACACTTTGCTAGCCAGCGTATCCAGACTGCACCTCAACCGATCAATCTCAGATGTAATTGGAGTGAGATCGACCTGGGGCACTGCAATCTTGGTGATCTCAGATATCACCTTTTCTATCAAGTTACTCTCACTGGCAGCCAAAGTTTCTTCGATCTTGAGACCCACTGAAGAGGCCAACCGACTCCCAAGCTCTGTCACATCTAGGCCAGGTTTGCTACACAGCTCTTGCACCTGCCTTTCCAGATTCTTAATATCAACCTCTGAAGATCTGACAGTATTGTTCAGCAGGTTGGATATTGAGGATGTGACTCCAGATTGAGTCAGTGCGAATGCCTCCCTTAAAGATATTGCCAATTGATTGGAGGATTCCACTAACTCGTTCAGCTTGCCAAACACCAAGTCCTCATTAGCAGAGAACTTGTTAATCCCCAGGTCAACCACTTTAATATTTTGCAGATGATCCTTGTGGTACCTGGAGAGGGACTTGGTGTTCTTCTCCAGTGTCTTTTGAATCTCTTCCACCCTCGCAAGAAGGTTCGAGAGATCGGTTTGAAAAGACACGAACTGGCTGTCCAATGACGGAGGAGAAGGTGTCACTGGACCAGCTGAAAAAGCTACAGGTGCAACTGGACGAGGTATGACAATATCTGGTTCTCCAGTTGCAGTAGCATCAGTAGATAGAAGAGGAGGGGTTGTAGAAATGAAAGGAAGAGATTCAATGTGTCGTTCATGCTGAGAATGCTCAGGTGTGAACGACGGCGACGGTGGGGTTAGGATGTGTCTATTTCTAGGCACACCCATAGAAGAAGGTGATTGGCGAGAGGTGAATATTGGAGGTATTTCTAAGCTTTGTACATGAGTTGGGGAAACTGAAACATGTGGTTCTTGGGGTTGACCAAGGAGAGAAGGGAGCTGATCAAGTATAGTCGCATCAGCCATCTCCTGGTCAGATTCTGTCTCAGATGAGTCCGAAGACTCAAGCTGAAACACACCCTCATTTATGCCAAGATCCATAAATGTTGGGGGTGGCTGAACAAGTTGTTCAGACTCCTGATGACCAGTTTGAGTTGCCTCAATGGTATCATCAGTTTGAGGATCCGTTGCCGAAGCATCTTCTCCCTGGACAGAGGTGACTGGTGCCTCAACCACAACGCTCTATCCTCAGTTGCAATATCATCGGCAGCGGCTTCAGAGACCACTATCACAGATTGTGACTGGTCAGGTGCAGCAAGTCCAGATCTTGATCTCCTGCTTTTAGAGGATCTTCTTGCTTTAGGAACTGCCTGGACTCCTGCTTCTGCCACAGTTACTACTTCAGTAGACGAACCGGTGGGTCCCTCATTATTTTGAGGCCCGCCCAGTTGCCTTTCTGATTCACCAGATTGTGGTGCATCAGTTTTAGAGAATGCAAAAATCATTCTCGGGGACATCTGGACTTCATCAGAAGTGGACACCAGGTTGTCCAGATTCCTCAACAGTTCTGGCACAGAGAACGAGGATTGCGTGTTGTTGTACTCGTCTCTGCCCAGAATCTGAATAAAACAAAGGGACAGAAACCTTGAAAAGGGAACACAAGGACCCCTGTTACCCTTCAACTTGAATACCAGGCTTCTGAACAAAATGCCTGCAAAATCCACCCTCAGCCCATTCCAAAGGCAGTACGCCATTTCTGCCTGGAAGGAGTTTATCTGGTCCAATCCACCAGAACTCCCTCCCAAACTTTCCACCAAGTGGACCATAAAGAACTTCCAGGATGGTGAAAGCCCCTTCATTGTAATGGACCCCTTGGTCTTCAACACATCCCCCTCCACCATCTCCTTATTTCCCATATCAAGGAAGACCTGGCGGAAATTGATATTGGAGGAAATCACCACTGGAGTTTCATTATGTCTCCAGTAGTTGAGGTTAAGGGCTTCCCTCAACGTTCCAGTGGTGATGGTACACGGGACTGACCCATCCTTTAGAGAAAAGGAGATGGATGAGCAGTCCTCAGAAAGAGAGGCAGTGTACCAGAACTCACACAAGTAATCATGGAATAGCTTGTGTGGATTCAAAGAGAAGGCATCGCTGAGGGGAGAAATCCGAAGAAAGGATTGGATTCTCCCGATAAGAGAGTCAGCGGCCTGGAGCCCTTGAAGAGATGCCATTGGATTATTTGGATTTAGTTTAATAAGCTTAGAGCTTATGGGAGCACCAGTGGCACGAATAACATTTTGTGATGGAATGTACTCAGCAGTGAGTAGATTCACATCACGAGAACGAGATGAAGAAGAAGAAGATTTAGGAGCCATTTGTGAATTTAGATTTAGGGTTTTGGACTTAAAGAAGAAAGAGAGAAAAGGATCTCGAATTGTGAATGATTGAAGGAGTAAATGAGGGAATTTTGAGAGAAGTAAATGAGACGGATATTTTGGTGGGGGGTATATATAGGCAGTAAAAATATTGCCAAAATATATACGAAAAGATATTTTAGTCTCCAAAAGTTTGAAATAATTTGTAAAAAGTTATTTTCCAAAATTTTGAGAATTCAAAAATATTTAATACTTCCCATCAAGCATTTAATGCTACGACGGCTGGTATTCCCACTTACCCACTAACTTCACCAATACCCATAAAAAGTGCAGTACATTTCAGCAAAAGTCTTGACACGTAAGACATGTCAGGTGACGTTCGTGAGTGCGAGGTTAGTACTCGAGTAACATACGTGTCACA
Organism: Erigeron canadensis; assembly: GCF_010389155.1. Classification (NCBI taxonomy): domain Eukaryota; kingdom Viridiplantae; phylum Streptophyta; class Magnoliopsida; order Asterales; family Asteraceae; genus Erigeron; species Erigeron canadensis. The sequence continues at coordinate 14,759,173 of NC_057769.1, read as the reverse complement.
AGTATCCACCAAGTAAAACACAACGTTATGAAATCTGGCTGACCACCATTTTGAGACAAGACCAAACTAGCAACCAAAAGAAAATTTAGATGCCAGTTTCAACTGATGACCTTCAGTTGCATTTTTCAATAATTTATTTGAAAAATATTTTGAGTCTTTTTCCCCTAAAAATGTGATCCATTTGATCAATGACTAGTCTTTGAGTACATCAAGGCGTTCAATCTCCAACCAATCAAGGATCACCTGGACCATCCTCAACTGAAGGGCCTCTTCAGTTTAATGAGGATTTAACATACCCAGTTCACTGATGAGATGTTTAAAAGTCTTTTCATCAAGAGGTTTTGTAAAAACATCAGCTAACTGTTTATCAGTGGGGATGAAATGTATTTCAATATCTCCTTTCATAACATGATCACGAATGAAGTGATACCTGATATCAATATGCTTTGTCTTTGAGTGCATCACTGGGTTGTGAGATATAGCAATAGCACTGGTGTTGTCACAAAAGATTGGGGTTCTTGTAAATTTCATGCCATAATCAAGTAACTGGTTTTTGATCCAGAGAATCTGGGCACAGCAACTGGCCGCAGAAATGTATTCTGCCTCAGCAGTAGACATTGAGACTGAAGTCTGCTTCTTACTTGTCCAACTCACCAGTTTTCCCCCTAGGAAATGACATCCACCAGTTGTGGATTTTCTATCAATCTTACAACCTGCATGATCTGAATCTGAATAACCCATTAGATCTAACCCTGAGCCTTTGGGATACCAAAGACCAAGGCTAGGGCACCCTTTCAGGTACCTGAAAATGCGTTTAACAGCATGCAAGTGTGATTCTTTTGGATTTGCCTGAAATCTGGCACATAAACATGTTGCAAACATTATATCTGGTCGACTGGCAGTTAGATACATCAGTGAACCAACCATTCCACGATATTCTTTTTGGTCCACTGGTTTTCCATTTGGGTCAGAGTCCAAATTTAATGGAGCTGAAATAGGTGTGGTTTTTGATGGGATTGAATCAAATTTGTATTTTCTCAACAAATCTCTGACATATTTTTCTTGGTTAATAAAAATACCATCCATGGTTTGTTTAATTTGTAAACCTAAGAAAAATGTTAATTCACCCATTAAACTCATCTCATATTCTTGAGACATAATTTTTGAAAACCTTTTACACATTCCATCATCAGTTGACCCAATATAATATCATCAACATAAATTTGTACCAGCAAGATATCACCTTTTTCTTTCAAGATGAACAAGGTATTATCTATTGCACCTCTTTGAAAACCATTTTTGAGAAGATGTTTAGTTAGAGTATCATACCAGGCTCTTGGGGCTTGTCGAAGACCATATAAAGCTTTGTTCAGTCTATATACCCAATGTGGATGCTTTTCATTTATGAAGCCTGGAGTCTGCGTAACATACACTTCTTCTTCCAATGTGCCATTCAGAAACGCACTTTTTACATCCATCTGGAAAACCTTGAATTGTAAGTGAGCAACATAAGCCAAGAAAATTCTGATGGCTTCAAGTCTTGCAACTGGAGCAAAAGTTTCATCGAAATCAACACCTTCTGCCTGACAACAACCCTTGGCAACTAATCTAGCTTTGTTTCTGACAACGTTGCCATCTTCATCCATCTTGTTCCGGTAGACCCACCTCGTTCCAATGGGTTCTCTCTTTAACCCTGGAGGACAAGGAACAAGCTCCCAAACATTGTTCCTTTCGAACTGGTTGAGTTCTTCTTGCATAGCTTCAACCCAGCTTGGATCTGCCATAGCCTCGTCAATCTTCTTTGGTTCAATTAGTGATAAGAAGGTGACGTTCAAGCATTGATCACTTGTGGCTCTTCTAGTCTGAACCCCACTATCTGGATTGCCAATAATCTGCTCAATGGGATGAGCAGCAGTCCATTTAGTGTATTGACTAGGTTGGTGTAATACAACATCAGTGCAAGACACCTGACGATCTCCAACTGTTGCAGCAACAGGAGGAGAATCAGTCCAAACTACTTCAACTTCATCATTATTGTCAACTGAAGAGTTAACATGATTATCTTCAAACAAAGGTATCTCTTGAAGAACTGGAGAAGCTTGAACTGGTTCTGATGTTGTTGTGGCACGCATATCAGATCCAATTACCAGTTTTTCAGGTAGGTTAAAACTGATAGAAGGATAGAATGAGGTGTCACAGAAGTTCTTCTTTACCTTAACTGGTTCCAAGACTTGGTGTTTGGAAACATTTTCTGGTGTACTAACTGATTGATGAACCTGATCAGATACACCAAAATCAACTGGGACAACTGAAGATAAATCAAGGGTTGGTCTTTTGTTGATTGCTTCATTTGATTCATCGAACGTGACATGAATTGTCTCATGTACCTTTTACCAGCTTTAGTTTGAACATTCACTGGACCAAAAATGTCCATATGAAGCATGTGAAGAGGTTCAGTGATGCTGAAATTCTGTTTGGTCTTGAAACTGGCTCTTTTCTTTTTGCCCATTTCACACCCTGGACATGGCTTCTCCCTTTTAAAGGAAAACAAAGGTATCCCATCAACTAGTTGCTTTCTTGACAACTTGTTAATGTTTTTGAAGTTAAGATGGGATAACCGTTTATGCCACAGCCAGTTGGTGTCCTCATCAACCTTGACATAGAAACAATGCTCTTTTGGAGTAGGCTCCATGTTCATGATGTACACATTCCCTTTTCTTGGTGCAATCATTACTACCTTCCAATCCTTGTTAAAAACAGTGCCTTGAGCAATGTCGAACAGTACCCTATATCCATCATCACAAAGTTGACTGACACTTATCAGGTTATATTTCAAACCATTTACAAATGCAACCTTAGTGAATTGAATCTGCCCATTGTCAACAACACCATATCCTTCAGTTTTCCCACTTCCATCATTACCAAATGTCACTGCAGGTCCATCACATGCAGTGAACTCTTCCAGCAGGGGCTTACATCCGGTCATAGTCCGGCCAGCTGCGCTGTCCAGATACCAAATATTTTGTTTCGATCGCCCTGCACACCCAAGTTAGTGATCAGTTATTTTTGTGAACCCATCTTTTCTTGATGGGTCCACTGGACTTCTTCCGAGAAGTCCCATGTGCTTGACTAGGTGTTGAACTGGATGAGGAAACTGGAGGGTTCTCTCCAGTTTCTGGAATAAAAACAATTGGTTTCAGTGGAACATTGACCTCCTTTTTCTTTTCGATGTATGCTCCTTTCTGAGCAGATTGTTTTATCTTTTGTTTTTGAGGAGGAGTTTTGACAATTTGTTTTTTAACAGAAGAGGATGCACCTCCTTCCAAATTCTTAATTCTGGCAGTACAACTTTGTACCTGCCTTGACAAATTTTGGATTTGATTTTCCATTCTTACCAAAATGTTTTTTTCTTCAGGCTGCTGGCCTTTGGACTTTGGCTCAGCGGGGGTTTTAGTCTTTAGAGTTGAGGACTCACTTGACTTATGAGGTAAAGGATTGTCACCATATTCCTTTTTAACTGTAGCTTTAGCCTTCTTGGCTCCAGTTTTGACCTCAACAGGGTTGGTCTTAGTGGATTCAGATTTGATTGTGCCAGAGGAATCATAAGGTGTTTCAATTTTAACAGATTCTGGCAATTGGTGAATTGTGGGTAAAACAGCTGCCATCTGAAGATCACCAGATTTCCAGGCAGTTTTTTGAGCATCAATGGTTTTAGAAAAAGCGTCATAATTTTTACCAGATGCTTGAACCCAAGAATTAATAACCATATGTTCTTTTTCAAGATCAAATTTCAGTTTTTGGTTATCTCTTTCCAATGCCTCGTTTTTCAAATCTGACTCTTTAAGAGCCAACTGGACACTTTGCAAATCATTTACTTGACTTTTCATGTTGTTTAATTCAACCAAAACTGTTTCTAAATATCTTTCACAGTCAGTTCTCATGGTTTCAACAAATAACAAGTCATCATTCAATGATTCAGCAATATCCAATTTCAGTTCTGAATCAATTTCGATATCATAATCCCTTACCTTCTTTAAAATGATATCAACCCATCTTCCAGATACAACATCATCCTTCACCACTGGTTGTTGACTCTCCAATGCCATGAAACACATATCTCTAATCTCTTCTTCATCATCAGATGAATCATCAGAGAGTTCCCATTTCCCTTCAGTTTGAGCCATCATGCACTTGTTCTTTTCTTTCTCATTATTTTGTTCAAGAGACATGAGAGCAATCTGGGCCTTAAGTTTCTTGTATTTGGCCTTATAATCATCAGTTTTAACAAAGTTTGGGACAATAGGACCAGTTTGGTAGTTCATCTGACTAGATCTGCATTCCTTCATGAAATGGCCTTTCTTACCACATTTATAGCAGGTAAGATTAGCCTTATCCATTGAGATTGAATTGGAAGCATTATTGGACCCATTAAATCGATTAGATTTATGCTTAAACCTATTAAAGGTTTTAGCAATCATGGCAACCAGATCATCATCGTCAGTTTCCTCACAACCATCACTGAGATTAGTGGTTAGACCAGAGTTCAAAAAGTTGTTTAACATTTCCTTCATAGAATGTGACTGGACATTCTCAGTAGATATTAAAGCAGCACAAGGTTGCCCAGAAAAGTTGGCAGCCTTGGAACTCTGAGCATGGTTTAAAGCATCTTGTTCAGCGAGTAATCTTGCTGCATCATTATCTTCAGTAAATCTGAAGGCTCCATAAAGAGAGGCAAGAGTATGGCTATGCAAGGTCTTTCCTTGTCTTAAGACAAGAACCATGTGTGCCCATTTGGATGGCAAAACATCACAGAATTTTTCAAGAAGAATATCCTTATCCTTCTCCACTCCCAAGCCTCTAAGTTGATTAATTAGGCCAGTAAATCTGGTATAAGTACCAGTTAAACTTTCATTGGGAAGAGCAAAGAAGGATTCATACTTCTTGTTGAGAGCAACCTTTCTAGTGACAATGGTGTCATTTCCTCCTTCAAACTGGAGAACTAATTCATCCCACATAGATTTTGCACTTGGAAATAGCACAAGAGTAGGAATTAGTTCCTCAGGTATAGCAGAAAGAATCATGTTTTTCAGTTTGGTATCAAGATCAACCAATCTGCGATCCTCATCTGACCAATGTTCCTCAGATTTTTCCCTGGTGCCTCTTCTCCCAGTGGGGTCGAGAAGAGGGCTAACACCACTGGACATGGGTGTATATGGCCCATCCTTAAGGATTTTCAACATATACCTCTCTATCCCACCAAAATGCAAGAGCATTCTAGCCTTCCATGTACCAAATGTCTCACCATTCCCATCGAATTTGGGAACAGGAGAGTTGGAGTAATGTACATGAACGTGGTTAGCTCCAGGAGTAGGAGGAGGGTTAGTATTTAAAGGAGTAGCAATATTAGGATTAGATTCATTTGGACCAGAACCATTCTCACCTTCAGCAGCCATCGAAGCAGACCTAGGTTATAGAATTGAAACAATTCAACCTGCCTGCTCTGATACCACTTGTTAGTCCCAACTATCACTAGATGGGTGCTGAAGACACCTCTATGTCAATGGTGAGTGAACTTTGCAACACGATCAATTAATCTGGATGTGACCAGTTTAGTATGATCGTGTACCAGGTTAACTGGAATTAAGTATTAAAGTGACAGAATATTTAATACATGCAATAATATAAATGACGAGTATATAAACTGGTGAGACAATATGTAATTTTCAAGTGTATTTTATTTATTACTTGTTTAAATAAAATACAAGGTTGTTGCAGAACCAAGATAATACAAGAATGTAAATATCCTAACAACCCATGAATTACAATTGATCTAAACTTGGAAATTCTCCTAAACAATCGAAACACTTAGAGTTGTGAAATGTTCTTTTTGCGATTGAGAGAATATTGCACAAGTTCACCAATATTGCAGAATATATGTATTTGCAAAGTTGTTTTTGAACAGCTTGTGCAAGGACCTCTATTTATAGTCGAAGATTGAGCATGGGGATCTCAACTTCGATGTACAAATATGGTTGACAGCACACAAAAGTATTGTTTAAATAATCCTTTGTGTGTGTTAAATAAAGTAAGACAAAAGGTTACTTTATTCAACCACTCTACATCTTTGTATCTTTATCCAAAGACAATATCATTGTCCGGTTAAAAGGATGTAGAGTAAAAAGGTCCTCCTCGTAATCAGTGTAAAGCTTTGTAAGAGCATTTACACTGGAGGATTCTCCAGTTGATTGATCTGGTAGATTGTCAACTGGGCTTCGCTGCCATTGCCAATCTCTATTTTCCATTTGTTGTCTTTGACTTCAACTGGAAGGTCTTCAGATTTTAGTCGTCTGATCTCAACTGGAGGAAGTCATCAGTTGCTAAACCTGTACAATGCAACTGGACTTCTAATATTTCGGACAATTCCTCATGCTCTCCAGATGTCACTGGAGAGCTCCAGTTTAGTTAAAACTGGACCTAACAGCCACCAAGGAAATGACAACCACCTGTGGTACTTTTCCTATCTATCTTGCAACCTGCATGATCAGAATCTGAATAGCCCATGAGATCTAGACTTGAGGCTTTGGGATACCAAAGACCTAGTCTGGGGACACCTTTAAGGTATCTAAAAATACGTTTTATAGCATTCTGGTGTGCTTCCCTAGGATCAGATTGAAATCGTGCACAAAGACATATTGCAAACATTATGTCTGGTCTACTTGCAGTAAAGTACATGAGTAATCCCACCATACCACGATATTTTGTGGGATCAACAGGTTTTCCATTAGGATCTGAGTCTAAAGTTAATGGTGCAGAAATTGGAGTATCTTTGGACTAAACAGAATCAAATTGATATTTCTTTAATAAATCTCTGACATATTTTTCTTGATTTATAAAAATACCATCTTTGTTTTGTTTAACTTGAAGACCCAAGAAATATGTCAATTCACCCATCATACTCATTTCATACTCAGAAGACATAATTTTAGAAAACTTGTCACACAATTTTTCATTTATAGAACCAAACACAATATCATCAACATAAACTTGTACAAGTAAGATATCACTTTTCTCATGCAAGATGAATAAAGTGTTATATATTGCACCCCGTTTAAAACCATTATTTAAAAGATGTCGAGTTAGAGTATCATACCAGGCTCTAGGTACTTGTCTCAGACCATATAAAGCTTTGTTCAGTCTATCAACCCAGTGAGGGTTTTCTTTGCTTTAAAATCCTGGTGGTTGATAAACATACACGACTTCTTCCAATTCTCCATTCAGAAATGCACTTTTAACATCCATCTGATAGACTTTGAACTCATGATGAGCTGCAAAAGCTAAGAATATTCTGATAGCTTCAATTCTAGCAACTGGTGCAAAAGTCTCATCAAAATCAATTCCTTCTTCTTGTGCATAGGCCTTTCCAACTAGTTTTGCCTTGTTTCTAATTACATAGCCATCTTCATCCACCTTGTTACGAAAGACCCATCTTGTCCCAATTAGTTCTTTCTTCAGATTGTTGGGACATGGAACAAGCTCCCAAACATTGTTCCTCTCAAATTAGTTAAGCTCCTCTTGCATGGCTTCAACCCAACTTGGATCTTTCATAGCCTCGTCAATCTTCTTCGGTTTTATTAGTGATAAGAAGTTGACATTTAAGCATTGATCGCTTGTGGCTCTTCTGGTCTGAACCCCTCTACTTGGATCGCCAATAACTTGATCAATTGGATGTGATCGAGTCCACTTAGAGTAATGACCAGGATGAACAATGATATCAGTGCAAGGACTCCTCTGGTTTACTTCAGGAAATGCTTCAGAATAGACTATTTTAGTCTCATCATCTTGTAAATCACGATTTGCCTCATGAAATTCTTCATTCTGAGGTACTTCAGTGGAGACTGATATCTGAGGAGCAGCACGCACATCTGATCCAATAGTCATTTCTGAAGGTAGTTTAAAAGTGACTGAAGGATAAAATGGAGTGTTGCTTTGCTGAATATTAATTGGTTCTAAACTGAGATGATCAGAAACACATTCAGGTGATTGATCAGATTGAACATTGTGATCAGATTCACCGAAACTGATAGGACCTTCTGAGGGTGGTTCAGAAACTGGTTTATTAAAGATTGTAGAATTTGATTCATCAAAGGTAACATGAATTAACTCATCAACCTTTTCAAGTCTTTTGTTGTATACTCTAAAGGCTTTGCGAATTGTTGAATATCCTAAGAAGTAACCTTCATCAGCCTTGGCATCAAACTTGCCCAACTTGCTGGAATCATTCAGAATGTATACTGGACATCCAGATACATGGAAATATCTAATATTAGATTTCCTATTTCTGAGTACTTCATAGGCAGTCTTCTTATGTCTCTTGACATAAATTGAGTGATTCTGAGTGTAGCAAGCAGTTGCAACAGCTTCAGCCCAAAAACATTTTGGAAGACCTGATTCATTCAACATACTTCTAGCTGCTTCTATCAGCGTATGATTCTTTCTTTCTACAACACCATTCTGTTCTGGTGTGTGTGCTGAGGAGAAGTTCTGAGATATGCTAGTGTCAGTGCAGAAGGTTTCTAGAGTGGAATTTCTGAATTCAGTGCCATTGTCAGTTCTGAGCTGACGCACTTTTCGCTTATGCTTGAGTTCAATTTGTTTGATGAGGGCAATGATTTCAGCAGCAGCTTCACTTTTGGTTCTGAGGAAGATCACCCAACAATATCTTGAATACTCATCGACTACCACAAGGGTGTATTTCTTCCCAGCTCTTGTCTGCACGTTCACATGACCAAAAAGATCCATATGAAGCATGTGAAGTGGTTCAGCAATGCTGAAATTTTGCTTGGATTTGAAAGATGCTCTCTTCTTCTTTCCCATTTCACAACCTGGACATGGCTTGTCTTTGTTGAAAGACATTAGAGGTATCCCATCAGCAAGTTGTTTTCTTGACAACTTATTTATATTTCTGAAGTTAAATGTTGCCTTTTCTTGGTGCAACCAGTACTACCTTCCAATCTCTGTTGAATATGGTGCCTTGACTCACATCAAATAAAACCTTGTCCATTGTTCATCACAAAGTTGGATGACACTGATCAGGTTATATTTCAAACCATTCACATATGCAACTTTTGTAAAATTGACTTGTCCATTGTTCAAAACACCATATCCCTCAGTTTGTCCATTGCCATCATTGCCAAACGTTATGGAGGGCCCCTCTTGCACCCTATATTCCTCCAGCAGGGTTTTATTACCAGTCATGGTTCTGCCAGTTGCACTGTCCAGATACCATATATACTTCTTTCGGTCTCCCTGCACATACACAAAGATTAGTTCTTCTTGGGAACCCATCTTTTGATGGGTAACTGGGCTCTCCCTTAGCATCCTCAGATTTCTTTGGTACATATGGAATAGAAGGATCAAAGGGGATGTCAGTCATGATCTCAGATTTTTCTTTATTTTGCTTGATTTTCTTAGAAAAAGGTTTTGGGTTTTGTTTAGGATTCTGAGGAGTGCTTTCAACATGTTTCAAACGTGCATTACAACTTTGCACTTGCCTGGTCAGCACTTGGAATTTACTTTCAATCCTTAACAAATTTGATTCTTCATTAGACACATGAGTCTTACTAGAATCAGAGGTAGAAGGCTCATCAGGGGAGACATTTTTCTTCTTCTTTTGGTTTTTTGGAAACCTTAGATGAAAACTGAGGGTAAGGCTTCTTAGTTTTAGCTTTCTTTTCTGAAGCACTGCTCTGACGTGCTTCAGATTTTCCCTCAGGTTGTTCCTGGGCTTGTTCAGTTACTACTTTTGATTTTCCAAGATCTTTAAAAATTATCTCTGGTCTCATTTCTTTTGGAAGTGCATCTAAATCAGTTATAACAGATGCAAGATGAAGATCACCAGTGTCATATGCAATTCTTTGATTTTCAAAAGTTTTCTTTATGGCAGCTTCAGGAAATGGTGATTTCATCCAGGATCTAATTTTTTTTGTTCTTTTTCCAAAATGATCCTTAACTCTTCCTTTTCCAATTCAAGTTTGGAGACCAAAGATTGGTAACTTTTCAAAGCCAATTGAACATCTTTTAGTTCTTTTAGCCTAGCCTGACTGGCGTTAAGTTCAGAAGAATTTATTTCAAACATTTTAATGCTCTCTGAACGCACAGTTTCAACATAAGAAATATCGGCCTCAATGAGAACTAGAAGGTCCAATTTTTGTTTCTTATCATTTTCAAAACCAAAAGCACTAACTTTTTTCATATTGATATCCACCCAACAACCAGATGCCACATCAGACTTGACAACATGACCTTGATCATCACGAGCCATGATACACATGTCCCTCACTTCTTCTTCATCATCAGGAGACACGTCAGAATCCTCCCATTTCTTAGAATCTGCAACCATGCAGCTATTTTTGTTGGATTCTTCTTGTGCCATCATTGCGATGTGGGCTTTAAGCTTCTTGTATTTAGCTTTATACCCATCATCATTTTTCTGAAAGATATAATGGTTAGGGGAATTTTGTGATGAAGAGGGTTGTGATGATCTGCATTCCTTCATAAAGTGTCCTTTCTTTCCACATTTAAAGCATTCTAAGTTGGACTTATCAAGAGAGTTATTTGAAGAAAATTGTTTGCCATTTCTTTTTGATTTAAATTTGAAACGATTAAAGGTTTTGGCAATCATTGCAACAAGATCATCATCATCATCCTCATCACATTCATGTGATGCATATTCAGAATACCAGCTTTCATCAATCCAGCTACCATCTTCTTCACAGAGTCAAAATGATCACTCTCAGAAAATAGTAGGGCAGAGTCATTAGGTTCAGAATAATGAACCAAAGCAGAACTGGTAGAAACATGATTCTTAGCATCTTGTTCAGCCACAGCTCTCTCAGCTTTATTCTCATCGGTATATCTAAAAGCACCATATAAAGAGGCAAGAGTGTGACTGTGAAGGGTTTTTCCTTGTCTTAAAATCATGATCAAATTTTCCCATTTAGAAGGTAGTATATCACAAAACTTTTCCAACAAAAGTTCTTTATCTTTATCAACACCAAGGGCTTTCGGTTGATTGACCAAATTTGTAAATCTTATATATGTTTGAGTCAAAGTTTCATTTGGTAATGCAAAGAAGGCTTCATATTTTTTGTTCAAAGAAACTTTTCTTGTGACAACAGTTTCCTTAGTACCCTCAAACTGAGTCATTAACTCTTCCAACATCAATTTAGAATTGTCAAGTAAAACAAGAGTGTTTAGACTTTCTAGGACAGCAAAGAGAATCAAATTTTGAAGTTTTGAGTCAAGGTCAGCCAATCTATGGTCTTCTTCTGACCAGTGATCTTTCTCTTTGGGTGTCATTCTAGGGGTCCCATCTTGGTTAAAAACAACAGTCGAGGCATTCATGGGTACAAAAGGTCCTTCTAAGAGAATGGAGGTCAAGTGTCTTTCAACCCAGCAACATACTTGAGCATGAAAGCCCTCCATGTAATAAATGAATCACTATCCCCATTGAATTTAGGAACATGATTCTTTGGAAAATGTACATGTACACTAGGTTGTGATGGTGGAGGTGGAGGTGGAGGTGGTGGTGGTGGATTTTGATTGATATTGACATTAGGGTTACCATTTGGGTTTGGTTGTTCGGTTCCAGACATCTTGTAGGAACAAACAGGTATAACAACTTAATGATTTAACCTGGGTGGCTCTGATACCAAATGTGAGTCCACCTATACAAGATGTTAATCGAATACAAGATATAATAAATATATGACAATAATAACAATTATATCAAGTAACCCGACTGGCAAGTAATATTAATCTAGATGAAGACTAGTTTAGAATTACGATCCAGATAATGGATATGAACAATAAAGAACAAATGCTTGAATCTATATAAATACAATATATAGTCAAGTATTATGGCAAAGAGTCTAGATATATTTTTCAAAGTATTTTATTTATTCTTATAAACAAAATGCAAAGGTTGTTGCGGAACAAAGATAATCACACTTGTGAAAGTATCTAAACAACCTTGAAATACAAATGATCTAAACAACAAGGAAATACTCGTAAGAATACTTAGTGTATATATCACACGTTGCAATGCCAAAGTTCCAAGCATTTTTACAAGTGTGAGAAGTCTTATATTTATAGGCAAACATGCTGCAAAAAGACTTCTTCGTAATCAGTGAAAAAGTATTGTAAATACTTTTTCACTGAGAGCCTTCAGATCTTCAATCAGATGGAATCTTCTCAGAGCTCTGCTTCTCAGAAGTTTCCCTTCTTCAGTCTTCAGTTTTCAACTTCAGAATGAACGTCTTCAGATGTATTGATCTTGATCTGAGGTGAAGCTTCAGAGAACTAATTCTGATGGATGTCTCAGAATTTCTGTACAAGTATCTTCTCTGAACTTCAATATTTCAAAACAAATTATACTTGGTCGAATTTCGACCTAACATTAAGACATTAAAACGTAGTAAGATTCCAATTGTAAAGGTCCGGTGGAATTCAAAGCGAGGGCCAAAGTTTACTTGGGAGCGAGAGGATCAAATGAAAACCAAATATCCACATCTATTTGATGCTACTACTTCTAACTGTAACTCCAACAGAATTTTGAGACGAAATTCTCTCAAGTAGGGGAGACTGTGACATCCGTCATCAAAACTGGTAATTTATTATAGTCTCTAACCTACATTCCAAATTTCTTAACTAGTCAATATGCCTATATAGTATAACAAGCATAGAAATGTGGTGATCATTTCCAATATGGGATTTTTATTACTTGTATTCCAATAGTTTAGGTTTTAGACATTTAATCTTCCTAAACGTAGATGACTATAATTATTCCCCTATTTCTAGACGCATAGTTGTTAGTCATATCTATTTCTAGACATTTATAAATTATTATAAGACGATTAGTGGTGAATAAAAATTAATAATTATCAAAGTAACTTATAATCAATATAAGTAGTAGAATATTAATAATAATAATAATACGATTATAAAAAAAAATGGAGTATAAGAATTTAGGGGGAGGGGGGACAGCCAAAAGAAAAAAAAAGAAAGAAAATAGAAATTGTATTTCTATTAGAACTCTTGTTAAATTCTATATTAATATATCCTAATTACATTCAAACTCTAAAACACTTATACTTGTAATAAATATAAGTAAATACCTAAACAAAAAAAAAAAAAAACTATTTTCCTTTCCTTCTTTTTCTTCTGCGCGCAAACAGTGAATATTCTGACTAGTCTGTGATTATGGAATTTTTATAAATAGTTAACGTGCAAAATAAATTAAGTAAAAATTCATGTAAATGTATAACACTCTAAGGTTACAGTAGTTAAGATTTGAAAGCTTGAATTGTTCGTTTCATCCTAATAAAAAATAGATAAAGTTACCAATTCAGTAAATAAGAGCTTGTAGAGTTCAATCATAAATCATTAAAACAAATACTTTATCTTAAGTTATGTGACTTGTAACTTAATAATATATGACAAATCAGTTGGGAAAATTTTGAAAGTAGCCATATATATATATATCATCGAATACGGGTTCCAATGGACGGTTCTTGACCATGTCCATAATTGTAACTTGTTCATATATATGTTGTGTAGATTCTAGCGACCTCGTTGGACTTTGCATAACTACTTGCTTGTTGAGGTGAGTTTCGTGGCCCCTTTTTATATTATTTCTTTGGGGGAAAATGATGCTCAAAACATTTTGTATTTCTTTACTAGCTGCGCAAAAACTTGTTAGGTCGAAAATCGACCAAGTATGATTTGTTCAAAATAGTTGAAGTTCAGTGAAGAAAGCTTGCTCAGGATTCTGAAAACATTCAGAATAAAGCTCACTGAAGCTTCACTTCAGATTCAGAATCAACCAACACTGAAGACGTTCAGACTAAGTCAAAGACTGAAGACTGAAGAAGAAGATCATCTCAGAAGCAGAGCTCAGAGAAGATCTTACCTGATTGAAGAATCTGAAGAGGCTCAGTGAAAAAGTATTTACAACACTTTTTCATTGACTACGAGGAAAGTCTTTTTGCAGCTTTAACAACCTTTATCCGGTTAATTACTTTATACCTGGGATTGGGAAAGTTTTAGCAAAAGGTTGAGAATAAAGTATGTCAAGTCACATCAAAGAAACTTACATACTTTACCTTAAACAAGCATGTTATGGATTTGTCCCACAAATCCATAAATGCATCCAACCATATTTGTACGGCATATTGTCATGTCATCAAGACATGTTTGCCTATAAATATAAGTATTTTCACACATGCAAAAATGCTGGGAACTATGGCAATTGCAACGTGTGATATTACTCTAAGTATTCTTATGAGTAATTCCTTGTCGCATAGATCATTTGTATTTCTAGGGTTGTTTAAATATTTTCACAAGTGTGATTATCTTTGTTCCGCAACAACTCTTGTATTTTGTTTATAGAAATAAATAAAATACATTGAAAAATACATCTCGACTTATTGCCATAATACTTGAATATAATTAGTATTTATATAGTTTCTAGTACTTGTTCTTTATTGTTCATATCCATATCTGGATTGTGGTTCATAACTAGTCTTTATCTAGATTTGAACCACTTGCCAGTCGGGTTACTTGATATACTTGTGTTTATTGTTAACCTATTTTATATCTTGTTATATCTTGTTCTCGTTGTACATCTTGTGTAGGTGGACTCACATTGGGTATCAAAGCCTCCCAGGTTAAATCATTAAATTGTCATACCTGTTTTGATCCTACAAGATGTCTGGAACCGAACAACCAAACCCAAACCCAAATGGTAACCCTAACCTAAATGTCAATATGAATCAAAATCCACCACCTCCACCACCAGCTCAACCCAGTGTTCATGTTCACTTTCCAAGCAATTCGGTACCTAAATTTAATAGAAATAGTGACACATTCATTACTTGGAAGACATGTATGCTCAAGTACATTGTTGGAGTTGAAAGACACTTGACCACCACTCTTATAGAAGGTCCTTATGTTCCCATGAATGCATCAACTGTTGTTTTTAACCAAGATGGGACCCTGTTAGAAATCCAAAAATAGTGATAAATTGTAATTTAAGTTAGTGGACTTTGTTGTTGTTAAGACATGGTGAAATGATTTCTAACGTTGAGGGACTAGGAGTGTCAATTAGCTTAATTGTAGATTTAGACTATAAATACCCTCAACTCCTTAGAAATCATAAGCCTTTGATCCATATTTTACATACAACTTAATCCAGATCGTTTTCTCTCTCTCTCTCACTAGAAATCACACACACTAAACACACCAAGAACACACACACTTGAACCGCCATTGTTAAGATCGAATCAAGAGCAGAAATCATGTTATTACATTTGGTATCAGAGCATAAAATCACTTTGATATCAATCCATAACTGATTTTGATCTCAATTTTCATCCAATTTCATATCAAAAATCGTTTTTCATATCGTCACTGTTTCATCATTTTTCACCAGAAAAATCACATAAAATCATCGTTTTTTGTTCACCATTAGATCCTGATAGTTTTAAACATAATCCTGTCAAGTTTCAAGTTCCAATTCGATCTAGAACTCGAAATTGAATTTTGAGTTTTTGGCGCTCAAATTTCGGGATTTGATTCTGTTGTGTTTTTATCTGAATTTTGTTCAAGGATTTGTTGCGGACGTAATTACAAACGTTTTGCAAGTGGTTTCAGGTTCTAACTCCAAGTAAATCGAAAGATATTGAAGCTTTAAAAGTCATCAATGGAGTTTGCTCATACTGGTTTGATGAAGAAGATGATATCAGAACGATTCTCACTAGGACGATCCTCTGCAGATCGTCTCAGTGCTTAAATTTTCATTCATTCATACTTTCTGTGTTGTGGCTTGTAGGACGATCCTCACAAGATCGTTCTAGCAAGTGGGTGTGGTGTGAAGTATTGATTGTGGCTAACTAATCCGAAAGGATCGGTTTTGGTCAATTCAAAGTTTTATACTTTGAAAATTTTGGCAGAATACTAAGACGATCTTGCCAAGATCGTCTTAGTTACTTGACTCTAGGACGATCTTGATTAAGATCGTCTCAGTGTCTGTTGTAAGTTGGTGTGGTTTGGTTGATACTTTGAAGTTGTTGTGATTGGGAATCACACACTTCCTAGGTAACTGATCATTCTTGATTGGTTTTGCTCAAATTCATTCCTACCAATTCATAACTAAACTCTGTCCAAATTTTCTTAAAATTCTTAGAAAATTTCTCAGTCTTACAAGACGATCTTATACAAGACCGTCTCATTTTCGTCTTCAAAATTCCAAGACGATCTTCCATAAGATCGTTTCATTTCCATTTCTTTCAGTTTCAAATTTCAACTTTCAATCACTTTCATTCAGTTTCAGTTTCCAATTCTCAAAGACAAAATTATCATTCAATTTCACTTTTCATTCCATACTTAATCAAATTTCATCCAAGGTTCTTCAAGACGATCTTTCTTGAATCGTCTCATTCTTTTAAAAACCTAGGACGATCTGTTTCAATTCGTCTTACTTCTTTCTTCTTCTAGGATGATCTTCCAAAACGATCTTATCCTAGGACGATCTTCTTCAAGATCGTTTCAAATTCTGATATTTTCAACTTTCATTTTAATTCAAGTTCCAAATCAAATCTCTTTCAAATGGCTTCTCGTGAAGCTTTGGCATTAGGTTCTGACACATGACCTCCAGTTCTCTACCGTGATTCTTATGGACTATGGAAGAAAAGATTCATGGATTATGTGGAATGTCAACCAAATGGTCACCTTCTTAAAGATTCCATCCTTAATGGACTTGTAGTTCATCACCATCCCACCACTGGTGCAATACTCACTCTTGATCTTTTGAATGCTAAACAAAAAGATCGAACAACTGCAGATAACAGAGCTAGATCATGCTTATACAAAGCACTGCCAGATGAAATCTATGGTTCTGTTGATTCTTATGGTACAGCCAAGGAGATATGGGATGAGGTGGCAAGACAAATGGAAGGATCTGACCTAACTTCAACAATTAGATTGACAAATGTGTTGACTGAGTTTGACAACTTCAGCAAATTGCCAAATGAATCTCTAGAGGTTGTCTACTGTAGATTCTGTAATGTCATAAATGAAGTTAGGAAGAACAATGTCAAGAAATCAGAGATTAAGTTAAACATAAAATTCATCAAAGCTCTTGGTCCTGAGTGGGAAGATTATGGAACTCAGATTAAGCAACATCAAAATCTGGCCAAGTTCTCCATCCATAATCTTCATGAATCCTTCAAACTCAATGAACATCAAGTCCTAAACAAAGCTTCATCGAACAAAATGCCAGAAGTTGTATCTTCTGATCCTTTGGCATTAATTGTTGAAAAGAAGGTTTCTGAAGCTCTTAAAAGGAAAATGGTAGTTGTTTCTTCGTCTGATGAGGAGGGAGATGATATGTTGGCTCCAAGAGATGGTGTTTCTGACGAATTATATCAAGCTCTTGCCGCAGTTACCAAGCACTTCAAGAAAAAGTTCTACAAAGCGAGGCCAACAAACAATAATCTCCGCACTTCTTCCACAAGTGCATTTCCCAAGAAGGAACACTATCATTCAAAGAATAATGGTCAAGGTGAATCAAGTGGATCCAAGCATGTTGAAAAGAAAGTTGAAGGTTATGACAAACAAGTTGTTGAGAAGGGTAAAGCTTCTGATAAAAAGTGCTACAATTGTGGTAATCCTGGTCATTTTGCAATTGATTGCAAGCAACCTCGTAAGCGGAACTATGAGTACTACAAGCAGAAGATGTTGTTGGCAAAGCAAGTGGAAGCCGGTCATGCATTGCTTGCTGAAGATGACAAATGACTGTTGCTCTCGGATGATGAAGATGAAGATCTCTCTGCAAATGTGTGCTTTATGGCGAGGTTGGCCAAGGACAAAACTTTTGAGGCTGAAAGCACTGATGATGAGTACCCGGATGATGAGGTAAATCTACACTCTGTTTTTTCAATAGTTAAAGATAAAGAGTCGTTTGATTTAGCTTTATCAAATTTGACAACTCATATCACATCTTTAACCAACAAAAATAAGAAGTTGAAAAATAGTAATTCATTTTCTAAAAGTGATTTTTCAAAACTCTTTGAAGAATATTCAAAATTACATTTTGATTATGATACTATTAAACAAGATTTTGAAACATACAAAGATCAAATGTTGGTTAAAGAATGTGAGTTGAATGCCTCTCCTGATTCTAAGTTATTACATAAATGTCACAATCTTGTAAAGACCATTCATGATCTTGAAATAGCCAATCAAGATCTTGAAATTCAAACGACCAATGAGTGGCTTCGAGCAAATGCTAGACAAATGGATGTTGATATTCTTAATAAAAAGCTTCAAGAATCCAAACCAAACAATGTCGAACTAGAAAGAAAGATTTTTGATTTAAATCATACTTGTTTTTTGAAAGGTGTTGAGATTAAAAATCTTAAAAACCAAATTGAGGAATTAAAAAAGAATATACTTTTCTATCAAGAGAAGTTATATAAAGTTGAACAAAACCCTCTTTTGGATTTTACCGCCTATTTCAACAAGTCAAAAATTGACAAATCGGAACTTCTTCATGGGTTGAGATTTGAGAATATCACTCCATTACAAAAGGCAAAGGACCAAATTGAACCTCTGTATGATGAAAAATTTCTTCGTCTTGGTATGGTACAACAATTTATTCATCCACTGGATGACGAATTTGAGACTGATGATGTTGAGAAAATACCTCAAACTGAATTTTTGGTTAACTATGATGTTATAAATACTTCATGTAATTTTAAAGAATCTTCAATTTTCAAATTAGAAGAAATAGCATCAAATTTTCAAAATCAAGATTCAATTGGTATTTCACCTAAACCTACTAAAATGTATGTTCCATCTACTTTTTTGAAAAAACAAATAGAAGGTTTAAAACAAAAGGTGAATTCTCAACAACAAGTCATTGATCATCTCAAGTCTCAAAATCAAAGTTCAGAGAATGAATTAATTGATGTAGACACCAAGAAAGTTTGTGTGAATGTTTCTACCCAAACTGATTTCAGTCTTTTAGTAGACCATTCCACTCAGACTACTTGTGTTTCATCTACTGTTTCCTCCACCCAAACCTTGACTGATTCTTTTGAGTGTTCATGTCAAAATGCTGCTACTGTAATAGCTGATGATTATGTGCAACCTGATTTATCTTATGACAAACTTGCGCATAGTTTAGTTTTGATATGATACTACTATAGGTTTTTCACTTGTGAATCTCTTGAAGAGTTAGTTGTTCACCCTAAGCTTAATGCTAGTATAGGTGTTGATACTTCTACTCTAATTTCTTGTGAAACCAAAGATGTGTCAGTTCAAGTTGATCTAATTCCTGAGACTACCCATAGTGTGAAGTTGGATACCAAGATTCCTGATTTTTCAAAAATCTCTCCGGTTAAACTTTTCACAAAAGATGATTTTGATAAATTCATGGAGGGAGAATATGCTTTTGATTCTGAAACTGAGAAAAAGATTGAATCTACCAAAATCAAAGTTGAATCAAAAGAGGAATCCAAAATTGTTTACCAAAGATCCAACTTCATATTATTCAGAGAAACGAGTTATTCCAAAACTTGTCAAGACTGAACCAAAGACTGTCAAAAAACCAAGAATCAATAAGTTAAACCTGGAAAAGCATGTCAAAACCAAACAAGTTGAGACCATTCCCAAAATCAAATACAACAAAGTGAAGCTTCTGGAAATCAATCCAAATGTTTCTTCATCTAACTCTTAATCTAGTTCATTACATAAAGTATCTAAATCTAGCTCAGTTTTGCTAACTAGGGATGCTTCAAATGGTGCAACTAGGTATAGGGATAGATATGGCTGGTTTTCTCATGATAAACCTAAGAAACAAGAAGTTTCCGCACCTCCAAAAGAGTATAAAAAGAGAAAAGTGCTTCAAAACTCTCGTTCTAATCTTCTTAGTGTGAATCCAACAGGTGGAAAGAGCTTGATTAGTGAGTCTAAATGGGTAGCTAAGTCTTTAGTACCTAAGATCACTAAAGTTGAGAAAAGGAAGAAAAGGCAAAGGAGGAAAGCGGGTAGTAAGAAGAAGCTTGTTTCTGATGTGTCAAACAATTTATCTTTTAAATCCTCTTTGAAAAACAATGTTAATGGTGCCAAGGCTAAGCCTTGTGATGTTGTAAACAATACTAATTCTCGTGTGTATGGTTTGAATGGTGGTAGACATGTTACTTTTGATTCGTGTGTTAATGTTCGTTGGTTTAATCCAAATATGCTTGTTGATAATGTGCTTGTTAATGCCCATGTTGATACTAAAGCATGTTTGTATGCGTATCCTAAGTTATATACCCTGCCTGTTTTAACTAACCACAAAGGACCCGTCTTCAAGTGGGTACCTAAATTCGGTTAATTCTATTTGATTGCAGGAAATAACCATCTGTGTTTGGATACTCGATTCCGGGTGTTCAAAACACATGACTGGCAATAAAGCATTGCTCAAGAACTTTATCGAACGATTCATGGGAACTGTTAGATTTGGTAACAACAATTTCGCTCCTATCTTAGGCTATGGTGATATTGAATGCAATGGAATTGTTATTAAGAAAGTTCACTATGTTGAAGGATTAAGTCATAACTTGTTTAGTGTTAGACAATTCTGTGACAACAATCTTCAAGTTCTTTTTCGACAATCTCTTTGCAAAGTTCAAACTCTAGATGGAGTTGACATTTTGTGTGGCGACCGCAATGATAACCTTTTTACCGTTAATCTCGATGATGACCAACCAACCGATAATATTTGTCTCATTTCGAAAGCTACATCAAAGAATTCTTGGTTGTGGCATAGAAGGCTTTCTCACCTAAACTTTCCTACTATCAATACTTTGGTCAACAAGCATCTTGTTGAAGGCTTGCTAGACTATAAGTATGAAAGTGAGCATGTGTGTCCTTCTTGTGCTGTTGGGAAGATTAAACGAGCTTCTCATAAACCCCAAGAAATCTCCAAATTCATTAGCACCTCTTCATTTGCTTCACATGGATCTTTGTGGACCGATGAAAGTACAAAGCCGAAATGGGAAGAAATACATCTTGGTTATTGTTGATGATTATTCAAGATATACTTGGGTCAAGTTTCTTGCCTCCAAAGATGAAACAACTCAAACTTTGATCGATTTCATCACTTCTACTCAAGTAAATCTTCAACTTCCAGTCCGTTACATCCGTTCGGATAACGGAACTCAGTTCAAACGTGTTTGATGAACTTTGTAAATCCAAAGGCATTACTCACCAATTCTCTGCGGTTCGTACCCCACAACAAAATGGTGTCGTTGAAAGGAGAAATCGAACGCTTGTGGAAGCTGCAAGAATCATGCTTGCTTATTTTAAGTTACCTTCCAATATGTGGGCTGAAGCTGTTGACACTGCTTGTCACACTTAGAATCGGTCCATTGTTAATCAGCGTTTTGAGAAGACTCCTTATGAGGTTGTTAACAAACGGAAACCCAACATCAACTATTTTCATATCTTTCGGTGTGTTTGTTATACTCTGAATGATCAGGAAAATCTTGATTGCCTACCGAATCTACAATCGCCGAACAAATACGATTCAAGAAACAATGAATGTTTGGTTTGATGAGATGTCAGGCATGATCTTTGAGCAAGAAAGTTTGCTACCAACAAGTAATGATCCAAGTGCTTCAAGTACTTCATCAAGAACTTCTACTTTGGCATCTAAATTCAAGAAGTTTCCAGCTCCAACAAGTGATGAGTTAGATATTCTTTTTGAAGAATTCTACAATTCTAAACCGATTCATGATGAAGAACCTCAAGTCATCGTTGAACCAGTTTCGAACCATGATCTAGTTCCTGACAACCATCATGAATCATCATCAAGTTCTTCTGAGCAAAATGCTACTTCTTCAAGTAGTAGTTTTTCATTCTATTCTAATGATTCTTCTTCTCAATCCTCTCCTGATAATTCTTCTCCAATGAATGTTCAAGAACAACCTACCCAATTTTCCCAGACTACAATCCGATACACACTCCAAATGTATATGTGCCTCTTGATTTCGATCATCCATCTTACGAGGAAGCTGTTCTACCAAGCTATGATTCCATCTGTCAGCAAAACTCTAGTTTATTTGATGATGATGTTGATGTCAATCAACAAGATCCTCTTCCTCATGATCGCAAATGGTCACGTATGCAAAAAGATCATCCTACAGATCAAATAATTGGAGATCCACAAGCCGGAGTAACTACTCGTACTTCAGTGAATGAGTGTCTTATTGCACTTTCTCTTAGCAACATTGAACCCAAACTGTTTCTGAAGCTCTTCAAGATCCAGAATGGGTTAAAGCTATGCAAGATGAGCTCGCTCAGTTTGAAAGACGGAAAGTATGGAGATTTGTTCCAAATCCAAGAAAAGATGAAGCTATTGGCACAAAGTGGATTTTCAAGAACAAGAAGGATGCAAATGGAGTGGTAGTAAGGAACAAAGCTCGATTAGTTGCAAAGGGTTATTGCCAACAACCTGGTGTTGACTTCGACGAAACTTTTGCTCCAGTTGCAAGAATGGAAGCCATTCGGATTTTCTTAGCTTATGCCGCATTCAGAAACTTCACTGTGTTTCAAATGGATGTGAAGACAGCTTTCTTGAATGGTGATCTTAAAGAAGAAGTTTACGTTGAACAACCAGAAGGTTTTGTTGATCCCAAAAGGCCAAACCATGTCTACAGGTAAGACAAGGCTCTCTACGGTCTTAAGCAAGCACCCCGAGCATGGTATGATTCCTTACCTACTTTCTTGATTAGAGGTGGCTTTACTAAAGGCACAATTGACCCTACCCTATTCATTCGCAAACAAGGTAAGCATGTTCTTCTTGTCCAAATATATGTTGATGACATTATCTTTGGGTCAACCAGTCAAACATTTTGCCGAAACTTTTCATCTCTAATGGTTAATCATTTTGAAATAAGCATGATTGAGGAAATGAACTACTTTTTGGGTCTTCAAATCAAACAACTACCAAATTGTATTTTCACATCACAAGGTAAGTATATTCATGACATGTTGAAAAAGTTTGATATGACTACTTGTTCTTCAATTTCAACTCCAATGGCTGCTCGTACAAGTATTAATGCTGATAAAAATGGGAAACCATTTGACCAAAAGAGATATAGAAGTATGATTGGTTCATTGTTGTATCTTACAGCATCTCGCCCAGATATAATGTTTGCAACATGTATGTGTGCTAGGTATCAAGCTGCTCCAACTGATTTACATTTTCAAGCTGTGAAACGAATATTTCGTTATCTGAAGGGTACACCCAATTTAGGTCTCTGGTATCCAAGGGATACTGGATTCAATTTAACTGCCTATTCAGATGCAGATCATGCAGGTTGTAAGCTTGATCGCAAGAGCACTTCCGGTACTCTACAATTTTTGGGTGATAAAATTGTGAGTTGGTCTTCCAAGAAACAAAACTGTGTGTCACTATCAACAGCTGAAGCTGAATATGTGGTTGCGGCTAGTTGTTGTGCTCAAGTGTTATGGATGAAGACTCAGCTTACTGATTATGGTCTGTAATATGATCATATTCCCATCTATTGTGACTCTCAAAGTGTCATTGCTATTGCAGTCAACTCAGTAAACCACTCTCGGTCAAAGCATATAGATGTGAGATATCATTTTCTCAAAGATCATATTGAGAAAGGTGACATCAAGCTCTACTTCGTGGGAACTGACTATCAGCTTGCAGATTTGTTCACTAAACCATTGGATGAGAAAAGATTTAACTTTCTTATCTCTAAGCTTGGCATGTTAAATCTTGAACCTTAAGTTATTTTGTTCTTGATACATTCTTGAAAAACAAAATACAAAATTTGAAAAGACAAAAATTAAATACAAAAATATAAAATTTTGGAAAAATAACAAAAAAAAAAAAATTATTTATATCTTAGTGGCTTACATATACTCTGTATGTAACCCGTGCTTAAACGATTTATTTATTTCAAAATGGCTTATACATACTCTATGTATAACCCGTTCTTAAAAATTTTTATTTATTTTCAAAAGAATTATTTTTCTTTTCAAAAGATTTTGTTACTCTCAATTGTTAATATGAGAAGCGACGGATTGAACGCCTTTGTGTACTCCCTATTTGTCTCATCTTGAACAATTGATTGAGTTAAATTTGTGCTTAAATGTTTTATTTGCATCCAACTTGTTGATGTAAGATGCGAAGGATTGAACGCCTTTGTGTACTCCCTAGTAGTCTTACGATAAACATTGTTGTTGACGCAAAACTTTGTGTTTCTTAAATTCTTGTTCACTTTTAGACTCTCAAATTTTTTTTCCATGTATATATCACAACAAAGATTTTACTCTATTTGACTTCACAAAACCCAATTTTTGTTTTACCTTTCTATGAAAAACTTTTTAAAATCTATCTTTGCATAAATTAAGGGGGAGTTTGTGATTTCAAAAAGTTCAAAACTTCAAATGTGTTTTCAAATCATTTTCTTATACACATTTGATGATTTTCAAATGATTTTCATCAAATGAAGTTCGGTGTTTAGTTTGCACATGAGCGATTCATTCACTCCATGAACTTCATCATCGCCGATGAGTTCTAACCCCGGAGTATTCAATTCTTTCATTAGATTGTAAGGGTATTTTAAGTGATGATGGTTTCGTGCAAATAGGATGGAGGGGGTAAAGTCGAAAAGTGAGAGGTTATGGTGATATATTGTGAGAAAAGGGACAAAAAAAATAATACCCTTCCCTAAAACTCTCAAATCGCCGGGTACAATACATTTCTATCGGATGTCATTTGTTGATATCTTGATAAAAACTTCATGGACCCAATGAAGCGATGCACATCTTTACCTAACCACTCAAGTGTTTATTAACAAATACTTGTTTCATTTTTCACGGAGATTTTTCACATTTCTATGGACTTTTCATTTGGAAGATGTTGATATTGAAAAAGGGAGACATTCTGCTCCAGTCCCCAACTTCATTTGATCACGTTGTGTCTAAAGCTATCTTGCTTGATCATTATTTTGATCATTATTCATTTTTCCTAAGACACATTTGAGTCATATCTTTGTGATATTATTGCATATTTATGTGATATAGCCGGAACATTTGTAGTGATATCTTAATTGATATTCCACAATGATCAAATGGAAATCCTACCAATGCTAACATATTTTCCAACGTTGAACGTAGGTCTCATAATTACATTTATGTGATTATTGAGTGAACGAGAAGTCTATCAGTGACCTCGGATGTTTTCTAAAAATCTTTAAGGATAATAGATTATGGTTATCGAACACCTTAAGTGACACTGACCATGCTTTCTACTCTTTGAAGCAATCTCGTAGTTGAAAAGCTACAAGACCGAACTATGTTAGACCTCAATTGAGCTCAAATTTTCAGATTTGAGTTGTTCATTTTCAGAATTGAGTTCTTGACTTGAAAAAGGATATGATGTTCAAAGATGCTCCAAAAATGCTTACACTCATGAATTGAGGGGGAGCATGATTAATTCAAGTCTTGTTCAGAAGTTTATTCTCCAAAGTGTTTAAGTCAAAATGACAAAGATCAAAGCTACGAAAGTTGAAAGATTGATTGGAAGATTCAAGACAAAGAAGTAAAGCTTCGAAAGAGTCTTCATCAACAAATTTCATTTAAGATCTTCAAAGTCATATAATAATACTTGATCAAGAAGCTTCAATGCATATATCAAGGGGGAGAGTTTAAGTTTTTGATACTTCATTCCAAGGAAACAAATTTTCATTCAAGAATCAAAGATTGAAGAACCAAAGCCAAATTTATACCTTTCGCACTTCAAAAGACAACTCTGATTCATGGTTCAACAATTTTCAAAGATTCTAAACTCATTCATTTTATTCTCTGTTCAAAAAGAACATTGAGAATTTCATCATGTTTTAACTACAAGAAGTCCAAGACCAAGATTGATTCAAGTTCTCCAGAGACAATGAGAAAGCTTTGAAGACTTGTTTCATCGCACCAATTGTCTTCACCATCGGGCTCATCAACTTAATTCCTACAAGACAAAATAACACGTACTTCGTTCATTACAATATATTACTAAGGGGGAAAATGTTAGAAATCCAAAAATAGTGATAAATTGTAATTTAAGTTAGTGGACTTTGTTGTTGTTAAGACATGGTGAAATGATTTCTAAGGTTGAGGGACTAGGAGTGTCAACTAGCTTAATTGTAGATTTAGACTATAAATACCCTCAACTCCTTAGAAATCATAAGCCTTTGATCCATATTTTACATACAACTTAATCCAGATCGTTTTCTCTCTCTCTCTCACTAGAAATCACACACACTAAACACACCAAGAACACACACACTTGAACCGCCATTGTTGAGATCGAATCAAGAGCAGAAATCATGTTATTACAGACCCCTGGGTTAACACCCAAGGAGAAAGATCATTGGTCAGAGGAAGACCATCGTTTGGCTGACCTAGATTCCAAATTACAAAATATGATTCTCTTTGTTGTCCCAGAAAGTTTAAACCCCACTCTTGTTTTACTTGATAGTTCTAAGTTAATGTGGGAAGAGTTGTTAACACAGTTTGAAGGAACAAAGGAAACTATCACCACAAGAAAAGTTTTTTTGAATAAAAAGTATGAAGCATTTTTTGCATTACCAAATGAATCTCTAACTGAAACATATCTTAGATTTACAAATTTGGACAATCAATTAAAAGCTCTTGGTGTTACAAAAGACAAAGAAATTTTACTTGAAAAGTTTTGTGATATATTACCTTCTAAATGGGAGAATTTGATCATGGTATTAAGGCAAGGTAAAACCCTTCACAGTCACACTCTGGCCTCTTTGTATGGTGCCTTTAGATACACTGAGGAGAATAAAGCTGAGAGAGCTGTGGCTGAGCAAAATGCAAAGAATCATACTTCAACCAGTTCTGCATTGGTTCATTGTTCTGAACCACAAGATACTGCCCTACTATCTTCTGAGAGTGATCAGTCTGACTCTGTGAAGAAGATGGTAGCTGAGTTAATGAAAGTTGGTATTTCTGAATATGCATCACATGAATGTGATGAGGATGATGATGATGACCTTGTTGCTATGATTGCCAAAACTTTTAATCGTTTTAAATTTAAATTAAAGAGAAGTGGCAAAAATTTTCTTCAAATAATATTGTCGATAAGTCCAATTTAGAATGTTTTAAATGTGGAAAGAAAGGACATTTTATGAAGGAGTGCAGATCATCACAACCCTCCTCATCACACACTGCCCCTAACCATTCTATTTTTCAGAAGCCTGATGATGGTACAAAGCTAAGTACAAAAAGCTGAAAGCCCACATGGTGATGATGGCTCAGGAAGAATCCAATAAGAATAGCTGCATGGTGGCAGACACTGAAAAATGGGAGGATTCTGACGTGTCATCTGATAATGCAGAAGAAATAAGGGATATGTGTTTCATGGCTCGTGAAGATCATGGTCATGTTGTCAAGTCTGATGTTGAATCTGGTCGTTGGGTGGATATCATCATGAAGAAGGTTAGTACATTTGGATTTGAGAAGGATGAAGAACAAAAACTGAATCTTTTGGTTCTTATAGAGGCATAGCTTATGTTGAAACTGTGCGTTCAGAAAGTATAAAAATGTTTGAAATAAATTCTTCTGAACTGAACGCCAGTCAGGCTAGATTAAAAGAACTGAAAGATGTTCAGTTGGCCTTGAAAAGTTATAAATCTCTGGTTTCCAAACTTGAATTGGAAAAGGAAGAATTAAAAATTATTTTGGAAAAAGAACAGAAAATAATTAAATCTTGGATGAAATCGCCTTTTCCTGAAGCTGCCATTAAGAAAACTTTTGAAAATCAAAGAATCGCTTATGGCACTGGTGATCTTCATCTTGCATCCGTAATAACTGATTTGGATGCACTTCCTAAAGAAATGAGACCAGAGATCATTTTTAAAGATCTTGGAAAATCAAAAGTGATAACTGATCAAAACCAGGAACAACTTGAGGGCAAATCTGAAGCATGTCAGACCAGTGCTTCAGACAAGAAAGCTAAATCCAAGAAGCCTTCCCCTCAGTCTTCAAATAAGGTTCCTAAGAACCTTTAGAAGAAGAAAAATGTGATCCCTGCTGAGCCTTCTACCTCAGATTCTGGTAGAGCTCAGGTGTCTAATTCAGAGTCTATTTTGTTAAGGATTGAAAGTTAATTTCAAAATTTGGCTAGGCAAGTGCAGAGTTGTAATGCACGTTTAAAAAATGTTGAAAGGACTCCCCAAAATCCTAAACAAAACCCAAAACCTTTTTCAAAGAAAATCAAGCAAGAAAAGCAAAAATCTTAGAAGAAAAAGGTTTCTAAAGTCATCAAACCAACTGTTTTTGTGTCGTCTGAAATTATGACTGAAATTCCCTTTGATCCTTCTGTCCCTTACGTACCAAAGAAATCTGAGGCTGTTCAGGGAGAGCCCAGTGGACCCATCAAGAGATGGGTTCCCAAAAAGAACTAATCTTTGTGTATGTGCAGGGTGACCGCAAAAAGAATACTTGGTTTCTTGACAATGCTGCTGGTAGAACCATGACTGGTCACAAAACCATGCTAGGGGAATATAGGGTGCAAGAGGGACCCTCAATAACTTTTGGTAATGATGAAAACGGACAAACTGAGGGATATGGTGTTGTGAACAATGGACAAGTCAAATTCACTAAAGTTGCATATGTGAATGGTTTGAAATATAACCTGATCAGTGTCAGCCAACTTTGTGATAATGGCTTTAAGGTTTTATTTGATATTT
The DNA here is from genome assembly GCF_010389155.1 of Erigeron canadensis. NCBI lineage: Eukaryota > Viridiplantae > Streptophyta > Magnoliopsida > Asterales > Asteraceae > Erigeron > Erigeron canadensis. The sequence goes on along the minus strand of NC_057769.1, from coordinate 14,730,320 downwards.
CACAAGGCACCATATTCAACAGAGATTGGAAGGTGGTAATGATTGCACCAAGAAAAGGAAACATTTATGTTGTAGATATGAACAGTGCTACTTCTGAACAATGTTTCTACACAAGGGCAAATGAGGACATCAACTGGTTGTGGCACAAAAGGTTATCCCATCTCAATTTCAAAAATATTAATAAGTTGTCAAGAAAACAACTTGCTGATGGGATACCAGCCATGTCTTTCGATAAAGACAAGCCATGTCCAGGGTGTGAAATGGGAAAGAAGAAGAGAGCATCCTTCAAGACCAAGCAAAATTTCAGCATCACTGAACCACTTCATATGGATCTTTTTGGTCCTGTGAATGTTCAGACAAGAGCGGGGAAGAAGTACACTCTGGTTGTAGTCGATGAATATTCAAGATACTGTTGGGTGATCTTCCTTAGGAACAAAAGTGAAACTGCTGCTGAAATCATTGCCCTCATCAAACAGATCAAGCACAAGCGAAAAGTACGTCAGCTCAGAAGTGACAATGGCACTGAATTCAGAAATTCCACTCTGGAAACCTTCTGCACTGACACTGGCATATCTCAGAACTTCTCTTCAGCACATACACCAGAGCAAAATGGTGTTGTAGAAAGAAAGAATCGAACGCTATAGAAGCTGCCAGAAGTATGTTGAATGAATCAGGTCTTCCAAAATGTTTTTGGGCTGAAGCTGTTGCAACTGCTTGCTACACCCAGAATCGTTCCATTTATGTCAAAAGACATAAGAAGACTGCCTATGAAGTGCTCAGAAATAGAAAGTCTAATATTGGATATTTCCATGTATTTGGATGTCCAGTATACATTCTGAATGATTCTAGCAAATTGGGCAAATTTGATGCCAAAGCTGATGAAGGCTACTTCCTAGGTTATTCAACAATTCGCAAGGCCTTTAGAGTCTATAACAAAAGACTTGAAAAGGTTGATGAGTCAATTCATGTTACCTTTGATGAATCAAATTCTGCAATCTTTAATAAACCAGTCTCTGAACTACCTTCAGAAGGTCCAATCAGTTTTGGTGAATCTGATCACAATGACAAATCTGATCAGTCACCTGAACATGTTTCTGATCATTACTGTTCAGAACCAGTTACAAGTCAGCAAAGTAACATTCCATTATCCTTCAATCACATTCAAACTGCCCTCTGAATTGACTATTGAATCAGATGTGCGTGTTGCTCCTCAGATATCAGTATCCCCTGAATTACCTCAGAATGAAGAATTTCATGATGCAAATCGTGATTTACAAGATGATGAAACTGAAATAGTCTATTCTGAACCATCTCCTGAAGAAAGCCAAAGGAGTTCTTGCACTGATATCATTATTCATCCTGGTCGTTACTCTAAATGGACTCACTCACATCGAATTGATCAAGTGATTGGCGATCCAAGTAGAGGGGTTCAGACCAGAAGAGCCACAAGCGATCAATGCTTATATGTCAGCTTCTTATCACTGATAGAACCGAAGAAGATTGACGGGCTATGAAAGATCCAAGTTGGGTTGAAGCCATGCAAGAGAGCTTAACCAATTTGAAAGGAACAACGTTTGGGAGCTTGTTCCATGTCCCCCCAATCTGAAGAAAGAACCAATTGGGACAAGATGGGTCTTTCGAAACAAAGTTGATGAAGATGGTCATGTAATCAGAAACAAGGCCAGACTTGTTGCAAAGGGTTATGCACAAGAAGAAGGAGTTGATTTCGATGAGACTTTTGCACCAGTGGCCAGACTTGAAGTTATCAGAATTTTCCTAGCATTTGCAGCTCATCATGAGTTCAAAGTCTACCAAATGGATGTCAAAAGTGCTTTTCTAAATGGAGAGCTAGAAGAAGTTGTGTATGTGTATCAACCACCTGGATTTGAAAGCAAAGAAAAACCTCATTGGGTGTATAGACTGAACAAAGCTTTATATGGTCTGAGACAAGCACCTAGAACCTGGTATGATACTCTAACTCGACATCTTTTAGATAATGGTTTTCATAGAGGTGCAATAGATAACACTTTATTCATCTTGCATGAGAAAAGTGATATCTTGCTTGTACGAGTATATGCTGATGATATTGTGTTTGGGTCTACAAATGAAAAATTGTGTGACAAGTTTTCAAAAATAATGTCTTCTGAGTATGAAATGAGTATGATGGGTGAACTGACATATTTTCTGGGTCTTCAAGTAAAACAAACTAGTGATGGTATTTTTATAAATCAAGAAAAATATGTCAAAGATTTGTTAAAGAAATATCAGTTTGATTCTATTTCATCTAAAGATACTCCAATTTCTACACCATTAACTTTGGACTCAGATCCTAATGGAAAACCTGTTGATCCCACAAAATATCGTGGTATGGTGGGATCATTAATGTACTTAACTGCAAGTAGACCAGACATAATGTTTGCAACATGTCTTTGTGCACGATTTCAATCTGATCCCAGAGAAGCACACCAGAATGCAGTAAAAAGGATTTTTCGATACCTAAAAGGTGTCCCCAGACTAGGTCTTTGGTATCCCAAAGGCTCAAGTCTAGATCTCATGGGCTATTCAGATTCTAATCATGCAGGTTGTAAGATAGATAGGAAAAGTACCACAGGTGGGTGTCATTTCCTTGTTGGCAAATTGGTTAGTTGGACAAGCAAGAAGCAGACTGCAGTATCATTATCCACTGCTAAAGCTGAGTACATTTCTGCGGCAAGTTGTTGTGCTCAGATCTTATGGATGAAGAACCAACTAACTGATTATGGTGTTAAGTATACCAGAACGCCAATATTTTGTGATAACACAAGTGCCATTACAATATCTCACAATCCTGTCATGCACTCTAAAACAAAGCATATCGATCTTAGGTACCATTTCATTCGTGATCATATTTTAAAAGGTGATATTGAAATTCATTTCAATGCCACTGACAAACAACTAGCTGATGTGTTTACAAAACCTTTAGATGTCAAAACTTTTAAACATCTCATCAGCGAGTTGGGAATGCTAAATCCTGTGTAGCATTTCAGGGGGAATAGACAAAAAATGTTTTTACAAGAAAAGGAAATTTTCTCTCTGGGGGGAATTTTTGCCTCCGAAAATATTTTGTCTGAAATGATTCAAAAACTAAAGGGCTTCAGAGTTTCTAAAAATGAGAAGGTTCAGATTGCACTTCCTTAACCTTCCTCAGAACTTCAAACTATTTAATCTGAAGTTCATCAAAACCCTTTATTACACAATGGATACCTAGTTGGCAAGTGGACACGTGATTTTTACTGTTCCAGGATACCTTTTTGCTGACGTGTCATACCACTTGCGCCGTAAAGAAAAATGATCATTGCTTTTGCATTAAAAACGGTTGAATATTTTTCGAAAAAGTGGGGTCATGGCCGTTGTTGCATTAAATGTGGACGTGTCACCAAAAATTATTTCGGATTTCAAACCCGATCAAAATCACTTTCAATAAAATATCATTATATTTTATTGGGTTTGAATTTCAAAATCATTTTATTTATTTTCTTTGGAAAATCTTTTCGTATTCCTTTGAAAATATAAAACCTTTTTCCCAAAATCATTCCATCATTTATTTCATTTTTCATTTACTCCCAATCATATTTCTCTCTCATTCTCTCAACACTCAATCACTTTCCTTCATAATTTTCCAAACCCTAAATTCTTTCAAACACTTTCATTTTCATCTTCTTTCTTTAACAAAATTCAATGGCTACATCTGTAAAAGAACCCAAAACACTCATTGGCTTTGAATATTCTCCCCCAAAATCTGCAGTTAAACCCAGTTCTCAATGGCCAAAGGATTTCGAATCCAAAACCATACGGTTTAACATGAACAATTATAAGGCGGCATTGAACGTCAAAACTGACGGGTTGATGGGCAGATTAAACACATTCCTTCAACGTTGCCCTATTTCTTAAGCCCTCACTACCAATCCAGAGCAGTTGTATCATAGATACCTAATAGAATTTTGGCACACTGCTGAAGTTGCCAAAGATGATAAGTCAATAGCCTTCACATTGAAAGAAGGGACGATGAAGTGCGTATTGACACTTGATGGTTTCCGGGAGGCACTCCGGTTGAATTATTTGCCTCCTAACACTCCCTACGAAAAAAAGAAGAAAGGGAGTGAATTTTAGAGAAGTATTGTTGGTTACTGGCCATAACCAGATTTTAGACGATGATGGCAACTTGAAGACATCCGGCCACATTTTTATTGTCGTATTCAAAAACTGTTGGAGATATTTTTGGACACAAATTGTAAAGTGTCTTGGTGGCAATAGTGGCGGATTGGATCAGATTTCCTTGATCCAAGTTGAGATGGGTTATTATTTGTGGCATGGTGTAAAGGTGGATTTTGCCGAGATGCTTTTTGCTCAGTTGTTAACAAAGCTGAAGGGGAAGAGGAGCATTCATATTGCCTTCCCAAGATTTTTAAGTTTGTGTTTTCTGGCAATTCTGGGAGAAGGATATTCTGACATCCTTCAGGAGAGCTCTCAGACTGAATTCTGCAAGGATCTCTCCAAACTGTCTAAGTCTGAGGACGAACCTGAACTCTCCCTTGCAATGCTTCAGCTACTTGGTAACAATGTTAAAACTGACGCAACACGACCAGCTGGCTCAGAAAGATCACTGGGCAGATCACAAAAGAATGTGAGACCCAGCAGTCGATCTAGTGGCAAAATGTTACACTTGTTTAAACCCAAAACAAGTTCTACCCTGCCACCTTCATCTTCCACTGACCAACCTAAGGATCTCCCAAAAGACTCCTCAGGATCTCCAAAGGGTTTATTAAAACTGCGTCCTTTTAGGCCATCCTTACAACCCAAGGATATTAGTACCCAAGCTCAGCCTTCTGAGACCTCAAAACAGGTTTCAGAAGAAGGTCAAATGGGAAACTTGCAAGCAACCATCTCCAAAACTTCTTTAGGAGGAGATGGTGAAGATATTAGTGTGTCAGCCCAACACACATTAGAAGTTGAGTCTGCACATGCACCCCCTGTAATTTCACAAATCTTACACTATGTGCATGCACAAACTTTTGATATTTCTCAGGTGATACCCAGAGAGATGGAGATTTCAACTTCTGCGGCCAATGAAGAGACTCTTGGATCCAGCACAAGGGTTACTGAGGCATAACCGGTATCGACTGAAGTAGTTCCAACTTTGACCAGTGACGATGCAACTGCTGAAGCAGCTGCTGAACTGGGTGTTGGCTTGGATTTTGGGAATCAAGACCAGAGCATATCTGACCAGATAGTAAATATCTGGGATGACGATGAGCTTCTTGAGGGAAACCTCGAGGATTTTGAGTTTGATGAGGATTTATTGAGGGAGAATCAATCGGATTCTAAGCCAACCCTCAACTTTGTTGACGAACCAATGTCACCACCTCTTTTGGAACAACAACAACAACAAAACATCATTGATCTTGATCCACCTTACCAAAGACCACCAATTTCACCCCAACACCCTTTATTTCCCGAAGGATCAGCCCCTGCCTATGTCACCTCAGCCATTTTTCAACCACCACTTCAACACCTTCACCCTCAAATTCATCAAATCCCACCAAGGAGAAATTATGACCTGCCAGAGGATCAAGAAAAAGAATTGGACTCTGATACAGAATCTGAGGGTCCTTCTGATGTACTTCTGGAGAAGGCTCTGGCAGGGATTCGAACTTCTCCATTTGTTGCTTCAGCTTCCACTTCATCTGCTCCACATCTCAGTATGGAAGCTCAGTTAGAGAAATCACAAACCGAAGTCCACAACCTACTTATTCAGGTTGAGGGCTTATCTAAATCTCTGACTGCCAACACCAAGTCTCTAGCCGATTTGAAGGGTGCCCAGGATGTTATGGGCACTGAATTTACTAAAGTTGCAGTTAATGAGGGCGTGGTGGTTGGGAAGTTGCAAGAATTGGTTGTGGCATGCAATGGATTGAGTAGGGCAATTGGTGAAGCCTTCAAGCTGACCAAGAGGGATGTGCAGACTTCAGTTGTTGCGAATCTGCAATCCTGGGTACTTATGATTCAAAACTCTTTCTTGGCAGTTGAAAAACAAGTTGGTGAGTTGGGGAAGCAGCCAAGTATTGATGAGAAGTCTCTTGGTGATTCTGTTGGTGAAAAGGTTTCTGAGACAATGAAGTCTGTATTCTCTGAAGATCTTATTTCTCAGATTTCAGTGTCAGTGGCAGAGAAGGTTGAAGAGAAGGTCAGGTCGATGGTTTCTGAAGTCTCCAAGGCAACAAATGACAAGGTTGACAAAGCTGTTAATGAAATGAAAAATTCTGTGTCAACTCTTGATCAACAAGTTCAGAACCAGTCGAAGCAACTAGATGAGATCTTGGCCTTGCTCAAAAAGCAGTCAGAAGTTGTTGCTCCTCCCCCCTCTGGTGCATTATCTGAAGAAGAAAGGGGATTACTAAAGGAAGTCTTTGAACATAAAAAGCTAAATCTGAACTCCTCTTTCAGATTAAGGTCTCAGTTTGCCTCAATGGCAAAGGGTTTTTCGGATAGCATTTTGCAGCACAGTTGGGAACCTCTTAAAGGCATGCAAAAGGCCATTGAATTATATGCACAACTTCCTGTCGAGGTCCCCAAAGGGGGAAGTGAATTGCCAATTGGTTTGCTGTCCAGTGCACAAGAAATGAAGGAAGCAACCTTGAAACAATCTAAGGGGGAACAACAACTGAAGAAACAATCTGAACCCCAATCATCTGAACAAGCTAAGAAAGACAAAGGTAAAGCTCAGATGGTTGAGGAACCAAAGAAGAAGGGTACTAAGGATTCTGGTTTTATGGTAGGTGAGAATGTTGATGAGCATGGTTATCCATTGCCAGATTTGGATGCTGATCAGAAAAAGTTGGAAGCCCTTCAAAGACAAGTCTTCAACCAGTTTATTATGTGGAGAGAAACTAAAGAAAAGGAAAGGGCCCAACACTTGGCAATGGGTACCATTGATTTGTTAGATGCTGCAGCTCTTGGTCTCACTGTGGAACGATATCAGAAGATCAAACATGATGCAAGAGTGCAGAAGGCCTTAGAAGAAATGGCCGAGTATGAATATGGGGTGAAGTATTCTCCCTTAGAACAAAAGCTGGACCATCTCACCTTCAAATTATCTATTGAAGATCTGGTGAAGAATAGGAAGAAAGAGATGGAGATCAAAAGAAAAGAAATTATGGCTAGCGTTCTGAAGGTTGAGAAGGAAATTTGTAGGCCACCTCAGAAGCCCAAACAAACTAGCCCAAGGTCTACAAGAAAACATGCTCGAGATTCTGACTTCTCTACATTCATACCTATTTCTAAAGAAGTTGCTCAAGTGAAAGATAAACATGAAAAGGATCAGTATGATTATTATATGAAACACAGGTGCCACCCTGCAAAGATCCTTGACGTGCAAATTCTGAAGGAAGATGGTCTAAAATTGTTCAATCTGATTGTGAAGAGAGAAGGTAGAGCAGAAGAAGAATATGAGCAGGTTTCAGTGCATAAGTTTGGGTATTCTGAGCACAAGGAGATGATCACTGTTCTGAAAGGAAAACCGAAGTCTCATCTAACAGGCGCCTGGATGCTGAAGATCCAACAGAAAATAAAGGCCAAAGTTGAGATGGAGGAAAGATTATTTGGGAAGATCAGTTCTCCGAAAAGAAAGGCTACTGACGCACCTCCTGGCTCAAGGCCTGCGAAGAAGTAGTCATATCTTCTTGTAAATATTTGTACTTGTAAATATTTTCCATTTTCATTTTTGTACTTGTAACTGAACAATCATCTCAGTATCTTTTATATAGTTGCAAGTTACATCATATTATTAGGAAATAGTTTAAGTTAGAAAAATAAAGAAGAAAATTTTCTTAAGGCATCATGATCTATGAGATGTCCTTAGAAATATTTTTACAACTTAAACAAAAACTTGTATTTTTAGACTTACAAACCTGTATAGATAGAAGTCTAAAATACATGAACTATTTTAGAACAAATAGGGGGAATTTGTTAGGTCGAAAATCGACCAAGTATGATTTGTTCAAAATAGTTGAAGTTCAGTGAAGAAAGCTTGCTCAGGATTCTGAAGACATTCAGAAAAAAGCTCACTGAAGATTCAGAATCAACCAACACTGAAGACGTTCAGACTAAGTCAAAGACTGAAGACTGAAGAAGAAGATCATCTCAGAAGCAGAGCTCAGGGATCTTACCTGATTGAAGAATCTGAAGAGGCTCAGTGAAAAAGTATTTACAACACTTTTTCACTGATTACGAGGAAAGTCTTTTTGCAGCTTTAACTACCTTTACCCGGTTAATTACTTTATACCTGGGATTGGGAAAGTTTTAGCAAAAAGTTGGGAATAAAGTATGTCAAGTCACATCAAAGAAACTTACATACTTTACCTTAAACAAGCCTGTTATGGATTTGTCCCACAAATCCATAAATGCATCCAACCATATTTGTACGGCATATTTCCATGTCATCAAGACATGTTTGCCTATAAATATAAGACTTCTCACACTTGCAAAAATGCTGGGAACTTTGGCAATTGTAACGTGTGATATTACTCTAAGTATTCTTACGAGTAATTCCTTGTCGCATAGATCATTTGTATTTCTAGGGTTGTTTAGATATTTTCACAAGTGTGATTATCTTTGTTTTGCAACAACTCTTGTATTTTGTTTATAGAAATAAATAAAATACATTGAAAAATACATCTCGACTCATTGCCATAATACTTGAATATAATTAGTATTTATATAGTTTCTAGCACTTGTTCTTTATTGTTCATATCCATATCTGGATCGTGGTTCATAACTAGTCTTTATCTAGATTTGAACCACTTGCCAGTCGGGTTACTTGATATACTTGTGTTTATTGTTAACCTATTTTATATCTTGTTATATCTTGTTCTCGTTGTACATCTTGTGTAGGTGGACTCACAAAACTAGTTTGCTTTATTGGACATATACGTGTACTTATGAAATGTGTATGTTAGCTTGTTTGCGTTGATTTCATGATGCAATAGATGTCTGTCGATATCTATTGAAGACAATTTATGGCAATGGATAACAATGATAACAAATAACCAACTTTATACTCCAGTTGGTAGTTTGTTGGTATAACAATGTGTGATTGAGTTGTTTGCAAGTAGTGGTGAGTTTATGTTGTTGGATAACTATGATGACATTGATCAGTATTGGTATGCATACATGCTACTACATTTTTATATTTACACTATTGTCCAAACCTCATTTATCATGCACAGCAAATTCATTTGTATTCCTATAAACCTACGAACTCACCAACATTATGTTGACATTTTCGAGCATTCATTTTCAGGTAATAATAATGCTTAAGGAGACTGAGCATATGGGCTTTAGGAAGACCAATAAAGAGATCCTTCATGGACTCCTAGTTTTTATTTGAACATTGAACGCTATTTGTTGTTTGCTACATTTCTTTTGCTATTTGAGGCGTGTTGCCTAGACTTATCCCGCTTGTGGGAATCACAATTATTTGGATTTCATTTAGTATGACTCTATTATAAAGTCCATGTGCTATTGCTATATCTTTTCGTCATATCCTACGATTCCGCCTAAGATGGGGTGTGACAGCCGGTGATTGCGTTGATTCTAGAACTTGTCCTGGTTGATCGTTCCATGGCTTTCTAGATGAAGAAGAGGCAACTTTAGGATAAAACCTTTGTTCTTTGCATGTTCACCCTTGTTTCGTAAAAATTTGTTATGTGTGCATGTTTTGTAATGTGCTTAGTAGCTAACTACACTAGTTAGTGAACCAACCGTTTAAAATCCTTATGTTGCACTCACTTTTAGTGCAAGAAACAATAGAAAACATGTTGTTATTAGCATGTTCTTTGTCATAAAATCCACCCAAATATACACTTTTCCCAGCCATACCGATAGTCGAAGTCCTGGTGGGTCATTGGTTGCCTATGCTAGTGGATGGTTTGGGTTTTGTCTTATTATGTCGGGTTAGGATATTCTCATTTTATGGGGGTTGTTTGATTTCGTCATGGTTTTTGGATAAAGTCTGGATTGTTCATCTTAGCATGTTATTAAATGATTTGTCACTGTTTCTACATTATGTAAGAGAATACCAATTACTCAGAGTAAAAGTAGCTTGCAAAAAAAAAATGAATAAAAATAATAAAAGAATTGAAAAACAGAAAATGAAAAAAAAAAAAAAGAGCTTGGGCTGTCAGTTGGTATTTCTCCTTTTTGTCAAATCATTTTAAGTTGGTTCATCAAAAACACCAACAAAAGCTTCATTGTTTTTATGCGTTATTGAGTTAAGTTGGTACATCATTATAACCAACAAAGTGTTCTTGAATTGTTATATTGGGAGATTGTGTTTAAGTAGGCATGTTCGTTTAAGCCGACATGGGTAGTTAGGTGGAAGGAGTTGTTTGATTGTCATATACCACAATGGTGTCGGTTTTTGGATCGTTCTATTGGGGGTAGAGTCGGGAGAACTTCTTGGCATTTGGACCGTTGGCAACTAATGACATGGGTTTGTTTTGGACTAGACTATATGTGAAAACTTTATTAAATGTTGTGTTAGTTCTTTGTTAACACTATTTGTTTTACTCAAATTTCTATACAATGTTTAAATACCCTGTATAGCCTCAGAAATGTTACAACCCTTTAAAGTCCTCTTCTGATAGACATTATAGGGCGCTAGCGCCTTGGCGATGTAGGAACGAACCTAGTACAAGCCTATGGTTAAAAGATTATGCATCACGACTTGGCATTGAGTGATTATTCAAATATTCAACCCCAAAAGTAAGTTAGTTGGAGTAGGATAGGCAAGATATCACTTATTCATTTCATTTGTGCTTAGTCGTGTTATTAAGGCTTGTGTATCGGTTAAATATTGTAAAACATTCCGGTTTTCATTTAAGATTAAAATTGCCTAACCATTTATTCTCATTTCTTGATTATGGTTGAGCTTCTTTATGATTACTGAAATGTGGTTCCATAATGCGCCAAGGTATTTTATGATTTTCAGCCTGAATTTGTTCAAGGATAAGCAAAGCTTAAGTGTGGGGGAATTTGATGTGTCAAATTTTATACCATTTCCCACGTGATTTTAGGACCAATTATTCATTGTTTCTATAACTTTATATCCAATTTTCGATGCTTTGAGGTTGTGTTAAGTGTTTTCAGGTTGGAAATTGATTAGACGAATGAATTGGTTGATTTTGATGACATATGGAAGAAATGGGAGAAGGATTCGGTCAAAACAAAGTAAAAGACGAAGAAAACGAGTCCCGGAGCTTGTAACTCCCGTTATGAAGAGAAATTCTAAATCGCCTGTAACTTACAGTTATTGTGGTAACGGCAGTTAGGATTTCAAAGGAGTGTAACGGCCATTACTCCACTAATGGCCATTACACCCGAAGTACAAAGGTAACGGCCATTACTCTACTAACGGCCATTACACGCGAAGAACAAAGGTAACGGCCATTACTCTACTAACGGCTGTTACACGCAATTTTCATATATATACTTTGTTAGGGTTCTGTATTATAGACGATTTTTGGAGAGAGATTTTTACAAGGGACGAATTTAGTTAGGGATTTTCTTAGCATAACTCTTGTTCTCAATATTCTTAAGGCAAACAAGCTATTAGGTTTTTCATCTTTTCAGTATTGGATTACAATCATAGTTGCTACCGAATTTTCTTCAATTAATTGGTATAATATGATTTCTTCCATTCTTGTTTGTTTTATTTATTTCAATATTAGTAGCTAAATTCTTTATCATTTGTCTTGATGTAGTGATTCAATATGTAAGATTGCACAATTTTATAATTCAAAGTTGATTTCAATTATCGTTGTGTCGAGATCTTGATGATTTAAATCTTTATTAACTATTATTCGACATTAGTGGCATATATGTTCTTCGTTAGTGGTACTAGTAGAATATATATGTGATTTTCAATTGATTGTTTGTCTATAAACAATCATCACTAGTTCATGGTATGATAGTGAATGTCATTTAATAAAAGGAATTATTTTGTCAACGTGTTGAATAACGGTTGGTGGTTTCACGTTATCTTCACATAGGTACAATTATTAATTCAATAGTCAAACAAACTAGTTAGTTAGGGAAATTGTTTAAAGCGTTAGTGGTACCAGTTTTTACAAATGAACTGATTAATTAGGTGATTTAAATGATTTTACAAACGTTGGTGGTACCAGTTTGTGTCTTTATTTTGTCACGGTTATCTTTATCAACTTAATTTGAATTTGAACTTCATTAATGTGCAATCCAAACATGTTGTTAAGCGAGGTCAAGATGGATGACTTTTAAATCTCTTGAGTAATAAATTACAACCAAAATTATCTTTTTGATTAATCCCGAGGGATTACGGACTTTTCAACTAACTTTTGCAACGTGGCAACTCAGCCATAACCCCCCACCCTAATTTGGATTGCTTTATTGTTAACAATTACTTAATAAGTCCTTGTGTTCGACCTCGGTTTACCAAATCAACTATATTGCATACGAACGGGTTCACTGCCCGCAAGGGACTAGAAGTCAGTAGCTAGGTATTTCATGTTTATAAATTTAAGACTAGAAAATACACATCAGTGACTTTGTTCCAAAAGTCCCTGTGATTGATTTTGTCACTTTATGCTCCGTAAGGTTCTTGCTCAATAAAAGGGTTCTATTGCACGAGAGACAATAATTAGGGTTTTTCGGGTTTCAGAGGGACTTGATTGTGTTCTTGGTGAACACAAAGAAAAATATGTATTGTGATAAGGAAGAAGTGTAAAGTAAAAGGCATGAATCTGAGTGTGTTAAGTACACCTCAAATTGGGTCTTGTTTTAAAATTGCACGGAAAGTTAAGTTTTGATGCTTAAGGTTTCGGTCAAAATAGGTCAAACGGAATCATTTAATTGATGTATTTGACAGATATTTTGATTTTTAATTTATTAATAATAGTTGAATTGAATATGTTTATTATATGAAATAACTTGATAAAGTGCTTAGATTCTACTCTTAAGTGTGAGAATCTGATGTATGTTATCAGTTAAATTTGTTTAAGTATTTTTGGAATTCAATTATGTATTTTTAAGGCGAATGCATTAGTTGCATAGATCTCATGAGTTCATTGATGTGGTTGCAGTTTTATTTATCTTATCTGGATGTGTGTCAGCCAACAAGATAAAAGATCTCCAAAGTATATGAAACCTCAAGCTTAAAATGGAAGCAGAGTATACTTACACATCAACAACTCAGCTAAATTCAAACAGAGATAAAAATGATGACGGAGAAATTATCTAAGGGTGATTAATTTTGTATCATTTATTTTTGTTGTATTTCAATTTATATCACAGCATTGTGTGTGTTCAATGGCTGTCATTGTCAACCATGTTTAATGTTTTTACTTTGCATTAAATTTAATTGGTGCATTAAATTTTATTAATTATTGACATAGTGGGTCGTAATTTAATGTTTTTACTTTGCAAGATGATTAAGTGATGACAATTATGACGAATTTTTGTTCAATCATGTTCTCTAAAGAATTCTTTTCGTTAATCATATCGGGTTCGGTAAAATTCATTGTGAATTTTAATTGTGTTAATCAAGTTTGTGAAAGGTGAATTTTTATAAGTCAAGGTTCCTTGAATCAAAGAAAAATAGGTTGTGGTGATATGCAAAGTATACCAAGTGGACTCATATGTATGTCTTTAGCAAAATGGGCTAATAATGCATATTGCAGTCAAGTGGGATTATGCCAAGTGGACTCATATGCACGTTTAAGCAAAATGGGCTAATAATGCATATTGTAGTCAAGTGGGATTAACTTTGCGTATTTTACATTGGATTGATTTGCGTGTTTGTGCCAAATAGGCTTCAATATGCGTGTTTCATCTAATTGGACCTATATGCGTGTTTGGCCAAGTGGGTCGGATATGCGTATTTCAGTGGCACTAAGGTTGCGCGTTCTTGTGGATATAAAAGGTTAAGTTCACGCATTTATTTATCATCATATCCGTGTTTTATCCAAAAAACCTCCACATTTGCGTGTTCTTGATACCCGAAGCACTGTCCACCTTCGATTCACTATACTTGATCTTTACGTGTTTTTGTAACTAAAAACACTTCCATTAACACTTCCTGAAGAAAGGTATATGATTAACAAGATTTATAAGTCCATATTTCGAGTTTAAATGGAAGAATATATATGTACTTATTATTATTCAAACATTTTCTTGTACTTAAGGAGTTATAAATATTTTTATGATGTTCATGGCATTTTCATGACCAAATATTATTTAGTTGGCTTGATGGTACAAATTGTTGGACATTTATAATGATTTTTAATTGTTATCTCAACTTGTGAGACTTATATTATTATTTATAATCTAATCGATTAACAACTAATTTTTTTTTTTTTTTGTTCAATCGTATTTTGTTAAATTGAACTTAACACTAAAAATAGCTTTAGATTGCTAATTTAAGGGCATTATCTACTAGCTTCAAGTATAACTATGGCTTGCGGGAACATAGACAACCTAACTAGCACGTATATACTCCCTCCGTCCCATTTTAATTGTCATATTTTGACTAGTCAAGTCTTTTTCTTTCGAATTTGACCGTAAATATCTTTGTTTGTGTTATATATTAGTTGATAAAAGTTATATCAATGAAAAATACGTTTAAAACTCAATCAATTCATATATGTTATATCAAGTGTTATATAATACAAACAAAGATATTTATGGTCAAAGTTGAAAAAAAAAGACTTAAGAAGTCAAACTATGACACTTAATATGGGACGGAGGGATTAATATTTAAAAAGTAGGGTTGTTACATCCTTACCCCCTTAGAAGAATTCCATCCCGGAATTTGAATTTGCTCGAGGAGTAAGTGTGGATATTTCTCAAGTATGAAGTCCTCGCGTTCCCACGTAAATTCGAGTCCGCGTTTCGTATCCCATCTAACTTTAACGATAGGGATCTTGCTTCTCTTAAGGCGTTTTTCATCGCGATCGAGAACCTCTATGGGCTCCTCACGGAATTGGAGCTTATCTTCCACTCGTAATTCCTCGAGTGGGACTACTTTCGAATCATCCGCTAAACATTTCTTCAAGTTTGACACGTGGAATGTGTCATGAACATCTCCCAATTCTTCGGGTAACTTCAACTTATAGACTACGGGGCCTATTCTAGCCACAATTTCAAATGGCCCAATGTATCGAGGACTCAACTTTCCTCTTTTACCGAATCTCACGGTTCCCTTCCATGGCGACACCTTTAAGAGCACCTTGTCACCAACTTCAAATTCTAGGGGCTTCCTTCTTTGATCTGCATAGCTCTTTTGCCGATCTCTGGCGGCTTTAAGCTTTTCTTTAATGATAGCTACCTTGTCCGTTGTTTCTTGGACAAAATCAACGGTAGCTAGACTTCTTTCGCCCGTTTCTATCCAACACATGGGTGATCTACATTTACGCCCATACAAGGCTTCAAACGGTGCACATTGTATGCTAGAGTGATAGCTATTATTGTATGTGAACTCCGCATACGGCAAGTGTTCATCCCAACTTCCACTAAATTCGAGTGCACATGCTCTTAACATATCCTCTAACGTTTGTATTGTTCGCTCACTTTGTCCATCCGTTTGAGGGTGGTAAGTCGTGCTTAGTGCTAATGTTGTGCCCATTGCCTCTTGCACATGACCCCAAAAACGTGAGGTAAATCTACCATCCCGATCGGATATTATGGACAAAGGCACGCCATGTAATGTTACAATCTTCTCAACGTACAAGCGGGCTAGACGCTCGGTGTTCCAATCTTCTTTGAGGGGAATGAAATGGGCTGATTTCGTAAGACGATCAACAATCACCCATATAGCATCATGACCTTTCTTTGTTCGAGGCAATTTCGTCACTAGGTCCATTGCTATTTGCTCCCACTTCCATTCGGGAATCTCTGGCTGCTTTAAAAGACCAGATGGCTTTTGGTGCTCAGCTTTAACCATCGCACAAGTCATGCATCGGCTCACATATCGAGCTACATCTCCTTTCATTCCAGGCCACCAAAAATCCCTTCTTAGGCCTTGATACATCTTATCCGTGCCCAGGTGAATTGAATACTTCGTATTATGAGCCTCATTCATAAGTACATCTCTTAAACCATTCACTTTCGGTACCCAAGCTCTCCCCTTGAAGTATAGAATACCTTCGTCATCCTTATCAAACCTCATTTCCATACCACACAATGCTTCATCCTTAATGTTCTTCCCTTCAAAGGCCTTTGCTTGGTCCTCTAAGAAACGATCTCTTAGAGACATTCTTACTTGTAAGTGGCTAATTCTTGCCCTTGGCACCTTAGTATTCACCTTCCTACTAAGTGCATCGGCAACAACATTTGCCTTCCCCGGATGATACTTTATTTCACACTCATAGTCATTTAGCAACTCCATCCATCTCCTTTGCCGCATGTTCAACATCTTTTGATCAAAGATGTGTTGCAAGCTCTTATGGTCGGTGAATATGGTGCATTTAGTGCCATAGAAATAATGTCGCCATATCTTCAAGGCAAATACCACGGCTCCCAACTCCAAATCGTGTGTCGAATAGTTTTTCTCGCATGGCTTCAATTGTCTAGACGCATAGGTAATGACCTTGTCTCCTTGCATAAGCACACATCCAAGTCCTTTATTCGACGCATCACAATATACTACAAATCCTTCCATTCCATCAGGCAAGGCTAGTATTGGTGCTTCACACAACATGTTCTTAAGCGTTTGAAACGCTTGCTCTTGTTCCTCACCCCATTCAAATTCTCTCGACTTTTGGGTCAATTGGGTCAAAGGCACCGCAATTTTAGAGAATCCTTGGATGAACCTCCTATAATAACCCGCTAAACCTAGAAAGCTACGCACTTCCGTAGGTGTCTTAGGTGTCTCCCACTTCTTGATCGCTTCTATCTTGGCCAGATCTACATGGATTCCCTCTTCGTTCACAATGTGTCCATGTAATTGGACTTGTCGGAGCCAAAATTCACACTCAGAAAACTTGGCGTATAGCTTTTCATCTCTAAGTAACTGCAAGATTATTCTCAGATGTTTCTCATGTTCATCCTTACTTCTAAAGTATATCAGGATGTCATCAATGAACACTCTCACGAATTTGTCCAAGTATGGCCTACAAGTTCGATTCATTAAATCCATGAAAACGGCAGGCGCATTTGTGAGACCAGATGGCATCACCAGAAACTCGTAATGCCCATAGCGAGTTCTAAAAGCCGTTTTTAGGTACATCTTCTTCTCGTACCCTCAACTGATGATAGCCGGATCTAAGATTGATTTTCGAGAAATGCGACGCTCCTTGAAGTTGATCGAACAAATCGTCTATTCGTGGCAGCGGATATCTATTCTTGATCGTCAATTTATTCAACTCCCTATAATCTATGCACATCCTCAAAGATCCATCCTTCTTCTTGACAAAAAGTATTGGAGCACCCCAAGGCGAAGAACTAGGTTGGATTAAACCTTTATCAAGCAATTCTTGCGATTGCTCAGAAAGTTCTCGCATTTTGGAGGGCACTAACCTATACGGTGCTTTAGCCATGGGGGCTGCCCATGGAACTAAATCAATCGTAAACTCCACCTGCCTCATGGGTGGAAGTCCAGGTAGTTCGTCATGGAACACATCTAGAAAGTCCCTAACCACCATGACCTTATGAGGGTCCTTACTTTTTACTTGCTTATCCACCACTTGTGCCAAGTATGTGTGATATTCTTTACGTAAATATTTCCTTACTTTCATAGATGACACTATCTTGGGTTGGACTCCCGCCCTATGGCCTTGTATTATAAGCACTTCATCATTATCTAAGGGAATTTTAATGACCTTTTCATGGCAAAGTATTTCAGCACATTTTTGGACAACCAATCCATTCCTACTATCACATCAAAACTTCCTATCTCAATGGGAATCAAGTCTATACTATAATCTTTCTCGTCTAAAGTTAACTTACAATCAAAAATAATTTCTATAGTCCTATACTCGTTTCCATTAGCATATTCAACATAGTAGGTTTCATCAAGCTCACTAGGTTTCTTATCAATCATTTCCTTAAATTCAAAAGAAATAAAACTTCTTTCGGCTCCAGAATCAAACAACATAGAGGCATAAACATTATTTGATGGGAACGTACCTACGATGACATTAGGGTCATCCCTTGCCTCATTCGCGCCCATTGCGTACACCCTTCCTCGAGCTTGACCTCCTTGATTCTCGCGGTTTTGATTTGCATTGTTTCCTTGATTCCCATTGTTCGCTTGATTCCCTCCATTTCCTTGATTTACTTGATTCCCATTGTTGCCTAGGTTTGCTTGGTTCCCACGATTTCCAACATTCCTACAGTTTCCACGGTTGCCATTTCCATTCCCACGGTTTCCTTGTGCTCTCCCAAACCTAGGACATGCATTCCTCCAATGGTCCATGGCTCCGCATTCACGACATCCTCCATTGTCTCCTCCAATTCTTGCCCCACTCCGACAGTAGGTGGCGAGATGCCCCATCCGGTTACAAGTCGTGCAATGCCTACACTCACCCAGATGGTTGTATCCACAACGATTGCACTTTGGAGGCTGGCCAAGGTTCGAATTGGCGTTAGCT
This sequence comes from Erigeron canadensis, assembly GCF_010389155.1. NCBI lineage: Eukaryota > Viridiplantae > Streptophyta > Magnoliopsida > Asterales > Asteraceae > Erigeron > Erigeron canadensis. Next base: position 14,711,661 of record NC_057769.1, on the reverse strand, counting down.
TCGGCAACACCATAGTTCCTCACGATCTTTTGCCTTTTGTCCGGCCCATTCCCTCTACGATCACCGAATCAGTTTCCTCCTACTTGTCTTGAGCTTGACTCGCCTCGCGAGTATTTCCCGGTTCTAACCAAATAATTAACCAATCTTGTTGACAAACTTATTGCTTCTTCAAGGGTAGTGGGGTTTGCTGCCATGACTATCAATCTTACTTCTGGTACCAATCCATAAATAAATCTCTCAACCTTCTTTGCCTCGGTGTTCACCATGTCAGGCACTAGCACACACAACTCATGGAAACGAATTGCATATGTCTCCAACTCCATTCCCTTCATAGCATGGTTCCAGAATTCTATCTCCAACTTTTGCACGGCTGGCCTAGGACAATACTCCCGCTTCATCTCTTCTTTGAGCTGCTCCCAAGTCAAGGCATTCTTCACGGCTTGACCCCGCGTAGTGACTTGGAGGTTCCACCAAGCAAGTGCCCTTCTTTGGAGCTTGCTAGCAGCAAACTTGACACGGTCGGCCGGTGCACAATCAATGATGTTCAAGATGGCCTCCATGCTTTGGAACCATGTGAGCAAACCAACAGGACCTTCCGTCCCATAGAATTCCTTGGGGTTGCACAAAGTGAAAGTCTTGTAAGCATTTCTATCATTCACATTACCTCCTCCATCTTGCCTTCAGGCCGTGTTAAGTGTGGCGGTCACACTCTCCGCAATTCGAGTAGCAATGGCTGGCATAACGGAGTTGATTTGTTGAGAAATGAGGTCGGCTAGCTCGGTCCTCCTTCGGGCCTCTTCCTCCTGGAACCTAGCCTCAGCATTTGTTTCTTCGCCAGTCCTTCGTGGTGCCATGTCTGTACAAAGGAGAACATGTTTAGTCATTCGTATATAGGGTTATATGGCATAGACCCGACTCACAACTTTCGATCTCACACGTATTCATTTAAGTTACTTAGTGTAATAAGGCCTCGTTTGTATGCCTAGGTATACATATATTTCTAAATTTATTTTCCTTCCTTTAATCACAACCCACTTATCACTATGAATTACAAATGGTTGGGTACGCTTAAAACATATCAATCTTGTTTTTGGGCTGTTAGACAGATTTTTCCAGAATCTGTGTACGAATTTGGAGCACGAAAAAGTGGCTCAAGATGGACGAACTGGGAAAAACTCATAAAATATAAAATGTAGCCCCATGAGTTAAGTTTCACCTCCAACTGGAATCAGGTCAAAAGACCAAACAGAACTCCATATATGGTTGTTCTACCAAAAGTGGTCAGAACTGATTTCCTGCTGTAACTTTCACTTCGCAACAAGCATAACTATAACACATAGAGATTAACACATCATATAATAGTGAAAAGGCATCAAGCTTTCATTCCAATAATCCAATATCAGTTTACAAAATTGCCATATGCCAACAAACATGTGATCATAGTCACACAACCACAAACAAGTTCAAGAAAATCATAACAAAGTACAAACATTTGTCTACCGAATAAGTTTATGAATAAAACATCCTTAGGGTCATTTCCTAAGCACAAGAGCCAGAACAATGGAGCAAAGGGCTACAAGAACGCATCCCAACATGAAAATCACTTCGTTGATTCGGCGTATTCCATCTATAGCCATCCCCGCTTCATCTCCTGTTTGGCGCATTATTCCCAACGCCCTTTCCATCATCACCTCTTGTGTTCTCACCTGAAACCTTGCATCACGTAAGCCATTGGCAATGCCCCACACTCGATCTCTCTCCTCCCGTGTCATTCCAACAGGAGGTGGAGGTGGTAGGTCTTCTCCATGTCTTGGGCCGAAGTGAAAAGGATGATGGCGAGGGAGGCGCGGGTGGAAGTGTGGGTCACGGGCTGGAAATCGCCCATCACTTACATTCATCGCCACATTTTGTCTTGGTGGAGGAGCCCTAGGAGCTGGTGGTGATAGTGGAGGTGAGGGCGAGCGGCGTACAGGTTGGCTAGAAGCAACGCTCCTAGCATCACCGTTTGACGGATCCTCCATCGGCTCGGACTCCTCCTCTTGTCGTGAGGGCTGTTGGGAGTCCATCGTGGGCTCCGTTTCCTCGCTCTCTTGTCTTTCTTGTCTTTCACGGACCATGTCTACAAACGCATAAATGTCTCTTGCGTGTCCGGAAGATCTTGATGCTCTGCTTCTTTGTGACATATCGTTTCCTACATAAGTTACATAAAACATAAGATGACGACTCCCAAGCTTGACGACCGAGCAACGACATGACCATTCACAACCGACGTATACCAAAACTACTAACGATCAACTCGACACTCACGACTCGCATAACCATATATAATCAACGAAATGACTAGAATTTAACTTGTGCATAGCTCTTGTGTATTATATCTAAATAGGCAAAGTAATACTAGCCAAGTGGGGGTATTAACTAAGGGTTCTAATAAGTAATGCAAACATTGGATTTGGTTATGTATCTTTTGCACCAAGAATCGTTTTACAGCTTTATTTTCAAAAGACTCATTTTGAATATTCCTTAAACAACCATTTCGATCATTCCATATTAAATTTTTAATTAGGCATAGTTGATCAGGCTATGCATAAGTAAAACAAGAATACTTTATGATCAACTCAATTGTTTAAGAAATATTCGACTCGTTTTGAAAATACGTAGGTTATAGCAAAAATTCTCTATAGCCTTGGCTCTTGATACCATTTTTCTGTAACATCCCGACTAAGGCGAAAACACGAAGTGTCACAGAACGACATGGTACAAAAGATTTAAAGATAAAACATCAACATTAAGTTCTAAATATCATTCGAAATCAAAGGCAACAAGTTCAAGATGAAGTTTTAGAATCCATTACATAACCATAATCCATAAATGAAAAACAAATTGTTCGCATTACAAGTCTACCGAATAACAAGCAAGTACAATCCATGAGGCGGTCCAAGCTACGAACCTAATGCTCTAAACCTGAAAAGCATGAAGAAAAAGTGTCAACTACGAGAGTTGAGTGAGTTCATAGGTTTTTAACTAACAAACAATTTATATTCCAACCATATCCAAGATACTAAGTCATAAAAACCTTCAAGTATTCTTTCAAATATTCATTTCCAAAACGTATGTTCAATTCATAATAATTATTCATATTAACATCAATATCATTTAACCACGAGGGCATGTTCAATATATCAAATTTCATTTGGCCACACGGGCATAATTTCAATAACTTTTGATGAGTAAGATGCTTGAGCCACTACTACTACCATTTTCATGTCCAAACAACATTTTAATTCATGTCTTAGCACAAGTTGTTAATCAAGTGCTTTATTTATAAGTAGGGTCGCGCCATGGAGACGACCATTTAACTTAAGGTAGCTAGAGCACCGCTCCGGTCAGACTGGAAGAGAAGGTCGTCACAAAGGCAACCAACCTTCCACCATTATGCTCCGGGTGGGTGGACGAATCCTAGTTGCGCAACTATCTAACTACAGGTCTCCACTTTTGGAGTAAATAGTAGTGTACCGAAAAAAAACGGGTTGACAGAACTCAAGCTCATCATATAACATTTATCACATTGAACATACGATATAACTTCATTTCATAATTATATTATCAAAAATCATTATATATATATATATATAAAAGCAAATTTCATTTATATATCATGTTTTTCACCCCGATAGTTAAACACATAAAGTAGTTTGAAAGGGGGCTATGACTCACTTGTTTTGAGAGAGATAGAGAGCTGTTCAAATGCTTGGAGAGTGCCTAGTGGTGTCGCCCCTTAAGCAAGCCTAAACCATGGTATTCAAAAATATACACAACGTAAGTGTGTGTTGCATGAAATAGTAAACTAGATCATGAGATGTACACTAGTAGACTTGCCCATCTTTGGTTGTTGTTTGATTATGATATTCAAGTATATTATGTTGTTCATCTCTTTTGGTTGGAAAGTATTTGGTGATCAAGGTCATTTATATGATTTTTGTACGTTTATTGAAATTTTGGTAGTTTAACTTTGTTTTATATATATTTCCATTGCATACTTTGTTTAATAACAACATTTGACATTTGTGTTCTTATAATATTAATGTTGATATCTTTTACTGATTTATAATTATTTATTTAATTTAATATTATTTAATTAATTATTTATTTATTTTATTGATTTATTAGTTAAATAATTCCTTATAATTATTTTTAAGTCTTTAAATTATCTCTAAAATTCATAGATAATTATATATGGATTATTTACTGATCTTTAAGCCTTTTTATTTGTAATATTATGATTTATACATTTATTTGTGCATTATTTCTATTTATTTACTAATAATGATTAATTAGTGATTTTTACTTAATAATTTAATTTGAAATTGTATAGTTCTTGTTCCTTTGCTCATAATTATTTTTTCCCAGTAGGTTTTGGTCACTTTTATCATTAACTATGTAGTTTTGATCAGATTCATAATTTACACAATTTATTAATTAATTTTTATACCTTTTAATTACCATTTTAATTCATTAAATCATAGAAATTCTTACAAATCACCACAAAAGCTTTTGTCCAAAAATCCCAGGCCTTTTAGGCAACTTATATCAATAAAAATTTATATCAATTCAACCTCTCTTGTGTCTTTGTAATTTAAGGACTTTTAAGCATAAAAATCGTTTACCAAAATAACGTTTTAAGCCTCATTTCTTAAGCAATTTAGGTACTTCAAAAAGGATTTTTGCTCTTGTATCATTTTGTCCAGAAAGTGCATCATATTTTGATGGTTCAAGTCATGAGAGTGGTGGTGGTGTGATATGTGTAATTTTGTACTTTCGGTTAGTGATTTTTGAGCTTGTTATTGCCATGCATCAAATGACTTGACTTTTATACTTTTGAAACATATTATTTCCAGTAGGTTCATTATATTTTATTTCTCAAAAGATTATGGTGCATGTGTGTGCTCAAAATGCATTTTTGCAAGCTTTCGGTTTACGATTTCAAGCATATTTTAACAAGTTTTGATTCAAGCTTTATATCCTTGACATTTTGTAAATTTTTTCAGAATATTTAACATCAAGATTAACATATTTTTCACTTATGACAAGCCTAGCTTTATCTGATAATCCAACAAAAGATTCAACTTTCTTAAATCTAACAAATATGCAATTATCTCAACTTTTTAACAATAAACCTTTATCCATCTATAACCCATCAATATAAAAACATACTTTCATGAAAAATTCCAGAAAATTTCCAGAAATATGGACATAAAATTTAAATAAAACATGTCCATCATTTCATGCAAAAGATTATCTTACAACTATCAACATATCTCAACACTTTTCATGCTAACTTTTATAGATCTAACTTTTCAACAACAAAAGTCCATATCTTTATCAAATTTCCAGAACTCATACTTCAAATATATAAAAACATGACCATCTTTCAAAGGAAAAACTACTTTAAAAGCTATTTAATCCATAACAATACTTTTGGGTCTTAAACTAGTTAAATCCTTGGATCTTTCTTCATGGATTCAACATGCATGAGCATGGAAAGAAAGATCCTATTAACTTTGCCCTCATCAAGTGCATATTCAAGAGAAAACATAAAGAAAACATAACCTTTTGATAAAATCTTTTTAATATAAACAAGAACAAGATTAAACTAGTAAAGATATGAAGATATATACCCTTGAAGAACACTTTTTGGTGATGAAAATGGTGTAGATATTCGTGGCCTTTAACCTCCATTAAACCCTTATTCAAACCTTGAAACAACCCTTACTTTGTAGCTTAATGTAACCCTTGTTTAATCTAACCTAAACCCTTATTATTATTACAAGTTTAAGTTGATTTTTCTCCCCTCTTTCTTGGTATATGGCTGCCAAAATTTAGAAGAGAAAAGGGAGAGGAGAAGAGTTTCTTTGAGAGAGAATGAAGGCTAGTATGTGTAAAGTACGAGAAGTGTGTTTTGTGTGAGTTTCAAGAGTGAGTTGGAAGAAGTAAAAATTCAAAATGTGGAGTGTGTGTGTGTGTGTGAAGGGGGGCCGGCCTCTTTAGGGGTATTTGGAGGGTTTTCCTTTTTTTTTTTTTATAAAAGTTGTAGGTATATTTGTATATATGTATAGGTTGTAAGTATATAGTTTGTAAGAGTATATTGTGTTTATTTGTAATGTTAGTGGATTATTTATCCTAGTATATGCATATGTATATATGTGTATGTATATGTATTTTTGTGTTTTAAGTTTACTACATGGATCATTGGTTGTAATTCTTGTATTTATATTAAACATACATACATATTCTTATTATTATTCAAGCCTTTTATGTACATAAAGAACTTACAATTATTTCAAGGTGTTCATACTATTTCCATGATCAAATATCATTTAGTTGGCTTGATGGTTAAATTGTTGGGCATTTACAAGTATTTTTAATCACTATCTTGACTTGTGATACTTATATTATTATTTATAAGTTGGTTAAATACTAATTAAAATTTTTGTTCAATGGCATTTTATCAAATTGAATTTAACATTAACAATAGCTCTAGATTGCTAATTTAGGGGCATTATCTACTAGCTTCAAGTATAACTATGGCTTGCGGGAACATAGACAACCTAACTAGCACGTATATAATATTTAAAAAGTAGGGTTGTTACACATATTAGTTTTGTTAGGATTAATAGTTTACTTTAGGATTTTAATAGGTTTGTTAGTATAGTTAGTTTAGTTTTGTTGCTAATTTGGTGATTTGTATTACAATGTTTATATTTGTATGTATTTTGTTTTGTTAGTGATTTGTTATAATATTTATTAGAATATTTAGTGATTAGTGTTAGATGTTTTAGTGTTTTGTTAGAATATATTGTTAGATGAAAAATTACGTAGAAAAAAATTTGTTAAAAAGTTGATTAAAATAAATAGCCAAGATTATGTAAAAAGTATATGTATAGAACTAAATAGCCAAGATTATGTAAAAAAATTGATTAAAATAAACTACTTAAAACGTATAAAAAATTAGTTTAACAAAAATATAGATAAAACTATATATATAAATTAAGTTAAAAAATATGACGTGTAAAAAATTTAATATAAAAACATAAATATAAGTAAAGTATATTAGTATAAAAAGAATATTAAACATTACGTATAGTTTTGTATACATATTAGTTTTGTTAGGATTAATAGTTTACTTTAGGATTTTAATAGGTTTGTTAGTATAGTTAGTTTAGTTTTGTTGATAATTTAGTGATTTGTGTTACAATGTTTATATTTGTATGTAATTTATTTTGTTAGTGATTTGTTAGAATATTTATTAGAATATTTAGTGATTAGTGTTAGGTGTTTTAGTGTTTTGTTAGAATATATTGTTAGATGAAAAATTGCATAGAAAAAAATTTGTTAAAAAATTGATTAACATAAATAACCAAGATGATGTAAAAAATATATGTATAGAACTAAATAGCCAAGATTATGTAAAAAAGTTAACTAAAATAAACTACTTAAAACATATAAAAAAATAGTTTAACAAAAACATAAATAAAACTATATATAAAAATTAAGTTAAAAAATATGACGTATAAAAAAGTTAATATAAAAACATAAATATAAGTAAAGTATATTAATATAAAAAGAATATTAATAGTTACGTAGAAAAAACATATAAATAAACTATATTAGTATAAAACACAAGTACATATATAAGTAAAAAGAATAAGAATAAAACTAAAAGTGTAAAAGTCAATATATATTGTATAAACGAAGTTCTAAAAATTATTATAAAGTTAAATAAACGTTTGTAAAAAAAGTATATACAAATAATATAATTGAAAAGATTTATATAAAAGTAATAAAAGTAATAAGTTACATTGGATAAAATATGTGATAATTTTGGATCTTTCTTAACCTTGATCATTTTGTTATATGTATTCTTAAATATGTTGATAATTTTGTTATATGTGATAATTTTGGATCTTTCTTAACCTTCATCATTTTGTTACATTGAATAAAATATGTGATAATTTTGTTATATATATTCTTATAATGTGATTTGTATTTTGCAATATAAATGGCTACTTATCATGACGGTGATGGTGGTAATGAAGACTCCCGTAAATCATGGTGAAGGATATATATATATATATACATGATGAAAACGTAGTGTGAAAATGTGTGAAACTAAAAATGAATGCGGAAACGAAGTGTGAAAATGACACTGCGAAGCGCATTACATATATAGCATTCCCGTACCTGCAATAAGCGAATAAAACAAGAGTACACTGTTGACCATCAAGTCCACAGTGTACAGATATGTACGAGAGGTTTTTGCAGTGACCGTCGCTGCAACAAGTGTGGTCAAGTTACCAAAATATTGGTTGGGTCACCAGGCGTCGAAAAGACGTCCATTTAGTTTTAAATTTAGTTGTAGCAGTTGGCGGTACAAATCAGTGTTTTCACGACCGGACCGGCCGGTTGAACTGATCGGGTCGGGACCTGGCACATAGAACGGTCCGGTTGATGACTTCGAACCAGATTTGCAACTGGCCGGCCGGTTGAGATGGAAATCGGCAGTTTGGCCGGAAAACCGCCTGTTGGGCCGGGAACCGCCTTAAGTTAGGAGAGATGAGAAATCTGAAAGATAAACCCAACAAACCAGCTTCTTCACCCACGTTCTTATCAAAATCTTACTACTTCGTTTGTGGATGAATGATGGAAAAAAAAAAATGAAATGGGGAACCGAAGAAGAAGATGCAAAAGGTTAGGTTGGGACTTGGGAGTGAGATAAAAGTCTGATAAAGTGGTGGTATATATCTATATCTATCAAATATATAAAGTACGTATAGTATATATAGTTATATAATAATGAAAAAAGTTAGAGGTTTGCTTTACAGCTCATTCGTATTTATATTCACGATTCATATGCAACTTCACATCTTTTTGGTTTCTAGTTTGTCTTTAAATAAATAAGCAATGTTTTTTCAATGATATATATAGGTAGATATAGATATCATATTATATGTATAACTTTATCTGGTTTTCAAATCCGGTTCAACCAATCCGACCGATCCGATCAGTGACCAGTAAAAAGACCGGTTTTCTATCCTGTCTGATTATAAAAACATTGGTAAAAATACTATCCCCTATGAATAAAAGTGGGCCACTTGGTACAAAATAGAAAGACGAAGCCACCCCACACTGCCAAATCCAAAACAAAACAAAAAATGTCAAAGAAAATAAAATCACCAGTCAGCCAGCCAGCCAGCCAGTTACAACCATGATTTTGATTGCCATATTTCCTACCACACATTCTAGATACACACATAAACTCCACCACACACGTGTCTACCATTCATTGGTGAACGACCCCACCTCAGTATATCTAACATTTCTTGATCTGGGTTTTTGTAAACAACTTACAAAAATAACAACTGGGCATTTTGACTTTTGATAACTTTGTGTTGCGGGGGTTTACTTTTTTGTTTATTGATAATCAACAGTTATTATAATTATTTAGATATATATTGTTGGATAATTGGCGATGAGGTTAGAAGGTGATCATATATTTAACAGATTTTACAACAATGTTTGATTGGGAAGACCAAGAGGTTTGTAGCAATTTTTACTTTCATATCATGTTTCATTTCTATTTGTATAACACATGCATGTGTTTTCTGTCACTACAACCCACCTCCGGATTTTGACGAGATTGGCTATTGTTGTTTTTGTTGCTGTTGAGTAGGTAGAGAAACAATGAATACTCTGTTTAACTCCTCATTGTTAGTCTCTTATGTTAGCATAAATCAAGTCTATATGAAATTTGTCATAACATACAAGTACTATTATTCATTGTTTTAAAAAGTGCCAGTTTATATTATTTTTTTTTAGAAAGGCAAGTTAGGAGTTGGCCTGGTGGTAAGAGAACTTGGTGACCTTAAGGTCTCAAGTTCGATCTCCGCTTGTCACTAAAAACACTTCCTTTAAGGTAATCGTTACCAATGAAGACTAGACACACATGTGAGGTTTCCAATGACGTGGGTTCGATCCTTCTGGGGATTAGGATGGAGGTATCGTATTGGCATCATATGGCTCATACGGGGTGATTCGATGCAATTGTGGTAGCAGGGCTTTTTAGAAAGGCAAGTAATCCACACATAACCATGTGTATTTAGAATTTTTCTAACATGGGAGTAGAAGCCATAACGTTTTGTTGATGGGTCACCTAACATGCCGCTATGCGGTCCAAAATGATTATTCTGACCATTTATGCGAATAGACACTGGAATCCTTGGTGCATTTAAATTTGTTGGAGTGTTGCTTTTTCATGGGAAATGGATATGCAGCTTGATTTTTTTTGCAAGTTTAGTACAACTTACTCTTATAGAATCATGTAAGGATCCTTTCAAGTTTTCAATGTCTAGGTTCCCTCAAGTTAAAATTTGTGAGAGTAAAAAAATAGTGGGGCTTCAAGTTCCCTTAATCATGTTTTTAGTAATTTTATCAATTCAACTTGACCAACTAGAGAGAAATTATCTAGAGAGGATGTCATAATATATTTTAGTATCACCTATAGAATTGATAGTAGTATATGTGAATCTAACATTACTAGTCAAAGGGTACTTCAAGTAGTTGATTATTGGGACATTTGATTGGCAATCCATTGATCTTTAGAATTTAGTATCAAAATAAATTCAAAAATGTAAAAAGATGAAAGATTACCGGATGCCTTTCGTTTACAAATAACAGATGACTGCATACAATAGGAAATGAGGTAAAGTTCCTTGCAATTTCCATCAATTAATCCTTGATAATTAGCTACTTTGACATCAATGATCAATCAGTGGGCAAAGTGTGCCTTATGGAGTGATAACATTATTATGTAATGAATTCGGTGATGTGAAGATACGTCAAAGTAATTGTATTTCATTTAACTATGTTGGATTTTAATTTTGTGTGTGGACATGTCTTTCGATCTTTTTTGAAGTTATAGTTTACCTGATATACTTAAATGTTTTGGAGAGTGGTACTAATAGAGATGTCGCTTATAGTTTAACTTGGAATCATGTTACACATTTTCAGCTTGCAAATATAGTATGGGGCGAGACAGGTGAAAATGAAGGTCATATTGTGCCACCATATGAGGAGGGTAATGAAGTGTTCGAAGAGAAAGCTGCAATTGTGAAGCTTACTGAGAAGTCGACTCTTTCTGTTACTGATTCACATGAAGAGAGCTATACACATAATGGAAAGGCTTCCGCTAATGGTTTTGTTTCGTTACCTAATTTGTCTCCGTCAAATGCTACAAAGTTAAATCTGGAACATACAGGTAATAAATCTTATCCACTAATGTAGCTTGAAAAAGCCAATCTTGATCCTTGACTTTGTGTGATTCAACCCGATTATGTGAAAATCAGCCAAATGGGGAAAATAGGTCAAAATATTATAAAAGGTTGTAATCGTCAGCCCGGGGAAACCCTAGACCTTGTCCGTCCTTTGGACACCATCTAATCATTCCCCAAGGGCCAGCACCAAGCCTTGTTCACCTATGGTCAAAAGTCACGTCAAATAATTTGTAATGCCTACAAGACTTTGGGTCAACCTGACTCAACTGTACTCAAAAATACTCAACCTTTATATTTAATTTTACTGTTTTGAGCTGAATCATTTATAGCTAAGTGATACAGATTGTTAACGTGCGCTCAAATCCAATTACCTGTACGTCACAAGTTAGTTATGTGGTTTTCAGCATATTTTGTATCTTCACTTGTGAATAGACAATTCTCCTAGATCTCGATCTTTCTCTGATTCTCGTTTGAAACTTTCACTTTTCATTATATACATATACATTTTCTAGTTTTAGTAACTAGAAGTTTGGTTCTAATGTATCACTGATTTCTAACAGATGATAAAGCTCAAGTAGATAGTAGTTTTCAAAATTTAGACAGCCAGTCTGTGGATAGAGATGGAAGTGACTTTGTTGATTATGGTTGGGCCAATGTTGGTAGCTTCGATGATTTAGATAGAATATTAAGGTATTTTACTTGATTTACTAATTTTTGGTGATGTTTTTGACTACTGTCATTTGAAGCTTCTCTGTTACGTTATATTGTCTTCAATAGAAGCCACATAACAAGTATACCAGTATATTTATATATCCTTAATCACTTGACTTTTATTAGTGACCGTGACTGAAATATATGCTACTGATGTTATTCAGTTGATCCAATGTCCTCACAAGTGATGTTTTGCAGTAACAATAACCTGGTGTTGTGGGCATCTAGTAGCGATGAAGTTCTTGGCTGTTCAGGAAAATCTGAACTTTTGTCTATCGAATCTCCAAGCTCGCGATTAGGGGTTTCAAAGGGTGATTGTCAGCATGTTGGAACTGAGTCATTGGTAAATGAAGAAAAAAAGATGGACAAGGTAATTTTTTAAATAAATTTAGTGTTATGAATTATTATTTCAATTAAATATGATCCTGAGCGTGTTCATTCTTTAAATGCACGTGAGCTGCATAACAAGAGCTGTTACAGATTTATGAGTTTTAACAGTCAGCTTCAGATACTATAAGAAGAAACCCTCCCTTTGTTTATCCGAATGGTGCTATCAATGTTTCATTGCCAAATGAAATGGCTGTCAGCAAGGTAAGTCTGTTTCCTGATTTTAGCGGAAATATATCTTGGTTGCTGCTTCTGGGAGTAAGACGATTGTGGATAGAGTCTTTCTGAATCCAATGTTTCATGGCTTTTAGGAGATATCGCATACCAAAAGCTACATATTTAAACGTTATGTCTCATACAGTTAGCATATGCATAATAGACCTCACTATCTCTTTTCTTACTTTTAGCATGCAACGATGAGTGCCCAAATAAAACCAATAAGATGCCAAGGACAACCTCCGACATCATGTGATCCGTGGTTTTCTCTTCATAATCAAGGCAAAGAATTTGACAGACAGCATAGACAACTTATCCGAAGTTCTTCTTCAAAGACAACACTTCAAGAAAATTCACTTCCATTTCCTCCTGATTATAACATGATGGGAAATCAGCACACAGCAGTGCTTACATTGTCACATCAGCAAGCCTCATCCTCGAGCTCATATCTTTTAGATAAAGTTCCAAATATCCCTTTGACTCCTCTGAGCATGACACCTCAGGAAAAAATTGAAAAATTAAGGAGGCGCCAGAAAATGTGGGCATTTCTTGCTATTCGTAAACAACAGCAGAAGTTTAGCCACGAAGAAAGCCAAATGCAATTCACTAGAGCAGGTAACGTGGAAATTGATGAAAGTCTGGGCACATGTATGTCCCTTGATGTGAGTTCACCTCTTGAACAGAGTGATTCAGATACAAGAACTGTGATGTTGGATAAGAGTACATTGGAAGATAACATATTACATCAGCTTCAAAATGTCATTGCAACGGTAAGTACTCTATCTATCACAGAGGTGGTAGTTATGACCCAATTACTTATGAATAGGCTGATTTGGGCTGATTTTCAACTGTAACGGAAAATAGGTCCAACGGACTGAAACTCAAAATATTAGGTTATAAGTTTTGTAATCATAATAATAACACAAATTGTTTATACATATTGAAATTTTTGTATGAAAAGTTCTTTGGATCAGTTTACTCGACTCATTATTTAAATTGACCAGTTTATCAACTCTGTTCTTTCATGATGTGGCTCTATATTGTTGGAGGCTCATATATAGATGTTCTTGCAGTTGGGCATTGACATAAGGCTTTGTATTAGAGATAGCTTGTTTCGTTTGGCTGGAAGTGCTTTTCAGAGGAAAAATTATGGCGACACAGTCACTGCCAGCAGAATAAACACAGACGAATCTATTGAAGAGGGATCAAGCAGTAAAAGGTTAGTGAAAGATCATTCTTTTGTGTGTCTATACTGCACACAATAATGGTTACCGGCTTACTGCTATTAAAAATTTCCATTATGAGTTCAGAAGGCCGAACTTATTATTTTTATGATGCTTTGAAATTCTCTATATCGATCTTTCTTTCTAGTTTAACATTTGCATAACTGTCTTGTCACCTTCACCCGAATGGTTGATTATAAAGTTTAATGACTCCAATAATTTAATCGTCTCAGAATTGCCATTAGTCTTCTTTTTTTTTCTTGCATACAAGCCAGATCAGGTAGAGCATATGGACCTGTCATTGCCCCTATTAACTTAGACCAACACTGCCAACCCAGCTTCCTCTCAAAAGCTTCCGTCATTACTCCAGCAACTTCCCAAAATTACACAGTTTGAATTTTCAGGTCATCCACAGCTTTTTCTTTTAAATTCTGTTTCATTATAAACCTCATCTAAATCCTGGTTCCTTTTGTAGTCTCAACATCTGTCTTAATTTAGCATCTTCAATCTCTACAATGAATCAACATTTGTCTCAATTCCTAAAGTTTCGTCAAGTTGATCTAAATACTTAGTTTAGTATCACAAGCTTTTGTCCAATTACTGGCCATACCATTCTTGTCATGCCCCTATTTGTAACGTTTGTTTCATCCTTATCTTTCGCTCCTGGCTTTAACTTGTTACAATTCACAAGAACTTCACTAAATTAGTATAGTAGAATATTTTCAGCAGTTAAGGCGGAAGTTTGTAACTGTGATTAGTATACTTAAGCTATCTCATCCACTCAGGCTCAATATTTTTAATAGGTTTCATGATATACACCCTCAAGACTTATTATAAATGCCAATGGGGTTGGTGGCACATCGATAAGGTCTTTCTACCTTGGGTCCCCCACCCAGGTTAGATACCAACATAACATATATATTAATGCAAATATGGACACTTTGATGACGATGATATAATGTCTTACTATATGTTGTATACCAACATAACATATAACAACAATATGTATAATAAGAAAGTACCAATAAGTAAAGTCCATTAGATTAAGAATGATCTCTTATTGAAATTACTGAGAGGTTATCACATTATTCAGACAATTTTCTCTATTGCGATATAAAATTTTCTTGTTCATGCACTACCAAGTCTGTTTGGAAGTCTTAATTATTTGTTTGTCAAACCCCTTTTAGAATCATTCAAGATACTTAGAAGATTCAATGCTCTTACAAGATTCATTCTTTAAATGTAGCTTGACAAAAATGCATGATGGAGAGACAAAGACAAATCCCATAGACCGTGCTGTGGCTCAATTGCTTTTTCATACACCACCCGAATCATAGATATGCAAGGTAATCTCACCCATTATGTCGTCCTCACTGGTATTTTACCCACCCTTCTAATGTGTATGTAGATAAACATGTTGCAATTGCCACCTGTACTTTTTCGAAAAATCACCTGTTACAAAGGACAGTTTCTTTCTATAGCTTCCACGAAAATGACAATCTTTCTTTTCAAGATTAAGCCAAGTATATTGCTTTGGAAGTCGTTAAGTTTGTAGAATTGTACAGACACACTATTAACGATTTTGTTTTGTTGTCAGCTGATAATGTCTTATCGCGGACGGTTAGAAGCCTTAACCTCAGAGGAGACGTCCTACTAAAAAACTGTAGAAGATTGCAATCAATGGTTTACATATATGTTACAGTCCTTGACATACTTCGAAAAGGCTTATCTTTTCCTATATCCATTGCTAGTTTAGTTATAACATAAAAAAATCACAATAATATTGTGATTGGATATTTTTGGACTCGTTGGGTTATATAACAATTTATCAAATCAAATTACAAAGCACGCAGCGGAAGATAAACTATGTAGTTAATTAATTAACCAAAAGAGATAGCATATACCTTTAATTGAAGATAAAAAGCAAGAAACTTTTATGAGGATTTGAAGTAAATCCCTCTACGTTTGCACACACGACACACGGATGTACGTATGCTAGTACTTGATCACGAACCAAACAACCTTTGTTCTTTCCCTAATAAGGTTGCACCTTATAAGCCGTCTAACCGGCGTCGGACGTAGAAGAAGCACAGGACGTTAGTAGCACCGGCGTCGTCTAGCCGCGTCTGGTGCTACTACTTCTAGTTTCAGACGCACGAAGAAGAGAGAGTGGGGTCCGATTTTGAAAAAAAACAATTTTTTACTCTTTTTTTTAAACGGCTAGTTTTGTTAATTTTTTTTTTTGTTTTTTTTTTTTTCAAAACCCTATTTATTCTCAACTTCACACTACCATTTCAAATCACAATTTATTCCTTTCTACTCCTTTTCATCTTCCATAAACCATTTCATAAACCATTTTACATAACTCATTCCATTCACAATGTCTAGAAGTGTATGGACTCAATCAGAAGATCTTTGTTTGTCGAGGTGTTGGGTGATGAGGAGACCGGACCCTGTTACGGGTAGGTGTGAAATGAGCAATCCCGGCGTCTCCTTTTGGGATGACGTTATTGAAATGTTCAACGCAGAGACTAATGGAGGACCAAGAAGCAAGGCTCAACTGCAAGGTCACTGGATGAAGATGCAGAAGGAATGTAAACAATTTGAGGCAATTTGGACACGGTTGATTGCACAAGGAGGCAACGGAGAGGATGAGCAAAATTATGCAACGGCGCATCAGATATATCGGGAGAAGCATGGGAGGGGATTAAGATACGAGCACACCTTCAGACAGCTTATCTTTGTTCCTTTTTAGTTGTTCACCTGAACATGAAGTAGACTTTTTAGTTTGATTAAGTGTGCTTTAGTTTTTTTTGTTTGAAGTGTGTGTTGTCTTTTACTATTGCAATGTTTTTAAGTATTTTAATAAAACAAGTCTACTTTAATTAAAATAAGTTTATTCATAATTTTGATAACATTACAAACGGAAATAAAGAAAAACGTACAACATAACATTAAAACAGCCTACTTATTTCTTCTGGGCATAAACTGCTTTGGCAAAGTTAATGAACTCATCCAAGGTGATGACCGCACAAGCAATTTCTTTCACAGTTTCTTGAATCTTGTCATACTTCCCCTGCAAATAAGTAAAGTATTGACACTCAAGCTCAGTGCAATGGCCCGTTTGTATATACTTGATTTGTTATTGACACCATTTCTTTTTCGCTTGAAGTTTTAGACCAATTTCAACAAGCTTGTCTTTGCACATTTGGTGGTCGAGGATATCAGCCATGATACTGTCATTCACTTGATCGACAGTCATTTGTGGTTTTAGGTTAGGGGCACTTGATGAAGAAACCATTGCAGATATATAAAAGGTTGATTTTTGAAATGAAATATCTGGTAAGGAGTCAGTATTTATAGCTGAAATCAAAGACGTTCCTCTAATGTTCAAAATTCAAAAAAAATTACATTTACAGTCCCTCCAACGTTCAGTTCAAAATATTTACAATTAAAGTCCCTCAAAAATTCAAAAATTTACATTTACAGTCCTTTAACGGCTACCTACTTGTTTCATGTATAAATACCAACCCATAGCATTTAACCAGTTTCATCACATTATCACTGCTAACTACATTATCAATCTTCAAACTTGTTTCATTTGCTAACTCACTTACCATTTCAAATGGCTTCATCATCATCATCATCAAATAAGAACGTTCACCGACCTCGTTTCACCGAAGATGAGATGAAAGCACAAATCCTGGAACATGTCAAAGAGGACACCCTCCTTCAAAATGAACTCTCTGGGGAATTGCTTTACCTACGGAAGAAGAGACACATATGCGACCAACACGTTCAGGAAATAGAAGCACCAGGTCGCAGGGTCTCGAAACACGAAGGGACATATTCTTATTATCTGCAGGATGAGAGCAAAAGGGTGAAGAGGGTGATCAATCATGTTTTTAAGACCGGTCACACATTGACCGACCAATGCACTTGGGCAGAATCGTTCCACGACAACTGCGGAGAAGGCAAATCAACGTGGGAAGTGAAATGCCCAGAACATGACAAGTAGTGGGCCAATGAAATGGCTCACCGTGGAATAGGAAAAATGTCAATCAAAGACGACGAAGAGTAACCGTATCATTATTATGTATTTCTTGTTTTTTTCCAGTACTGTCTTTTTTATTATTGTAGTATCTTTTATTTTTAAGTAATGTAATGTGTTTTAATTATAATAAAATGTGTTTGTTTAGTTTTGTGAAAAATAAAAAATGAAATAATATAATAATGGATGAATAGTGTTAGAAGTGGTTTAGAAGTAGGGGTTATAAGGAGGGGGTGTTCTTGGTGTGTCTGAAAGTGATGAATAGTGTTAGAAGTGGGTTAGAAGTGGTTCCTTATAAGGAGAGGCCTAATCGAACCAACCAAAACTGGAAACCCTTTGCTTTTGGGTGTGTTCGGCCGAAGCAAAAAGAGGAGGGAGGAGGAGAGAATTGTGAGGGTTTTTGTTTTCCTTAAATTCTATGTAAAAATCCTTAACCCAAGCCTTATATTTATATGTATAGATTAGGGTTAATTTTCTTGAAAAATAAGTTAAGTTAATGGGTTGAAAACCCATCAACAACCCCCCCCCCCCCCCTTAGGGATAATTAGGAAACTTCTAGAATCTCCTAATTACAAATTAAGTACTCTTTAACTAACGCCGTTAACTAGTAACCGTTAGTTTTTAACATTTCTAACAACCGTTCGTTAAATTAATCCGTGATCATATTAATTAAATACATTAAGTATATTAATTAATGTTAAATACATTTGTGTCGAGACGTGTAACAACCGTTCATTTCTGGACATAAATTCATTTTACGTGATCATATACTAAGAGCTCCCACTTGAGCTCGTAATAAATGAAGGTAATAACATTGGTTAGTGTCTAGCAACACGCCAATGCTCCCAGAAATATTTAATTATAGTTTCTTAAAGTATATTTAAATGGTTGAGACATTTATTATCCCTTTGTTCAGATACCTTGTTAAATATGAATATGGATCAAGGTCATTTCATAATTTAACGATTCTGTATCTCATTCTATAACTAATTTATGATTACCAAATATAATCGAGAACCATCTGGATTTATTTGGGCACGGCCATGCAAACATCGTAATTAGTTCTAATGCGGGCGTCAATGGTATCATACTTCAACTTTCAAGTTGAAGGAACTAATCCTGTATTGACTACACTTGTCAGTCATCGTATTTCACTACACTTTCAGAAAATATCCCTTTATGTACTCCCTTATTCAGGAGAGTTAGAACTATATCAAGCAAATGCAATTGGGATTATGGCACCGGAGTGTAACCAACTATGACTCAATGGTTATGTAATGTAGTGACCTTTCAAACTGGCTATCTGATGTAAATACCTTCCATTTTTGTTCTTTTAATGTATCCAACCGGGTAACATCCTATTTGTAACCGGTAATTCCACGTTGGACGTAAAAAGAAATAGCGATTAAGGCACCGGAGTGTAACCAACTATGAGCAAATGGTTATGTAATGTAGTGACCTACGAAAGTGTTAAATTGATGTAAGAACCTCTCTGTTTTGTTCACTCGATGTATGCTACCGTGTTACTCCGATGACTTTATACTCCGGTCATCTTCTCCAGATAGTTTCCGATACTATCTTCGGTAACAACAATTTTTCTGGAGAGCAAATGTGAAACTGTAACTCAATGTCTAACTTCAATCCTGAACACAATTCAATACTAGATATAGATGGATACATATATACATTTATTGATTTTAGAACACGATTCAATAATAATGATATAACTTTCATTTCTAAACTTTGAAACTAGATATAGAATGGTGTATACATTTATAAATGCACTGTACGTAGCTATGGTCCCATTGTTTCCTCTTCGTGAACAAATCCCAAATCTTGTTCCTAAAATCAATTTAATTTAAATTTCTTTAACTTTTTGATGTTGACAAACCCTAACCCCCAAATCAGACTGTGTTATGATCACCCCATCATCATTAACCATAAAGATCCAAACATCTCATCCCCACCTCTATCAAGATCCAACAAGGTTGGTTTACAATGGGGTAAAAATGGGGGATTTTGACAGAGGATGACGACGGTGGTTGTTTGGGTGGCGGCTGACATTTGTTTATTTTATTTGTGGTTGTCAGCGGTGGCACGTGTCCAGATGTGGAGACTATGGAGAGATGGTCGCACCTCTTGAATGGAAGAAAAAATGATACTGAGATCACCCACTACAACGTCGTCGGAGTCTAATACCATCCACCATCCATCTCGTCGAAGTTCACAACTCACAACCGTAACCATGACCGTATAACAGGTCAACCGGTACATGAAAATAACAAAAATGAGAGGTTCTTACATCAAATGGCCAGTTTTAAAAATCACTACATAACATAACTATTAGGTCATAGTTGGTTACACTCGTATGCCATAATCCCAAAGTAAAATTAACATTGTTACCGGCTACCGGTACAACAGGTCAACCGGTACATTAAAAGAACAAAAATAGAAGGTACTTACATCAGATAGCTAATTTGAAAGGTCACTACATTACATAACCATTGAGTCATAGTTTGTTACACTCTAGTGCCATAATCCCAATGCAATTCATACACGCTGACCTGCTTGTATCTCAAGTCTAAGGATAGATAAAGTAACCATTTACGAATTCTTAATGACGTCGATCCATAAAGTGATAAATTCGTTAGTGGGGTAGTCCGATATGCATCAACTATGGATATCATGTGAGTTTGGTGGGACCATCCATTATATATTTCAAGAATATAACCAATCACTCAGATTTGTCTTAGTTTAATCATATTCCCATATAATTAATCGATAATGGACAATTTAGAATATTTAATAAAATATTCAAGGATTAAACATGCAAATATAGGATACAATCAATATTAAATGAAATCAAACATATCAAGTACTTTATTTCATTATGGAAAATATTAATTGTTTAACATCTCTTATCCAAATACCGAATCAACAGATTTACATGAAATAACTAGCTAACTTAAGTCCTATGCCCTCGGCATGCCTTTCAAGCTTGGGCCTAGACAAAGCTTTTGTGAAAGGATTAGCTAAGTTAAAATCTGTGTGAACTTTGAGTAATTTGATCTCCCCTAGTTCAATCTGCTCACGAACATAGTGATATCGTCTAGTATAATGTCTGGCACCTTTCTGAACTCCGGGTTCGTTGGCAATGATTAATGCACCAGTATTATCGCATTACATATCAGTGGGTAAGTCATTTGAGGGGATCACGTCAAGCCCGCTAATGAACTTCCTTATCCAGACTGCTTCCATTACGGCTTCTGAGGTGGCAATGTACTCAGAATCTGTTGCAGACATGGCAACTGTAATTTGCTTCTTGCTTTTCCAGTCCACAGCACCTCCGTTAAGAACGAAGAAGAATCCTGATTGAGACTTCGTGTCATCTTTATCAGTTTGAAATCCAGCATCACAGTATCCGGTCACTTTGAGCTCTAAGTCTGGATTTCCTCCATACACCAAAAACATATCTTTAGTAGCTCACAGGTACATCAAAATGTTTTTAATAGCAGTCCAGTGACTTCACCGGGATTTGTTGGTATCAGCTCACGATGTTTTGCGCGAACGCCACATCGGGTCTAGTACATCTAACCGCATACATAATAGATCCCACAGCCGAAGCATAAGGAACTCTACGCATACGCTCCACCTCATTAGGTGTAGTAGCACCCTGTTTGACAGATAAACTAAGTCCTTCTTGCATAGGTATTGACCAACGCTTAGAATTCTCCATCTTGAATCGCTTCAAGACCTTATCAATATAAGCACTTTGACTTAGTCCAATTAATCGCTTTGATCTATCTCGGTAGATCTTGATTCCAAGAATAAATGTCGCTTCTCCTAAATCTTTCATGGCAAAACACTTTCCAAGATGGGATTTAACATCTTGCAACATTGGAATGTGTTTTCCTATGATCAATATGTCATCAACATACAAGACAAGGAAAGTAACATTACTCCCACTAGCTTTGCGATATACACATGGCTCATCGGGATTTTGAACGAAACCAAACTTTTTGATTTCTTCATCAAACCACTTGTTCCAACTTCTTGATGCTTGCTTTAGTCCATAAATGGACCTTTGAAGCTTGCATACTTTGTTGGGATGTTATGGATTAATAAAACCTTCAGGTTGATCCATATAGACTTCTTCATCCAAGTAACCATTTAAGAAGGCAGTCTTAACATCCATTTGCCATATCTCAAAGTCATAGTACGCAGCTATGGCTAAGAGAATCCTATTAGCTCTAATGTCCGCAATTGGAGAAAAGGTCTCATCATAGTCTACACCGAAACGTTGAGTATAACCTCTCGCCACAAGATGAGGTTTGTAGGTGTGTATATTTCCATCCATGTCCGTCTTCTTTGAAGATTCATTTACATCCAACAGTTTGAGCATTTTGTGGAAGATCAACCAAGCTCCAGACTTGATTGTCTTTCATGGATTTCATTTCCACCTTCGTAGCTTCAAGCCATTTGTCAGATTCCGGATCTGATAATGCAGCTTTGAAATTCGGAGGCTCATCGAGATCTCCTAAAACGTTTTCTTCTACCATCAGACATTATCTGTTAGTAGGACGTCTTGTCCTTTCGGACCTACGAAGTGGAATCGCTTATTTATCATCGACTTGAGGTTCATCACTTTGAACATCTTCCTCTTGAGTCTTATCAAGTTCTACAACCCATCAAGTAAGACACATCTTCCTCTTGAGTCTCATCAAGTTCTACAACCCTCCCATTGTTCTCTTGAACTAATTTCTTTTCAAAGAATTCAGCATATCGAGCAACGCGAACAGTGTTTTTGACGGGATCATAGAAGTCGTAACCCATCGTTTCTTTAGGGTATCCGACAAAGATGCACTTAGTAGCTCTGGGTTCGAGTTTGTCAGGCGTATCGCGCTTCACAAGTGCCTCACATCCCCAGACTCTTAAGTAAGACAGATTAGGGACATCTCCATGCCATAATTCATATGGCGTCTTGTCAACCTTCTTGGTTGGAACCATATTGAGAATGCGTACAACAGTCTCTAGAGCATAATCCCAAAACGGAAATGAGAGAGTCGTACGGGTCATCATTGATCTCACCATGTCTAGCAAGGTTCGATTTCTCCTTTCAAATACTCCATTATGTTGAGGAGTATATGGAGGAGTAAGCTGTTGGACAATTCCACAAGCTTTTAGACAATCCTTAAACTCTTAGCTTAAGTATTCACCACCTCGATCCGAACGAAGAATCTTGATGGTTTTGCCGAGTTGATTTTCTACTTCATTTTTAAACTCTTTGAATGTTTCAAACACTTCATGTTTATGTTTAAGCAAGTAAACATAACCATAACGACTGAAATCATCCGTAAAAGTTATGAAGTAGCTAGCTCCTTTCCTAGACACATGTCTAAATGGACCACAAACATCGGTATGACTGAGTCCAAGAAGATCTTTAGCCCTTTCGGGCGTATGCTTAAAAGGTTTTCGTGTCATCTTGACGGCAACACATGACTCGCATTTATCAAATGATTCATCATTTAATTTTAAGATCCCTTCACGTTGAAGTCTTTCAATGCAATTTTTGCCAATGTGTGCAAGACGACAGTACCAAAGATAGGTAGAGTCCAAGTCAGTCTTGGCTCTTTTGCTAACATTATACATTGATTTATTTAAATCACAACCACGCATATCAATTTCATAAATACCATCATAAGCAATAGCATCAAAATAATGAACATTAATTTTAGAAACTGAAATACCAATATCATTAAAAACATTAATGAATCCGTTGTCTTTCAACAAAGAAACTGAAACGACACCTCTAGTAATAGATGGTGCATAATGACAGGTGCCGGCAGACCATTGCCCACGACCAATTGCAAATCTCCGGGCTTCAGCTTCCTCCTTTTCCTAAGTGCCTGTAATTCATTACAGATATGAGTTCGACAGCAGTGTCATAAACCCATGATTTACACTTAGTTAAGGAAAATAATTCAATAGTGAAGATACCTGAAGTACTAGCGCCGCTAGCTTGCTTCTTCTTCACATTCAACTCGGCAAGATACTTGGGACAGTTCCTCTTCCAGTGCCCGACTTCATTACAATGATGACAGGACTGGTCTTTAGCCGGATGCTCTTTCTTAGCCGGAGGGGTTTTCTTTGGTTTGGAGGGATTCGCAACTTGTTTACCCTTGCCCTTACCATCAAACTTGCCTTTAGCTAGGTGCGATTTCTTAGCTTTCTGGATCCGACCCCCTTTGATCATAAGAACATTTGGGTCATTGGCCTTCTTTGGAATCCTCTTCTCATATTCAATGAGCATAGCATGGAGTTCAGTGACACTCTTTTTCATAGAGTGCATGGTATAGTTTTGCATAAATCCCTCAAATTCCTTAATAAGGGATTTGAGAATCATGCCAACTTTTACATCCTTATAATAAGCATACTCCATCGAATCCATTTTGTCAAAAATGCTCTTCATCTTGAGCACATGACTACTCACCGACTTACCAGATTCAAGTTTCATGTCATGGAGTTCCACAACTAAGTCGAAAAGCTCCACTCCAGCTTGTTTTTCATACAAGGATTTAAGTTCTTTGATCATATCATATGGAGTGTAAAGTTCGAATTGTTTCTGAAGCTCGGGAGACATGCTCGCTAGCATCAAACAACAAACTTCATTGAATCTAGTGTACTGAATCCTATATTCAGCTTTTTCAGCTGCTGTTACTTCAGCAGTCGGTTCGTTTGGCCATTGCCTTTCAATGACATCCATGCGTTCCTCAACTATCAGAACAATTTGTAGTTGACAGTACCAATCATTGAAATTTGATCCATTAAGCTTTTCTCTTTCAAACATTGCCGAAAAGCATTGGTGTTTGTGGAAGGATTCATTGTCATCTACAAAACAGATTAAGTTCAAAAATCAGTATTTTCGATAATCAATCCTTAAGAAATTAATTACCCAATGTTTACAAAATAAACAATTAATTTCATTAAGGCTAGGATCCAATTGACATATAACTATTTGATCAGTTGATCTGCTAGAAATAATTGCACTCAAAAGGTAAGTGACGATCAATAATTGCATTACATGTGCAATTCCTAGTAAGAATGGGACCTACAAAATGAAACTTGATTCATCAAGGGATTTGTAGTCATGTTTTGTCCCATCTTTTGCCACGGGTCAAGGTCTCACCGCTTAACTCGCTTTAAGTCCTCCAACCAAGAACGCGCAAATTTGTCCACCACTGTGTACCAGTGAGTGGGATTCGCCATGCAACTGCCATTTCACCACTGTGTACCAGTGAGTAAAACAACAGCCACATGTATCCTTTAAAAGTTGGATGGCAAATGACTTAAGTTTATTGGGTCATTCAATTTGATGTGTGATCAAAAAGTTATGTTTTGAAGATTCATGCATATCTTCTAAACATAATATGTTTATAAAACTCATTTTTATTGCCTTAAAATACAAAAGAGTTCGGTAGCTCCATTTGAACTCACAAAGAAGCGCAAGGGCAAAGGTTTGCAATGAACACAATTAAAAACCCGCCCTTTTAGAAGGCTAACGCACTCCGACTTATACCTCTCTTAGAGTTCGTTCAAATGGGTGAGCCGGTGTATCTTTTGATTTTAGGGCACCAATTTTATAAACAAAATCATTATTTCAATAGTTATCAGTCACGTTAATTTTTCCAAAAATAATTTTGCACACAATTTTCATAAAAGCAAAATTAAACTTACTAAATTTACAACTTAACAATTAAGGTAACTTACTAAATATTCAACTTAACAATTAAAGTAATCAACCTAATTTTGGTCACTATGGTATAAGATTTGGCTCCTTTTTCATATGAAAAAAGACCACATACATCAAGTTGCCTTGATTGTGTAAGCCAAAAATTTTATAACAAATTATCTACCATAAATTTAAAGTTGCTGATCTGGAAGATCCAACAGCTTCACGACCAAATCTGACCTTGAAGAAGGCCGAACTGGGCTTAGCACAGAACATAAAAGTTGTAGCCCTATGAGTCAAGCATCTACTGTAAAAATTTGAGCTTCCAACTCCTTACAGTTGATTAGTTATGATCGTTTTAGTGAACTGATGTCAAACAGGGATTTTCACAAAACATAATCACATTGTCACACAATTAGTTATTCAATTATCTAGCATAATTAACCCTAATGATCAAGATTTCATATCAATATATTTAAGTAATAATCATGAATAGTTTGCATTAAAAACTCATGATTTTTACTTCTTTTTAACCATTAAATAATTAAAGGTATACAATAAATACATGCAATTTAAATTACAAAAATTAATTTAAATATACATATATATATATTCGAAAATTATAAAAATCAAGAACCCTAACCCCCCCTTCAATTTTTGATTTAATTGGTAATCAAGAAACATACATAGTAGGCTCGTGATACCACTGTTGAGTTATATAACAATTTATCAAATCAAATCACAAAGCACGCAGCGGAAGATAAAACTATGTAGTTAGTTAATTAACCAAAAGAGATAGCATATACCTTTAATTGAAGATAAAAAGCAAGAAACTTATATGAGTATTTGAAGTAAATCCCTCTACGTTTGCACACACGACAAACGTATATACGTATGCTAGTACTTGATCACGAACCAAACAACCTTTGTTCTTTCCCTAATAATCGAACCAACCAAAACCGGAAACCCTTTGCTTTTGGGTGTGTTCGGCCGAAGCAAAGAGAGGAGGGAGGAGGAGAGAATTGTGAGGTTTTTTGTTTTCATTGAATTGTATGTAAAAACCCTTAACCTAAGCCTTATATTTATAGGTATAGATTAGGTTTATTTTTTTTGGAAAATAAGTTAAGTTAATGGGCTGAAAACCATCAACAAAACCGCCCCCCGCCTCCCCCCCCCCCCCCCCCCCCCCCCCCCCTAGGGATAATTAGGAAACTTCTAGAATCTCCTAATTACAAATTAAGTCCTCCTTAACTAACGCTGTTAACTAGTAACTGTTAGTTGTTAACATTTCTAACGACCATTCGTTAAATTAATCCGTGATCATATTAATTAAATATATTAAGTATATTAATTAATATTAAATACATTTGTGTCGAGACGTGTGACCCCGTAGGATTAAATCATTTCTAGACATACGTTCATTTTACGTGATCATATACTAACAGACATGGCATTGCTTGATGTTTTATACCCCAATTTAGTGAAACATTGCATATGTTCCTTGTTGAGAATTGTATAGTCGTGTATTAGTCGTTTGAAGCCGTGGTAGTTCAGAACTTCCCAAGATGGTATAGAAAGTTAGATCTAAAACTTAAAGAAGGTCGCTACGTTTTAACAAAGTAAAAAATATCTGACAATAAAAATAGTTCAATACTGAAATGAAGGTATGATGTTTGTTTAGCATAATGAAAAAAGTTCAGCATTGAAACGATAAAACAAAGTATAATATTATCTTGTGTCAATATTTTTTTATTTGAATCTATATTAAAAGTCTCTATACACTTGGTATCAAGAGCAACATTTATATCATGAGTAAACTAGCATTTTACTCGCGTAATGCGACGGTGGTGGTAATGGTGGCGGTGTGGTGGTGGCGGCGGTGGTTGGTAGTGGTGGTGGCGTGATGGGTGGTGATGGGTGGTGACGGTGTGATTATTGTAAAAGTAATTAATGTAAAAGAATAGTGTAGTTATTTTAGAAGTTGATGGGTCTATGTTGTAAACTAGGTGAAACCCGTGCGTTGCACGGGTCTATCTTATTTTTCGTCGATCACCTATGAATTACATATAAAAAAACAATCATGGAAGTGTGGAACTTGAAGTGAAAAAAATAATAATTGTAAACCTTCCAAATAATTCGTATTGATTCAACTAAGAAAGAGAAACATAAAAAATCAAATAGATGTTAATATTGATTCAATTAAAAAATACCAGCCAAACTAAAGGTTTTAAACTGTATTCGAAAGAAAAATTACAAAGATAGTTAAAAATAACCATAGAGTAATTAGAAACATAAAATCAATTACAAATAAGTAAAAATTTATTTGAAGACAACATTTTTTTGTTGTTTGTAACTTTGTCATTCTTGTCTATAATCAAAACCTTTTTTATTTTTGACTCTTGAAAAGGCAGCACAGCTCGTCATGATTAAATATTGGATTCTTCAAATACAAACCAACTTGGATCAAATTAAACCCTGTCCATGACTTCCGTTAGTAGTTACGATAAAACACAGAAGTTATCTTCTTTGAATCTATATTTGTCAAGTGAAATAAAGTTCATTTTAGGAATGAATGTAATTTTCCCAACATTATTACCATAAATTACTTCAACTTCTATAGCATGATCACCGATTTTCTTTACTTTAACTTTAGTGAGACTAAATATTAGTTTCACATGGAAAATATCACATGGCAAAACAGTTCAACTTTTCTGATAGCCACATAATACTAGTGCTATTTATCCATTAAACCCTTACATGAGCTAATACTCCATCCCTACACAAGTAATCAAAAATCCAAAATGATAGACCGGTTATAAAATACTAATATTTCCTCAACATAAGCGGGTCGATATTGGCCATCTCTTCCAAACTCAAGTTTTGCTCATGTATATAATATTGTTGATATTGTCATTTGCGCTACACTACAATGACTGTCTAATATAACAATATACTATACAATTTCTAAAAATTACTACATTCAAGCTTTTTATCAAACAATATACTATACATCAACTCTCACAAGAAATCCACATGAAATCAACAACTTACTTGCTTAATTGTTGTAATGAATCAATCCAAAAAATCACTTTTTAATTTGTGCATCACTATGAAGTCAACAAAACTCACCAGTTGAAGCCTTCAATTTAGTCTCACAATGAATCTAACTGGAATAAATAACTGAAACCATATAAATCAAATAACTGATTAATCACAAATGGAGAAAGAATATGGAGAAAGATACATCCTAAAAAATGTATCGTTGCATGGACTAATAGAAATCATAATCGAATTATGGCAATTGATATATTTTCATTGTTCGCTTAAATCTATTCAATCGTGTTATCTACCTCTCATTTGGATATGCAAACTCCTAGTCTCAAAATCGAACCTAAGAAAGACAAGCAGGTCAGGTGGGGTTGGGTGATGGGTCAACATCGATTTGGGAAGAAACTGGTCAATCTTCAATATAAAAACATGATATAGAAAATTTTATTAGGTGGTGACAAATCTTTCAATGAAAAATGAATAGAAATTTATATGCGCTAATAATAACTATTGGATAAATCTGAAACCACTCAATTTGTTCCCTTTTAACTATATATTCTAACATGACCTATTTGACCCGTTTTAGATAAAAACAACAGAAAACAACTCAATAACGACTATATGGAAACTGTGATAACTAACAACTACATCTAACCATTTAAGTACATATGTGTGAACAGGCAATTAAGATTGTAAGAAGAATAGTAAAGAACTTTGTATAAAAAAGCACACACTATATACTAAATACATATAGGTGTACATTCTGATGGTTTGCATAAGCAATGTTTAATGTTAATGTGTCACTAATCATTAGTTGTGTGATTTTCTTCAAGTTCAAGACAGACTTCATTTAGGGTTGAACATATATATGACGGAATGTTAATGCAAACCCTACTATGACTACATCACCTTCAATATAGTCTATGAAACCTAGTCGCGTTTCCTATAACAGAATCCACAATGGCTACTGTTGTAGTCGAGAACAACATTTACGGTTTTACCCATAAGTGATCACTCAATACATTACGTAAACGTCCTGATTGATGGCAAAAAACGATTAAAAAAAAATGTTTTTCGTCTAGGGAGGATCATGCATATATTTGGAACACAACATAGATGGAAAGAAGAATCGTTCACAAAAACCACTTACATCAAGATTATATTTGAACTTCTAAATTAAATTTATAAACAAATCATATGTAGAAAAAAAATTAATTTAAATAAAATACAAATCATCTACAAAAAATAAATCAAATTGAAGAAATTAAAAAGAAAAACTTACATAGCTTTAGGATGTTGATTAACATTAGAGAGATCGAGAACATCAAATAATAATTTGAGCACCCTATCAATTCATTATGATTTAATGCCCATTATTAAATTGGTGATAAATCTATAAGCATGGTTACGGATTTATGTCTTATATAATATGGTGGATATCTCAATTTGGGTATTTGACCGACTATTGATTTAGGAATGGAAGATATCTCAAAATTGACCAATAGATCATGGGATTACATGGAAGAAATACTTTATCTATTTTGAAATAAATAAAATAAACAAAAACATAGTTAGAAGAATTGGCTTTGGGATTGTTCCACTAACACAACGGCGTAGGTTCGAGTCTCGTCCCATACTAATTCATTTTTATTTAATTAAATATAAAGTTATTACACAATTTAATGCTTACGTGGAAGCTGACGTGATGCACATGTGGCCGCTGACATGTCACTCGGATTAATATGGTGATGCCACGTAGGAAAATGCTGACATAGCGAGCTAAGAGATCGCCACGTGAGCACTTTTCGATAGGCTCTTATATGTATAGAGATTATTTCATTAAGGGATTATAGGTATTTTAAATAGAGATGTTTTAATTAGTGAATAAATAAAAGAAAATTAACTAATTCATTAAGGGTACAATGGTTGCATGGGAACATTTTTATGAGAGATGGAGTGTTGAAAAGTGTTAAGAGAGAGTGTGTGATAACTTTTATAAAGTAGATAATGTAAAAAGGTAGTGTAGTTATTTTAGAAGTTGATTGGTCTATGCTGTAAATTATTTCAGTAAAAAAATTATAGGTATTTTAAATGGAGATGTTTTAATTAGTGAATAAATAAAAGAAATTAATTAATTCATTAAGGGTAGAATGATCATTTTGTATGGGGACATTTTTATGAGAGATGTTGTTAAAAAGTGTTAAGAGGGGGAGTGTGATAATTATTATAAATTATAAGAGATAGTGAGGTATAATAGAAATCTTTATTCTACTAATAGTACATATTCATGGCTTATGATATGTGATTTTGTGACAGGAGATAATAAACATATCATCACATTATGGCATATTATATAGGGGAATGAAATGATGAATAGTGAAACAAGCTAGTAGATGGTTATGCAGTTGCCTGCTAGTTTGCTTATCTTTCTTTTTTTTAATATGTCAAAATTTTTAACGGGTTTATCATAATATTTTTATTTAAGGTTTTATTAGATTTCTTTTATTTTTATTTTTAATTTGGTTCATTCATATTATTGTTATAATGGTTTTTTTTGCTCCGTTTTTTAAATTCTTTCTAATAAAGAATTTATGTACGGAGTATTTAATATGAAGAAATTTTAAGCAGGCTTATTTATTACTTTTTGTGGTTTTTTTACATTTCTTTCTTTATGTTCCACCCTGTATTACCTTTCGGATTTTACCACATCGCAATTTTTTTTGGTTCTTCTTGCGCATCTGTCTGTCAGTTTGCTTCTTGTTTTTTTTTTAGTTAAATACTCGTAAAACATATTTGTTTAATATGCAAAATTTTAAGCAGGTTTATCATATTTATTTATGTGTGATATAACAAACGTAGACATATATGTTTATAGTCTTTTCTATGTATTTAGTTGTCTGTCAACCTGTTTTGTCTTTTTATTTTTTATATCGCAAACATTTGAACGTAACTATACACGTAAACACGATAGCTGAAGCTTGCAGTGCGGCCTTATAAATCCACTAATTTATAATATTCATTGTTCATGCATATTGTTTTGAGATAATGATCATCACGGTTGATGCCATATTGTTCGTTTAATTTGACTAAGATAAAAGTTCGATGTCCTATGAACCATAAACACTAAAACCAATCTATCTATAATATAATTAAAAGAGGAGGTTGGGGTACCCTAATTCTTATCCTTTAGCCTAATACTTCCTCTTTATTAATCCTTTATTTTTTTATTTTTTTTTAATAAATGACCGACCTTTAATAAAAAAATCTTTATTATTATTATTATCTATATATATACAATCTATAAAAAATTCTCGCATATTCTCAACTAAAAAAAACCTACGGCCAAAAAAAAACCCTAAGATCAACTACCAAAAAAGTTTTTTTATTTATTTACTTTGTTCATATTTAATCATTATTATTATCATTTAACATTGAATTCTTATGTTATTGTTATCATTATCTCTTTTAATTTAGTTTGTTGTCCATTATAGGTTCATTAAGGATTCTTCTTCAACAACAAAAAATAAGACCGCATTAGTTCATCTTGAAGATCTTAAGCAAGCACATGTTACGACTCCGTGTTGTGCATATATGCACTGTTTCAGAGTGGAAGAACCCGAAGAAAAATCAAAACGTTCGAGATGGTCTTTGTTGATGATTGATATGTATTTTTCAAATTATATAGTATACACTTTTTGTTTCTCTTTTTATTTAACTGAAATCAATATTCATATGGAGTTAATTTCATATGTTTCTTCTTTAGCTTTCGTATTGATTAAGTAGTGATATTGGGTATATTGATGGTTGCTCGAATCATACTGTTACTGTGTAAGTTTTTAAATCGTCTATATTTGATGGAAACCAAAAGAAATTACTGTTTGTTCGCTAGCTTTTCGTTGTATAAGAAAAGTACTCTTGAATTAGCTTTGAATAAAAAAAACATCAAAAGTTGTCATCAAGAATCAATTTACTATGAATATATATACGACAACCGTCACCTAAGCGTTCGTTTGACTATACTTTTCCGTTTGTAGAAGGTTATTAACTATCAATTTTAAGTCTTTAGACGTGTGGCTATATGGATTGGATTAGAGTATGAATAAGACAAGACATGTTTATTGAGTACTAGTGCCTTTAACTTTTTAAGAATTGGAGCAAATGATTGAGGAAGACTAGTTGCCTCAAAGAAATGCCAAATAAAGTTAAAATGAACTTTCAAAACATTAAGCGAATCAACGGATATCATTTACCTTTGCCGTATATGGCGTCGTTTTAATTAATTAAACGAGTCAACAACAGAAAAACGTATTGATTTTGTTTTGGTCATAACTTTCAAACCGTAACTCCGTTTTTGACGATTCAAGCGGCCACGTTTTCGTAAAAGAATCTATTTTCCAGATTTCGGTCGAGTTTGACCTGGTTGAGGTCGACCTGGTTGAGTTCGACCATGGTTGAATTCAACCATATACATGCCTATATAAACTTGATCTTTCATTCCATCAAAAGGGTTTACACACATAAGATTTCTTTCTAAGGTTTTTTTTTTGAAAAACACCCTTTCTTCACAAAAAAATTCAGATTTCATAGGCAAGAAGAGAAAAGAGTTTGTCTTTCAAATCTTCTCTTAAATCATTCTGTCGATTTCGGCTCTAAACGCTTGCAAATCAATCAAGGCTTTAATCTTCGATCAAGAAACTAGTGTTTGTTATCATTTTCTTCATCAAAATCATAAAAAGGTACTGATTTTCATGTTTTTAATTTGGCCCTTAACATATTTATGTAACTACTTTTCGGTTCTTATCAAAGGCTAAGCGAATCATGTCTTTAATTGTTGATTGTGCAATTTCGTTTACAATTGTGTGTAAGAAACGAACTGAACCTTGATTAAGGCTTTGATTTGATACATTATGCACTCATGTAATTTGGATTTTGTGCAACTACAAAAATTAAAGATATCCTTTACTTGGCTAAAAGACTCGAAAACTAGTAGTTTTCGTATCCAAAATTAAGGTTTGTGCAATTGTCAATCACATGATGTATGAAATCGGTCGAACTTCACCCTTTTTGTACTGATTTATGACACTTTTGTGCAATCAAGACTCATGGGTATGAATTGGCTAGCCTTAGATCTCGTTAATTTAACAAAATCACGTCAAAATCGTTCGTTTTTGCTTAAATCGCGTATGAATCCGACCCCGGTCAGGCCTAGCTTGACCTAGGCTGGTCTAGCTCGACCTAGGCAGGTCTAGCTCGACCTCTACCTGGTCAAGCTCGACCTCTGGTGGTCTAGGTTGACCCTCTGTTGACTTTTGTCGCTTAAACGGCTCATAAGGTTCCTAGTTTGACCCGAACTGACTTGTTTTAACTCTCGGACCTTTCAGACTTCAAAAAGAATCATTTTGACATCTGTCCAGGTCAAACTACACCTGTCATGGTCGATTCCAACCACTTCCCTACTCATATAATCGATTTCTTTGGCATTTCGTGTCCATACGCGCTTAATCGGTTCTTAAACTTAACTAGTTTTCTCCAAAAAGTGTAGTTTTTGTCCAATTGGCTAACATATAAATAAAAGATTTTAAAATAACATATTTGGGCTTTAGCTGGTCGAGTTCAACCATTAGGTTAAGCTCAACCTCTACTCGTTTCGGTTTCGTAAGCTTTTCGGTTAAAATCTCTGGTTTCGTCTAGTTTTGATTAAATTCGAGTAAAACTTATTTTGGGCTATGTAATGATTGCGAATCAGGTTGTATTGATAAAATAATGTATTTTAAACTTAAGAAAGGTCATTGGTGTCAAATCCAGACTCTTGTTCGGTTTATTCGAATCCCGTAAATTTTAACAAACGTCGTTTTAAAAGTAAAATAAAGACATATGGACTTAAAGGCATTTCTAATAGGCTAAGACTTAAGACAAAAGACGTTCATTTTGACTTGTCATGTATTATTGATAGGTGTTGATTGTCGTGGACTTTGATTGTGCTTGTCGTGGACTTTGATTGTGCTTGTCGTGCTCTTTCATTATACTGTCATAACACTTTTCAGGTGAGTTTCGTAGCCCCTCTTTTTACAAGTTTTGGGGTGGAAAATATACTTATTTTTCAAACAGTTTTGTCGATTCCTGTTTATGTTCAATACGGAGCCTGTGCGTATAGAGTTACTTGTGTCATTTGACGTGCTTGATTTTGTTTATATGTGTGTGATTTATGTGTTTATTGTTGTGATTTATGGTTTGGATGTGCTTATTGTATGAGTTTGAGACTTGGACATGAGACTTGAGACTTGGACTAAGGCAGGTACCGTAAGGCTGGACTTTGAGACATTGAGACATTGAGTCTTTGAGACATCGAGACTTTGAGACATGAGACATGAGGCATGAGACTTAAGACTTTTGACATATTATGGCGTAACTCTGCTCATTATGTAT
Source organism: Erigeron canadensis (assembly GCF_010389155.1). Lineage (NCBI taxonomy): Eukaryota > Viridiplantae > Streptophyta > Magnoliopsida > Asterales > Asteraceae > Erigeron > Erigeron canadensis. Next base: position 14,676,540 of record NC_057769.1, on the reverse strand, counting down.
TGAACTAATACTTGTTTAGACTTTAAAGAATCGACAAAAGACTTATTTCTTTGACTAGACCTTTTGACTAAAACCACGAACTCACCAACCTTTGTGTTGACAAGTTTTAGTATACTTTTCAGGTACTCGGGGTATTCAGGGATAAGGACTTTCATGCTAGGACTGGACTTTGGAGACTAGAGCTCCTTACTTTTGTCAGACTTTAAGGTTGCATGCCTTGGTTTATTCCTTTTATGGATGTACTTGTAATAAGCTTTCCTAGCATTGTCATGCCTTTGAACTCATGTTTTGGGAATATATTCATTATATTCTATTTCATATAGCAGTATCTATGCAATTCCATGTCGTGTTGTACTTTTCATGACACCTCATGTTTCCGCCAACGGTGGGGTGTTACAATATATAGAGATTTTTGAGGTAGAAACTTACCCATCATGAATTAGTACGTGATCTTCGTACGCAATGCAACTTCTTTAGTTTTTAGTTATTAATATATGTTTATGTTTATTGATTGATATATAGTTTGATATAAAAGAAAGCTCTGTTTCGACCACGGGTACATTATTAATAATACATAGAAACTTTATAAGAGAACTTACCAGATTTTTCCTTTTTTTTTTTTTTTTTGCTATTTGCAGGGCACGACCATACATGGCTCAGTCAATGGTGAATGGGTAGAAATTTTAGGAGTATTTTGACCGATGGAGTAGTTATTCAGTTAGCAAATTTCCAAGCGCTGGACCTGGCGTTACTCGGATCATACATATAATATCACCTTTCAGTCCGACACTCTGGTCAAAGTTTTTGACAACTATTCCGGTCTTATGCACCATTTGATTTCAGAACTTTTGAAGAAATCATTGAGTCTTTCCCGAAAAATTGGTTTATTACGCATTACTTTTTCAAATTTTTGCCTTAGTTGAATCGTTTTATGTTTATTTTTAGGTATTTTAATTTTATTCGATATCTATTTAATATACTTGAATTCTAATTTTTTAACTTTCATTAATATATTCTGATACTACCCATCTATTGGACGGGCCTGAGCACTAATAACGTAAAATATAATTAGTTCACTAAATATATGTAAAATACACGTGTGTATAATACTATATAAAAATTACAACACGTTATTAAAAGTTATACAATGTCTCTAAGTACTTTTTTCGTCCCTGTGGTTGTTTGATTTCGTACTTTTCATCCTCGTTGTTAACTACTTTTGGCCAAAATCATTCCCGTGGTTTGCATTTCGTCTCTGCCGTTAACCCCCCACATGCAAGCCACGTGAAGGACATTTTCGTCTTTTGTATAGAGTTAAGTGCAAAAATCGTCCCTTTTGTTCGTCGTTTTTGCATTTTTCATACTCACCGTTAACAAATCCAGAAGAACCTTTCGAACAAAACAAAACAAATAAAAATTACCGGTAACAACTTAATCCAAACAATACAAAAACCTATATAAACTTACATTTGAAGATCTAGTCAATCACCTTCAAATGCAAACAACTACTTCGGGTAGTACTACCCTTTAACACGGTATCGGAGGGTACTACTGTACAACTACTTTCGGTATTTTTCGATATTATTGTTCCTGTATTTCCTATTCTCATTTTTTATTGTTTTTAAATATTATTTTTATAATACTTTATTGTTATTTTTTTTAGTTTTTGAACTTTAAAACTTGTATTTTGTTATAAATTATCTATGTTGTATTATTTTTGAGCGAATTGTAATTATACTTTGACTATTTTCGTTAAATTGTAATAAGTTTTATAACATTTTTATAAAAAAAAATAGAATAAATTAAATTAGCCGTACCGGTATTAAATTAGATACTCATATGTAGGTATATATATGTTTTTGATTTGATTTGTTTTGGTTTTTGATTAAATTCTTGTTTGAAGATTTGTTAAAGACAATGATGAAAAATACAAAAAAGACAAACCATAGGGACGAATTCTGCTCTTAACCATTAAGACAAACCATGAAGATGGATGAAAAGACATAGACGCCCCTCACGTTGAGGGGGTTAACGGATCCAGAGACAAAACGCAAACCACATAGATGATTTTGGCCAAAAGTTAACGTCGAAGATGAAAAGGGTGAAATCAAAAAACCACAATGATGACAAAAGTACTTAACTCTATTATTATCTATTCATGGATGATAATAAACTGATCATATCTTATTTGTGGTTTGTACTATTGTTGAATAGTTATTTTATCCGTTTATTTTGATAGTAAAATCCAATACTATCATGGATATGTTGACTTTGTGGTTTGTGCTATTGTTGAATAGTTATTTTGTACGTTTATTTTGATAGTAAAATCAAATACAATCATGGATATGTTGACTATGGTTTTCCTATATTTATTTATCACAATACCTTAATTTATACGTGTAATACGATTCATGTGTTTGAGACTACGTTTGTTAGTTTGAAAACTGGAGTTATATTTGTCATGTTGCAAATTCATTATTTAGTTTCGCTATTAAATTGGGATTGGGATTCTCTCAAATTAACCCTCTAACTTGAGTCAAGTTAGGAAATCCTTGACCCTTTGAGCCCCTAACTTGAGTCAAGACTGATATAAGAATGTAACGCTTATCTTGAGACGAGTTTTTACAATCTAAAAGTAATGATATGTTTGTATTACTTAACATTTTGAAGTAAAATTTAATTATTATTCATATAGAATTTATAAAAGCTAAAAGTAAATGAATTGTTAGACCCACTTCTTACATTTGTAGAAGTTTTTTTTTTTTTTTTTTAAGGGGGAGTCCTTAGTTTCATTTTAGACATTCGTGGTTCATGCTCCACATACCGCATAATTGGATGTCACTGTGCTATCTTGAATGTTAAATATTAACTACTAACTCTCTATTCAAAAATGAAAATGAAAATAAAAAAAATGAATTTATGGTATTGTTCTATATATATATATATATACTAAATAAAAGAAGATTGTTATGACATCACTAATTTAAATAAATAACTTATTTGTCATTTTTAAATTTATTCTTAAAGTTTTGTTTATTTAACTTTATTTATTTATGATGTCATAAAAACTTTCCTTTTAAAATTTATTGCATTTTTATTTTCTTTAAAAACTCTAATAATATATACATGGTAATCATTTCAATAATTTTGTGATAATAGAATTTTAAATTATTCGCATATTATGCAGGTTAATAAGTTAATTATAAGGTATCTTATTTCAAGGTTATGAGTACCGTTGGACTGCTGCAGCTTCAATAACGAAGATATGTTTTTATAAAACTTTTATCAATATGCCCGGGTTGAACCCGGGTTAATAAGCTAGTATATATATATGAGAAAAGTGAGTATGGAGTTGTTATGCGCCCAAGTTGGGTGAATAACCCCTCACATACCAATATTTTAATATTTTTCTTTGAATAATATTTGGCCCCCCATGATTTTTATGGTTTAAAAAAAGGTATGTGAGGGGTTTTTCACCCAACTTAGGTGTCTAACAGCCTCGTATTCACTTCCCATATATATATATATGAAATGTCTGCGCTTAAATCATAAACAAAGTACCAAAATAAAGACATATATCCAAGTTTTTTATCAGCAAATCACCGAAGTATGGAAAAGATACAGTAATTGACGTTATCAACAAAATCTGTAGATATTTTGACCTTTGACTTTAAAAGTTAGGCTCATCCATTTGGGGTGTTGCGTAATTCCGTATAATAGGTTACCAAATGGCTTGCCAAAGAAAGTTATTGAATGGTAATTCAGACCGATGTAACTTTCAAAGTTTGAAAATAGATTAAATTGTTTATCATAGATTAATGGTAATTCAGAGCGATGTAACTTTCAAAGTTATTGAATGGTTTGTCATGGATTCAGATCCTCTAACTTAATAGGTAAAGTTGTGAGATTTTGATCATTAAATTAAAATCAATGATCAAGTTTAAAAAATTATCCTTGAATTCTAACATTTAATTTTAATCCAAAGGTCAAGATTCCCTTAAATTTACTTATAAAGTTACTTGAACTATATAAAATCTTTATCTGTTTGCCATAGTTATTGCCCCCCATGATTTTTATGGTTTAAAAAAAGGTATGTGAGAGATTTTTCACCCAACTTAAGTGTCTAACAGCTTCGTATTCACTTCCCATATATATATATATATATATGAAATGTCTTTTCTTAAATCATAAACAAAGTACCAAAATCAAGACATATATCCAAGTTTTTTATCAGCAAATCACCGAAGTATGGAAAAGATACAGTAATTGATGTTATCAACAAAATCTGTAGATATTTTGACCTTTGACTTTAAAAGTTAGGCTCATCCATTTGGGGTGTTGCGTAATTCCGTATAATAGGTTACCAAATGGCTTGCCAAAGAAAGTTATTGAATGGTAATTCAGACCGATGTAACTTTCAAAGTTTGAAAATAGATTAAATTGTTTATCATAGATTAATGGTAATTCAGAGCGATGTAACTTTCAAAGTTATTGAATGGTTTGTCATGGATTCAGATCCGCTAACTTTATAGGTAAAGTTGTGAGATTTTGATCATTAAATTAAAATCAATGATCAAGTTTAAAAAATTATCCTTGAATTCTAACATTTAATTTTAATCCAAAGGTAAAGATTCCCTTAAATTTACTTATAAAGTTACTTGAACTATATAAAATCTTTATCTGTTTGCCATAGTTATTGCCCCCCCATGATTTTTATGGTTTAAAAAAAGGTATGTGAGAGATTTTTCACCCAACTTAAGTGTCTAACAGCTTCGTATTCACTTCCCATATATATATATATATATGAAATGTCTTTTCTTAAATCATAAACAAAGTACCAAAATCAAGACATATATCCAAGTTTTTTATCAGCAAATCACCGAAGTATGGAAAAGATACAGTAATTGATATTATCAACAAAATCTGTAGATATTTTGACCTTTGACTTTAAAAGTTAGGCTCATCCATTTGGGGTGTTGCGTAATTCCGTATAATAGGTTACCAAATGGCTTGCCAAAGAAAGTTATTGAATGGTAATTTAGACCGATGTAACTTTCAAAGTTTGAAAATAGATTAAATTGTTTATCATAGATCGATTAATGGTAATTCAGAGCGATGTAACTTTCAAAGTTATTGAATGGTTTGTCATGGATTCAGATCCTCTAACTTTATAGGTAAAGTTGTGAGATTTTGATCATTAAATTAAAATCAATGATCAAGTTTAAAAAATTATCCTTGAATTCTAACATTTAATTTTAATCCAAAGGTAAAGATTCCCTTAAATTTACTTATAAAGTTACTAGAACTATATAAAATCTTTATCTGTTTGCCATAGTTATTGGTTATCAACTTATGATGTACAAAGAATAAATTTCAATGGTGCCCTTTAAATCAAAATATTGTATTCTAATAGAGAATCTTGGCAGCTACTCCCTCTCCCTAAGCTAGACTCATCAACACCTCTTCCACACTGTCACATCAGTTTTTCTCTCTCTTCATCCACCTCTTCCACACTCACTCCCTATAACCCCTCTTCCACACATCTTCCACAAGTTTTATTTATTTTATATATATATATATATATATCCAAAAAATACAAATTATTTTTAAATCAAACATTACATTATAATTACATTAACTTAAAAACTAAATACTAGTATATCATTAATATTTAGTGTAACATTAATATGAATATTATAAGTATATTTATCTAAATATGCAAGGTATGTAAACTAGAGGGGGCATAATGGAATTTCAAACAAATACAAAGTCTTAAAAAACAAATATTAAATTGCAAATAAGCCTTCTTCTTCACACACCATATCTGCTTCAATTTCTTCCATAAAAACCTCAATACTCATGTAACAAATATATATATATATATATATATAAAGGCAAACAATACAAAAAAGAAACGAAAAAACTACAGCTTGGCCCCACTTCTTCTCCCTCCTTCTCATCAACATGCATCGATCAATCGAAAGGCCACGAAGGAAGAACCCGTCGACGAGGTCACTCCCTATGGAATCGTGGTCAAAGTCCTGTCGAAGAGGGGTCGACGACCCGCTTAGGGAAAGGCCTAACTATCGTTTGATTCATAGCAAGAAAATTATATTAGATAATGCAATATGAAACACATTGATTTAAAAGGATACCCTATGTTATATTACTAGATTTTAGACCCGTGTCCAACACCGGACACGGGGTTTACGATATTATTAGTATTAGATGTTCATACATTTAAATTAGGGTATAAGGGTAAATTACAAATTTGGTACCTGGCGAATACACCAAATTTCACAATTCATACCTAATTGCAAAAAATTACCCGAGTCATACCACGGTTTGCAATTTTGCACAATTGACATATCTCCGTCTAACGGACGTGGACGGATCGTTAACTCAAGTCACGTGGCTCTCACGTGGAAGGTTAAACTTGTATTTTACACCAAAAGCAGCCCCTACCTCCATGTTTGTTCCCAATATATACCCGATTACACCTTCATTTCCTAATTCATACCCAACCTAAACCCTAAATAAATAAATAAATGCCCAGTTGGAAGAATCGCTCAAGGAAAGCCCAGAATACGATCTTAGGGAAATTTATGGTAAATTTCCGATCTTTTTATTATATAACCCTAATTTTCGTTTTTGTTATTGTTTATTTTTTATATTTTCTATATTTAACAAATTTATTTATTTAAGTTTTTGCAGATAGACAACCTACCATGTGTACACTGAACATTCATCATGGAGGTATGGTTGTGGAGGAAAATTCCATATGCACATACTCTGGTATGACTACTTATGTCGATTTTGTGGACTTGAAAAATTTTCTTTGGTTGAAATGAATGTTATAATGAGAAATATGGTTTATAGTGAAAGTATAATTAAGTCTTTTGAGTTCATTAAACCTTATTGTTCCTTTACCTTGGGAGGTCTTCCAATTTACTCTGATGATGACTTGGAAACCATGATTCAGTTTATTTCTGGTGAGTGTAAATGCAAAAATTTGATTGTTGAACATCATATGGACAAGTTGCTTGTTGTCTCTCCTAGGGTGACCAAACTCATTCTATGTACCTCTCTGAGCAAACAAACTCAATCTGCCTCTCTTAGACTTACCAAAAAATTGCTAGAAAAAGTGTTAGACAGTTAACAAACAAAGAACTACGTAGGAGGTTAGTACTAGAAAGTGAGACTGAGAGGGAAAATCAAGATACTGAAGGTGAGGAGAATAAGGATGATCATGGAGTGCAACATAAAGAGTGTGATGATGAAGTGCTTGTAGAGGATGATAATGTCTTGACTGATGTGAATGTGGACATGTCAGGTTACATGTTAAATTTGTCTCAACAAAGTGTTGGTGGAAATGTATTGAATAACCAGATTCATTCTCCTGATTGTGATGATGAACTTGAAGTAATAAACACTGAATACTTTGACAGTGGAAGTGATATTGATGCTAATGACATTGATAGGAATAATGATAGGTTGTTAAGAAAGTTGAGAAAAGAACAACAATCAGTTTCCAGTGATAATGCTCCATTCTATTTTACACAAGTGTTTGGTGATTCATCAGAATTGAAGTAACTTGTTAAGGTATATTCAGTTGAGAATAGGAGAAGCATTAAGTTAGTGTTTAATGATAAAAGGAGAGTGAGGGCAGTATGTGATGGTGTGGTCCCAGCAGTTGTTGGGCCTGATAATGGTCCATCCAAACATCCAATTGGGCCTAGAGATAATGGGAAACAACCATCTAACCCTAATTCATCCACTTGCAAAGATTCCAATAATATATGTCCTTGGGTTTTGCATTGTAGTAAACTACCTAAACAAAAAACATGGATGATAAAGACCTTTAAAGGTACACACACATGTTTGCAATCCAAGGAGATAAAGCATTGTACATCTAAGTACATGGCATCAAAAATAAGAGAACAGATCAACAGAAATCTAGGTATTCCTACAAGGGCACTTCAAAAAGAACTTGAACAGAAATTGCAGGTCAGTGTATCTTGGATGAAGGCTTTTAGGGCTAAACAACATGCAAACGTAGACTGCAAGGGTGATTATCATACTCAGTATGCATTGCTAAGAGATTATTGTGGGGAGTTGAAGCTACAAAATCCTGGTACCACTGTCAAAACAGAATTAGAGTGTACATATAACCTAAATGACACGACAAGGCAGCTCAAGAGGATATACATTTGTCTGGGATCTCTAAAAGCAGGGTTCAAAGCATGTGGCCGGGAGCTGATTGGGTTGGATGGTGCTTTCATATAGGGTCCTTACCCAGGTCAGGTTTTGACTGCTATTGGGGTGGACTCAAATAATGGCATTTATCCAGTGGCATATGCAGTTGTTGAAGCTGAAAATAGGGAATCCTGGTCATGGTTTCTACAGTATCTTGGGGATGATCTTGATTTGCAAGCTAATTATAACTTCACTTTCATTACAGACAGGCAAAAGGTAAATTTATATCTTATTTCATTTTTTTAATTTTAAGGTTTAATTAAAAAACAATTGCATTCATTCTATTTCTATTGCAGAATCAAAATGCAGGCAGTCAAGTTGGCGGAACTAGTTAAGTTGGTGGAACCAGTCAAATTGGTGGAAGCATTCAGGTTGGTGGAAGCAGTCAAGTTGCAAAAAGCAGTCAAGCAGCAGGAAGCAGTCATGTAGCAGGAACCAGTCAAAGTGGAAAGAAACTTGTCAAGAAGGTCAGATGCAAAAATCAAAGGATTCTCAGACAAAGACTTGCCAAAGTTGTTCCTGGATCAGGCCTAACAGAATATGATGCAATGGTGGTTGATTAGGATTGTCTATATTAATGTTAAGACTTATATTAAGACTTTTATTAAGCATTGTCTGTATTAGTTGTCTTTTGATGTCACTATGGATGGTATGCTCAAAACATTGTACTCTTTTGTGTTGGCTTTCTATGGCCAAAACTTGATAGGTATGTCCAGACTTTGCTTAACCTATTTTTGTTGCCCGCCATGTTCATTTTTTATGAAAACCAAAATTGTTAGAATTCCAAAACTTCTAGAGCTTTTATTAAGCAATGTCACAAATTTACCAATTTACTAAAACCGTAGACAACCAATTTACCAAAACTGCAAAGCAACATAAGTATATATACATGTCAAACAACTATTACACAGCGAATTTACCAAGAATTGTGCTAGAATACCAACATTTCATTAATAGTCAAACTATTGTACAGACTTGAATATTCATACAAAATAACTGGCCTTCCATTGGAATACTCATACCATTTGACATAATATTACAACTTAATTAGCAAAAAAATTTAACCAGCTCCATAATACATTCAACTTGTTACAATGAAGGTGACTAGCAAGAAAAAGATCCAACTTAACACCGAATACAACTTCAATCTCACTGAGGTCCAAGAATGTGGTTGATTCGAAATTAAAAGCAAGTGAGAGCCAAGTCGAACCCCGTAACCCAAAAAAATTAAAAGCAAGTGAGAGAAATGTCACAAAGTATAATATCAACTGAACGAGGACACATGGATGGATCAACCCAACCTATAAATCTACCATTCGAACCCTGTAACCCAAAAAAGTTTAAAAATTTTACATTTATATACGAAAAAATCAATTAACTTACTACACCTTTGTGGGCAACAGTAAAAACGTCGTCCAAGGTTAGCATCAGTCCATGAAGTTCGTACAATGGCTTTTCTTCCACACCAACAAATGACCATTGTATTTGATTTGATTTTGAGGTTTAATTCGAAATCCTAATTTGAATTTGAAGGCCTAATTTGTATTTGAGAGGAAACGGGGTTTTTGGGAAAGGAATAACAAAAATAAAGTGTATATAAAGGAAATATTAATGAAATAAAATAGCACATAAGGATAAAAGGGTAATTTACCCTTCCACACGAGAGCTACGTGACTTGACTTAACGATCCGTCCACGTCAGTTCGACGGAGGTATGTCAATTGTGCAAAATAGTAAACCGTGGGTATGACTCGGGTAATTTTTTGCAATTAAGTATGAATTGTGAAATTTGGTGTATTCGCCAGGTACCAAATTTGTAATTTACCATTTAATTTATAAAAGCCTATAATATTGAACGTATACGGTTCTAAGTGTTATACTTTGCAAGTCGTAGTACAATAATCACAGGTTCGTCACTGTCATTATTAGCTAAGACATATTGATGGAATTGTTTGTCGTAGTCATTCCACAAGGCACATGATACAATAAATTATCTATTATAGATTTTTTGAAACCAGTTTTACTCATAATTTGATAATATTATTAAAGATAATTAGGAATTAAAATATAAACATACTTGTGATCCTGTACTTGACATTCAAGTATATGTATTTGATCATGATGTAGACTCATAACACGAATAGGTATACTTTCAATCACATGTCCTATGATAATTAGATAACAATTAGCATTGTTTTCATATTCTTTGATTACAATTAGGATTCTTGATTTGAGTGACGATTGAAACTTTAAAAAATTAAATATAAATACCTTTTGTAACTTTTTTAAAAAATCTCCTCAAGTTGATGCTAAAAATAAAGATAAATTAAGTATTGAGGGCTAAAAAGTATAAATTATTGATAGAAAACAAAAAAGTGTAAATTAGTGAGATTTTTTCTGCAAATTAATATAAATACTTATACAATAATATATTTGGATAATGATTATTTTTAATTTATAGCTAATTTATATGATGACATAAACGTGAGTCAATTTGATGAAATTAAACGATTTGATTGGTTAATAAGTCATTAAATCAACTGTCTTATAGTATATATTAAGATTAAGATTATTATATTTATTTATGGTATATAATTTCGAAAAGGTTTTAGGTGTATATATATTATCATAACGAGAGAAAGGTACCAGCGCATTGTGGCGGTGATGGAGGTGATGACGGGGTGGTGATGTAATGGCGGTGGAGGCGGTGGTGGTGATTAGGTGATCTACCTGACGGGCTTTGCCCTTAGCCATACGGGCTCCGCCCTCGGATTTAAAATTTCGTCTTAAGTATATGAAATGACCTCTCTAATTATAAAACATGAAATTTTAAGAACACCTATATACTTTTTATAATTTATCGATGTACGGTTTTTGAGATAAATTTTTTTGAATGAATTAGAGGAATAAAATGATTTATGAATGAAAGAAGAAAAATGCGTGGTTGAGATTTGAATAGAGAGAAAGGGTATCATAGTTATTTTAGGTAAATATATAAGAGATAGGAAGGGCATTTTGGGAAGTAAATGTTGAAACTTAAAATGTGGTTTACATGTATCTATACTATTATACTATATTATAAAGCAGATTCCCCATGTTTAAAATTTTAAGTTTCAACATTTACTACCCAAAAATGCCCCTTCTATCAATTGTATATTACCAAACACCCTTTCTCCCTACTTAAATCTCAACCAATCATCTTTTTTCTTTCTCCTACATAAATTATTTACTCCTCCAATTCATTCAAAATTTATTATCTCACAAACCGTATATTGATAAATAATAAAAATTATATGGGTTTACTTAAAATTTCATGCTCTTTCATTAAAGATGTCATTCGATATACTTTCGACGAATTTTTAAATCCGATGGCGGAACCCGTACGGTTAAGGCCTTTGGCTATCACACTTTATAACCTATCATCCCACCATCTCACCGCCGCAACGCGCGGGTACTTACTCTCGTATATTATAAAGCAAAAAGGTCCTTGTCTAAATTTTAAGTTTCAACATTTACTTTCCCGAAATACCCCTATCAATTCTATATTTACCTAAAATAACTATATTATCCTTCTTCTCTCCTCAAATCTCAACCAATCATTTTTTTTTCTCTCTTCCATAAATTATTTATTCCTCCAATTCATTCAAAATCTTTTATTTCAAAAACCGTACATCGATAAATTATAAAAGTTATATGGGTGTTCTTAAAATTACATTTTCTTTCATTAGATATGTCATTTGATATACTTTTGACGAATTTTTAAATACGATGTCGGAACCCGTACGGTTAAGGCATTTGGCTATCACACTTTATGACCTATCACACATTTGATATACATGTGTACATTGTTGAAAGTTGAAACTTAAAACCGCATTTGCTTTATAATATAGTATAGATATAGATATAGATGTACATTGTTGAAAGTTTAAAGTTGAAACTTAAAACCCTATTTGCTATAAATATATAGTATAGATAATTATTTACCATTTATATTATAATTATTTATTTGTGGTACATGATTCATAATGGAAGTTTTAGGTGTACATATATTATAATAATAATTATATATGGTTTATGATTTAAGGGGTTTTTTTGCCTAATTATATACGAAGTAAAATATGAAGATGAAATTATTAAATTTAATCTAATGGTTTTAAATTAAATATGAAATTCATCTATGGGTTGAAGTACATAATCGTATTGTATTCACTAGAAAAATATATAAACACAATAAGATTGTATTGTTTATTGATCTCTTGAAGGTGTCATAATAGTTAAGTATCATATTTATTTTGAAGAGATTCTAATTTCTAAGATCTCATATTCCAAACCTATGTAGATAAAAATCTTGGGGTGAAAAAGAAAAGAAAAAAAAAAAACTGATCGGCAATGGTTACATAGATAGAATAAGCCGCATAACTCTTAGTTGAATAGTTATAGACTCCAGCATCCCTGGATAACCTGAACTGATAAACGTCATCCCTCTACCCATATCAAAGCCTTTCTACTTGTTGAATGCCATCAACGAGGGGCTAAGGGTTACTGTAGAAAAATAATGCATCAAACCTCATCAAGGCCTTTCAACTTGTTGAATGACAATAACCAAGAGGTAAGTTTAAAAGATAACGATATCAAATACCTGTCATTGGAAAAAGTCGATTAATGATCTTATCAATAACCCTTTCAACTTGTTAATTAAATGAATATATGTATGGCAAATTGAACAAGTTGACTAAGGATCAACGTGGTTTTTAATTTTTTATACATAAATTTTTAATCCATTTTATAAGACAATTAATTTGTTGTCTAAGTTATTAAGCCGTACTATTACACATACGTTACCATAATGACAGCAAACAGTATTAATAATAGCAACATAGATTTACAGATACCCATGTGATACACGGCCCTGAATATGTCTTTGAAAAACCTTTAAAGCCTGCTATTGCGGCTCAGCTTGGTGATGCATTAAGTAATGGCACACAGCCACACACCATACCATCATGTTGATGGTTCATAGCTATGGGTTCATAATCAAGTTTACCACCTTCCCAAACAGTAACTACTCACTTTTTTAATGAAGAGGATTGGAGTATAATTTCAGTGTTACAAGAAGTAATTTAATTTTAACAGTTTTACTTCTTCTTTGTAGCGCCATCCTTGCCTCTCATATTGGCGGCTGTTATAAGTTTATAGTGAGAGCTAGGCAGTTCACTTGGCTTCCCAAACCTTTCTTCATAAAAGGACCATATTTCTGACCTATAGTTAAACCATATCCAGTAAGAAACTTGTCCCATAACACAACAGAAAAAAAGAGGTTCAAGCATACATACCAGTAAACCAAGAACTGAAAGGGCGCATACTTCCCGTAGATCCTTTCAATCTCTGCTTCAATGTTTTTAATCGTCGACTTCTTTCCATGAACCTGAAACAAGTGAATGCAAAAACTCAGCAAACTACAAATCATATCAACTATTTATTTATGCATGGGTCAGGCTGGGTTGGAATTTGATACGAGCCCAATTGATAAGAACCCATCCCGTGATAGGCTCACATCATGCCAAGCCAAGTGTAGAACTCCTTCCAAAAAGTTAGCTGAAAGCAGGGGACTCCTAGACTTGTAAACCACCAACCAATCCCATGCTTAGCCGACATGGGATCGTAACAATCTTATATCAGACGAGCAAAATGGATTGGCAGTGGCCCAAAGTCAATCTGTCTATAAATTTTCCAGATACATTCTAAGATTTAGATTATTATTATAGTATACTATTTTTGCAATCAGAAGGGAACATTAGTTGCTTATATAACCTTGATGAAATGGACAAATACGTGCATACAATTTAATCTGCCCCACCCATCCTGCCACTTTAAAAAACGACACAAAAATATAAACAGAAGTTGTATATAAAATACAGAGAGAACCTGATTTAAATGCCTTAATGTTTCAGAATCTGATGGAACTACATGGTAAAACCCCAGGCACATGAGCACATTGGCACGTGTAAAAGGACCAAAACCATAAATTTCTCCAAGCTGCTCATTTAGCTTCATGTAATTGGATATAGATGTTTCAGCACAATCTTCTTCGATTTTCCTAAGATTAATTCTACCTTCAACAACACCTTGAGCAAGACGTAATATCCGAATTGCTCGATAACCAAGATTGCAACGCTTTGCCAGGAAATCTACATCAAGGGTTGCTAGTTCGCTTGGAATAGGAAAATTTCCAATGCCGTTGTCAAAGGGCAAGTCTCTCTTTTCACTAGGCTCACTAACAAAATCATGAATATCTGCATTGTGTGTGCTAATAGGAGTCTTTACACAATTCACCCTTAGAGTTGCTTCTGCTTCCATAGCTGATTTAACCTCTGCGCACCTCTTTGCAACATTTCTTGAGTTTTCTTGTGATTTGATCTTACGTTTGATTTTTTCTTTCCCTACAGGAGTTTCAGGAGCAATTTTACTGGAAGTACTTGTGCGTTTATCAGTTTCCATGGATGTAGAGCACTGCAGCTCCAGCTGTAGCTCACAAAGGGCTTGAGCCATGCTCAAAGTCCTGGACCACCTAAAGTTTCAGAAAAGGATATTTACATATACATCGAGTACTTAAAAGACATTTCAAGCATAGCAAAGGATGTTTGCATTTTTTTTTTTCAAGACTAGAGAAAGGGGTTACCTATGTTCATGGAAGTTGATATTCAATAAGCCATTTGGCATCCATAAAAGGATCCAAGTAAAAAGTTATTGTGTTAAAATACAAGTATTTATCTATACTATATTATAAAGCAAAAAACCTCTAGATTTTCAACATTTAACTAAAATTTTCAATATTGATTTTAAGTACCTCCCCAAAATGCCTCCCTATCAATTCTATATTTACCTAAAATAACTATATTACCCTTTCTCTCTCCTCAAATCTCAACCAATCCATTTTTTCTCTCTCCTCCATAAATCATTTATTCCTCCAATTCATTCAAAATCTTTTATCTCAAAAACCGTACATCAATAAATCATAAAATTATATGGGTGCTCTTAAAACTTCATGCTCTTTCATTAGAGATTAGAGATGTCATTCGATATACTTTCGACGAATTTTTAAATACAAGGGCGGATCCCGTACGGCTAAGACATTTGGCTAACACACTCTATGACCTATAACCTCCTATGACCTATCACCCCCATCATCTCACCACCGCAACGCGCGGGTACTTGCTCTCGTACTGAAATACAAGCGAGAATATGAAGTTAAGACTTATCCGCAAAGTAAAGAGATTAAACTCTAGTGATGAGTATAGGGTTCTCTGACTGGGGTTTTGTTGATAAAGATATGATAAATCTGGTTATCGATCCTCACACTAACTATGCCAATACACATGGAGACTATGAATGAATAACAAAGTGGAATCATATTCTTTTTTTACTTCGCATACTCTTCCTCTCATAATTCCTGGCCTATTGTGCTCGTTAAACCTTAACTATAAATTTATATGAGTATATAACTTCAATAAAACTATATAATGCGTAAATATCATTAGGATAACACTACTTTGTAATAAAATGTTCCAAACGACACTTCTTTGGCAGTACTTATTTCACTTAAAAAAAAAAAAAAAACCCAAGAGGCTTTCTCATTAAAAAAAAGTAGCCAGACATTATGCCTAAATTCCACCTAATATGTTCCCCAAAGACGTAAAAGTTACTCAGACAGCGTGTCAAATTGGAAATCGCATGGGTGTATGACATCATGGACACCACTTAGGGCCTGTTTGTTTTTTTAACCATTAAGTGACTGAATTGATAAATAATGTCTGTATGGCTTAAGTCAATACAGTTGTTTTTTGTTTATTAAGTCAAGAAAACAAACACTTTTGATGACTTAATGGATTAAGTATTTTTGATTAAGTCATGACTTAATAGTCATCATGTTTCCACAAAAGGTGTTGGAAACATGATTCTATCATACCTTGGAATATCCCGTTGCATAATTTCCAAAACATAACGTGATCTTGTAAGTAACCTGAGGGCCATCATGCCTTGAACAAGTGAAATGCAGCACCTAATACTCAACTATATAGTTTGTTTCAATGTCACCTTGAACTCTAAATTTTAATAGGAAATAAAAACGAACTTGAATATTAATCAGTTGAAACCGGGACATCTGAATGTCGGTAAGAAGCATATACTCCTATCAACATTTAAAACAAAACTTAACTATACAAATGCAGGTAAACAAAACATCACTTAATGTCTGAGGCTTGACTTACGGAGTTGGAACCTGAAGATTCAGACACAGACCTAAGACTTCAAGTACAATAGGATGTACAACGTTAATGATACCACCAACAGGCTTCAGTCAAAGATTGTACTTCAAATTGGGTTGATAATCAACCACTTGATCAAACTATCCTTAAGGTTTACTTAGTAGGATTCCAATACTAGCAAAAACCTTTTCATAAAGCCTAACAATAATAATTATACAGGTTTTTGAGTAAGGATGAGAGAGCTAACTGGCAATTGCAGACGAGAATGCACTTAACCATATCTTCAAACAACGTCGGAGACCTAAACATTCTTCCAAAACACGATGCTTTAGCTTCAGCATATATTTGATGGAACTCCCTCACATTTCTCTCCTCCATCTCAGATAAACGCAACATTCTCCTCACTTGATCCTGCAACACCAAATCCATACCCAAAGAACCATAATCAATTTCCAACAATTAGAAACATAATTATACACATTTCAGTTGCAAATTAAAACATCACTAAATCAGTCAATCATCATCATCTACATAATCTCTATCTTTGCTTTGGGATTAGTGCATGAAAGAGTAATAAACTTTGCCAGTTTTTCTATTGTGTGTATCCCATTATAAAAACCTCTATTGTGCAATCTACTTTTATTTTTCACAATTGGTGCACGTGCACCAACTCATCCAGGTTTAAAAAAAAAAAGATGCACACAATAGCAAAAACAAGAAAAGCTAGATACATATAAGAAGAAAAACAAGCAACGTCAGATATACTAGATAGCAAATTTAAAGATGAATATATACAATAACAAAACAAACAATGGAGTTTAATAATATAGTTTGCAAGTTGGAAATATCGATCGTAAGAGTTGAATACCCCACAATAAAGGTTTTTAGAGTTGGACACAAACCATTAATTGCTGCTGATGTGCAGGGGATAAGGAGTCTGTATCGAATACACGGAGAATCAAATAAGATGATTGAGGCGGTTGAGATACTTCAACAATGACAGATGATGATGAAACGTCGTCGTTTTCATCAAGACGTAAAGGACGTCGGAAGGTCTGAGAAATAGGGTCCCACTGATTTGGGGCCGTCATGAAAAAACCGTGGCTGCATACCGCCTTTGCTAGTTGAAAAGTGGCAGCAGCTTCTCCTAATGGCAACTTATACTCCACACTTCGTTGTTTGCTGCTGCTACTACTTATTTCCATCTTCCAGAATACTTTGATTGCTTTTTGATATTGCTTCTTCAGCTTCCGACCCAAGTAGCAGATGTAGAAAAACAAAGACAAGCCGACAAGGAACAAAGAACGCACTCCCTCCCAAGCCCAACATCTACCAA
The DNA here is from genome assembly GCF_010389155.1 of Erigeron canadensis. Lineage (NCBI taxonomy): Eukaryota > Viridiplantae > Streptophyta > Magnoliopsida > Asterales > Asteraceae > Erigeron > Erigeron canadensis. Next base: position 14,658,685 of record NC_057769.1, on the reverse strand, counting down.
TCTCGAGAAAAAAATAAAAAATGCACTTTTCTATGAGTTTTGGGTAATTGAAAAGGCTTCCAGACTTACTGAACAATAAGATTCCCGATATTGGATTTAAATATATTCACTATGATGGTTAAAGTTAACTTTACTTAGATCAATTTTATGGAAGGATGTGATCCTCTAAAGTTATTTCAATTTTACGTTGAAATATCTTCACTTTTGAATTGAAATCAAAGGTCAAAATTTAAAAATTATCTTTGAATCTTGATCTCTTATTTTAATTTAGGGGTTAGGATTAATAACTTTGCTAAATAACTTTAAAGGATGTCAATCCTTTAGGGAATCTATGACTTTAACCACTTGATTCTTACTTAGTTGATCGATCTCTAAATTTAAATAAAGAGAAAGTTATATTTTGCACTTTATATCCTTAAAGTGAAAAAACAACAAACAAAACCCTAAACTTGACATCTTTTTTATTTTTTGTCCTTGCGATAACAGTGTTAGTTTTTCTCTATTAAGGTTGTCAACATTCATTAGTTTTTTTGTTCACTTTTTGTCCTTCCCATTGTTTTTTCACTTTTTTCATTTTGATACTTTCAAAACTGCCTAATGGTGTATAAGAAGTAGAGTAACACACATATTACAATTTTTTTTAGATATTTATAGTTATCAAAATATACATATTTAAATTTAGATAACACATTATATATATATATGGCTACTATTATAAAGAGAAAAAAATAGTTTTCAAGTTTTAATCTTGATCATTGAAATTAAAATCAAAAACAATCCAAACCATTAAAATACAAAGTCAAACTAAAACTCATATAAACATGGAAAGTGTTAATCATCATTTCAAAATATTTATAACAATACAATTAAATGATTAATACAACCAAAATAAAGATGAGCCTATATAACCTTTTGAAAAAAATGTCTATACATAGCAACCTTTGTTATAAATGTTAAATTTCAAAATTTCAAACCCATGTAGTACGCAGGGCATAACCATACATGTTAAATTTATCATATACTTGATTGAAAGCAAATTTAAAATTTTTTCATATAAGCTCTATAAAAGAAAACGTAATTAATGATAATTGATATTTTTTAAATGGTAAAAGATTTATTGTATGACACTATAAAAAGTACCAAGTTTTTCTTCTCATGTTCATTTAACATATTTTTCAACCATGAAGAGTGAAGACTAACTTATTATTTTATTAGCTCATATCTTTACATATGATTTTATTGTATATTATATTATAAATATGTTGTTATTCATGTTTTTTTTAGGACTTTGAAGACACTGAACAATGAAATCGCATGATGTTGTTGATATCAAGGATTCGGCCGATGAAAAGGTAACCTTATCTAAACAAATTAGTAAAAAATATATTTTGTGACTCTTTTTTTCTCATTTTTCTTTGTAGGATGAGGTTGATGGTGATATGCTTTTGGATGAAGTTAAATTGGTAGACATTCATAAGATGAATAAGCAAATATGTATTCAAAATTATTATATACATCTAATATTGTAAATACATTTACTTCAAAGAGTGTCTAACTCTTTTTTATCTCATTTTCTTTTTACAAGGAAATTTCGACTAAGATACATTTTAGATGATGATAAAACTATCCCATTTATCAAACATAAAAACATGAATCAAGTAAAGTTCAACATAAATATGTTTTGCCTAATCGATAAAAACTAACCTATTATTTTTCATGTTATTTAATAAAGTTTTTTATTTTTTATTTCACATGTTAATGATTTAAATCTTTTTGTTATCAATTGTTAGAAGTTTTGATGTTTTAAAATGTTAATTTCTTATATTCTCATGTTTATTGTTTCATTTATTTTATAGATTATTTGTTTCATTTATAGACGCATTTAATTACAAGGACATTAAATTACTTAACACTTAAATTTGTTAAGTAAAACAAAATTGTAAAAATACAAAAAGAAAAATTCAATACAGCGACTGATGTGTGAAATCTAGTCTTAAAATTTATAAAACACGAATCACTGAAAAACTGACTACAACACACTCACGGGCAGTGTACCCGTTCGAATGCAGTATAGTAACCAGCAAATCCGAGATCGTTCACAAGGACTTTTTGTAAGCAATTGTTTTAAGAAATGTGATTCGAGAGAAAAGGGGGTTTTGTGACCGAATTGTCACTTTGCAAAGTCAGTTAAATTTGTTAGTAATCCCTCGGGATTAATCGAAAGAAGAGTTTGTTGTTTTAAACAATAGTTTAAAGGTCACCCATCTTGATTTCGCTCGACAACATGTTAAGATTGTACATTTGATGAAGTTCAAATTCAATTTAGTTGATTAAATAACCGAGACTCAAATTGATCGCCAACCCCGTACCTGTCAAGTTAACAAATTCATTTGACTCTCTTGTTTAAACTAGTTCCATTATTAAGACCGGTACCCCGAGACGCCTTTTTATAACTTTACTAATTCAACAATGGTTTTGGTCATTTCAGATAACAAATGTGTCTTTTGATTGTACCCAACCATTAACCCATTAATTCTTATTAATTATTAATTACCGTCTACCATACTCGTCATAGAACCAATCGCTTCTAACCAAGCGATCAAAATAACTTCTACCCAACCCGAGTTACCACTAAGATTGTGCAAAATATATCCGCAATCAATAATTAAATAACAAATAATTAATAAACTAAGATCACGACACAACGTTAATTAAATCAACTTGAATTATAAAAATAGTGCAATCTTTACATATTGTCTCACTCCATCAAGATGGATGAGAAGGTAAATTAGCCACTCATATTAAAATACGAATAACAAATCAAATAGAAAGAACTCATCGTTACCGAATACAAAGAATTGAACGGAAATAACGAGAATAATCCAATCGTAATATCAATCTTCAAGGATGATAAATCTGATCAAAAGTCTCCTCAAAAGGTCTTAAAAATGGATGGAAAGTATCAGATAGGGTTTTGGAATGATTAAGCAAGCTATTTATAAGTTTCCAAAAATCTGCCCAGATTCGGACCTAGTTCCGGGGCAACGAGGTCCAGCTTCGCGTTGACTTGTTGACGTCCAATGATTTAAAGCTGAAGGTGTTGCGGGGAAACGATTCTCCTCTGTTTTCCTATTGCGGGGCAACTCCCCACTTTTCAGCTTTGACTTTCGTTGACTATCTGCTATCTTCATCCAAACACTCCAGGAATCATCCGTTAGCACTTATTTCACCTCAATAATGTTGTTTTCTCCAGATTTACGCTTAAACACCTGTCAGTAGCCTGAAACACTAACAAATACCATAAACGCACTAAATGTATACAAAAACGACTTATAAACCATGCTAAAACAACTATATTCATTGTGAGAAATGGGTCTAAAATACGACATATCAACGACATACATTCATTCGAGTTGCTTAGAATGTTTCATATGTAATTGTTAGTTTTTAGTTTGAAGTATTTTTAAAAGAATTTATCATGTAAAAGAATAAATAAATAAGAAACTAATTAGCGTTTGGAAAAAGAAAAAAAAAGTTAATAAAAAGCACACCTCTTCATTGTTACAATTTGACCATATTTAATAATTATACGGATTGTAATGAAAAGATAGTTTTTAATTGAAATACACTTACTAACTGTAAAAAACCTTACTAATTTATAGCTAAATAAAAATAAAAATTCGGTCAAAGAAAAGAAATAAATTATCGCTATTTAAAAAAAATAATTTTTGATTGAAGAAGATTTATGATAAAATTTTAAATATATTTATCTATTTAATAAAAAAAATAAATAAATAAATTTAGAAAAAAAGTTTAGATTAATTAGAAGGAAGAATTAGACCTAAAGAGGGGGGGGGGGGGGGGGGGGTGTTAGGGTGTCAATTGTATCCTCATTCTCCCGTTTTAGCTATAATATAAATATGTTTATTTGAGAAAACTATTTTTGATAAAAATAGATAAGTACAACACGAAATATCAAAACTGATAATTGATAGTAAAAGTCAACTTCAATTTTATTTTACAATAGATAACAACGTTATTTAATACACTTTTTTAATTGTGGTAGTTACCAAAGTTAAATGCATGTTTAGTGATTGTAGTTAAAATAGTTATACTTAATAATTAGGCCATCTAAATTAACAACCAAATTAATCTTAGCTTAGCTCTTTAAACATCTAATAAATAATGTTGTAATGACAGTCACTTCGAACTTACAGGAACACAAGTATTTCACGAGGGTGGTGATTCTTTAATGAAAAGTTTTTATGCATTCAAAGAAACATAAAGTAAAATTACAAATATATCTTCACATCTTTATTTACCTTTCTATTGACTTAAATCTCCAACTACCCCAAACTACCCCCCCCCCCCCCCACCCCCCACATATCCTTCGCATCTTTAAGTATTATTTTCTCTATAAGTTTAAAAATATATAAATTAGTAAATAATTGAGAGTTGGTTTGTAAATATATAGTAAATATTTTAAGGATATTTTGGGTAAGAGTGGTGTAAGTTGAATTATATTAAAAGTTAAAGGTATTTTAGGTATTTTAAAATACGCAGTTGAAAAGATGTAATGGTGGTTTGTTTTATAAGAGAGTAACAATAACCTAGTCAACGACCGGGTATAAATCTAGTTATACTTAACGAAACCATTATACAATAATTATGGGTTGGTTTGATGACTTGTAAAGTTCAATAATCGAAATGTTAAAAAACTAATTTACGTATATTTGTTTAATTTACAAGCTACTTTAAATTAAGTTGTTTCTCTTTTACTTTGGTATCCAGGCTAAGCAGATAACGTTGTGGGTATGAACCGGAAATAGAACAAACCCATTATTCTATTTTGCACTCTGGTGTCACCGGGTTCGGGTTGCTTAAAAAAATGGATAAAGAAACTTAAAAGTTGTGTTGAATTCCGCTCATAAAGAAAATTTATCAACTGATGTTTAATAAATGAACTCAAACTATCATACTTGCTAGAATCTTGACAATGCAAATTCAACATTACATTACAAGCAATAAAAAATATGAATTTATTTACCTGACATGCTTGATTGTGAGTTTATACTTCATGATGAAATTATCGAATGTTAACAGGAAGAAATAGGCTACAGTTATTTTTCACCCTGGTCCAAATTTAATAAATCTGCACATAAACCATTTATTTAGGCAGTATCAATTGACCTACCTTGGTCAAATTGATCTACCTTGGTCGATCCATTTAACCACGCGACCAGTCCACACCACTTTACTAACACCATTCATCACTAAGCCTGCTTACTCTTGTTGCTGTCACACGCACCCTAGCCTACCACCTCTGCCATTTGCCACCTAGAAGACATGTTAGAAAGTCCGTGAAATGTGTCAAGTGGTCAGGACAACCATCGTTGGGAAGTATAGAGAAAAGATGCTATTTATAAGGAGAAACAATGAAATAATACATGCAATGATTAATGAAAGGTGAAATTTCATGTTCATGTACAGTCAAAACACCATGACTAAAACTCGCCCACGTATATTCAAACTCACAATGAATAATAAAACCACCCAGAAATATAGTATGCATACAAAAAAGAAGTATATACCCTGCAAATTAAGCCACACAGAGTGAACACAAAAAGGCTGCAGAGAAACTCTGTAAGCACTCCCCAAATAATACTTGCATGATCTTATGATTTAGGTTGTGATGTAGGACCAATAACGGAATAAGACATGTGATGAATAATCTGTGTTAGGAAACATTATCTTTTATTTGTATGGCTATCTACTTTGGACTTATTTAATTTTGCATCTGAACCTATAACTATAATTAACGAAACTAGGTAGTATACCTGTGCTTCACTGCCGATCTTGGCAATGTTTGCAAAGAATGAACATAGTGTAAGTAGACTTCATTCTTAACAGCCCGCCTAAAAATTAACACATCACTCAACCCCCCACCTTGCCACCATTATTAAAGAGTGGTATACATTACAGATAAACAGTAGACATTGGCTGATCATCTTATTAGACAGTTCAGACATACTTATACAATCACAGCATCATCTGCAACTTTTGGAATCTAGAATTGATTCAATTCAGTTGGTGGGACCAGCGAAAATTTCACTCATATCATCCGTAAAAATTCGCTTGAGTGTGAAAAAAGAAGTGTATATGAGTTTGAAAGAAAGAACATTACCCGATAAGCGATGAACAACGTGAAAGAATCCATTAGAATCAAAATAACATAGGTCAATCAGTCTTTAACAACCTTTCACAGTCCAAGATTGCAGTGGTCGCTTCTTTATTTCATCCCTTTCCTTTCTTCGTCAGTAACCAACCAGACTTCTATCCATTAAAATCAAAATAACATATAGGGAAATGATTAATCCTCTTAACAAAACCTCCTAAAAATCCTCCTAACAATAAGATGATGACACTTGGAAAGATCAATGGATAAGATTAGAAAAGAGAATGAGTGGAATCCACATCTCATATGTATAAGATTTTAGGAGAATTTTTAGGCTAATGTTTAGGAGGATTAATCATTTTCCATACATATATAGTCTTCACTTTCAAGATCTCAAGACTTATATCTATACATGGTTTAAACTTGTGAAAGCAAAAGTTACACTGCATGCATCTCACGTGAAAAACATTAACATAACAACAGATATAGCAGATGTAAACTATATATAGTCAAGGTCATTCTGTAAAGGCAGACTGCATTTAGTAAGATCGTGACTTCCCCCTATATCTCTGATCTCGCTAGATTCACCAACCCCTTTAGAAACCTAATCATTTTTCGCTTAGTTTAAACATGTCGCATATAACAGTAAGAATTAAACACTGAACACATTCAAAAAACAAAATTAGAAATACCAAACAATTGCGAGCTATGATGACATGCCTTCATGATGGCTGGGTCCACCATATTGACCTGAATTTCAAAGGTTGACACAACAGGCACTTCCGAGCTCAACTTTCGCCAACAACTAACACGCCATTTGATTCCCAGACACAAATATTAGCCCCGAGAGAAAAATAAGCAATTTTGGACGCATTAACAACACTTGAATCAATAACTATATATCTCTAACTTATGAAAGTTATATAAAAGTTTACCAAGCGCCTTCAAAGTTGAAGGAGGGGGGACGCCTAATTAGAACTAACCCAAGAATGAAGATTGTTAAAGAAACGGTTTACATATTGACAGCAAGTACGTTCCACCTTGCCAAATAATGAAGATTGAATTATTGAAGCCAAAAGACAACTGATGCGTAAATCACACGACAAACAACAGTGGAAGACTATTTTTAGTATTTTCTGAATTCATGAACAAAACAAGCAAACAAGACAATGAAAATAAATGATAGATAAAAGAATCCACCACCAAGATTCGTAAAGGACTAGCCACCGGAATCAAGGATAAAGGAAACACTTCAACCCACAACTATATTTGATAAAGGTCTAGCCACCACAAACACAGATAAATGAATTGAAAATTTAAGATCTCACCACTATATTTGATAAAGGACGAACCACCACAAATATAGATAAAGGGATCACTTCAAACCACCAAGATCAAAGATCCATAAAGGTAAATGAAGATTTTTGGATAAGAAATAGAGGTTGCTCATTCAATCAATCAAGTCTGATTTACAATGAGAAATAAGCCCCTATTTATATCCACATATGCTATTTCCTAGGAATTAACGAAATATAATAATAAAATAAATAAAAGGCTGTCATGGGCAAAGGACAACCACTAATTTATCAACCAATAGGAAATGGACAGACAAGGATTCTAGAAAGATTCCTTCTGCACAAGGCCCCACAAACCGTTAGAAATAACGTTGTCACACATTCCTTCCTTATCTTGTCAACAACTGTCATTCCTTCTTTATTGGGCCCACAAACAAGTGACTGGAACAAACTTTATTTGGAAAACTGGAAACTAAAATCTGGAACTTCTACTGGAGACTTAAATCTGGAGCATCCATCGGGAGAATAGATTGGAGCTTGTCACTGGAGTGCTGTCACTGGAGTGCTTCAGTGAAGTGTGAATTACTACTGGTTGTCAGTGACAACCGGAGAGGTGTTACTACTGGTGACTGGACATGTTCAGTAAAGACTTGCCTGAAAATGTGCCACTACTGGTAGAATCAACATGGCTTGTTCAGATGGCATTATCAGTTAAGTTTCCTTCAGCTCACTTGGGTTCTCTAGTTCACTTGGTTTTGCTGGTTCATTGAACCTGGATATTTCTGCATCAACAGTCCTTTCTCTTTCTACTTTCAAGTAAAATATCAAAACAAAATAGGTATCACCAAATTAGTGGCGTATCTTGAGGTAACTAACAGGAGGAGTCGAAAGTGATGGGATACAGAAATAAGACAAAAAAATTCAAAGGAAAACGGATAAACAACATTGCTAAGCGAAAAAATAGAGCCCCCGCTTTAAGGATCCCCCTTGCACCAAATAACATTTCAAGAAATAGAGCAACAAAAATTAACACAAGGAAGGAGTTGATAGTCACAAATTTTAAATATTTTGAGTATTAGTGTGAGTATAAAGGTGCCTAGCTTAGTCACAAATTATCGATGCCAAAGACCGATCAAATATATAATATAACTAAAACCAAGGTTTAAAAAGGCGGAAACGAGCCTCGAGGCGTTTCTGCCTTTGTAAACCATGATTAAAACATGAAAATGAAGATAAAAATGAATTTAGCTTTTTATTAAATATTTTAGAATGATTCTTATGATCGCAGGAAAGATGATCAGCGGAAGAGTGAAACTTATGATTGTAGGAAAGATGATCGAAAGATGGAGCTAGAAGATGACCATGTGTTAGTAATGAAGTATACAAAGGAGGGAAACAAAATATCCCAACCGACTTAACCATCTCATAATCAAAGAGTACCTAATGCATATAAAGTTTTACTATTAGCTACGATACAAATTCTCTCACAATCAATCTTTGTATTATAATAAGAATAATAAGGAGCAGAACTTTATTTGTCATTCAAAATGTTCCTTAAGAATGTAAGGGTTGTGTTTTTAGATAAAAATCAGAGACAAAGGATCTTACTCTCAATACTCTCAATACTGTAACCAAATCATAAACAAATGACAGAAGCAAAGTTCTATAGAACAGGTGAGATTTCCCAACATGGGTTATTAATACTCATAGCAACACTATTATACTACTAATAGCTAACTAAGTTATATCAGCTACAAAAAAACAAATTTGACAGAACAGAGATTTCCCAAAATGGCTTATTAATACTCATAGCAACACAACCATCTGGGTTACAGCCCAGTGGCCACCTGCCCCCCTAAAAAGCGACTTGGTGGGAACACCACCCAGGTTCGAATCCCTGCAAAAGCATATTCAACCAGCCAAGGTTTCTGGGGTCTCACCGCCAGGCAGCGTTGCAGGGTCGCTAGCTTGAGAGAAAAAAATCCTCTATGGGACTAAGGGGTTCCTAGGCATTTACCCTTTTTTACTCATAGCAACACTACTATACTACTAATAGCTAACTAAATTATATCAGCTACAAAAAAACAAATTTGAACTTCTAACATAAGAAAGATTTATGTCACATACCCAACAGTTATAGCATTAATGACATCACAGTTGATATGACATTTCTTACAGCAAAGGTGAAAGGTGTGAAATGGAAGGCCACTACTGCTCATTCTGGATTTCTAACTCTGGCTTTGCGTGGACTTTCAAGAAAGAGTTTCCTTCATTCTCTTGCTCCTTCTGGATTTCTATTGCAGAGTTATGTGCAGAAGTGCTACATCCACGTACCTCAATCACCTCCAGAGTTAAAATACTCCCTAGATCAAGTGGGATACGTTTGAGCTTTGAGCAACGATGAACCACTAACCTTTGCAGTCGTGGGAAGTTATCCCTGGAACTAATCCAGCACTTTATGTCCAAATAATGCATTTTCAACACTTTGAGCTGTGAAAATTCTTCATCCCCTGTCTCCCAAATTTCTCCCGTGCATGCATGAAGTTTTAATTTTAGAATCTCAAGGTTGGGAAGCCTGGAGAAAGTCCAAATCTCTTCCCAATCCACTTTTGTATTTGACAACGTCAGTTTCCTTAAATTCTTAGAAAACATCTCAAGATTGCATAATCTTGTTGCTTCAGGGTATGGAATTGTGTTTAATAGCTTCAATTTTTGGAGATGTTGCAAGGAGTTTACATTTGGAAATTCCAGGTCACCTAGACTTGATATTAAAGATCCACAAAACCCAAGCTTCCTGATATTGGGAGCTCTTGATGATACATCCTGGCATGATCGAGGACTCACTTGGGATAATGTTTGGAGGCTAGGTAACAAATTCGGAGAACCATCATTCCCCGCTACTTGTACAAAGTTAGGCTGCTCGATAAGGTTTTCCCCAGATTTAGTATATAGGTGCCTCAAATTTACCATATTCCATATGGTTTTTGGTAGGACAATATTCTTCTGTGACGATATTATCAGTGTTTGTAAGTTGACAAGGTTGGATATTGATGCAGGGGGACTTCCATCATAAGCTTGAATGGCCAAGTATCTTAGATCACTAAGGTGTAATACATCAGAATGAAACACTGACATAGGGACATACTCCATGTCAAGAACCCTAACCGTTTTGTATTCATAATGAATTGGTCTGCCTATTAGTCTAGCTTTCAGAAGGATATTACCCAACTCGTGTGGATAGCACAAACCTGAGTGGATAGTAGTAGAGGATGCTGGAACAAGAGCATAGTTGTAACTTAGTAAAGAAAATTTCTCTTCCTCGGCTTTTCTCAAGCATACATCTCGCAACAAGTCATGGATGCAGCATGCTTTGATTCTGCCATCAGCCCTCTTTTTGGATGTCAACAGCAAACCTCGATTGATTAAGGCCATCAAGCAATCCTCTGCAACGTCCTCCAAGGTTTTGCTTCCACTTTGATTTATGAATCCTTGAGCAATCCATAGCCAAATCAGCTTCGTCACCGGTACTTCATAGTCCTCGGGAAATGATCCAAAAAAAAGAAAACATTGTTTTAAGTGAGGCGGCAAATCGTTGTAGCTCAAAGCCAACGAGTGCATATATTGGCTTGCATTACTCACCATAAACAAGCTTAGCTTTTCAGCAATTTGCCCCCACCACTTATTTGACAATTTATTTTTTAAAAGACCCGAGACTATAACAATTGCAAGCGGCAAACCTTCACATTTTCTTGTGATTACCCTCCCAAAAGCTTCCAGCGAAAAAGGACATATCCCGGTCCCAAAGGTCTTTTTCATAAACAAATCCCAACTTTCAACTTCATTACGGAAACGCAAAACATGAGTAGGTCTTGCTGCCTGTACATGTGAACCGACGTCTACGTCACGACTGGTAAACAAGACTCTGCTTCCAGTTTTGTCATCTGGAAAATACATTTTGATATCATTCCAGACCTTAGAATCCCAAATATCATCCAAGACCACCAAATACTTACGACCCTTTAGTAGTCTATATAGCTTTTCCCCCAACTGTACGTCGCTCATTTGGTAAATCTCATCAGTAACGTCTCGGTTAGAAGAGCTTAGTATACCAAGTAACAAATCTTTAACAAGATAAACTTGAGACACACGAGTCCAAGCACGAATATCAAAAAAATACTCTACTAAAGGATCGTTGAATAGTTTTCTAGCCAGTGTGGTCTTACCAAGCCCAGCCATTCCTGCAATCGAAATAACCTGGAATTGCTTAATAGAAGTAGCTGTAAGTTGATCAAGTAGTGTTACCACTTCTTCATCAAATCCTACAACATCTTCTTCTCCCTCGATATTTGAGCTACTATTATCTTTTAATTTATATAGATTTTCAATAGTATCTATAAGCTCATCAATAAATTTTTCTCCACGCTGTTTTCTACTTGGAAAGAAATCTTCCAAAAAGATCCTATTCACCCGATCTGTTGCTCTCTTTAACCCGCATAATAAAACCATATCTTTATTATACAATCGCATCATGGTTAGTAGATGATTACGGAGAGCCGTAGATGAATGAATCATTAATTCCCTGTATTTTGTGTCAGGTAACAGACAATATCTCTTAAAGGCGTCAACAAATTCCTTCAATAGAAGAGTAAGAGCATCAGCCATAGTTAGTTAATCTCTTGAGATTCTTCAACAATTTGTATATATAGTATAATGTATGTATATCAGTATATGTACGTGTATATATCTTGAAAGAAAAAGAAAGACTATTAAGTAGTGCTGATAAATCACCGAGTGAACAGAAACAATTATTGAACCAGTTTTTTTTAGCAGCTTCCTAAATACTTCAACTGTCAATCTTTCAAGAAGATGAACAACAACAAAAAGTAGATGATCAAAAACTATGTTCTTGGATTAAAAAACTGATAAGTGTATATCCTTCTTTTCTCATTTGATATGTATTTTGCCCTAATATGCTGATAAATGAGTACAGTCAGTACAGTCAATTGTAAACGTGTGTAGCTTTGTTAATAAAATTAGGAGAAAATTCATTACATCACCATGTGATTTGTCATTTTATCAAGTTTGACCTCGTATAATTTTTTTGTTATTACATTACCCAATGCTATATTGCTATGGTGACTTTTACTATTATTAGACATCCTTTCGAGCCGTTTATAACCCTCTGTTATCTTCCTCACATGCATTGCACATGAGAGTATTTTAGTCATTTAGTTATCTTCTTTCTTGAAACACCATCTAAAACACTTTTTACTTCTATTTCACCTTATTTTCTAGATCTAACAAACAAAATATTCTATAATCTTATCTTTCAAAAATGAAAATGATCCATTTCAATCTACCTATTTGCAATAGTTAAATCAAAATCAGTTTTAAATAAACCATAAGAAATTCATTATCGTATGAAATCAAAATCTATCCCAAAATCCATCTATATCTTGTTTTTTTTTTCTTTTTTTTTATAGTTCCATTTATATAATTTCTTCCCAGATCCAACTATATATCTACATACTCTATATATATTATTTCATAAACTTGGTAAATATAATAGCCATATATTTATATCTTTATACCAATAACAAAACAACACAATAATTCAAAATATTGAATCCCTGTTGAGATCATCATCATCACATCGTTATCAACATCAAATATGTATAGATATAAAAAAAATCAAATTCTAATAATATTAATAATAATAGTGTCACAACTTTTTCAATTAGTAGATTGAAAATGGAAGTGGCAACTAGGATGGCTATGTGGCAATAAGTAAATGGTTGGTTAAAGCTACATAAACCAATGTCACAGAATGGAGATTGAATGCTGTGTATATATGTTTGTCACTTTGTTGAATGAATTGGTGACAGCCAACGGCGAATAGGATAGAGAAAGCGGTGGTCGGAAAAGAAAGCCAACTTAATTATGTCGCATACTGTCTCGGTCATTCTGCTCTTCCTTCTACACATGAGGGTTTTGTGAATTTTTTATGGTTTGTTTTAAACTGATTTTGATTTAACTATGCATACATATTTGCAGATTGGTTTATTGAAATGGATTTTATTTATTTATTTATTTATTTTTTGAAAGGTAAGATTATAAAATATTTTGATTGTTAGATCCGGAAAAGAAGTTTAAAGAGAAGTAAATAGTGTTCTAATGGTGTATCAAGGAAGAAGATAACTAAATGACTAAAATACCCTCATGTGCAATGCACATGAGAAGGATAACGGAGGGTTACAAACGGATCATAGACGGAGGGGTGTCTAATGAAAACAAATACGGGGTGAAACTTGATAAAATGACAAACTACATGGTGATGTAATGAAATTTTCTCTAAATTTAACATAACATTTGTTGTAGCAGAACGAGGTGGAAGCAGTTTGCTTAACCATTTCGGTTTTTTACCCCCCGTGATTTATTAGAAAAGCTCGAGCTCGGCTCAAGTTCAACTCATTTGTCAGAAAACTAAATGAGTTCAATCTTGGCCCAAGCTCGAGTTCAGTAAATGATCAAAACTAAACTTGATTATTAAAAACTCATGAAAAAACTCATTTAGGCTCAGCTCAGTCAATATATTAAAGTTTGATTAATATATTTTATATATAATAAAAAGTATATATATAATTAAAAGCTCGTTTAAGCTCGCTAGTAAAACGTCCCTCTTTTTTATTCATTATTTTAAACATTTCAAAAAATATATATCACCTTTTACATCAATTACTTTTACATACAACAAATATATGTATCATGTTGTTTGCATATAACATAGATATTTATAGATCCCTGACAAAAGATAAAAAGTTGGCTACCGCCACTATCATACGACCGCATCGTGCGGGCATATGACTAGTATTCATATATATTAGTTATCGTCTTCATCAATAGTTTTTAATTCTTCTCCTTCAAATCTATTCACTAGTTAATTACAATATCCAATACACATATACATAAATATGAAACATAGTCACCTAATTCACATTCCGCTCTAGTTTGAGTTCATGATTCGGGATTGCAATTCGAGGGATCTCGCAAATCCGGTTCAAGAGGGGTAAACTCATTCCGGTTTGCTTCGCCTCAATTCCGTGGACCCAAATTTAAAAATACAATAAAAGATTCGAATATTAAATACTAAAGTCCAAACTTTTCAATAATTCAATAAACAAATTACACGGCTTAAACTTAAAATTTAAAACCAACTACGTAAAATGAAACAAATGTTTAAAAATTACTCCTCCTTTTGTTTTCTCCATCCTTATAATATATATTTTCTTTGGAATACTATTAGACATATATTTCTTGCAACATGTGGTACACATAAAGGTTTATTTTGTTACTCGGTCACTAAATGGGTATTAAACTAAGGTCGAGTTGAAGTTTAAGGTCAGAAATCTTGCAGTCAACTTGAATATATGGGTTGAAAATTTGATAAATTTTGGGTATGCTTGGCAAAACTAGTTGGTAGCTGATGGCTGAAAGTGGGTAGCTTGTAACTAGTAGTTGTAGCTGGAAGCTGGTAGTTGAAACTTTTTAAATATATTTGAGTGTTTGACAAAGTAGCTGTAACTTTTTTTATAAATATATAAAATGACAAAAATGGAAATACATTAAAAACATATGTTATAATATATTTATTTATACTAAACATATACATATATTAATAAGATTATTACGGCTTACCTAAACCTTGGTTACTAAAAACCGTCCCATGTCTATTTTTTGTATATATATCTTAAGGTTTAAAAAGAGTGGTTACAAATAAATAAAAAAATTTGGTTCCAATGTGAGTTAAACAAGTATATTTGTATATATAATAAAGTTACTCCAATGCAGACTTTTAACACCATGAGGCAACAATACTTTTGTTTATTATATCAAGTAACTCCTAGTTATCAATAGGGTTATTTAGAGATAAGGGTGTAGTCGGCTTGTTTTATCGGCAAAAAGCATCGACAAGTATCGGCAAGCCTGTAGCACCTGTATCGGCAAGTTTTGGCAAGCAACATTGGGAAGTTTTAGCAAGCAACATCGGCATGTTTTGGCCGATGCTAGTGAACGTTGGGACTTGACATTTGAACGTTGGGAGCGTGTTTGTTTGGTAAGTTTTGGCTTGGCAACAATTGACACAAATTGGCAAAAAAAATGCACTACGCCCTCTCTATTGGCAAGGATCGACTAGTATTGGCAAGTTTTTGGCTAAATCCATGTGGCTCCTTTTCATTAGCTAGTTTTTTTGCCAAAACTTGCCAAATTGTCAAAACATTGACATTACATCCTTGCCCCTTAAGTTATTTGGTGAGCAAAGCTCCTAGCTTTTTCTAAACGCTAGGAAAGGCAATTTTGGGACTTGATATGGAGCTTATTTTTCAACTCTAACAACTTTTAGCTCTTTCACAAAAACCAACTTTTTTTATTAAGGAAATATAAAATGCTTTTAATAGTCCTCCCCTGTTTGCTACATGATAAATCAATAATCATCCCTCCCCTCTGATTGTGAGGACAACAACAGTCAACTAAATGCTGTTTTATCCCTTCTTTTTTTTAGATAAGAGCTTTTTTGTAAAAGCTAATAGCTTAAACCAGGTCAAACAAAAATAACGTTGTTCTTTGGATACTTCCCTTCATAGTTCACACTTCACCCACAAGCAATGTTTTAAATACCGGTACGTACCGGCCGGTATTACCCGGAATACCGGATACCTGGTGGTACCCCGGTATTTTACACCCGATATTTTGACCATACCGCCCTACGAAAATACCGGCCGGTATTTACGAAATACCGGTGATATCGGTAACATAATACCGGCGGTATTCATCATTTTTATATAAAAAAAAGTCTCTTTATACCATTTCCTTGATATGTGTGGCAGTAGCAGTTCAAACATATTCCTTCAAACTTCTTTTTTCAGGACTTGAACATTGCTGGTTTTCATCGTGTGTGTTCTTTTGAGTATTCGTGTGTTCTAAGGATTTATTTTGATTGTGTTGTAATGAAGATAACAAAAAGAAGAACAAATTTTCTTGTAAAAGAGAAACGTAAGTGAGAAAGGGGGAGTAAAAGAAAGTTGAAATTCAACGTGTTTTTGTCCAAAGTAATGTTGCTTTAATTGTTTAGTCACCATTATTTTATTTTATTTTAAAACGTGTTTCAGTAATCAAAAGAAACAAGGTGCATCCAGCTCTATCTATATAATTGTGTTGTCAATCAATGATAGTCAAACACGTGTGATCTGTACAAGTGTGTTGTCAAATTTGAATTAAAAAAAGAAGGAAAACGTGTAAAATTGTGAAGGACATCATATATTACATGCCTTAAAATACCAGCCGGTATTTTATACAATACCAGGAATACCGGGTACCAGATGATATTCTGGTATAATTAACATACCAGTATTTAAAACATTGAACACAAGTCTTACAACTAGTTGCATTTTTGGTTCTTTCCATTATCACAAATTTCGCAAGTTTGGTCAAAGCTTTACTTTTGTACTTTTCACGGTCAAAAGTCAAAACGTTACCAAACCACAAAACTCTTCTTTTTTCTGTTGATGCTTGTTTCACGTTAGATTAGATTAGATTAGATATGAAGTACGAAAAAAAACAAAATTACAGCAGCCGATATTCCTCAACAACTCAATCTTATGTAAATAATCTTGATGATGGTTGTTTAATGCATATCTTCAGTTTCTTATCTCCAATTCCCGGTATACACTCTTATTTCTCCCAACCTTTTTATTTTATCTTATTTTTTCTTAATTGTTTGTATTTTATTGGATTTGTTTAAGATGTATCATACACTCATTTTTTAATTTTATTAATACATTAGAAATAGAAATTTTGGAGTTGTTATTGATTTATCAATCTTATATGATGGACTAATGGGTTGTGGCTAAGCGGTAAAAGGTTGGTCTAAAAATGGTGAAAGTACATAGAGGTCCCAAGCTCAAATTTTTAGAATTAAAAAATATATATATACCCTTTGTGGGCTCGAGCTTGCGGGTGGTCGCCGTTGGATTAGTCGGCTGGTAAAGTTTGTCGGATACCTAGGTTATACTTTTCAGGGATGTTCATTTAGATAATTAAAACTTTATCTCATAGGATATAACCTAATTTATTCCGATATGTCAAATTAGGTCACAGCTCAAAATAACGTTTTGTCGCATCACCCATGTTATGATTGTATTGAAGTTTCATAACCTAAATGGACATTTAAAAGTACGATAACCTAAATGAAATATTAAGAAAATATATTGCTGTTATATTACAATTTTCAGTGAGGAATTGGGAATGTATGATGCTTTTTTGGTTAGTGTAGGTTGGATATATTCTTGATTGATTGTATTGGCTTACCAAATGACTGAAATTTCCCTCCTTCAAGTTGGTATGTAAAATATAATTTCATGTTATGTTTCAAATTGGTGTTGAGTTTGCAGATCGGTATAACACAGCCCTCGTTTGCCACAGATGGCTTTTCTTGGCGTGTCACCCTCGCCTATGGTTGCGAGTTGATCGCACCGTCAAAGCTTTAGCAGAATCTGGTGTCTTTCCAAGTATTGAAGAAGCTGTTGTTGCTGCAAGGTTTGTAGTTTGCCTGCTTTTAGTTAGTAGTCTAAATTCACGTAAAATATTGATATGAACATTCAATAACAACTCAGGCCAGGGGACACCATATTGATTGGAGCAGGAGGGTTCCATTTTGCTTCCAATATTCAAATCAATAAACAACTGTGCTTGGTATGTTATATTATTAGTTAACCATCATTTCAGATTCTCTCCCTCTTTCGTTTTATAGGTCAAAATGTTGGCTGAAACGTATGTTGTCAGTTGACTTATATTATATAGATACTTCTTTTTGGTTGAAGGCCGTCACCCCTTGTTCAATATCATATATCAAAATAAGTTCTGGCATCCTATCTGAATGATAGGACGACATTTACAAAGCCAAAAAATAAAAAATAAAAAATTACCAAATCCCTATCTAGACATTTTCACAATGACTAGAAAATAGAATTAAACATTACGAGCTAATCTAATAGACAAATTCCATGCATCCAAGAATCGTTCCAGCCTTCTCATCTTCTTTTGAAAGCTTTAAACGCACTGTACTTACAATATCTTTCCCAAGTTGCTCCACAGTTCGTTTCCTTTTCTTGAACAGCCTGTTATTGAGCTCATTTCAAATAAAGTAAACTGCAGGTGCTAACAATAATTTGACAGCTATACAATGCATTGTACTTTTCTTAGCAATCGGTTGCAATCCAGCCGTTATATCATTCCAAACGGGTGATACAACATGAAAATCTCCTTTATTTGCAATTTGCTGCCACGCCTGTGAAGAAAAAACACATTCAAAGAACAAATGAGTGTGAGAATCCAGTTGCTGGTCGCAAAGAGTGCAGACAACCGGTCCATCTTGCAGTCCTTTAACATCCCAGCTTGAGTTTTCAAACTCCTCTTAAAGACCAGCCACATAAGAAAAGCCTGCTTCGGAATACAATGTGCAAACCAAACCTTACGATATCAAGGATCAATAGCAGCTATCGGTCTGATATCCCCCCATACAACACTTACTGAAAATTCCCTCTCCACATTATTTCTATCTCTCCAAACAATCTGTCTTGTTGAGCCAATAATGGGCATGTCATATTAGGAAATCTTTCATTCCATGAATTCGGCCATTTCCATTCGTTGTTGGAGATTAACGAGCCAACTTTATCATTTAGTTGAAAACCAGCTTGTTTAATCATTCTAGGCGTTAACTTCTCCATAAATGGGCTAAGCTCACACCAATTATCATGCCAAGCAAAAACATTTAAACCATTTCCATTAATATGCCAAACATGCTAGTCAGCTCTCTAATCTGCAGAAGCTTACACCAACTCCACGTACAATTGCCACGTATAGGTACTTCCCAAAAATTTCGAACTCTAAGTTTGTATGCATGAATCCATTTGACCCATAACGATTCTTTCGATGCCAAAAATACACCATATATAAGTTGAGATAAGTGCCACATTAAACGTATCCACTCGACGAATACCTAAACCACCTTCATTTTTAGGAAGGCAAACAACATCCCAAGCAACTTTTGCCTTCCCTTTTTTAAATTCCCCTTGTGACCAAAGAAAACCTCGAATAATTTGCTCAATATCTTGAACAACTCGAGTAAGGAGAATGAAAACAGAAGACCAATACTGATACTGACCCTGATGGGTCATTGGACCCGACTGCTGGCTGGTCTGCTAGACTATCCATTTTAGGCAGCAAAAAGAAAATGGGAAAAGGAAAAAGGTGCAGTTTACACCCTAGTCAATCTGGAGCAAAAGTTAAGGGGTTGTGATAGGATCAAAATACTCAACAGTAACAAACAACAATACAAGAACACGTAAACAACGAATTATCAAGTTACAGCTACACCACTAGCTACACCACTCGATAGTTTCGTTGGGCCAAAAACCAAACTGAATTTTGATACAGACTCGCCACACAATTCAATTCGGGTTCCAAAGATCACCTTCTAAATTAGCCACAATTTAGAATAGCAGTGTAGTAGAGCCTTATTCTCTCGAAGAAAGAACAAAACTTAAGTTTATAAAAGTCCAAAAACTACCATTACATTTCTTCACATTGGAATATAAAAGATGGGTAAAGTAACTACCTATAAACTCCTAAATTTATGCCACTACTCAATACTACTATTTGACAAAGTCTTCCAAATAAAATTAAAATACAAACCGTATATGGGTACATATCAACCCCACTACCCATATTTGAAGCATGATGGACTGCTTTTAACACTTCTATAGAAACCGGCTTCTCGTGAATTTGCTCAGCTTGTAGTGATCCACTAAGTGAACATAATGGTTTAGTTGACTGAGTTGTGTGGGCTATAGGGGTAAGTATGATTTTTCGGCCATTGTGAATGAAAGAATAAGTGTTTCGGTATCCGTCATGGATCGCTTGGCGATCAAACTGCCAAGGACGCCCCAGGAGTACGTGACATGCCTCCATGGGAAGAACGTCACACCAAATCTCATCAACATAAGACTTACCGATGCTCAAAGCAATAAGAACTCGTGATTAACAAACATTCCTTTACCATGATTTACCAGTGAATCGCATATGGTGACGGATGGGGTACCAATTTCAGACCAAGCTTATCCTGCATTTGTACAACTACCATCATCAATTATAAGACTACATACCTTTTGACCAATGGTACATCTTGTATAGAATATTGCTTCACGTTGTACATTTTCCTCCCGGGTTGGTGTCGAGTGAAGGGCTTGACGGATGACCAAACAATCACCCGGCCAACATACTCTTCAGCAATTGTACCATATTTAACAGGTTCAGGTGGACTCCCGCCATCAATTTCGGAACTACTATCAATCTCGAAGTCGGCGAGGGTAACTATCCGTTTGTTTGGACACTCTGAGGCGATGTGCCCCAACCCTTGGCAACGGAAACATCGGCGTGGGGCTTTCGGGTTTTCAGAGGTGGTGTTTGTGACTGGAGATGGAGAGTTATTAAATGACGAGGAAGCTTTATTAACATTACTGAAGTTGGGTTTGTTAAAAGGCTTAGTAATTTCAAAGTTACCCTTTTGTTGGATATCTACCTTGTGGGCCAGATTAGTTAATTCTGCCAAAGAATGGTAAGAGTGGAGTTCGACAACATTTGAAACTCTAGGTTCCAAGCCACCAAGATAGCGTACAAGTGTTTCGGGATCATCCTCTGGGATATCACACTTCATTAATAGATATTCGGACTCCCGAGAATAGTCTTCAGCCTACCTGGTACCCATTTTTAATGAATGTAGTTGTTGAAAACTGGATTGGAGATAGTAAGAAGGAAGGAATTTTTGCTTTAGTTTTGCCTTCATTTTGGGCCATGTATGTATCTTCTCCTTTCCTGCACGTTCACGTTTCAAGCACACATGCGACCACCAAGTAGATGCGTACTTACGCAACTTGAGAGCAACAATCTTAACCTTATTCTCATCGCTAGTTTGCTTGTAATCGAATACCCGTTCAACGGTCCTCAACCATTCTACAAACTCACCGGGATCAAGTTTACCGTCATATTCGAGTATGTCAACTTTAATCTCATTAGAGTGCCATCCTCCATTATTATTTCTGTTTTATTAGACCCTGACTCTCCCGAGAAGATCTCGTCTCCATCGGTTGGTTTATTTTGTGATAGCATTAACTCTTGCTATTGTTGTTGCATGATTTGCATTTGTTGTGCCATCTCTTTCTTGTCTGCTTCAAGCGTTTCCAATATTTTCTTCAATTTGGTGCTACTTCGGGTATCCATTTGAATGGCTCTGGTACCAAATGATAGGATCAAAATACTCAACAGTAACAAACAACAATACAAGAACACGTAAACAACGAATTATCAAGTTACAGCTTCACCAGCTACACCACTGGATAGTTTCGTTGGGCCAAAAACCAAACTGAATTTCGATACAGACTCACCACACAATTCAATTCAGATTCCAAAGATCACCTAAATTAGCCACAATTTAGAATAGCAGTGGGGTACAACCTTATTCTTTTAAAGAAAGAACAAAACGTAAGTTTATAAAAGTCCAAAAACTGCCATTACATTTCTTCACATTGGAATATAAAAGATGGTAAAGTAACTACCTAGAAACTCCTAAAATTATGCCACTACTCAATACTACTATTTGACAAAGTCTTCCAAATAAAATTAAAATACAAACAGTGGAAATAAAAGATAGACACATACGAAACATATGAATGGCATGGACTTTTTAGTAAATAAATTGGAAGTGGCTTTCACTAAAGCAAACCCAGTATTGTCAATAAGCTGGGCCGATTCTTTTGCATTCAACGGGGCTAGTTCAACAGCTACCGCTTTCTTCCGGGCCGGGTCATTAACTCGGCTTCTTTGGCTAACATCGTTGGACTGTCAAGATTAGGATAACTGTTCTATCTTTTAGGATTAGTAACTGATGTTTTTTATATTTAAATATCTCATTTTCTGCACTAGTTTTCTAAGTCCGGTTATTTTACAATATATAAACCTTGTTTTAAGAGGAATTACCCATCTCGAATAGGGTTTTATGGAGATTAACCCATCTCGAATTGGGTCTATTGTCTTGAAATCTTTTGGTTTTCAACAATAAAGATCAATAATTTATCCTTGTTGATTTCTGGGTTCTATTAATGGTTTTCCATTGCCGGGAAATTCCGAGATGTTTAACACCCGGAAAAGTGAAGAAGAAGAGGATTTAGAGGCTGTTACATGGTCAAGGATTGAAAACAAATTAAAGCTAATGGTATTGTTGAAGAATATTGCAACGATACATGCTTAGAGTCATGGAACACCCACTATTTAGGTCCAGTCAAGTCTGGCAGATCTATCACATCTATTTACACTATTTACCTTGACAGATCAGAACCTAAAAGATAAAGATCTTGTCAAAGGGACCGTGCCAACTGCTCTAATCATCTCTGCATCCGCACCACCACTTGCATTTGCCACACCACTACCAACTGTTATCAAACCACCATTACAACCTCAAACGATTCTTTTCCATCACCAAAACCAACAGGCTATGCCTAGTTTATGATGAAAAGGATGTCATATGCGCTCAAGATGTAAATGAAGTTGGAATAAGGAGTGTCTGGATATATAGAGAATATATAGAAAAGAAATCAGGAACAAAAATTTATACATTCAAATTGAAGCCATATATTTGTTTTAGTCTTGTGTGTGATCGAGGAAAAAAAAGTTTTTAAGACAGGCTTAGTAACTACAACTCTCCTGTCTTAACCTCTCCCATACACCGTCGAGGTATTGGGGCTCAAAACCCGCGGAAGGCGGCACTGAGCAAGTTTCTTCTTCTACATTGAGACTACTGTCTTTGAAATCTTTTGGTTTTCAACAATAAAAATTAATAATCTATCCTTATTGATTTTTGGGTTCTATCAAATGCACATGAAGAGAGGAAATAAAAGAGTTCACCAATAGGAGTCGTCGTGCAAAGGATAAAAACCGGTTTTTCTAGTTAGACACTCTTCTCTAAACACGTTCCACCATTTCTTTACAATCCCTTAAATACAACCTAGAAGCCACCAAAGGAACTCCCAAATACTTTACAGGTAGCGAACCCTTCTAAAATGACAACACATTAAGAATAGAATAGCAAGCTTAGTATGATTCAATACATTACAAAAATATGCCTTGCTTTTAGGGAGACTAGGCATAAGGCCAGATGCATTCTTAAAGTCTTCAAGAGAATCCATAATGACCTTGGCATAATCAACATCACCATGGGCAAACAAGAATAAGTCATCTGCAAAATATAAGTTTACAACATTTACTTCAGCACAATGATGATGGAATCGAAACCTATTAGAAGCTGCAACATTTCGTCTTAGGATCCGTGTCAGAATTTCCACCACCAAAGTGAACAAATAGGGTGAAAGTGGATCGCCCTGTCGTAAACCCCTTTTGCCCACAAAAAAGCAATGTAGTAAACCATTGATGCAAACAGAGGAGGCCGTCGAGACACATTCCATAATCCAATGAACCATCCTAGGATGGAAACCAAACCCATTCAAGATGGACCAAAGGAACTCCGAATCGACTGTATCATAATCCTTTTGAATATCAACCTTGAAAGCACATCTAGCTGGTCCTCTATCGAGATGATAATTATGCATTAGCTCTTGAGAAAACAAGATATTATCTGAAATACTCCTACCAGGAACAAAGGAACAAATGCTGACCGGTTCTCACTCACTAGATCCGCAAGGCTAAACCTTAACCTGTTCACAATAATCTTTGTAATACATTTCAAGAAAAGGGTTAATCGCATAAAAAGGTAACCTATTTACACGAAATTCCTATTAAAGGTAACCTATTTTGTTTTCGTCTATTTAAAGGATCCTATTTTCAAAAAATTCCTAATAAAGGGTATATCATTAGTTTTTGACAGACGGAACTCTCCGTTTGTCAAAAACTAATGATATACCCTTTATTAGGAATTTTTTGAAAATAAGATCCTTTAAATAGACGAAAACAAAACAGGTTCCTTTAATAGGAATTTCATGTAAATAGGTTACCTTTTTATGGAATTTTTCATCAAGATAATATTACAAAGAGAAATTGGCCTGTAATCGGTTTTTCTTGTTGGCGTTGAAATCTTCGGTATTGAAGCTATAATCGTATGGTTTACTTCTTTCAGAAGCAAAAAATTCTTTAACACCTTTAATGACATCGCTTCCAACAACATCCCATGCTCCTTTAAAGAAGGCAGATGAGTACCCATAAGGTCGGGTTGATTTATCATCACCCATATCAGAGATTGCCATTGCCTCCTTTATTTCCTTATCCTCAACCATATGCTCCGCTACATGAGTCGATAACCGGTTAGTAAATAATGAAGACATATCTAGAGAAGTAATCTCAGCAGTACCAAGAAACATCTCATAGTGATTAAGGAAAGCTACAATTCCACTCGATTTCCATTTGGATCAACAATAGCATCAATACGGCTTCTAGTGATTCGACTCTATACTGCTCTATGGAAATAAACAGAATTTTAGTCCCCGACTTTAACCCACTCTACCTTAGCCTTTTGCTTGAGAAACGACTTCTCTGTTAGAATAGCATCATTATAAGCCATACTCTAAGAACTTGATTGTGGGGGTCTTTATCTAAAGCTTGTTGCACCTCATCTTACTTTCCGAAGTAATTTAACATTTGCATGCACATTTCCATGATCAAATAGAAGCTTTTGAAAGAGGTTTTTTGAGCGCCTTTAAATTCTTAACCAAGATATACAAACAATGTCCCTCAATCTCTATATTCCACTCATTTGAAACAGTTTCAAGAAACTGGTCATTATGAAGCAGCAAGTTATTTGAAAGTCTTTAACTTAGCCTTCATAGGGATGCGAAGAATAGCAGGAGAATGATTAGAAATCCGGTAGGGTTGAAGAGCAGCTACTGAACCCATGAAAATGTCATTAAACTCCATATTGCTTCTTGTGACGTTTCTGAATTACACACTTGTGCTTGTTGATCATTAAAAGTCTACCATTTTGCTTCTTGCTCTTCAGGCAGCAGCATAACTTAAAAGTTTTGAACTTAAAAGCTAATTTCAGTCATTTGACCGCTCTTAAGTTATTTTGCTGTTGTGGCAGACGTTGCCATGTTGAAATAGATTATAGGCTTTCCACATGGTGTGTGGTATTATATGTTTTTTATGTACGCATTTTTTTCCTGTATCTTTCATTTGTTCAGTTGTGTGAGTCACAATTTATGTACATTCATCGTATCTGTAAAGTTATATTTCTATTTGCGTGTTGATACATTTTTCCTTTTAATTTGTATTTGCCTCTTTTGTATATTGTGTAAGACTGTTAGCTTTCTCTCTGAAGTAGATTTTCACCATTGAACATTACCACTCTGCTAAAATTTAATTGTTCAGATTGGAGGAGGCGATGTGCCTGATGATACAACACTTGTATGTTCCCAAGGCTCAGACAGGTTTACAGATCTCAACACCTTTTTTCTTTCCTTACCTGATTCTAATTTTTTTGGGTTTTTTTAATTATCTAGAGGAAAATTACATATTGCCACCTCTATAAATACAAGCTTGAAAATTTATGTGTTTTTTTTTATTGTTTTAATTACAGTGCCCTGGAGTTTCTTTCAACTTGCAAGTTAGCAAACCTAACAGTAAAGGCAGAGTTGGGATGCTGCTTACTCCATAGAAGTGGTAGACTGATCATCGAAGACTGTAATCTGCAATGTGAGTCCAATCCCTTAGACTATCTTTCCTATGCTATTATCACCACTGCCGGTGCATGTGAGGCATTGCCACCATCCACAGCAAAGAGAAATGGCAATAGTGTGTCGGTTTCTCAAACCAGAATCGCAGGAGGGGCAAAAGCAGTTTTGACTAGTGGAACACTCGCACTGCAGCGAGTGCGTGTCATATATGCACGCACTTCTCTGTTATTCTGGTTTGACGTTGTTCATCAGTTATAGTTATACGCACTTTGCTTACCTCTGTTGTATAATATTCACTTCTCTGTTATTCTGGTTTGACGTTGTTCATCAGTTATAGTTATACGCACTTTGCTTACCTCTGTTGTATAATATTCGTCAGGTAGATCACCTTTTTTATGGGATAAGTGTTGTCGAGGATGTTTATATTGTTCATTTGTATTATTGTTGGTTGTCGGATTGTTGCACATTCTAACTGCTTCAAAATATCAATGGCTCGTGTGATTATAAATTTAATTCCATATTCTTATCCGTTCTACCTTTTATTTCATGTATACAGTTCATAACAAGTAAACCCACTTGCCACAAAGCGTTCTACGAATGCATTTGTGGTGGGTTACTGTTCATTAAGAGTGACCCCACTCGTCACAAGGCGGGTGAGGAGTAAAAGAGGTCCCACCCGAAATGTCGTCTATTTTTGTTTCGTCCTTCAGAATCTAAATGGTTTTTGCTTTTCTTTTTTCCTCCCTCAGCTTCACTTGACAACTATTTCGTCAATATTTTCACTTGTATAGTTAATCATGTACAAAAAAGCCGAAACCGAAATTGAAACCGAAGAATACCAAAATCGGTCAACACCAATTTTGACCAAAAGCCGGGCAGTTTTGCCAAAATTGCCGAAAAACTGAAAAAACCGCGGTTTATGCCAGATTTGGGTTTCTAGTTACAAAAAAACGGCGGTTTATGCCCGATTTGGGTTTTTAGTCGTTACAACCGGTTTGTAACTAGTTTGTGAGGAACGTGTTTGGGAAACCAGTATCTATTATCTAACAAGTCATTTGGCAATTGGCACTTAATCAATTCATTTTAACGTGTTCAAAATTATATGGATATAAATCAATGGGAGGATTATATGAAAAAATGATTGCGTCCATGAAAGTAAAACTAAGAAAATATATTTTAAAGAAATTACTAGTGCCGCCACGAACCTATGTATGAACATTTGCGGGGTCGAAGCAGTGGAGCCTAATGTAGGCATTGCCGGTCCATGCTATGCGTCCTAGTGTTAGACTCTTTTCGCCAAGTTTTTAGAAATTACATCTGAAATGCCTTTCAGATTTCCTTACTCTTGTTCTGAAGTGATGTTCATGAATATTACATCTGAAATGTCTTTCTAATTTCTTATACAAGTATGATGTTCCTAAGCCCTAATATGAAAGGCAGATCTTGGGTACTTACATGGATTGTGAATTGAAATCCTCACTGTCGGTTCGGAAACTAGCATCCATGTAGCCAACTAGTGTTTAACTCGGGCGTTGCCCGGGAAAATATAACAAAACGTAAAATTTGTAACGTGTATAAGATGGCTGATACAAATTTAAAAGTAAACGTAATTACAAAAACGTATAAAAAAACAAAAAAAAGGACAAAGAACAATAAATAGTTCAAAAGACTATTTAAAGCCTAAGGACTTTGTTTAGTATTTTCCTTAAAAGAAATACAACATGATAGTACTATGTGATTACCTAGTTGCTGTCATGCAAATATGAACTGTTTTCTAATTTAAAATAACTTTTAAAAAGTCTGTACAAATTAATACATTAATAAATGAACAAAGAACAATGAAAAAAAACGTTGGGGAAAAGTATTACACCAAAAGAAAAAAGGTAAAAATAAAAAAATCAAACAGACATTCTGATAGGTAGTTGGAGTTTTTGGTCAGAGATTGTCCGAACGTTGAATGGGGAAAACAAATATTAAGTTTTTTTTTTTTTATGTAACATACCTTTACAAAAACGATTACAAATTAATATACTAATAAATGAAAGGTTCCTTTAAGGTATCTGTTACTAATGAAACCTAGACCCACATGTGAAGTTTAAATACGCAGGTTCGATCCTTCGGGGTGTCCAGATCATGTGGGGATTAGGATGAAGGTATTGTACCAGCATCATATGGCTCATACGGATTGAGTCGATAGGTATCCAATTGAGGTACCGGAGCTAGGGTTTCCTCCATTACAAACAAACAGGCTGGCAGGCTGTTCTTCACTGTAACTAAGGACGTTCTCAAATCTACCAATCTACCAATATATATAAAACAAGGTCCTAAATTCATTCATAAACAAATAACCCTTAGATGAATTTCATCTTTAATCTAGAACCGTTAGATCAAATTTAATTATTTCAACTTTATTTAATGACAATATTAATACTTTTACTTTACATAGTTAGACAAAAAACCCCCCTTTAAATCCTAAGCCATAAAATAATATGGTATATAAATTTCCTTTTTGCATCACACGTACCATACATAAATAGTTTTAAATAAATAATAATAATTAAAAACCCTTGACCAACTATCTCAAAAAAATCGACATCTACATCAATTTCATTACTTGCTTTTCATAGTTCTTAGTTTTTCCAATTCTCCCTTTGCATTATTTTTGCGACCCTCCCTTTCTTCTCCAAAATGGATGATGGTTGTTTTATCTTTGATTCTTAATTTGTACCGTGTGATTGTGAGATGAATATCATTACGATTTAGTACAGTACTATAACTATTTTATATTTTTAATATATATTATATTAAACCTGGAAATAATTTTTAAAACATTTAATATCTTCGTAAGCCTAAAAAGCTTTGATGTATGGATAATATGTTTGAGTACACTAGCACGGTACCTGCACAATGCGACGGTGGTTGTTCTGGCAATAGTGTGGTGGTGGAAAAGTCCATAACAATTAATAAAGTAGTTTATGACATATTGAAGATAAAAACTAATTTATATATAGTTGTGATGCTTTGATACGGTACTCGAATAATACGACGACGGTGATGGTGGCGACGACTAGTAGTAGTGGTGACGAATGATGGTGGTGGTGGCGGTATCAAGTGGTGTAGTTAATTGATGTGAAAAGTTAGTGGATATATTTTAAAAGTAAAAAGACCGGTGACGTAATTTAATCATCAAATTTATATAGGTAAATTTCCTTATCCTAAAAAATGTAACTTTTTTAGAGGGAGTGATATATTTCTTTTTACAACGAATAAGTTGTTAATAGTTTATTTAGATTTTGAGATAGTCATTGTAGGAATTGATCAAATTCAAAAAGTCCATAACAACTAACAAAGTGGTTTATGACATTTTGATGATGAAAAGTTTTAAACTATTCAATTATTTATATAGTTTAAGACAACGGTGATGGTGACGACGATCGGTGGTGATGACATCAACCGGTAATAGTGGTGGCGAATGATGGCGGTGCAACGGCATCAAGTGATATAGATAATTGATATAAAAAGTTAATGGATATATTTTAAAATAGAAGAGACTGGTGGTATACTTTAGTTTAAATTTATATAGGTAAATTTCCTTATCCTCGAAAATGTCATTTTTCTAAAGGGACTGATATATTATTATTTTGTTGGACAACGAGTTTGTAGTTAGTTAACAATTAGTATTTGAGACACCACAGTAACATCCAATTGGGTAATATGTGAAGCTTGAATCACACATGTTTGGGATGAAACCAATACTATCGGAACCCCCACCCCCACCCTCGCGAAATAATTCACTCCTATTAATTCTCAATAAATTAATATTCTGATAAATTTTGTAGTTTGCGTAGTCCCAACTTAAGAGAATTAATGTAAATTGACACTCGATAAATCAATATAATATCTTGGTCCAACACTGTTAATTTATAAATGTTGCACTGTATGTGATAAGATTGTAAAAGGTGACTAATATAGTTATCCGTCTTAAGGAAGACAAATCTATGTTCGGTTGTTAATTATATACGTTAAAAAAATCTGGTTATCTTGATTTTCAATCTATCGATCACTTAATAAATAATTTTTAAAATTTTACTAATAGTTTATTGAAACATAAAATAATATGTTTTTATTTATATAAAGATATTTGTAAGATTAATTTATATCTTAACTTTAATTGTAAGCACGATAATAAAAATTTGTTTATTTTTTAAACTAACTCATTTTAGTATTAATTAAACTTGACTTTCTTTTGAACCATGATACTAATTAAAATATTATCAACATTTCTTTTATCTATATTTATCAATCTACAATATCATGGAATGATAATTTGTTATAAATTATATATGTCTACTCGCGTATTACATGATATATATATATATATCTACGTTAAATTTAGGTTAAAAATAAAATAATATTAAGAATTTAAAAGGAAAACATATACGTTGGTATCTTATTCAAGTTTTACAAAATTAATTAAATAAACAAAATAAGATATTAATATTGTATGACTAAAATATTATAATGGGGAGGGAGATTCATTCGCTCTTTGCGTACGTAAGAATAGAGAAACCATTGTTTAAACTAAAATTTAAAATTTTGCCACTGGACGGTAATATTATACAAGTAATGATTATGTGTAGATATTATAATTAGTAGATAATATATGTTATTTTTAATATATGATCACATGTGCACGAATTTTGCTATGATTACATGTGATCGACTTGCATACATGTGATCATAGCAATATTCGTGCACATGTGATCAAGAATCCAAATCTCCACATAATTGTATAGCGGATGATAATCCATGCTCCACACAATTATAAACTTCAAAATTACACATAAGTTATTCAGAAAACAATTAAAAAACAATTTTCATGTAAAGAACAATCATCGGTTGGGCTTGATTTGAAAAGTTCTCAAAGGTTCTCGCAAAAAAAAGGGGTTCTCAAAATAACTTTACCCTATATATATATATATATATATATTATCAAGTGTGTGTACACGTAAATATAGATTCAATATTATTAGTAGAGTACAATACATAAATCGTAAGGTATAAAAGTATATGTCTTATTATCCATCCAATCATCAAAATAAATCAATATTGTTAGATATTTTATTTCATAGTTATTATTATATTCTTTTAATGTATTTTCCGCGTATTACGCGGGTTCATAATCTAGTATATATATAACAAGGTCCTAAATTTATTTTTAAACCAATAAGAACCCTTGGATGAATTTCAACTTTAATTTAGAACCATTAAATCAAATTTAATTATTTCAACATTTCTAAATAACGATATAAATACTTTCACTTTATATGATTACCAGTTTTTAGATCCGTCCATTAAACGAGTAATCTCAAGAAATATAAATCTTATAATAATTGTGAAATAAAAAATGGATGACAAATGAATACAAAAGCTTCATATATTTTATTTTTGGTAACGTATATTTGCTAACTATTTATGGAAGATGCTTGAGGTTATGAATTATATTTATTTATTATTATTTATTATTTATGGTATCTACCAATAAATTAAAAGACGTAATTTTTAAACAACATGTGTACTTGTAAACATGTAAATTAATAAAAAATTTTTTAAGTTAATCCTTATTTTTTTTTAAAGTAAATTTCATTCACAAATAATCCTTATCTAATTTAACAAATAATATTTTTATACAATCTATATTATTATTTACAAATCCTTAACATATCTACGTGGTTTGATCCGTTAGTTTTATAGTTACCTTAGCAATATCAAACAACAATACTACCATATCTGCTTATATATAATTGATTACGAGACTTTTCAACCTAATTTTTAAACTCTGATCTTCTAACATCTGGTATGGTTACTTAATTTGTTTTTATATATGTAATATTATATTATGTATTTTTTTTATTAACTAATAAATTTGTAGTATAATTTATATGATGATGATGCATGATATATTATTTTTGTTTTATTCTATATAGAAATATTGTTTTATGTAAATATGTATTTATATATAGTTAGGGCCATTCTTTATTTATTCAATAAGTGAATGTATTAAGTGGTTGAATATATAAATGATGTTTGTAAGTATTAAATAAAAAGATAAGTAATTGACGTTTAATTTTGTTTATTATGTAAAAAATACAATAAAATTTAACTGAATGAATTATAGTTTTAATTATTAAGTGGAAAAAGAGCATTTATTTGTTTCATGATGTATTGTATTCCAATCTTATTATGCATATGTGTAGTTTGTGCTTGATTTAAAACTAATTATCATTTAAATACGAGTAATAATTTTTGAAAAATTTCAAAAAATTAAATAAAATATCTATCGTTTAAGTCTAATAGTAGCACCCACTAATCTCAAACTTATCTTTTGATTATTATATATTTTATGTTTCTATGTGGTTTAATTATAAACTCATTATATATACAATGTATATAGAATCATTCCACATGCATATGATCAACCCGTACATCGTACGAGTATTAAGAGTAGTACATGATAATAAAAGGATGGAAAGTTCCTATACGCCTCTACATATACTATTATATTTATTTACGGATTATGATTTAAAGGGGTTTTTTGTATAACTATATATAATATAACTAAAAGATGAGGTTGGGGGTACACTTGACACCCCTAATCCCCCTCCTTTTGCCTAATACTACTTTCTTATTAATCTTCTAGTTTTTTTAATATTTATTTAATAAAAAATGACAGACCTTTAATAAAAAAAATCTTATAAGTCAACGCATGTTAACCATCATCTACGACTTCGTGTTGTGCATGTATGGACTGTTTCGGAGTAGAATAACCCGAATAAAATCAAAACGTTCGAGATGGTCTTTGTTAATAAATTGGCATGTAATTTTCAAGTTATATACTTTACACTTTTTGTTTCTCTTTTTATTTAACCAAAGTTGAAAAAAATAAAAAACTAGAATCAATATTTATGTTGAGTTAATTTTCATATGTTTACTCTTTAGCTTTCGTATTGATTAAGTTGTGATATTGGTCATACACTTTTTGTTTCTTTTTTTACTTAACTAAAGTTAGAAAAAAAAAATAGAATCAATATTTATATTGAGTTAATTTTAATAATGTAAAATTTGATGTTGCTTAAGTTAAAATCACATAATCCAAAATTAATTTAATTTGATATCTTAGGATTGTTTATCTGTGCATGTCATGACTCGTGAGGTATGTATCATTTGTTTTAACATTTTGAATACTTTATACTAGTGGGTTACAAAGTTATTTATAACTATGTTTATTTATTTATCATATATATTTTAGACTTTTAAACAGGGCTGTCTCTAAAGATTTATGGAACTTGGCCGAGCAGAATAAAAGGGCCCATCAGCTAAGCGCAACATATTATATATATATATATATATATATCAAAATAGCAAGTTTACATTATATAAGCTAATCTTTAAAAACGACGATAAACGTTATATCAATAAACATTACAAAAAAGTAATTCTTAAAGAAACTAAAAAAAATACAAAAAAGCATACTAATGAATTAACATACTACAAATAATAAACAAGAAAGATAAACATGGATGGAGTTTGCAATTAGTTTTTATCTACACAAAACAATTTTTTATCTATAACAATTAATTATGTAATTATGAAAACTTAATATGTTTATCTCGTATAATACGCGGGAAAATAATCTAATATACCAATAAACTAAAATAAGATTGAGATGTTCTTGATACGACACGTGGCATAATCCTTGGTCGACACGTGTCCTTTTAATATATTTATTTTATTAAATTAGCTTTTTTAAATTATATATAGATTCAATTTCCTTATTAAATTTATAATTTAAACTCTAACTCTTGGTTTATTAATACAAAAGTCACTATAACCTTTTTAGTTGTCTTTTTTTTTCTCAATCTTTCAACTCTTATTACTTAGATTACTTATAAAAAATTATTAACATGAACACTTCAAAATTTTGAGTTTACGATCCAAAATCACCAGGCTATTTGTCGTCATCCACTATGATTACAAGTTCCGATTTTGACGTGATTATAGAAATTTTAGGTAAATCCAAAACTACAACTAAACATAAATTATATTCATCATATGTTTATTATAATTTAGATTCGATCATCAATTTACTTTAAGTACAATTTATTTAGTCTCACCAATCATGTAAGAGACATATTCAAATTTCTTTATGATACAATCTATATAACTACTGTACATCGTACGTGTATTAAGACTAGTGTATATATATACTAATACTTATTACATTGCTAGTCATTCTTACCACCTTAAACTAGAAGCATATCTTTCGTCCTTATCGAGTACTATATTCAAGATACTCTTCCCTGTAGTCCAATACTCATGAAAAAACCTACTCATCAAACTCCTTACATAAGCAACATCGAATCTAGTAAAAAACATAGCATGCATGTGTGCTTTTTCGAGCTGTAAGTAATATAGTATACTTGATGAGTTTTTGTTAGGTCGAAAAGTGTGATTTGTTCAGAAATAGTTGAAGTTTAGTGAAGACACTTGTACAGAATTTTGAAGTCATTCAGAATTAGTTCATTGAAGTTTCACTTCAGTTCAAAATCAACCTAATCTGAAAGCATTCATTCTGAAGTCAAAGACTGAAGACTGAAGAATAGACTCATCTCAAAAGCAGAGCTCAGAGAAGATTCTACCTGATCAAAGACTGAAACATCTCAGTGTAAAGTACTTACAACACTTTACACTGATTACGAGGAAGCCTTTTTACTTTACCATGTTTTATCCAGACAATAACATTGTCTCTGGAAAGCTTTTTGTTAAGTCAAATGGTTGAGAATAAAGTGTGAAATGTCACATCAAATGACTTACACACTTAACCTTAAAATATACGTTTTAAGGAATCAATTTGAAATCCTTAAAATGTATCCCAACTACATACTGTACGGACAAGTCTACATCAGCATGAACTTTGTCTATAAATACAAGGCTTCTTACAAATTGCAAAAAGTTGGAACTTTCGACATTGCAACTTGTGAGATATACTCTAAGTAATTCATACGAGTATTTCCAAGTTATTAGATCACTTGTATTTCAAGGTTGTTTAGATATTTTCACACTTGTGATTATCTTTGTTCCGCAACAACCTTTGTATTTGTTTATATCAATAAATCAAAAACATTGAAAAGTACATTGTGTCTCAATGTCAAATACTTGATTATATATATTATTTATATAGTTTCGACACTTTAGTTTCTTGCAAGCACTTCCAGTCTTTGTACTTTATTGTTTCATATCTATAATCTGGATCACACTCTCTACTGGTCAATTTCAAGTTTAGTGTTGCTTGTCAGTCAGATTTACTTGATATACTTGACTTACATCTTATTGTAGGGACTCACAGTTTTTAGTTTAGTTATAATAAAAGGAAAAAAATAGCAGCGTCATAAGAATTAGTAAACTTATTTGTAAGTAACCTTTGAAGTTTTACATCAGGTTCGACTCTCGTTCTTCATATTTATATTTGATGATTGAAAAAAAGAAGGTTTTATGAAAATACTGAGTTCTATATATCCTACTCATCGGATTAGTTTAAGAGAAACACTAGTATAGTTTAACTCTAAAATAATTCTCTGTAATAATATTATTAACACTTTTATGATTCTTTAACTTCTTTATAGTTTTTTCGATTAACTCATACAATTATTATAAAGTCTAGCAAAATGTCACGTTGACAAAGTGATTTCTTGTGAGGTTCAAAAAGTTGTTTTCTATTCGTAAAGATGTATCGACGTATTATCAATATCTATATCTATACTATATTATAAAACAAATTTCCTCGAGATTTTCAACATTGAACTTGAAATTTTCAATATTGATTTTAAGTACTTCTCCAAAATGTCTCTCCTGGCTATCTATTCTATATTTACCTAAAATAACTATAATATCATTTCTCTCTCCTCAAATCTCAACCAACCATCTTTTTTTTCTCTACTCCATAAATCATTTATTCCTCCAATTCATTCAAAATCCTTTATCTCAAAAACCGTACATCGATAAATTATAGAAAGTGTATGGGTGTTCTTAAAATTTCATACTCTTTCATTAGAGATGTCATTCGATATACTTTCGACAAATTTTTAAATCCGAGGGCGGAGCCCGTACGGCTAAGGCATTTGACTATCATACTCTATGATATATCAATTCCTATAACCTATCACACTCTATGACCTAGGTATCACCACCACCATCTCACCGCCGCAACGCGCGGGTACTTGCTCTCGTATTATAAAACAAAAGGCCTCTAGATTTTTAACATTGAACTTAAATTTTCAATATTGATTTTAAGTACTTTTCCAAAATGCCCCTCTTATATATTCTATATTTACCTAAAATAACTATAATACTCTTTCCCTCTCTTCAAATCTCAACCAATCATCTTTTTTTCTCTCCTCCATAAATCATTTATTCATCCAATTCATTCAAAATCTTTTATTTCAAAAACCGTATATCGACAAATTATAAAAATTATACGGGTGTTCTTAAAATTTCATGCTCTTTCATTAGAGATGTCATTCAATATACTTTCGACGATTTTTTAAATTCGAGGCGGAGCCCGTACGACTAAGACATTTGACTATCATACTCTATGACATATCAAAACCTATGACCTATCACACTCTATGACATACTCTCGTTTTTTTTAACGCCTAATTAAGAAAATGTTCGATACTTCATACACAACGTCTTAATGGTTGAAAATACACAAATACTGGTCCAACCCAGATGCACAAAACCTCATAGCCATTAGACTCCACGTCTTAAAGAAAAACTCAGTCACGCTTATAATCAAACCGGTGGCCGGTCTTATTTCATTGAACATTATGCTAAAGAACAAATAATATTGTTAGACTTCAACTTTAATCATTTGTACCAAACGCTAACACCTTAACCATCTCAAATCAAATGCCTTTGACATACTAGTATATTCTGCCTTTGACATACTAGTATATTCTTAAAAGGGATTATGACACTGGAGTGTAACTAACTATGATTCAATGGTTATGTAATGTAGTGATCTTTCAAATTGGATAGTTGATGTAAATACCTTCCATTTTTGTTCTTTTAATGTACCGGTTGACCTGTTGTACCGGTAGCCGGTAACAATGTTAATTTTACTTTGGGATTATGGCACAGGAGTGTAACCAACTATGACCTAATGGTTATGTTATGTCGTGATCTTTAAAACTGGCTATCTGATGTAAGAACCTCTCTATTTTGTTCTTTTCATGTACCGGTTGACCTGTTATATGATCATAGTTACGGTTGTGGGTTGTGAACTCCGACGAGATGGATGGTCGATAGTCTTAGACTCCGATGAGGTTGTAGTGGGTGGTCTCGGTCTCATTTTTTCTTCCATTCTAGAGGTGCGACCATCTCACCATCGTCTCCACATCTGAACACGTGCCACCGCTGATAGCCACAAATAAAATAAACAAATGTCAGCCGCCACCCAGACAACCACCGTCGTCATCCTCTGTCAAAATTCCCCCTTTTTACCCCATTGTAAATGAACCTTGTTGGATCTTGATAGAGGTGGGGATGGGATGTCTGGATCTTTATGGCTAACGATGATGGGGTGATCATAACACAGTCCGATTTGGGGGTTAGGGTTTGTCACTATCAAAAAGTGAAAGAAATGAAGTTAAATTGATTTTAGGAACAAGATTTGGAATTTGTTCTCGAAAAGGAAGCAGTGGGACCATAGCTACGTACAGTGCATTTATAAATGTATATATACATCTATCTATATCTAGTTTCAAAGTTTAGAAATGGAAGTTATATCATTATTATCGAATCGTGTTCTAAAATAATGTATATATGCATCTATCTATATCTAGTGTTGAATTGTGTTCGGGATTGAAGTTAGACATTGAGTTACAATTTCACATTTGCTATCCAGAAAAAATTGTTGTTATCGAAGATAGTATCGGAAATTATCTGGAGAAGATGATCGGAGTATAAAGTCGTCGGAGTAACACGTTAGCATACATCGAGTGAACAAAACAGAGAGGTTCTTACATCAATTTAACACTTTTGTAGGTCACTACATTACATAACCATTTGCTCATAGTTGGTTACACTCCAGTGCCTTAATCCCTATTCTTTTTTACATCCATCGTGACATTACCAGTTACAAATAGGATGTTACTCGGTAGGATACATGAAAAGAACCAAAACGGAAGGTACTTACATCAGATAGCCAGTTTGAAAAGTCACTACATTAAATAACCATTGAGTCATAGTTGGTTACATTCTTGTGCCATAATCCCTTCTTAAAATTACTTTTTAGTGATGCATATATGTTTAGCTACATTTACTAAAAGATGAATTTCTACATATTTCTTTCCGTTATAAGAAAATATGTATATCTAAATATTTTACTAACATTATACTAACCTTAAAAGGTTATATAAATAAAAGATATCGTGAAAATATCAAATACACATAGATGATGGTTTTAGATAAAATTAAACAAATATTAAAGTAAAACAAATAAAACAATAGGTTTTTCTTTACTGAAAATCACAGTGTATCATCAATTGCTTTGTGAATCTTTGTGCATCAATTTTAACAAGGGATTATGGCAAGAGAATGTAACCAACTATAACTCAATGGTTACGTAATGTAGTGACCTTTCAAATTGGTTATCTAATGTAAGTACCTTTCATTTTTGTTCTTTTAATGTACTGGTTGACCTGTTTTATCGGTAGCCGGTAACAATGTTAATTTTACTTTGAGATTATGGCACTGGAGTGTAACCAACTATGACTAAATGGTTATGTTATGTAGTGATCTTTAAAACTAGCTATCTGATGTAAGAACCTCTTATTTTTGTTCTTTTCATGTACTGGTTGACAAGTTGTACGGTCATGATTACGCTTGTGGGTTGTGAACTCCGACGAGGTTGTAGTGGGTGGTCTCGGTCTCATTTTTTCTTCCCTTCAAGAAGTGCGACTATCTCTCCACCATCTCCACATCCGGACACGTGACACCGCTGACTGCCACAAATAAGATAAACAAATGTCAGCCTCCACCCAGACAACCACCATCGTCATCCTCTGTCAAAATCACCCCCTTTTACCCCCATTGTAAACCAACGTTGATAGATGTTGATGGTGGTGGGGTTAAGATAGATGGTCCGATCTTTATGGTTAACGATGATGGGGTAATCATAACAAAATCCGATTTGGAAATTAGGGTTTATCACAATCAAAAAGTCAAAGATGGAAAATGGTTGTTATTATCTTTAACACTTTCGTATACATCAAGTGAACAAAACAGGGAGGTTCTTACATCAATTTAACACTTTTGTAGGTCACTACATTACATAATCATTCGCTCATAGTTGGTTACACTCCGGTGCAAAAATCCTCATATTTTTTACCTCCAACGTGGCATTACCGGTTACAAAGAGGGTGTTACCTGGTAGGATACATTAAAGGAACAAAAATTGAAGGTACTTACATCAGATAGCCAGTTTAAAAGGTCATTACACTACATAACCATTGAGTCATAGTTGGTTACACTCCGGTGCCATAATCCCTTTTAACAATGATATAAAGTTCAAGATTTTATCCTATTTATTTTACTTTAATACATATTTTACAATCCCAATAAAAAATTAAATTCTTTAATATTTCAAAACAAGAGCACCGACGAACAAATATAAAGTTTCGAAGTCATGGAAAAGTGGTATGAAAACATTTATTTCACATGACATGACCCTTTTAGTCACTACATAAAAACTACAAGTAACCACCGACGACTCACCTCTACATCTCTCTCTCCTTTTATTTGCCCTCTTATGTTAGTTATTTGTTGTTTTACTTTCAATAACACATTCACATGAAACATCCTTCCAAAATGCACAACCTCTTCTCAACAATTCTCATCATTTTCCTAACTTGCTACTCTTTTGATTCATCTTTCGCGTTAGGTGAAGGGACCGATTTCACGGGCGGATGGAAACAAATTCCAAATGTGACTGATCCCGCGATCGTGGACATAGGAAAGTTCGCGGTGGATGAGCACAACAAAGAGAAGAAATTGTCTCTAGTTTTTGGAAAGGTGGTCATGGGTGAGAGCCAAGTCGTGGCGGGAATGAATTACAATCTCACGATCACCGCTATGAATGCGGGTGTTGAGTATAATTATTTGGCTCTTGTTTGGGATAAGCCTTGGCAGAAATTTAGGCAGCTTACGTCCTTTAATGGACCTGTTTGATGAAATAAAGTAACGTTGTATGGTTTTAGAATAATGTTACGTTTTTGTTTGGTACTCTTGTATCAATATATTAAATAAACGAGATGGTAGTGGCATGATAATACATATATCTTCTCATTTTTAGCATCTCTTTTCAAGATTAATCGTATTATAAAGTGTAAAATATACTAACAACAAAAATCATGTAATTGAGTTTTTTGGGGTTTTTAAATGTGTTTAAGTCCTAACTGGAAATCTATATATAAACCAAAATTTCACCTATCAAAGAAAAAAGCAGCAGTTATGTTTTTAAAAGAGTAGAAGATGCAAAATTTGTGTTACTATACCTGTTTATTTCAATTAGAGTGAAACCATCAAAATTTAGAGTAAAACCATATGTTAGAGTTTTTCGACTTTCTTTTCTTTTACTAATTAACATTTAACAACATAACTAGTAATAGATAAAGGTTGTGGTCAAGATAACGAAAAGTGTGTTTGCCATGAATTCACAAGGTGACAACTTTTGATGGATCGTCCAATGTTCGACGGTCCAAACAGCTCCACTATTTGCCTAAAATAGGACTATAAGGAACAGACACCACTAATAAACCCCCTCGGAGCGTGCATATGAGCCATCTCATCACACGACGTGTTGTGCCCGATCAACTAGAAGTGGCATGCCCGGTCAAAAGATGCAAAGCTATATTGTGCATAAGCAGCAAAACCACTAAAACTACATGGAAGTTGATCGTGTAAGGTGGCCCAACCACTTCAATTACACACATATGAGAGGAGGAAATTAATGTTAGTTTTTTTTTGGGTAGTTTTTATTTAACGGGAGTTTAGCTGTTCTTGATTTGAGAATCTATAGCTTTTATTGGTGCATAAAACCATCTTATTTACATAGTTGTCAATCTTTCTCCTCAAGTATATTCACAAATGACCTAGTAGCTGTGTCAAGATCGGATTTGTAGCATTAGTGTCGTTACAACCATATTCTTCGAAAATTACATAAAGATTATGCTTAAAGGCTTATAGCTCAAGGTAAGCTTTCAGTGAGACAAAAAGTAAGCCCTTTGAAGTTGTCAAATAAACTTCAAGCTAGCAGCTTAGACTTTAGCAATGCTGCATGCTACTAGTCAGCATCGGGGTTCCCTCCCTATGGCTACTTCTAATTCCATATCTACTTTTAACCCTATGGAATACTAGGTTTCCAGTTAAGTCAGATCAGATCCTGATTATGGTTCTGGACTTAGCTTTCAAGCTTGATTAGCATTTGAGTTTAGTCCCAAATCCAAACACAGCATTATATATCATAGAAAAGAACCTAAAGTGTCCAAATTTTCACTTATATTACAAGTTGTACATACAAAGATATACAATCGGTCCATGAGCCATAATATGATCTTGGTAGTCGCTGCTAGGCGCTTAGAGGAAACCTTGGGTTTGTGCAAGGGTTTGGCGTTATAAATTCCTGCATGTGGCTATGTTGTGATTAAAATTTATCATATGATGTTTAATAAGAACGCTTAGTCACAAATGTCCACTAAACTAATCTTACAACTTTTGCAACATGGCTATCTAGCTAGCCTTTCATATATACAGTACAAAATGCGAGTATTTGTAAATATCTGTTCATGTCACTTTGATCATGACTCGATCTTCACACCACAGCATGCTTTCTTCAAAACCTTCTTTACAATGCCATGCCATTGAAAAATAAATACAAATTACATCGCCCCAATTGAATACGGATGGAAAAGAAGAAAAACCACATGAAGTGGTAGAATCTAAGAAAGCAAGGGTCAAAATGGATGCTACCAGAATGCATAAAATTCTTAGGCAACAAAGATGCTTCCATGATGTCGTCCCAAGTTCAATCATAATATTCATTAGAAGAATAAGCCTTTCTTTTTCACCTTCTTTTTCTCAACAGCCTGCAACAGTTCCAAACATAAACATTTGCTCCGTGGCTCATAATTCCTGATGCCCTTGTTTTTACAGGGTTTTTTAAGCCAACATCATTGAGCGCAAAACATTCCATAACTTATTCCAGTCTACAAATATATATATGTTCCCTAGTCTGTTTTTTTTTTAAAAAAAAACCAAATTCGAAATAGCCACTGGGACAATTATCAATAATGAAAGGTTCTTTAGATAATTTACATAGTCGGAAAACTAAAATTTGAAGTGAAGACATACCCGTCTGATAAAGTATCTCATGGTGAGAACAATTATATCCCTTGAACTGCAAAAATAATGGGAACATTTAGATTTTCCATTGACAAAATTTATTGGAACTTATAAGTATTCTAAAGGATAACCATAGCATCTGATAATAATAACAAATACTTGTTAGAAGAAATGCAACTTCAAGTAAGGGGTCAAATGAGTAATTCAACATATATTATAAAGAAACTAGTCATACTAGTCATATGGTTAAAAACTAAAAAGTCCTGTTTTATATGAATTGGAATTAAAATGTTGTGGGTCAACACAACACAGTCCAACCTGTTTTAGCCATGCTCTAGAACATTAACCAATTTGACCCATCACCCGACCACCAGATTTTTTATCTATATGTGCATAGGACTCTTCAGAATGAAAATAATGATGATATTTGCGAATTTCTAATTTGTGCCTAATTAGCACTTGTTAAAAGCAGAGAAAAATCCAAAGAAATCATCTCATATTTTTCATCTATATGTGCATAAGACTCTTTACTCTTCAGACTGAAATTAATGGTAATAAATGCGAATTTCTAAGTTGTGCCCTATTAGCACTTGTTGGAAGCAGGGAAAAATCTAAAAAAATCATCTTTTATTTTTTCATCTATATGTGCATAAGACTCCTCACCTTCAGAATTAAATTAATGACAATAAATGCGAATTTCTAAGTTGTGCCCTAACAGCACTTCTTAGAAGCAGAGAAAAATGTAAAGAAATCATCTCTTATACTATATTATATTAGATACTACCACCTGATAGCAGCTGACTCCTGTTCCACTCGAAGCCTCCATTCCTCAACGCTTCCCAAACCAAAAATCGAAAATTCCACTGGATTTCCACATGGAATAAATACCTGAAAGTGTTTAAAAAAAATCTAGAATTAGATTGAAAATATCAACATACAAAAGCACCTGTATCTACTCAACCAAGAGCAAGTTCAAAACCATTATCAGCTTGACAACTGACCAAAAAGGCATGGATCTAATTAGCTAAAATCAGCCATCCAACAGAGATGTGTTGGCTACTACAACTCCCATTTCATACAAGAGAAATAAGATACATGTAGAG
Organism: Erigeron canadensis; assembly: GCF_010389155.1. Taxonomy (NCBI): domain Eukaryota; kingdom Viridiplantae; phylum Streptophyta; class Magnoliopsida; order Asterales; family Asteraceae; genus Erigeron; species Erigeron canadensis. The sequence goes on along the minus strand of NC_057769.1, from coordinate 14,614,860 downwards.
GAAAAGAATCCATACTGTTGTGGTGGCAGAAAACTTCTCGTTGACGGGAGTGCTACCACCCTTGATGTTAATCCCATCCTTCTTGACCACTAATGTAACTGGCTCCCATATGTCAAGGTATCCAGTCTGTACATTAGTAAAGTAAATAATTTATATTTACAGAATAACTTCAAGAAGAAAACCAATTTGTAAATGTATGATCCAACAAAAGAATGTCCAAAAGGTAGATGCTAGCCCATTGTTTTGTTCATAGTCGGCCAGGTAGTTTATGGGACTGGCATGTCAATGCCCTGTTTTTGCACAATGGTGCATTGTTTGTACAAGCCAATGTGACATAACATTGCCTGATTTATTTTTGATTAATAAAATTCATAGGGTACATCCTTTTACCCATAAAAAAGGTAGATGCTAGGCAGACTAGCCAACCAATATTAGAAGAAAACTAGAACTAAAACAAGACTTATTTCTAGTAGGGCAACTAGGTAAAACTGGTGATGCTAAGAAAAGAGGTCAAATCTATCAAACGAAATACATATCGCCCAAAGTGTATTTAATGTATAGAACCTGGTATATTGCTTTATGACAACAAAATCAATATTGTACTCATACAACTTTTGCAATAAAATATAGAAAGCCAAGTTGTTGCAGAAAAAGGGTTTGTTGTAGATATCCACCAGCTTTAAACAGTTAACAGCGCAAAAGGTTGCCCATTTTGACCCATTACGCAACCCACAAATGTTTCTACCTATGCCTACTGACAATATAATGATACATTTAAAGAGTCATTACCCACAAGGACAATCTATGTTCAGCATAACCAGCCTGAAGAGCTCTTCTGATATGGTCATGCATTTCAGGATCTGTAAAAACAATGAAAATCTGGCAGTGTATTACAGAAGCATATAAGAGAAAACTACAGCACATGACGATGAAATTAAATAACAGATACAGTAACTTAAGGGTTGATATATACAAGGTAATGATATCTGCTTTCTTAGACCTAAGGGTCATTGATAGCCTTCAACAAAGAAATTACAAACGTAAAACCAAGGTCAAAAGATTTCATTCTCGATTAAAATAGATCATACAGCAGAATAGACAAACATTTGGAGGTCAGAAGAAAATAACCAGAAAGCTTACCACACGCAATTTTCCTGTGCTCATTGGCAAAAACCTTTACAAGTTCACCCTGAATATGCAAGTCAAACATCATCATTCTATCATATAAAGTATCATAAATACCCTTATTTGCCATTTTTGTATAAAAAATGTGAATATGAACACGACACCAACATCTCCATATCAAAGATCAAATAATAAAAAGCAATATTTTAACTGTCAGATAATATGCATCTTTGCCAAATACATTTAAACCACTACACTCCAAAAGTATTTTAAACTAATATACTATACATTCCTTAATCCATCACAACCACTCATCTTTCAAACAACTTTTCATCTCAACTCATCTTTCTAATACACATTAACTTTAATCACATCCAACTATTAATATATCAACCATACAAATCATTTCACAGAACCATCAATAACTTCATCTTTTTATATATTAGGATTAATGAAGTGAAACAAGTCAGGACCATCCATTGTTGTGGTCGCCCCCCTCCCCACATTGCACGGGTACATACTAGTGTATATATACCTTGCGTTTTCTGTTATCCATGGGCTGAACTTCAATGGCAAGGTACGTATCAACATCATCGGCATTAACAAGATAATTTGGTTGCTTTGCACCTGCTCAGCAATTTCTCACATCAAAAATATATAAAAAGCTAAAACGAAAAAGATGTAAGAGCAAAAGGATCAATACCTTCGATATAGTTAACAGACCCATCTTCCATATGCCGTACCCACTGACAATTAATCAATTATATATATGAAAAAACTTAATAATACTGAAGAGGATCAATGAAAGAAGCTTAAAGGCATGAATTTGTAACATATGATCATAAGTAGGAAGTTTGAAACAGAAAAGCTTAAGACGGCGACACAAGCAGCACCTCAAAATTACAACTTGTAGTTCCATTGAGAGAGTATCCACTAGCTTGAAGTTCTCGACCTGGGAAAGCTTCACCTGAAATTTGAAGCGACTCTACTGCAGGTAATGGGTCATCATCTGCAGCTGAACATTACAACAGTACACTCAAAAGTTCAATAACTCATGCTAAAAAGAATATGAAGTAACATAGATATAAAAAAAATCACTGTACATAAGATAATGTTACAGGAGGTAGCAATAAGAAACGATCACTGATCGGGTAGATAAGGGTTATGGTCTCTAATTCACAATAATACTTCCTAAATCATATTATCCAAAAATTATATAACTATTCTTCGTGTAATCACATACGAGACACTATTTATTTGAAAAGAAATCACATAACCCGCCACCCTTTATGACACATCTAACTAATACCTTCAGAATAGGAAGAACCCGGTTCTTCAAGAACTGGAGTTAAATATGGAGAATAAGAGTTGGGATCTTCAAGTGTGGTTGTATAAGCCGAATTCTTAGAATTCCAATTGGCAAACTGTTCTCCGTCATTTCCCTCATTACGGTTTCCTTCTGCATCTAAGTCATCCTCATTATTGCTAACAGGATCACTAAATGTAACTTGTTTGCTGGTAGGTTCCTCATTTTTACTCGTAGAATATAAATTACCCTGGTCAATGCCAATGTGTGTATTTGTGCCTTGAGGATGATCGTTTCTGCAATAAAGTAAAGTCAAAGATTGCATACCAAACGGAATATGATATTTAATGAACATACAGTCACAATTTCATAATTAGTGGTTCTAACCTGTTTACAAGAGGTGAATACATCCCAGAATCAGGTTCTAAATTCTCCGCACCACCACCTGAATGGCCTGGTACATCCCAACCTCTTGGAGTCAGATGCTCTGATGAGATTGGTACTTGTCCATCCGAGTATGCTTGTTGCGGGACCAATTCAAGCCCGTTTTTGTTCTAAAAAAATGGAAACTTTTTAAAAACTAAAAATTACTACACATTGTGTAAATGACAGTGAAACCACAATCAGTTGAATATGATAAACCTACCCCAAAGGTATACAATGGAGATTGTGCATAACTTGAGGGGTTCCCATCGGAACGCCAGGCTGCTAGCTGATATTGAGACTCTTTTAGCTTTGTCTGACAAACCCACAAGAATCAAACCAATATCCAAATCAGGTTAAAATTTAAGTAAAACCATCGGAAACACAACCACTGCATACCTCGACACCGATGAGTTTCTCTTGTAAATGTCTAAAAAGAACCTACAAATACAAAATCGCATACATCATGCAGGGGAGTATTCGAAAAAACAAAGAAAATAATTGCTAAAATACCACAAATAAGAACAAAAAGTAACACATGGGCTAATTGATGGAAACCTTGACATTACTAACAATGGACTGGGCATCAACAACTGGTGGCTGAAGAGAATATTCGGAAAGAAGAGGCATTAATGCCGATATAAATGTTGATCTTTCTTCTTTTGCATCCTAAAAACATAACTCGTTATTTAAATGCTGCTCAGTTACTGAAATCCAACATATAACTTACTGAGATAGTACCTGTAATGCATATGTTAAACGTATATTTTCTTCAATAATCTCTTGTCTGTAAGAGAGGGCTTTAGATGCCGCATCTACAAGGTCCTGCTGCTGCTGATCGAAAGCCTATAACATGAATCATAACTTTTAGCATATGGTCAACAACTAATATATCTCGGTGAGATAGGAGTAAACAAATTTGTAACTAACCAGACGCATATAAGCAATTCGTTTCTCCAGAGCAAACTTTTCATTGTGTATTTGGAGTTCCTGTCAACAATTGCAAACTATAATACCACATAAAAAACAAAGCAAACTCGATCATATGAGCTACTAAAGTTATCACACATACCTTGATCGAATAGTCAGCAAGATGTTTTCTCAAAAGCAAAATCTCTTGCTCCTGATCTCGGGAATCAACAGTAACCTATCCAGAAATGCCAAATACCACAACAAATCATTAAAGGTAGCAAAAAAGGGGTATACGCCTCAAAACTAGTTCCTATGAAAACTAAACTTAATAGGGGTCTAGTAACCCAAAAACACTCTCCTCCATGATCTCCAAAGTCCAAAGAGTGTCAAATGTGATTACAAGAATAATATTATTTCAATAACAAACTAATCTTCAGAAATGTATTTAGAGGTTTTAAGCATTAACAATACATTTTCGACAGATTTTAACAATTTTGGCCCGTCTTAATAACTTAACCCATTTAATATAATACATAACCCGTATAACCCACTCATAGGTAAATCTGTCAAGGCTGACAACTCTACAAAAAGAAAAAAAAAAAAAAAAAAAAAAAGCAACCATGGATCTAAGCACCAAATCCACCTAATAAACTAAACAAATACAGAAGTAACATTAGAGCCTAATCAAATGTTTGCAAAAAAATACAACTTTTGTAATTCAAAGAGTCCTAAATAAAAATAATAAAAACCATGACAATACTTAATACATGAACATACCTGGTTTAAGAGGATGCCAGTATTTTGTATATCAGAAATCGGCACCAGCCCATGTCCATGTCCAGACACATTGAGCTGCAGATCCTGTTTTGCTTCCGGTTGATATCCAACAGTATTGAATTGTGAATTCATTCTAGTCAATATAGTAAAGTGAATGAGAGGTACAGCTTGTACTCAATCCATGATTTATAACCAATCTAATGTACCTCAATGGAGAAGATGCTGCAGTGGAGGCTGAAGAAAACTGGCTCAGACCCCCGTTATGAAAAACTTTATCTGCTCCATTTATCTTTTGGGTCTCCATAGGATTGACAGCATTTCCAATAAAATCTTTATTTAGGGCTAGCGTAGATGAATTATAGAATGAAGACTCATTTCGCATCTTAATTCCCTCTAGTTGAGTCGTCTTCTGAGGTTGATAACCATCATCACTCCATTGACCAATGGGATGCCTATTTTCAGCCTTTATATTACTCGATTTCTGTCACAAAATCAACACTCATTCTTCTACAACAGAGAAGTTTGCAGATTTCAAATGTATGCAACCCACATCCCCGTATACAGAAATTCAGCAATATATATATAAAAAAATAGCATAAAAGATAGGGTCCATAATGATATACTGAATGGGATGAGATTATCAAAACAGTATACTACAGGTAAAAAAAGAATGGTTAAAGATAGGCTCATCAAACCACGGTCATAAGTACAGATTAGTAGCAGGGACATCGGTTTGCATTGAAATCGCAAAGCTTTCAAGCATAACACCCTAAAACACAGACAATCATGTCCTTGCTAATCAATTATACCACTAAAATAGTCAACAGAAAAACCGTGTGCATTCTTACCTAATGAGATTATCTTGTTAAGGACTTATCAACCAAGTCATAACAAAAATGTAGGCCTGGCAAAATGGGAAGGTTGGGCGGGTTTGGGTAATGGGTCAAAACGGGTGCGGGTCCAAGCGGGTCATTTTAGAAATGCGGGTCAAACGGGTGCGGGTCAAGTGTGGGTTGACCCGCAATTTTTCAAAAAGATTTGCACCCTTTTTCTGTTTTATCGAAAGTTTTTTGATTAAGCTATTAATCTTGAATATGTGTTACTAAAGTTAAATTACTAAATAATCTTGAATATGTATTAGTACTAAAGTTTTTTACACACACGTGAAGTATAATGTTTACAAGTATACCTTTATTCTGCCACAAAAAAAGTCAGTGAACTTTATCTATATGTATATGTAACTATGTATATGTATTTTAATATCCGTGTCTACTTCAATCCAGGTTCACCATCTCCCAAAAAGAAAAGAAAACATTATTGCTTATGAGTTCGTGAAGTTCAAGCATTCAACAATGACCATGGCTATGGAAACCCAACAAAATTAAATATTACTTTCCAGCAACCATGAAGTAAACGACGGCAGGCTAATGACCGGCAATGGGATAGCAGCCGGCGACAGGGCTCCGGTTAGGTGTTGTGCCGCCTTGCTGGCCAATGACGTTACATCTCATAGCTTCATCATGTTAATTTCTTCCATGGGGATGAGGTTATGAAATATATGCATAACCCTTTGAGCAGTAAGTCTCGAGACCCACAAATAACACTTCGGAATTTCAGGGGGTGTATCTCAAACCCGCATCCTTTTCTTACCCAGTACCCAAATGAACCCAAAAACTGATAAAGTTTACCCAATTTGATCCGTTTATCTTATTGCGGGTATGGATTGCTAGGTCTACAAAAATGAATAGCAACATGCAGCATTGTAAACTCTAATTCCAAGGTCGAGTAATTGCTACAAGGTCAATAACCAAAGCAAGTTAGTAATATTAACATATTCGCTACATGGTCCACGATTCACTCACAACTCAGTCAAGACTCGGTACTAACTCGATAAAAAATGGGTCAAATAAAGGTTTGAAGTGTTGTGTTGATGTTTGTAGATATACTTCTAGAGTCACATGAACAATTATGTTTATGTTTCTAGTCTATTCCTATACATATAATTTCACATATTTATATTTTAAATACCAATATACCTTATTTAATTTCAATTCATTTAAGGGATGCAATGGTGAACGCTGATGCTAAATTCTATCCTGGATGAACTATGGTCCAGAAACAAGTCACTTGTGATTCATCAAGCATAATATTGCAAGAAACTAATACCCAAGGCATATTGGTAATTAATAATCACCTAGTATTCCTGATTACCATACAAAGAAGTGACTCAAACAGATATCAATTACAACATTAAAACCTTAGCTACCAATATATTAAATTCATGTCTGATTAATGAGAATTATTGCACATAAGCAAGAAAGTTGGTAAATTGTAACGAGGTAGAAGGGAAAGAACATATACATAGTTTTCAAGTTCCTGAATCCTCTTTTGAAGCTCGGACCTCAATCTATGATTCTCTTCAACCTATCAAATAGGAAATTGTATTGAAAGGGTGAATCAGAAACAGAAGGTAGGACCAGAATAACCATAAAAATTCAAAACTATTCAAGTGGAAACTTTAAAGTGATGCAACATACAAGATTTACCTAAGCTAATAAGAGAATAAGAATGAGTCTATACCCCGAATACATGGGAAAACATATAAACATAAATCCTAAAAAGACATCTATATCCCTTACCAGATTAATCGACCTTCTAAATTTCTTTGAAAATCTGTACTTTCTCCAAAATACTTTATCCCTTCTATCTAACTCATTTCCAAATGTGTAAAAAAACATTCTCAAAGTGTAAGAATTGGTACATCACATTCTTTGTTCATATCACTCATTCATCATAACCTGAAAGTATATATGCCATTGAACAACTTGTCCCATGAAGTTCAAAGTGAAACATACAAGAATGTTACAACGTAACCTTTGTAAACTTTAAATAAATAAAAATATGCGTTATTGTGATATTAGTAAACGTGAATTATAAATTGTACTTAGTGCTTTTAAGTGGTGCTATACGGTGAGCCACATAAGCACAAACATTGATTCGATAACTTTTCCATTCATTCCTAATTCATTTAATATAATGGCTTACATGATTTATGTGGATGGTTTCTTTACTTATTCTATTTCTATTTCACACTGAAGTTAATCAATGATCCCATTTTTGTATATATATAAACCATAAAAAGAGAGATCATGCTATATTGGTAGGCGCGTCCATAGACATGAAAGTCATGTAATAAGCTAAAAATCATCTCACATCACAGTTATCATCTTAATGGATAATCTTTATGGTTCTGGAAACACGTGTTTTTCTAAAAATTTGACTCAGTGCAAAAATACAATACCATTTTCATAATCGCACACAAGAAATTAATCAAAAATCAAAATATATTCATATACTTGCATATTGTAAACAAATAAACACAAGAACAAAAGATCACGATTATATAACAAAGAGAAATCTCTACAATTGGCAACAACTTCTACTTTTTTTTTTTTTTTTTTGCGAAACACACAGCTTAAATTAATTAAAAGGGTAAAGTAAGACATATCCCAAATTCCCAATTCATGGAAAGTTGCCTCTGGTGTTTGCGGCCTACGCAGCATTCCTATTTTCCATTGGATGAAGATCCTCTTAAGTTGAAAACAACTTTATAGGTAAAGTTGGATCATCTTGACCCTTGGATTGAAATCAATGGTTAAGATTTGAAGATGATTATTAAATCTTGACCCTTGATTTTAATCCAAGGGTCAAAATCTCTCAACTTTACCTATGAAGATGTTTTCAACCGTAGAGGATCTTAATCCTTTTCCATTTCCTAGACTTTTTTTCCAAAGTTACCCCGAAATGTTTACCTAGTAAGGTTCAAACACGGGTCTCTTTCTTATAGACCTTAAGAATACCTTAGCATTACACTAACACGAATTGTAAAAGTATAAAAAAGAGAAAGCCTAGATAATTGATAATAGGAAATTATAAAAGATAAATGTCCTCTTAATAATATCCGGATGAACCTAATATTGAACGATAGTGCGAATGAAACCTCCGAATTAAACAAGGGATTACCTGTTGTTTGATTGTAGCTTCAGCAGCTTCAACTGCTTTCATAACTTGAAACAATCCATCATTAGTATTATTATTATTATATCCATTATTAGTATCATTAAGACTTAGCCTAGACAGCAAATTCTCCTTCTCATCACCATTTTCCATTTTATCGTTCCGCGAAAGCTACTTAACTATCTGCACTCTATATTACAAAAATTTTAACTTCAACCATAATAATAAAGATAAAACAGCACAGAGACAGTAGTAGTAGTATGTATATGACCTAATTAGCTGAATACCTATATGTGTATATATATATATATGTACGCAAACAATAATAATTTATATATAATATTCTCTAAGCGTTCTAATCGATGTCACCGAAGTTGTTAAAGAATAATAGAATAAGGGAGTCACGGACCTTGCTGAAGATCATTACCACCGTCGATGTTACCGACGGTTAGCGTCAACGAGAACAAGAGAGTCAAAGAGGTGGTCAAACCCGTCAACGGGGCCGGAAAAAATTGACGGTGGCGGCAGCGGTGGTGGTGGTGGTTCTGGATAGATTTTAGTGGGGGTTAGATCTAGTGAGAGAGATTAGAGAAGAATTATTGAGATTGAAAAGATGAAGAATTTGGTAGATTTATTGGGTGGATGGCATTTGATTGATTAATTGATTTTGTGAGGAAAATGGAAGGAAATTTGGATTGGATTTTAGTAAAGGGAAGTATAGAAGAGAAAGTAGAAGAAGAAGAAGAAGACGACGACGACAATGGTCAAAGACTTCAGTATCCTCGTGGACATGGGTAACAGAGAAAAATGAACACCGTTAATGAAAAGGATGAAAAATTAACACCGTTAAATGAAAAGGATGTATAGTGCTATTTTTGCTCCGAAAGGATTATTCGTGAAAAAAAAATAGATCCGAAAGGATTATTCTGCTTCCAAATCAAAATCAAAATCACTTTTTCTTTACAAGTATTTTTCATATCCTAGGACGGAAAGAAGATAAGAAAAGGCCAAGCGTTCTCTTGGTTTGCCATTTGTTTCATTAATCTATCTTCGTTGGATACATTAAATTCATTGCACATTTAACTAAAAATATGCATCTACCTTTCTTTACAAAAATTCTGTCACAATTTGTGAAATGATTCAAGAACAAATATTATGTTTAAGCCATATCAGGTATCTTTCTAATTTCGATTTTGGGTTTGTATTATAAGATGGAAAGAAGAGTTGAGAGAGAAGAGGAGATAATCTTATTAATCATCAACTAGAGTTACAATATAGCCTTTTATTTATAGGATTCAATAAAATGTTCTAGAGAATAGACATAAATAAGGAAGTGAATATCCATACAATAATAAAATATTCATAATACTCCCCGTTGGATATTCACAAATTATTATACGCAAATATGGTGTTTGCTGTCTCATTAAAAACCTTACCAAGAAAAACCCAGTGGGATAAAAACTTGGTGAAGGGAAAAAGAGTGTAGCGCGTATAATACTCCCCCTCATTTGAATATCCGTCTTCAAAATATATATCAAGTGTCGATCTTGTATACAAATGACTCAATAATCTGCCAAATTATTGCTTGATCAAATTCGATGAAGATTGATTGTGTCACCGTCTTGTTGATCATATGTTGAGATTGTTTCTATCGTTGTTTCAGCTTGATCTATAAACACCACAATATCTTCAAATGATACTACTGAAATTTTTTGCCAATATCACGAACACAATTCTTCTTTGGCATCTTCATCATTGATCTTTGACCATGATCATCTTCATAGCTTGATGATGTAGTTGTTGGTGATTGCTAAACCTTCGTTAAATTTGTAGCGTCATCATTTGTGAAAAACCAAATTCTCCATGACAGTGCTTTAGACGGATGAAACAAATATCTAGAATCAACATATCCAATTATCTTTGCAAGTGAACTTCGATCAAATAATCTCAATCTCATGTATCGAAGTATGTTTTCAGTTTCATCCAACTATAGTTTGTTGATCCGTAGCCATGTATTGCTAACACATTTATAGAAAAATGCCATCGGGGATATGTAGTACTATCATTAGTACTGAAAAAATACATCAACATCCCATTTGCGGTTTGAAAACCGATAATAACTTAATGATAAGCCTTGCCATTATTGGAGCTCTTTGACCTTTCGTCAATACACTTTCATAAATGGATAAAAGTCTCATTCAATTTATGCTCGATTTTTCGAGATAATACAACACTAAGTTGTAGTATATCCATCTCATCATGGAATCTAATTATATGAATTTTGACATCCACTCATTAATTATTTATAAATCTCCCCCTTGGATGTCCAATTTGCAAAATTATTCCTCGTTAAAACATAATGATGTCAATATATAATTGATGATATTGCATGCAGGCAATTGTGCCATACACATATCTTGTTTTTCCATATAATGACAATAATCTCATAACCAATACTGTTGATAAGATTCATTCACATATATGTTGATCATGAAAAATATGATACATGCTCCAAGCATTTTATATCCATGTGAAACTTTAAGCCACTTGCAGGCTCAAATGATAGCAAGGAGATACAAATAACTATTTGTATATCACGGTATTCAAATATACCAATAATATGATCAACCATGGGAGAAATATATGTAGGTCTTTGCGAAAATCTATCGTAGCATCATTTGCGCCATATACGTCAAAATATCAATTTCTCATTTCGCTTTAGCACAAAGACCGATTTATATAAAGTATGCTACACATTCTTATGCATGGATTTCATGTCCATAATTTCGTGCATGATAAGAGGCTTTAAATATTCGGTAACATTACTTATCTTGCTATTTTAGCCATCGTATCTCAGTTTTTTTTGCACCTCATAGCATATATGCTCTTAAGAATTTCGCACGCATAATATTGAGCTTCATATAGCACATATAATTGTTGTCGACATCAATCTTATTTCTATTCGATTCCATACTTGACATGATATATATTTGTAAGAGATCTCTTCATTATTCAAATATCATCGGTTCCTCATGAACCATCATGTCTATTGTATCTTTAAAACACATGTTTGGGTATTTTTACCTCGATATGACCATCACATTTATTGCTCCTTTCGTTTTTTTTCTTCTTCGAGGCTTTTTATTTGGAATCAATATCCTTTTGTGCGCGTACCATAGACTCATATAAGTCATCATTTTGAGATACGATCACCATTGGAGCATTGAAAATCAATGTATATGGCTTTATTTGATTTAGTGAGCGTGTAAGTCAAGCCAACTCAAGTGAATCAATCACCATATGAACCTTATATTCATGTTAGTAAGCTCACACAATAATCATTATAAATTTCTCTCCCCCTGAATGAATTCCTCTTTTAAAGTACATCCTTTTGCATTATGATAGGATATATACCATATCCAAGATAATGGGGAGGAAGTATTTTATCTTGTTGGCATGATGCAAGCTCATATTGTATGATGGTTTTGCTCAGAAATATAATTCGGAGTTTTGCTCTCATAATCATTTAATTTGCAATAAACGCTTAATAAGCACTTTAAGATTCACCACCATTTGCGAATGCTCGCAATCTTATTAGCCAAGCCAATATTGACGCAACTTCATGTTGTTTTATTCACGATATATGACCATTTAGACGATGCATCGCTTTTTGAATAACTAAATGGTATATTAGATGTATAGGCCACATACATCCTTTTGTATCATCTTTAGATATTTATGGGAATGAGTCCCCACTTGGCTAGCACTTGGTGAATAATTGATACTTTCTGAGAGCTTATAACCTCATTACTTTGAAGAATCTATGGATTCTCTTTTGCATCATAATGACTCAGGATGGTCTAACCGGTCATGCCAAACAATAATAACAAAATCATGGTTCATAAACTTCTCGTATGATCATATGCGATTCGAGTATATTATGCATTGTATAATTCATATACAATGATGAGTGCATCATGACTCTTAAAAGTTGTTCCTTTTGATCATTATATATTAGCTATCGAAGTAGCTCTTTGGGAACCAACAATATGTCAATTATATGACAATCTCGAATTCATATACAAATCTCTTTTAAGTGAAATAACAACATATAGTCATCTTTCTTTAGTCACTCATTGTAACAATTCGTGTTCATAATGGAAACACTTTGATAAGTGAATTTCTCATGTTTATTTGATCATATAAAAATCGATCATTGCTAGTGTCATCTCGTGTTCTTAAAAAGAAACACCTTAATATTTGAAATTTCATGACCATGACATATATTGATCATTCCGATCACATCTAATTGCATTCATTTTAATGAATGGATACCACACCCTTCGACGGCTTTAGAAAATTTCTATCAAGTTGATATTTCATGAGCATCCATGCAAAGTTGTACTCGCTTATATTTTACAAATTTTGCAACTTCACGTGCAACTAATTATAGCGAGACTTTAAAAGAATCACATCATAGAATTCTTATGACCAATGTCACAAATGTTGATGTGCTCTCATATTGAGCTCTTATAATGGATCTTCGTGATTATATCACACCAATTTGGTGATCCTTTTATGTCAATTTTTTGACATAATCACATGGATAATCAAACCAAACTTTGATCCAACAAAATCAAAAGTTTTAGCTCGTTGCACAATAGTTATGATTCCCAACGAAGAATCATTAAGAACCTTTGAACTACATGAGGTAGTCAAAAATCAAATAAATGATACTTATTTTTGCTTTGAATGTGTTCAAAGAATCACACAAGAACCTTTTGTTCTTAATTATATATGAACTACATGTAGTAGTTTTATAACTTATAGTTATTCATGCTTCCAACGGGTCTTTCATCGTTATATTTTCAAGCGTTAACATGATTTCAACGAGTCTTTCATCGTTATATATTTTCTTTTAAAATCCTCATGGAGGTGATGTTGGAGAAAAATCATTGATTTTCCATGCTCTTGCAAAGTGGTCTTATTCAACTTTAATTGTATCTCCAAAATTATTTAGAGATTGATGAATTCGATATATCCATAATAATTATTTTCACCTTTGCAATATTATTAATTGTAACTACAAAATACGAGAATATGTAGTTACTTGTAGCTCATAATAAACCTTAGTTTATTAGCCTCATGTTATATTCAGTTGTCATTATAAATGACCATTGCTATTTACTTATATAAGCTACAATTATTTATGCTTTGAATAAATTCAAAGAGTAGTAAAGAACTACATGATAACCTTACACATGGCTCATAAAGCCTTTCTTTCATTCATAACTTTGATCATGTTATTTTTGATTCAATCAAAAAAGATGAAACTTTCAAGTTTCTTATGCATAACCGTAGTTATGATTCACCTTAGTGAATAATGAAATCAATTAGTAAGTAAACTTTGAAGTTTCTTATGCATAACCGTAGTAATGATTCACCTTAGTAAATAACGAAAGAACAATTGGTTCTTTAATGCATAACCGATGTTTATGAAATCATGAATTGCTTCAAGTAATCTTAAAATCTAATAAAAGGAAACCTTAAGTTTCTTATGCATAACCTTACACGTTATGATTCACTTATTTAGTGAATGCCGAGAGAACAATTAGTTCTTTTATGCATAACGAATGTTATGAAATCATATATTGATTTAAGAAATCTCAAAGAACTATAAGTTCTCTTTGTTTACAGTATTCAATAACATAAAAAATCCGAAAAACAAATGTTTTCTCGCAAGACAACGAAGGATGATAATATAAGAGTTATAAGAATGACAACAAAAATACATGGTGCTGAACATCAAGCGTGATCTGTTCTCATGGTTGATTTTGTTAAATAAAGATCATGTAATAGTAATTCAATGTGAAGAAGCAATAGACTAACAAGTGTCGAAGAATTATGTTTATATTTAGAGAGAAAGCTTTGTTTAATTACTACTAGCTGATCAACCCGCATATTATGCGGGTAGCTAAATAAAATTTGGTGTTAAAATTACAGTTTGTTTAAAAGTCATAATATATAAATCACATTTGTTATATTAAAAATCTGATGATAAATTGATTATTCAATTTTCATACTTCTAACTTTGAAATACTATTAAAATAATATATTTTTAATCTACAAATTTGTTTTCTATTTCAATATCAACCCTTTGGATAACACTTAACATTTCACTTAAGTTACAATGAAATCGAAAAAAAAAAAATTATATAATTAAAAAAAAGATACTATGAAAAATTTAATTATTTATATGGGTTTTGACTTTTAGTTTCTATTCCTCCTAAAAAATTAAGTAAAACAAAAATTTTCCGTATACTAAAATTATGTTAAAATTATTATATCTTGAAATAAGTTTGAAATTGTTTTATTTTGTTTATTTTTTTGGATGATGTCATAAAAACGTTAAGTTAACATACTATGGAAAATTATTTTACAAGAAAATAACATCTTCACAATCTTCTTTTGTTCATATAGCACGTTACCCGCGCAATGCGGCGGTCGTCGTGACAATGTCGTTGTAGTGGGGGGTCGAGTGTTGGTGATGGAGATGTAAATGGTTAATGAAAATATATTAAAGAATAAAGGATTTGTAATGTAAATTAATCATTAATGTTATAGGGTAGTGTATGTTGAAATATTTTAAGGGGTACTAAGTGAAAATATTACATATTTTCAACACTTCCATAAATAAAAGGGGCTATTTCTTTTATAATATAGTATAGATAAAAGAATCTGGTCGGAAAAAGGACCATGAGAAAATTAACGTGATGTTTGGATAAAAAATAAAAATAAATAAATTCAACATACCTGAAGAAGGTAATCGACCAAATATTATGTGACGATTAAGAAAAAATTTAACTTTCATACGCATCAAACTCTAATCACCGAAAACAAAATTCGTATTCCTATAATATCTTTCCATCTCGTTCGGCCGAATAAATTTATTAGGATTTTTAGCCATTGTAAACACAAAACAAGCATGAAGCTACGAATTGTTTTTCTCGTCATCAATTTATTTGTACTTCAAATGATACTTTTATCCAAATCGAACCATTTGCATGTCGAGCTAAAGATGATCGTAATCAGGTTTAGCTACGGTTAGCGGTCAATTCAGATAAATCATTCAAATATACATATGTATAACACAATTAGAATCATGAACAAAACATATATTTTCTTTTTAGGAATGAGAGTCACCCAAATCCATCTACTTGTCGAGATAAACAAGGCCATAACCAAGTTCAAGTACTGTTAGTAGCGAATCCGGACCATCATAATTCAAAAGAAAAAAATTGTTTCATTCGATGACTATAACGACATACTTATTTTATGTTGACTTGTTGATTTTATTAAACAATTACCTCAAATAAAACTATTAAGAAAAACAACCGTCGAAGACTCAAAGTATTATTATTATTATTATTATTATTATGGTTAATTCAATAAAATAAATATTACCTCAAACCTTACCTCAAAGGAGCCGTCGAAAAATCACCTCATATCAAAACATCAAGATGTGCACCGACGCAAAGTAAACGAAAACGTCTATCCCATCTCTCATTAATAAATCAGATTTGATATATGAATTTTTAAAATCATCAAGTTGAGGATCACCTTTTATATGTCAAAAAAAAAAAAAAAATTCATTACTAAGACAATAGTCCGATAGATTGAATTAAAAAAAATCAGTTTTGTGTTGGGTGATGATGTAATTGATCGAATAAAGATCCATAGTTCGAAATTACTTTCAAATTGATAAAATGAAATCTGTACACTTTGGTATTTGAGAATTAAGTCAAAGGCAATCAATCAACCCCATTAAGTAAATTATAAAAACAAAAGCTTTTTATTACCGACACAATCACTTTGAAAAATCAAAAAGAAGTTTACGGCTGATTTTTTTTTAGGGTTTTAAGACTATCGTGCTGATAACGTATTATAAGATGGAAAGAAGAGTTGAGAGAGAAGAGGAGATAATCTTATTAATCATCAACTAGGGTTACAATATAGCCTTGTATTTATAGGTTCCAATAGAATGTTCTAGAGAATAGACATAAATAAGAAAGTGAATATCCATACAATAATAAAATATTAATAATAATTATTGGTATTTTTTTCTTTTTTTGCATTTAGGGTTTTTAAGGGAAAAAAAACTACCGATAAAAACTTTGAATCTGTAGTATAATTATCTTTACATTTTTTTTAAATCTTGTTTGCATTTAGGGTTTCTTTTTGGGAAAAAAAACTACCGATAAAAACTAGGAATGCAGGATGGTGATTGCTTGCTAGATGTTTGATGTTATGTCACAAAGAAATGATTCGAAAAAAAAGGCAACACATTTTCTATATATTATCAGATTTCCATAGTCTTAATTTTCTTTTCAAAGATGAAATTATGTAGCATAGATTAATTAATAATGTAAGGCAAGTGTACTTAAAGTTACTTTACTTATGAAGATCATTGCTAAAGATTTTTATCACCTTTTTACTATCGTTACACTATGGAGGCGTATTTTTATGTTTCTTTTTATTGTTTGTCACTGCAACTTATGATTCAATTTTTTAGTCCCATGAGCCCTAAGGGCATATTTGGTTAGTAAGTGTGATGTGTCATAAGCTTTAGATAAGTACATTAGAGATTAACATAATGTGCTGAAAGCCATTTTCTATTTGAAAGACTATTAGTATTTGTGCACCTTAAGAATCATACATCACAAAAGGGTGAAGTTCTTTAATAGTACTACATGATTCTTTAGTATGAAACTTAGTTTGGTTCTCTAATTAGTTGCATATTGTGATCTATTGTGACACCTATTATGTATATTATTATATCATGAATGCTATTATTGTTTGAGTTTTCACTTTCATGTTGATGTTGTTTGGTCTTTGGTTCATGTCCGTATATTTGTTGTAGTTTGTCATAAATCTCAAGCCATCATTTTATGTGTGTTTTTTATGTTGCTATATGTACTCTGTTTTTTGGCTCCTGCATGAAGCCTATTTCTATGTAAGCATTCTTGTGATGAAGAATTTGAGATCAAGCACTCTTAGAAACTGATTAATTCTTTCTCTTTTTTCTTTTGGTGTAAAAGGCTGTAGATATTGTTTAACAAAACTAACTTTTATTTCTATAACTGAGTTTTTTTTCTATATAATAAGATTCTAACTCTACAAAATATGATTTAAAGTCAATTGATTAATGAAACCCCTGCAACATACTTTTCATATACATTGTGTGATAAACAAAATGACCCATTGGATCACTTGTTTTTTACTTTTTAGTTGTGAATATTCAGGATATGTTGTGGAGGAAATGAGGGATAAGGGGGTACTCAAAAAGTATTCACGGGAAGGATTTGAAAGATTGGATTAGTAGTAAAAAGAAAATAATTCTGCTACACGTGTTCTTCAAAAACTAACACTTGTTGCTTGCGTCTACATGATTTGGAAGGAGAGGAATACGAGATTATTTAGCAAAAATTAAATCTCTGAAGAAAAAGTGAAAAGTGAAAATATCAGTGTGTTGAGGTTATTAAAATGGAGATGTATACAAAAAGGTAATTGGAATTGTAGACAGGTATGAGATCCCTACACAAGATGTTAGTCGAAAACAAGATGACACAAATATATATCAAGTATATCAAGTATATCAAGTAACCCGACTGGCAAGTAATTCTGATCTAGATAAAGACTAGTTCAGAATTACGATCCAGATATGGATATGAACAATAAGTAAATACGAAGAACAAATGCTTGAAAACTATATAAATAATATGTATAATCAAGTATTATGGCAAAGAGTCGGGATGTATTTTTTAATGTATTTTATTTATTCATATAAACAAAATACAAAGGTTGTTGCGGAACAAAGATAATCACACTTGTGAAAATATCTAAACAACCTTGAGATACAAATGATCTAATCAACAAGGAAATACTCGTAAGTTTACTTAGAGTATATCTCACAAGTTGCAATGCCAAAGTTCCAAGCATTTTTGCAAGTGTGAGAAGTCTTATATTTATAGGCCAACATGTTTTGATGACATGGCAAAGGCCGTACAAATATGGTTGGGTGCATTTATGGATTTGTAGGACAAATCCATAACATGTTTGTTTAAGGTAAAGTATGTAAGTTTCTTTGATGTGACTTGACATACTTTATTCTCAAGCTTTTACTTAAACTAGCACAATACCAAGTATAAAGTTATTAACCGGGTAAAGGTAGTTAAAGTACTGCAAAAAGACTTCCTCGTAATCTGTGAAAAAGTGTTGTAAATACTTTTTCACTGAGCGGCTTCAGATCTTCAATCAGGTAGAATCTTCTCAGAGCTCTGCTTCTCAGAAGTTTCTCTTCTTCAGTCTTCAGTCTTCGACTTTAGAATGAATGTCTTCAGGTGTCCTGATCTTAATCTGAGGTGAAGCTTTAGAGAACTAATTCTGAGAGACTCCTCAGAATTTCTGTACAAGTATCTTCTCTGAACTTCAGATATTTCTGAACAAATTATACTTGGTAGATTTACGACCTAACAAATTCCCCCTATTTGTTTTGAAATATTACATGCATTTTTTAGACTTCTATCTATACATGTTTGTAAGTCTAAAATGCAAGTTTGTTTAAGTTATAAAATTTTTCTAATGACATCTTTTGTTAGATCCTTGACATCCATGCACCAATCAGATGAGACTTGGGCTTCACCTTCAGAATGGGAATCATCTCTCTATGCTCAGAAATGCCAAACGCGTGAACTGAGATCTTGTTATATTCTGATGGGGCTCTTTCTTCCCTTGTCACTACCAGATCAAACAACTTTAGACCATCTTCCTTCAGGATTTCAATATCAGTGATCTTGGCAGGATCCGATCTATGTTTATGATAATACTCATATTGAGCCAATTCAGCTTTCTTTAGGGCTGCAGCAGAATCTTCAGAAATTGGCTTGAAAGTAGAAAGATCCGTATCACGAACATTTTTCCTTGAACTCCTTGGTCTAGTCACTTTGGATTTGGGTGGTGGCCTTGTCAATTGCTTTTCCACCTTCAGAACTTCTGCCAGAGTTTCTTTCTTTTTAATCACATCTCGTTTTCTCTATTTTTCACCAAGTCTTCTTTTGACATTTTGAAGGTGAGATGGTTCAGCTTCTGTTCCAAAGTTGTGTAATTCATTCCATATTCATACTCACCCATTTCTTCCAATGCCTTCTGCACTCTTGGATCATTTTTGATCTTCTGATATCTTTTCAGTGATAATCCAAGAGCTGCAGCATCCACATGATCCAGTGTACCCATTGACAAGTGTTGTGCCCTTTCCCTTTCTTTGTTTTCTCTCCACAAAATAAACTGGTTGGAGAGTTGTTTCTGAAGGGCCACAAGCTTGTTTCACCAACCATAAGTACAGAATCTTTTGCACCTTTGGACTTGGGTTCTTCAACCATATGAGCCTTGCCTTGATTAACCTTGGCAACCTCAATATTCTTTTTCTTCTGAAGTTTCCCCTCAGCTTCAGATTGCTTTCTTGTGGCTTCAATCAATTCTTGAGAACTAGCAAGCAAGCCAATGGGCACTCCACTTCCCCCTCTAGGGACCTCTGCAGGCATGGTGGCATACAACTTAATCGCAGATTGCATGCTCTTCAGAGGTTCTCAACTTTGTTGTGTAATGCTATCAGAAATCCCTTTGGACATGGTAGAGAACTGAGCCCTCAATCTGAAGGAAGAATTTAGGTTCAGCTTCTCATGCTTGATTAATTCTTTCAGCATCTTTCTATCATCTTCAGTAAATGATGGGGAAAGAGGAGGAACAACAGCTTCAGGCTCCTTCCCGAGGATGGTTAGAATGTCATCCAGTTTCTGAGACTGGTCTTGGACAATTTTATTAAGAGTGGACACAGAATTTTTGATTTCTTCAACAACCTTGTCCACCCGTTGATTTGCCTTGTTTGAAAAGTCCTCAACCATCTCTTTGACCCTTTCCTCAAACTTGGATGCAATGGCAGTTGTCAATTGGGCAACAAGATTCCGAGACAACTCCGAATGCACCTTCTCAATAACATCGTCCACCCCAGGCTTCTTAACCAATTCAGACACCTCCTTACCAACTGCCAAGACTTCTTCCTTTATCAATTCAACACTAGATGTCAGATTCGCAACAACTGAAGTCTGCACATCTCTCTTGGTCAGTTTGAAGGCTTCTCTGATGGCTGAGCTGATTCTGTTACAAGCCATCACTAGTTCATTAAGCTTCCCACCCACCAGTCCTTCATTTCCAACAACCTTGGTGAACTTAGTACCAAGAAATACCTGAGCACCCTTTAAATCAGTTAAGGACTTGGTATTGTCAGTTAGAGATTTAGATAAGTCCTCTACCTTGAGAAGTAGGCTTTGGACTTTGGCATTTTGTTTCTTAAACTGTGCTTCCACACTCAAAGAAGGTGGTGGTTGTGTAGAAGCAGAAGCAACAAATGGTAAAGTATGAAGGCCAGCAAGAGTTTTCTCCAATAATACATCTGATGGACCCTCAGATTCAGTTTCTGAGTCCAATTCCTTCTCTTGCTCTTCTGGCACATCATAAGTTCTTTGAGGAGGGACTTGGTGAATTTGGGGGTGAAGATGTTGAAGTTGGTGTAACAACCCTCAATTTCCGACTAGGACAACTTACTTATATTTATCTAGATATCTATCCCTAGAGGTTTATTAGGAAAATTGACCTTCTAAACATTTAAGACATAGTGATAGTTGCCCTCTAGCTCAATGAAATGCCTATAGATGACTAATTATCTTAGAGATGCCATAGACAATAATTATCAATATTCAAGTCAAAATACAATGATGAATAACAAGTTAAATGATATATAATCATTCCAAATAATTCAACAACTCAAATAATAACAATGCACAACAACAAAATTTACAAGTCAAATACATGTATATGTAGTGCAACATTTTAATAAGTCTTGCAATTGGAAGATGTACATACAACTTAAACTAATTATAAATATAAACACTTATAAAATCCACCAATCACATTCCAACTAATAACATACATGCTAGAACTCCACATGGACCACTTTAAACACTACACACCAACCATGGTTAACCTTTTTCTACCCTTGTCAACCAATGAACAAGCACCTAGCCCACTTTCTCCCTCCCCCTCTCTCTTTTATGGTCACACACCCACACACACACACACTCACTTCTCTCATTTTTGTAAGACACAACAAACAGACACTTCCCCATTCTCTCTTAATTCTCTCCCACTTTTCTCTTTTCTCTCAAACATTTTCTTTCAAGAACTTCTTCCTTTTCTTCTTTAAAATTTCAGCCATGCAACACAAATTGGAGCTAGAAATCCTAATAAAACAACAACAATAATAAGGGTTTTAGTTAGATTACATCAAGGATTTTTGGGAGCAAATGTTGGAGCTTATTTTGTGTCACTTTGGAGCCTTCTTGGTCGAATTTTCTGCCCATTTTCCAGCCCCAAAACAGCCCCCAAAATCAGTCCAAAAAGGAAGCAAGAACAAGGCAAGAATCAATCTAAACTTATAATAATAATAAGGGTTGGTTAAGGGTTAATCAAGGGTTAATTGAAGGTAGTATTAAGGGTTATTTTGAGCAAGGATTAAGGGTTATTTGGAGCATATGGGTCACGAAAATCTGCACTAGAATCATCTTCAAAACCGAGTTCAAGAAGGGTATAACTCATCATCTCTTTGTTTAATCTATCTTGTTTTTGTATATATAAAAAGATCTTTATCAAAAATCTATGTTTTCTCTTGTTTTCTTTGAAAGACAAACTCAATGAGGTCAAATTGATAGATCCTTATTTCACATGTTCATGCATGTTGAAATCAAGAGAAAGGATTCAAGGATTCAACACAAATAAGACCCAAGAGTTAGTAGTTGTAAGATTTGTTACTAAATGGGTTTAAGGATTTGATTAAATCTGATTTTTGATGAATATTTTGAGATTATAATCTGTGATTTTTCAATAAAGAGGAGCTTTCAAAAAGGATATAAGAGATTATAGCTTGTTTGTATGTGTAATGCTTAGATTTGCACTAGTTTTGATTGATTTTGATTTGGGGATTTGAGATGGATGGTTGATGATTTTTAATTTCATATAATCAGTACATTTGATGTGAAAATCATACAAAAGTGACCAACAAACATGTTAGTGGTAATTAAGAGTGTGAAATAAGCAAACCAAGCCATTGGTTGGTTATTTGGATCAAAGACAAATCTGACAGACTTAATTTTCTGTCTTAAATCGGATAAACTGAACGTGTGAGGGCGGATTCAAGAAAAACGTTCAAGATAAAAATTGTAGATAAATGAGTTAAGTTTAACCTCCAACTAGAATTACTCAAAAAAGCTGAACCAAATGAAAGATATGATTTTTCTACTGAAACCGGTCAAAACTGTAATTTTGTATGAACATTTTATAAACTTTAACAATTTTTATCTCCTAATCCATAAGGTTCCAGGAGGTCATACTTGGTGGAAAGTAATTTCAATGCGTCGTAAACTTAAAATAAAATCATGGGATTTTTCTAACAATCAGAATATCGAGAACTTTTATAAAACAGTTCCAATTCAGGACAATTCATGTTTGAGTAATTTTTAGAGTAGTAAACATCACTTAAAAATTCACCCAAAATTCATAAAAATAGGAGACACATATAGGTTGTTGTATAAAAATCAAGAAGGTCCAAATAATTGGTTTCAATCACTAAACATTGGCCAACACTTTATAAAAATAAAGTACAAAACAGAAAATTCTAAAGTAAACTAATAATTTGTGCAATGGGCTAAGGAATGGACTAAAGACCATAATCGGCTAGCCCGACCCAATTAATGAACCCATAAGGAACATAAATCAGTAGGCCCACTTGGCCCAACCAAACCATATAGCCCAATAACTAATATAACCCATTAAGCACATAACCCAAATAAGATTAGGCCCAATAACTAAACTAAGCCTAAGTCACTTAAAAGCCCATATCACTTAGGCCCAATTGATAATGGCCCATAACACTTAAACGAATTTCATGAACCAAGTAATCATACGACGAATCGAGAATTATACGAGTTGAAGATAGGTATAATCAAAATAAAACAAAGATAATTAAGTGAGATAAACATAAGTAATTATGTTAACCAAACTATATATTGATATCACAAATGTTAATTCGTATTAAGAATTGGTTACACATCCAATAATGTTTAAGAGAACATAACTTAATATTGCATCCACATATGATAACCTAAGTTGCCAAACGAAACCACAAATGAAGGCAACTTACCGAAATTCTAACAACTTCTAACTACATGTATAATGAAAGTGACCTTCTACACCATCAATCTCTACAACCGAAAAGATGCGAATATTAGCAATACACTTGGATCCCACAATTGATGACAACATAATGAAATTGGCATTTCTAGGTAATGGCTTAAGATATGAACTTATGTATATTAGTCCTCTCGTAGGGATGGTCTTGGCTTTGAAATGTGGATGAGGACCATGATGGAATATATGATCAAGGAAGCAATAGATGGGAAGTACCCATTTTGGATAGATGAATATAATGTGTGGCATATCAAGGTGAGTCATAGCCCCCTTTCAAACTATTTTATGTGTTTAACTTTTGGGGTGAAAAACATGATATATAAATAAAATTGTTTTCTATATAAGAAATGATTCTTGATAGTATGATTATGAAATGGAATTATGACATATGTTCAATGTGATAAATGTTATATGATGAGCTTGAGTTCTGTCAAACTGTTATATTTCGGTACACTACTATTTACTCCGAAAGGGGAGGCCTGTAGTTAGAGGGTTGTGCAACTTGTAACAACCCTCAATTTCTAATTAGGATTACTTACTTATATTTATCTAGGTATTTATCCCTAGAGGTTTATTAAGAGAATCGACCTTCTAGACATTTAAGACAAGTGGTAATTGCCTCTAGTTCAACAGAATACCAAAAGATAGCTAGTTGCTTTAGAAATGCCGTTAACAATAACTATAATTATACAAGACAAACTCAAAGAGA
Organism: Erigeron canadensis; assembly: GCF_010389155.1. Lineage (NCBI taxonomy): Eukaryota > Viridiplantae > Streptophyta > Magnoliopsida > Asterales > Asteraceae > Erigeron > Erigeron canadensis. Next base: position 14,590,234 of record NC_057769.1, on the reverse strand, counting down.
TTGAGTAATAACAACCTTACAAGTATGGAAACTAAACAATCAAGCATCTAAGAAGGCAAACAAATCAACATTTCAACTAATAACAATGTGCGTCGATAAAATTTACAATTCACTTACATATGTGTACATAAACTCTTGTAAAATTCACCAATCAACATACAACTAATCCACTTATTCTTACACTTACACATAAATATACATCACATATACATATACATACACATAAACACTAGTTAGGACTTAAACCCAACACATACCACTTGGGTTAGCCAATGAATTCACTCCTAACCCACTACACCACCCCACACAACCGATTAGCTCACTCCTAACTTCTTTTCTTCCTCTAAATCACGTGCTCTCTCCCCCTCCCTCTATCATTTTCAGATTTTTCTCTCAAACCAACACACACACATGCAAGAACACTCTCTCCAAGTCTCTCAAAAATTCTGCACTTCTTCCTCTTCATTTTCGGTTTAAACAAGGTAAAATGGAGCTTGAATAAAACTAATCTAATGCAATAATAAGTTCCCTTGATCATCCAACAACTAGAGTCATGAATGAGGGAAGCATGGAGTCGATTTGGAGGCAACAAGGTCACGAAATCAGCCCTCTAAGAGGCTGATCGAACAGCAGCAGAAACAGGAGCAAAACAAGCCCAATCTTCTTCCTTTCTTTTGATTTTTGATCATCAAAGGGTACCCAACTTGTTCATTTGTTTGTTCATCATCCTTTCTTACATTTTGTAACTCACATTCCCTTCTTTTCAAGCTTGCTACAACCAACAAACAACTCTTGGGCAGCCATCAAGAACAAGACCCAACAACACTCTTGATCTTCTTGTTTTGATCTTCAAAGGTTACTCTCTTGAATCTCACCTTACTAATCCTTGATTTCTTAAACTAAAAACACATAGATCTATGCATGAATGAACATTTAAATTACTGATTTTAAAGAAAGAATTAAGAATGAAAGAGATAATAATGAATTTAGTGTAAAAGTGTTAGATCATCACATGCATGTTAAGATTTGCATTAGTTTTGGTTGATTTTGATTTGGGATATGAGATGGATAAATGATGACTTTGAATTTGATAAGAAATCTGTGTATTTGGTGTAAAAATCATAGAAAAAGGAGTATCAAACATGTTAGAGGTGAAATAAAGTGTACATTAAGCAAGAAAGCCTATTGGTGAGTTGATATAATCAAGAACAATCTGACAGAATTAATCTTCTGTCTTGTAACGGGTAAACTGGGCATGTGAGGACATTTTCAAGCAAAACTTTCAAAATAAAAGTTGTAGAGGAACGAGATAAGAATAACCACCAACTAGAATTACTCAAAGATACCGAACCAAACGAAAGATATGATTTTTCTACTGAAGCTGATCAAAACTGTAATTTTGTCTGAATATTTTGTGAGCTTTGACAATTTTTATCTCCTAAACCAAAATGCTCCAGGAGTTCATACTTGGCGGAAAGTAACTTCAATGTGTCCATGACTTAAAATAAATTTGTGGTATTTTTCTGAAGGTCATATCATTAAGAACGTTTATAAAACATTTCAAGTCGCACAACAGCAACCATTCTGACTAGTTTTAGTCTGGAAATTTTTAGAGGTAGCAAACAATGTCTAAAAATTAAGTAAAAATTTAAAAAATTATAAGACACATATAGGTTGCTACACAAAAATCAATAAGGTTCAAATAATTCGTCTTGACCCCAAAATATTAGCTAACATTTCGTAAAAATAAAGTATAAAACAGAAAATTTGTAAGTAATCTTATAAATGGCATAATGGGCTATGTAATGAACTAAGAACCATAATGGGCTAACCCGGCCCAAATAACCAACCCATAAAACCACAAATCAGTAGGCCCACCTAGTCCAATAAGGTATATGGCCCAATAACCAATATAACCCATTAAGCACATAACCTAAATAAGGTGAAACCCAACAACTAATGTAAGCCCAAAACATTTAAAAGCCCGTGACACTTTGGGCCTAATTGATAATGGCCCATAACACTTAAACGAATTTCATGAACCAAGTAATTGCAAGACAAATTGATAAATATACGAGTTGAAGATAAGTGTAATCAAAATAAACCAAAGATAATTAAGTGAGATAAACATAAGTAATTATGTTAGCCAAACTATATATTGACATCACAAATGCTAATTCGTGCTAAAGTTTGTTACACATCAAATGATGAATAAGGATAATATAATTTAATATGGCATTTATATATGATAACCTAATATGCCAAGTGAAACCACAAATGAAGCCAAGTTACCGAGAACCTAACAACTTATAACTACGCATGTAATAAAAGTAACCTTTTACACCATCAATCTCTACAACCAAAACGATGCGAGTGTTACCAATATACTTGGATCCCACAATTGATAGCAACATAATGAAAATGGCATTTCTAAGTGATGGCTTAAGATAGGAACTTATGTATATTAGTCTTATCGTAGGGTTAGTCTTGGCTTGAAATATGATGGAGGAACATAATGGATATATGGTCAAGGAAGCTATAGATGGAAAATACCCATTTTGGATAGATGAGTATAATATGCGGCATATCAAGGTGAGTCATAGCCCCCTTTCAAAATATTTTATGTGTTTAACTATCGGGGTGAAAAGCATGATATATAAATTAAATTGCTTATATATATATATATGAAATGATTCTTGATATAATGATTATGAAATGAATTTGTTTCGTATGTTCAAGATGATAAATGTTTTATGATGAGCTTGAGTTCTGTCAAGCCGTTTTCTTTCGGTACACTACTATTTACTCCGAAAGTGGAGGCCTGTAGTTAGAGAGTTGCGCAACTAGGTTTCGTCGACCCACCCATAAGTGTCACGGTGGAAGGTTGGTTGCCTTTGTGACAACCCTCACTTCCAGTCCGACCATAGTGGTGCTCTAGCTACCTTATATTTAAATGGTCGTCTCCATGGCACGACCCTATTATTATTAATACGGAACTTATTTGACAGCTTGTGCCATGAAATAAATTATATATATTGTTGGACTTGATAAAATGGTAGTAGTAGTGGCTCAAGCATTTACTCATCAAATCTATGTAAATTATGCCTTTGTGGTTAAATGAAATTGATATTGAATTATGCCCTTGTGGCTAAGTGAAATTTATATTTATATTGTTGATAATTGGAAATTATTTGAACATAAGGATTGGGTATCGTCCCTCATATGATATCTTGAAAGACGTTGAAATTGGTGATATTGAAATGATTTTGGTAACCGAATGATTTTGGTATGATATACGATTAATCGATTTATATACTTTTTCTCTCATGATGATTTGACAAATGAAATTTTACTATGTATTTTTCCAAATCTTGATATGACATTATGGTATTTGGAAACTTGATAACATGATATGAAAATTTTGTCGGTCATATGGTTTGGATATTTCGAAATGTAATAGGAATCGGTTTTCTAAATATTAAAACGGTGATGTACCAAGATTTATATAAAAACCTATGCACTCACCAACTACGTTTTCGTAGTTGACACTTTTTCTTCATGCTTTTCAGGAAATAAGCTTAAGCATTGAGGACTTATATGCTTCATGATTATTTGCATTGCACTTTGGAGTCAAAGATCAAACCTTGTGATAGGCAATGGAATCTGCCTTGATCATTGTAGTTTACTATTTCATGTGCTTGTTATTTGGTCCGTGGACTTAATATCCAAGTATGGTGGACGCATTTGTACTTGGAAATTGATTCACATGTTTGTACATTGTAAATTATTTTTATCAAATAAAGCTATGGTGAATGTTATTTATAATCATTTGTTTTGAATACTCGACTTTCTGTACATCTCATTGTTCCGCCTTAGTTGGGGTGTTACACAACTAGGAGTCGTCCACTCACCCAGAGCGTAACGGTGGAATGTTGGTTGCCTTCGTGACGACCTTCATTTACAGTCCGACCAGAGCGGTGCTCTATCTACCTTAAGTTTAAATGGTCGTCTCCATGGCACGACCCCAATTGTAATTAAAGCACTTGATTGACAGCTTGTGCTATGAAATGAAATAATATATTGTTGGGACATGAAATGGTAGTAGTAGTGGCTCAATCATTTACTCATCAAAAATTATGTAAATTATGCCCTTATGGCTAAATAAAATTGATATTAAATTATGCCCTTGTGGCTAAATGAAATTGATATTAAATTATGCCCGTGTGGCTAAATGAAATTGATATTAATATTATTGATAATTGGAAATTGTTTGAACATACGGTTTGGGTATTGTCCCTCATATGGAATCTTGAAAGTTTTTGAACTTGACGAATATGAAATTTTGATAACCGAATGATTTTGGTATGATATACGATTAATCGATTTATATACTTTTTCTCTCATGATGATTTGACAAATGAGAACTTTGAAATTTTACCATGGATTTTTCCAAGTCTTGATATGACATTATGGTATTTGGAAAACTTGATAATATGATATGAGAATTTTGTCGGTCATATGGTTTTGGATATGTCGAAATGTAATAGTAATCTGTTTTCTAAGTATTAAAATGGTTATGTACCAAGATTTATATAAAAACCTATGCACTCACCAAGATTTATATAAAATGGTTATGTACCAAGAAGAACATCATCAGCCATAGAGTGTGGAACCTCAGTTTCCAATGGTGTCACAAGAGAAACTTCATCGGTTTGTGTTGCAGAAGAGTGTAAGATTTGTGAAGTTTGTGCTTGTGCAGACATGGACTCTATTGTGAGTTGAGTTGGCTCACTTATATTTTCTTCACCATCTCCTCCTAAAGAAGTTTTGGAGATGGTTGCTTGTGGGTTTTCCCTTTGACTCGATTCTTCTGGTTCCTTTTGGGAGGTACCAGAAGGGTGTGCTTCGGTGCTAATGTCCTTGGGCTGTGAGGACTTCTTAAATTTACGTCATTTTAAAACGCCCTTTGGAGATCCTGAGGGATCTTTTGGGAGATCCTTAGGTTGGTCATTGGATGGAGGAAGTTGTGACTGGGAAGTTGAAGCTGTTTTAGGTTTGGACAACTTCAATAATTTGTCACCAGGTGCACCGGTGGGTCTCACATTCTTTTGCAACCCGACCAGTGACCTTTCTGAGCCAGCTGGTCTTGCTACGTCAGTTTTAGAAAATACCTGAAGCATTGGAACGGAGAGTTCAGGTTCTACCTCAAATGTAGACAATCTGGAAAAATCTTTGCAGAATTCTGTTGCTGACTGCTCAGGTCCCCCTTCAGAATAAACGTCCCCCAGAATATGGATAAAGCAGACGCTCAGAAATCTGGGAAAAGAGATATGTGGACTCCTATTTCCTTTCAATTTAGCCACCAGCTAAGAGAAAATCATCTCAGCATAGTCCATAATGATCCCATTCCATAGATAATAACCCATCTCCACTTGGACCAATGAGATCTGGTCCAACCCACCATAATTACCACCTAGGCACTCAACTATGTGAGTCCAGAAAAACCTCCAACAATTTTTAAACCCCGAAATGAAAATATGCCCTGAGGTTTTCAAATTTCCTTCACTATCAACCATATTATCATGCCCCATCTCCACCAAAACTTCCTTGAAGTTCACACCTTTTAACCTTTTTGCAAAGGTTGATGGTTCTTGTAAATATTTTAGATGGAGAGCTTCTCTGAATTCATCCAACGTGATGACATACTTCTCCGTGCCATCCTTAAGAGTGAAAGCAATGGATTTGTCATCCTTGCTTACTTCGGCAGTATACCACAATTCCAAAAGATATCTTTGAAATAGAATCTCTGGATCTGCCGTCAAGGCAAAAGAAAGAGGACATTCCTCAAGAAATTTGTTAACTCGACCCATGAGTGTTTTGTTTTTGGTATTTAGGGCGGCTTTAAAATTATTCATATTGAATATAATGGCCTTGGATTCAAATTTCTCTGGCCAGTTAGAACTTGCCTTGACTGCGGGTTTTGGTGGATTGTATTCGAATGTAATAAGAGATTTTGCTTGAGATGGTTGTCTAGCCATTTGATTTGATTTGCTGAAGATGAAAAAGAATGTGATTTAGGGTTTTTGAATTCGGAGAAGAAAGAATGAGAGAATGAGAGATAGAATGAATGATTGGGAGTAAATGAAAAATGAAATAAATGAAGGAATGATTTTGGAAAAGGTATTTATATTTTCAAAGGGAATACAAAGAGATTTCCAAAGAAAATAGAGATTTCCAAAGAAAATAAATAAAAAATTTTTTGAAATTCAAACCCAATAAAATAAAATGATATTTTATTGAAAGGTAATTTTGATCGGGTTTGAAATCCGAAATAATTTTTGATTACACGTTCGCATTTAATGCAACAACGGCCATGACCCCACATTTTCCAAAAGTATTCAACCGTTTTTAATGCAAAAGCAATGATCATTTTCTTTACGGCGCAACTTGTGTGACACGTCAGCAAAAATGTATCGTTATACAGTAAAATCTCGTGTCCACTCACCAACCAAGTATCTTTAAATAATAAAAGGTTCTGATTGACTTCAGATGTTGACTCAATAAATTCTGAGGATGGTCAGAAAGTGCAATCTGAACCATCTCATTTTCATAAATTCTGAAGTCTTTCAATTTTTGAACCATTTAAGACAAAACATTTTCTGAGGCAAAAATTCCCCTTTAGAGAAAAATTTCCTTTACTTGCAAAAATATTTGTCAATTCCCCCTGAAATGCTATACAGGATTTAGCATTCCTAACTCACTGATAAGATGTTTAAAAGTTTTGACATCTAAAGGTTTTATAAAAACATCAGCGAGTTGTTTATTAGTAGGAATGAAATGAATTTCAATATCACCTTTTATAATATGATCTCGAATAAAATGATACCTGAGGTCGATGTTCTTTGTTTTGGAGTGCATGACAGGATTGTGAGATATTGCGATGGCACTTGTGTTGTCACAAAAGATTGGAGTTCTTGTATTCTTAACACCATAATCAGTTAGTTGGTTCTTCATCCAAAAAATCTGAGCACAACAACTTGCTGCAGAAATGTATTCAGCCTCAGCTTTGGATAAAGAAACTGCAGTTTGCTTCTTGCTTGTCCAACTAACTAATTTGCCATCAAGGAAATGACAACCACCTGTGGTACATTTTCTATCTATCTTACATCCTGCATGATCAGAATCTGAATAGCCCATGAGATCTAGACTTGAGCCTTTGGGATACCAAAGACCTAGTCTAGGGACACCTTTAAGGTATCTGAAAATTCATTTCACAGCATTCTGATGTGCTTCCCTGGGATCAGATTGAAATCTTGCACAAAGGCATGTTGCAAACATTATGTCTGGTCTACTTGCAGTTAAGTACATGAGAGATCCCACCATACCACGATATTTTGTGGGATCAACAGGTTTTCCATTTGGATCTGAGTCCAAAGTTAATGGTTCAGAAATTGGAGTATCTTTGGATGAAATTGAGTCAAATTGATATTTCTTTATTAAATCTCTGGCATACTTTTCTTGATTTATAAAAATACCATCTTTGGTTTGTTTAACTTGAAGACCCCAGAAATATGTCAATTCACCTATCATACTCATTTCATACTCAGAAGACATAATTTTAGAAAACTTGTCACACAATTTTTCATTTATAGACCCAAACATAACATCATCAACATAAACTTGTACAAGTAAGATATCACCTTTATCATGCAAGATGAATAAAGTGTTATCTATTGCACCCGTTTAAAACCATTATCTAAAAGATGTCTAGTTAGAATATCATACCAGGCTCTAGGTGCTTGTCTCAGACCATATAAAGCTTTGTTCAGCCTATGCACCCAGTGAGGTTTTTCTTTACTTAAACATAGACAACTTCTTCCAATTTTCCATTTAGAAATGCACTTTTAACATCCATCTGATAGACTTTAAACTCATGATGAGCTGCAAAAGCTAAGAATATTCTGATAGCTTCTAGTCTAGCAACTGGTGCAAAAGTCTCATCAAAATCAACTCCTTCTTCTTGTGCATAACCCTTGGCAACTAGCCTTTCCTTGTTTCTAATTACATGACCATCTTCATCCACCTTGTTTCTAAAGACCCATCTTGTCCCAATTGGTTCTTTTTTCAAATTGCAGGGACATGGAACAAGTTCCCACACATTGTTTCTTTCGAACTGGTTGAGCTCATCTTGCATGGCTTCAACCCAGCTTGGGTCTTGCATAGTGTAACAACCGTTTTAGAAATGATTTAAATAAGTTTCTAGAATCGTACTGTCGCCATTAGACAGTTCAATTTATCTAAGTTCTTGACGTGCTTTAGACTTAAAATATGTGCTTATATGAAAGTCAAATTGATCTTAAGTCTTGATTTATTGGACGAGTTCATGACTAAGTTCAACGAAATATTAAAGTTCGCTTCATAAACATTTGTGTTCATAAAAGTTCTAGTTCAAAATGTTCGCAAATGGTCCTTGCATTTATTGATTTCATTAATTATGAGAAAGTTATAAAAACAAAAGGAATGGAAACCCTTGAGAGAGAAACCACTAGCTATTCATTCTCTTTTTCATCTTTCTTCTCTCTCTCTCTAAAACACATAGTGCAGCCACCATAAACACACACTAAAATCATCTTTTGATTTTGGGTTGTTAAGCCAAAATCATTTGTACTTTTAGCATCCTTGTGATAATCAAAACATATTTCTGGAATCAAATCTCAGGTAACAACAACAATTTATGGGTTTTTGATCAAATTAAAAATGTACTTTTTCAAGTTTATGTTCTTGATGATTTGGTCCAATTTTTGAATGAAAATCGTGTTAATAGTTAATGGGTTTGTGTCTAAATGTGTTTAGTAACATTTTTATGAACAAATTTGAGTCATAACATGCTTTAATCTACAAAACCCATTTTAGAATATGAAGGTACAACTTGTTCTTGATGTGCCACGACTTGTTTAGGTTATATTTGATCTTGTATTCAGTAAAAGTGTTATTGGTTATTGGTTAGTGTTATTGTGCATATACGTACTAGAGCCATGTTCTAACATGTCCTGAAATCGATCTAGACCTTGTTGTTGATCTTGTACTTGTTCTTGCTTTTGAAACGACCGAGATGGGACGATCTCGAGGCCAAGATCGTCCTAGGGCAGCCTTTGTTCTCTCTTGATTGCTCGTTTGATCTCGTGTGAAGGTTGTGTTGTGATGTTGTGATGACACTTCTTGGGTAACTAATCTTCTAGATTGGTTTTGCTCAAACAATTGTTCTTGGCGCTAGGAAGAACTTGCCAGGAAGATCTAGCCAGGAAGATCTTGCCAGGAAGATCTTGCCAGAAAGATCTTGCCAGGAAGATCTTGCTAGGAAGATCTTGCCAGGACGATCTTGCCAGGAAGATCTTGCCAGGAAGATCTTGACAGGAAGATCTTGACACAAAATGATCTTGTTTTATAACTTGGCATGCTTGAACTTTGATGGTTGTATGTTTTTTTTTTATTTATTCCCAGTCTTTAAAATTTATGTTGTACAAGTAACTATCTAAACTAACACACACTTTAACGAGCAGTGAACCCGGTCAGTTGAGTATAGCCTAGTGGTAAATTACAGGATCGTTCGCAAGGACGCGTTGCGTTACCTATTCTAGTAGTACGTGTAATTCTAGTTTGTTTGGGGGTTTGTCACTAACTCCTAATAAACTAATTTTTAGCAATTAAATAAGAAAATATAACCAAATGCTTTGCAGCAAAAGGCTACTCTGAAAATAGTTTTGAAAGGACGAATATCAGTAATTAAATTAAAATACTTGTTTGGCATCTCCAATCTCATGGTACGACCAAATACTATCTTACTGGTTTGTTAGCCTATTGGAAACTTAATCACGGTTCAGATTCTCGTTAGATTCACTTTACCTAAGTAGTAGTGCTGTCGCTAGACTCACACTACCCTTTAAAACAAATTCTCGCTAGATTCATTGTTTTAAGTATTATGACCTAAAGTTTCTGTTACTAATTCATCTTTTAATTATCCGGCTCTTAAGCCATGACCAGATATAATTCCCTCCGGTGACCACAGTGCTCGTTTCCAAGTCAAAGGATCGCGTCTGGTATTGTTAAGCTTCATGTTCAATTCACCCTAGTTACTATGGTTCTGGATCCCTCGGTTACAAGTGAATCACTTTTTATTTCTAGTTATAGACCGACTAGTTGTTTTCTGTCCTAGCATATTAGTCCTAGTACATGATCATAGACAATCATCAGAATTAAACTAATATGTTCAGATATAAAACCAATAGCAACATGAATTACTAATAAACATGGATCTACGATAAACAATAAAGCACACTCCAACAGAATCTAAACAAACACAGTATAACAATAAGCGTCTACATGATCACATTGATCCAAACAAGTATTCAGCCTACTAGTCTAGCATTATTAAAGGAATAACAAAGTCTGAGAATATAAAAGACATAGTTCAAAGACAAATAGTAAATAAAGATGAAAGATCTAGACCAAGAGTGAAGATCGGAAGATGTTTAGATGCTCCAAAACCTTCTTGGAATCTGCAATTTCGATCTAGGGTTATTCCTGGGCGGCTAGGGCTGCTGAATCGGCTCTCTCATAGGGTTTTGAGGGTTAGTTCGACTTAAATAGGTGTTTAAGTCGGTTACTGATCTGAGCCGACCAGCGGCGCTGGCTAATGGGCTAGCGGTGCTGGTGATACTTCGAGCGGCCACTGGTGAAGCTTCGAGCGGCGCTTGTGGTCTGGAGACCGTTCGCTGGTGAGCACCAGCGGCGCGGGTATGTGTCCAGCGGCGCTGGTGGCTGCTGTCTTGCACTTGAGTCTTCATTTGGCTCCCGAACCACTTCCTTGTGTCTTGTAACTTCATAGGCTTCCTTCTTGAGTCAGTTGATGTCATTTACCCTCTCTCGCATCTTCCGGGAACCTGCACAAACATATCATTCATTAAGTATCGATAGTTCCGGAATATTAACTCATTTAAGCATAGAAATGAAGCCTTTCTTTAGGGGTTTTTATCACAAAATGGACGCTCATCAAACTTAAATCAACTAGATCTTGTACTTAACCACTAGACCAGTTCATTAAAACTCATAATTCATCTAAATCATTTAAAGCACAAGTTCTATGGTCGATCAAACTAAGTTCTTAAGACAAGAAAATCATTAGTAACGACATGTTCAACACATTACCATTATAACTACATATGTGTGTGTGATCATTCAAACTCTTTTTGAGTCAAAACGTTCAAGGATCTTTAAGGACCAAATCATCAGTTCATCAAGGACACTCCAATGGTAATTAATCACAAGAACTAATACGTGTGCTTATTTATGATCAATGACTTGTATATAGGTTTCCAACAAGACGTACTTGGGTTTCGATAGATAAAACCTTTCTATCTCTGTGCTTGTTCTCTGTACTTACAAATTGTGCTTGTACCAGATCATTGTGAGTCTTCGTAGCCCCTTTTTCTTTACTTATGTTTTGGGGTGAAAGGAATACAAAATATGCCTTTATATATGCCGTAACTGCTTTCATTGTTATTCTATGGCTGTTAGACTACTTTGTGACATACTAGCCATGTCATGTTTATGACTGTGAGTGCACGATTGATACATACTAGCCATGTCATGTTTATGACTGTGAGTGCACGATTGATTTATTCTAGCCAAGTACTGTAAGTGCACGATTATACACATACTCATACTTATGTGCAAAGTTGGTCTCTAGCCACATCATACTAATTCATCCTCGTATTCTATTGACGGCATAAATCATAATCATACAAAATTACTAATGTTTTCAAACCTACGAACTCACCAACCTTTGTGTTGACTCGTTTAAGTATTCCTTTCAGGTATTCAAGCAAATCGTGGCTAGGATTGGTAGCATGGGACTCTTAGCAGACTGCAGGCTAGGTTTTGGAGTTTGCATGCTTTCGTTTATGTTTGTTGGCAATATGCCTAACCGTTTCCCCTGCGTGGGAACTTTACATACATTTATTGAATGCTTGGTTGGACCTATGTGTGATGACTACTCTTATGCTTATTTGATTATGAAATGACTATTTATGCTTATCCTATGCACTCATTTAGTTGTTCCTATGTAACATCCATGTGCGTGTATGCTTTATCTTACATCCCGAGTTTTCCGCCGCTGTCGGGGTGTTACACATAGCCTCATCAATCTTCTTCGGTTCTATCAGTGATAAGAAGCTGATGTTTAAGCATTGATCGCTTGTGGCTCTTCTGGTCTGAACGCCTCTACTTGGATATCCTATAACTTGATCGATTGGATGTGATCGAGTCCATTTAGAGTAATGACCAGGATGAACAATGATATCAGTGCAAGAACTCCTTTGACTTACTTCAGGAGATGCTTCACAGAAGACCACTTCAGTCTCATCATCTTGTAAATCACGATTTGCATCATGAAATTCTTCATTCTGAGGTACTTCAGTGGAGACAGATATCTGAGGAGTAGCAGCATGCACATCTGATCCAATAGTCATTTATGAAGGTAGTTTGAAAGTGACTGAAGGATAAAATGGAGTGTTGCTTTGCTGAATATTTTCTGGTTTTGAACTGAGATGATCAGAAACGTGTTTAGGTGACTGATCAGATTGTACATAGTGATCAGATTCACCAAAACTGATAGCACTTTCTGAGGATGGTTCAGAAATTGGTTTAATTAAAGATTGCAGAATTTGATTCATCAAAGGTAACATGAATTGACTCATCAACCTTTTCAAGTCTTTTGTTGTAGACTCTAAAGGCTTCGCGAATTGTTGAATATCCTAAGAAGTGACCTTCATCAGCTTTGGCATCAAATTTGCCCAACTTGCTGGAATCATTCAGAATATATACTGGATATCCAAATACATGGAAATATCGAATATTAGGCTTTCTATTTCTGAGCACTTCATAGGCAGTCTTCTTGTGTCTCTTGACATAAATTGATCTGTTTTGAGTGTAGCAAGCAGTTGCAACAGCTTCAGACCAGAAACATTTTGGAAGACCAGATTCATTCAACATACTTCTGGCAGCCTTTATCAGCGTACGATTCTTTCTTTAAGACAACACCATTTTGTTCTGGTGTGTGGGCTAAGGAGAAGTTCTGAGATATGCATTGTCAGTGCAGAAGGTTTACAAAATGGAATTTCTGAATTCAGTGCCATTGTCACTTCTGAGCTGACGTACTTTTCGCTTATGATTGAGTTCAATTTGTTTGATGAGGGCAATAATTTCAGTAGCAGCTTCACTTTTGGTTCTGAGGAAGATCACCCAACAATATCTTGAGTATTCATCAACTACCACAAGGGTGTAGCTCTTCCCAGCTCTAGTCTGAACGTTCACAGGACCAAAGAGATCCATATGAAGCTTATAAAGTGGTTTAGTGATATTGAAATTTTTCTTGGTCTTGAATGATGCTTTTTTCTTCTTTCCCATTTCATAACCTGTCTTTATTGAAAGACATAGGATGTATCCCATCAGCAAGTTGTTTTCTTGACAACTTATTTATATTTTTGAAGTTTAGATGGGATAATCTCTTATGCCACAACCAGTTTGTGTCATCATCTGCCTTTGTATTGAAACATTGTTCACTAGGTGAACTTTCCATATCAATGACATAAATGTTGCCTTTTCTTGGTGCAACCAATACTACCTTCCAATCTCTGTTGAATATGGTGCCTTGACTTACATCAAATAAAACCTTAAAGCCATCATCATAAAGTTGGTTGACACTGATTATGTTGTATTTCAAGCCATTCACATATGCAACTTTTGTAAATTTGACTTGTCCATTGTTCAACACACCATATCCCTCAGTTTGTCTATTACCATCATTCCAAAATGTTATTGAGGGCCCCTCTTGCACCCTATATTCCTCCAGCAGGGTTTTATTACCAGTCATGGTTCTGCCAGCAGCACTGTCCAGATACCATATATACTTCTTTCGGTCTCCCTGCACACACACAAAGATTAGTTCTTTTTTGAGAACCCATCTCATAATGGGTCCACTGGGCTCTCCCTTAGCAGCCTCAGATTTCTTTGGTACATGAGGAACAGAAGGATCAAGGGGGATATCAGTCATAATTTCTGATGAAATAAAAACAGTTGGTTTGATGGGTTCTTCAACCTTTTTCTTCTCAGATTTTTGCTTGTTTTACTTGATTTCCCTTGAAAAAGGTTTTGGATTTTGTTCAGGATTAAGAGGAGTGCTTTCAACATTTTTCAAACGTGCATTACAACTTTGCACTTGTCTAGCTAGCATTTGGAATTGACTTTCAATCCTTAACAAAATAAATTCTTCATTAGACACCCGAGCCTTACCAGAATATGAGGTAGAGGGCTCATCAGGGGAGACATTGTTCTTCTTCTTTTGGTTTTTAGGAACCTTAGATGAAGACTGAGGGGAAGGCTTATTGGATTTAGCTTTCTTTTCTGAAGCATTGGCCTGACGTGCTTCAGATTTTCCCTCAGGTTGTTCCTGGGCCTTATCAGTTTCCTTCTTTGGTTTTCCAATATCTTTGAAAACAATTTCTGGTCTCATTTCTATTGGAAGTGCATCTAAATCTGTTATTACAGATGCAAGATGAAGATCACCAGTGCCATATGCAATTCTTTGATTTTCAAAAGTTTTCTTAATGGCAGCTTCAGGAAATGGTGATTTCATCCAAGATTTAATTGTTTTTTGTTCTTTTTCAAGAATGATCCTTAATTCTTCCTTTTCCATTTCCAGTTTGGACACCAAAGATTGGTAACTTTTTAAAGCCAATTGAACATCTTTCAGTTCCTTTAGCCTTGCCTGACTGGAGTTCAGCTCAGAAGTATTAATTCAAACATTTTTAAACTTTCTGAACGCACAGTTTCAATATATGAAATATCGGCTTCAATAAGAACTAAAAGGTCCAATTTTTGTTCCTCATCTTTTTGAAAACCAAAACTACTAACCTTCTTCATGATGATATCCACCCAACGACCAGATTCCACATCCGATTTGACAATATGATCTTGATCTTCATGAGCCATGAAACACATGTCCCTCACTTCTTATTCATCATCAGAAGACACATCAGAATCCTCCCATTTTTCTGAGTCTGCAACCATGCAGTTGTTCTTGTTGGATTCTTCTTGTGCCATGAATGCAATATGGGCTTTCAATTTCTTGTATTTAGCCTTATACACATCATCAGTTTTCTGAAAGATAGAATGGTTAGGGCCAAATTGTGATGTGGAGGGTTGATTTGATCTGCATTCCTTCATAAAATGTCCTTTCTTTCCACATTTAAAACATTCTAAATTGGACTTATCAATGGAATTGTTTGAAGAAAATTGTTTGCCATTTCTTTTTGATTTAAATTTAAAACGATTAAAGGTTTTGGCCAACATTGCAACAAGATTATCATCATCTTCCTCATCACACTCATGTGTTGCATAATCAGTAATACCAGCTTTCATTAATTCAGCTACCATTTTCTTCACTGAGTCAGAATTGTCACTCTCAGAAGATAGTAGGGCAGAGTCATGGGGTTTAGAATAATGAACCAAAGCAGAACTGGTAGAAACATGATTCTTAGCATCTTGCTCAGCTACAACCTCTCAGCTTTATTTTCCTCAGTATATCTAAAAGAACCATATAAAGAGGCAAGAGTGTGACTGTGAAGTGTTTTTCCTTGTCTTAAAACCATGATCAAATTTTCCCATTTAGAAGGTAGTATATCACAAAACTTTTCCAAGAAAATTTCTTTATCTTTTTCAACAGCCAGAGCTTTCAACTGATTAACCAAATTTGTAAATCTGATGTAAGTTTGAGTAAGAGTTTCATTTGGTAATGCAAAGAAAGCTTCATATTTGTACCCTCAAACTGAGTCATTAATTCTTCCCACATTAATTTTGAGTTATCAAGAAGAACAAGAGTGGGTTTTAAGCTTTCTGGTATAGCAAAAAGAATCATATTCTGAAACTTAGAATCAAGATCAGCCAATCTATGGTCTTCTTCTGACCAATGATCCTTCTCCTTAGGTGACAGCCTAGGAGTCCCATCAGCATTAAAGACAACAGTAGAAGCATTCATGGGTACATAAGGTCCTTCTGAGAGAATTGTGGTCAAGTGTCTCTCAACCCCAGCAATATACTTCAACATACAAGCCTTCCATGTAATGAATGAGTCACTATCCCCATTGAATTTGGGAACAGGATTATTTGGAAAGTGTACATGGACGCTAGGTTGAGATGGAGGTAGTGGTGGTGGATTATTATTAACATTGACATTAGGATTTGGTTGTTCATCGGTGCCAGACATCTTGTAGGATCAAAAGGTGTAACAACTTAATGAATTTAAACCTGGGTGGCTCTGATACCAATTGTGAGATCCCTACACAAGATGTTAGTCGAAAACAAGATTGCACAAATATATATCAAGTATATCAAGTATCAAGTAACCTGACTGGCAAGTAATTTTGATCTAGATAAAGACTAGTTTAGAATTACGATCCAGATATGGATATGAATAATAAGTAAATACGAAGAACAAATGCTTGAAAACTATATAAATAATATGTATAATCAAGTATTATGGCAAAGAGTCGATATGTATTTTTCAATGTATTTTATTTATTCATATAAACAAAATACAAAGGTTGTTGCGGAACAGAGATAATCACACTTGTGAAAATATCTAAACAACCTTGAGATAAAAATGATCTAATCAACAAGGAAATACTCGTAAGTTTACTTATAGTATATCTCACAAGTTGCAATGCCAAAGTTCCAAGCATTTTTGCAAGTGTGAGAAGTCTTATATTTATAGGCCAACATGTCTTGAGGACATGGCAAAGGCCGTACAAATATGGTTGGGTGCATTTATGGATTTGTAGGATAAATCCATAACATGTTTGTTTAAGGTAAAGTATGTAAGTTTCTTTGATGTGACTTGACATACTTTATTCCCAACCTTTTACTTAAACTAGCACAATACCATGTATAAAGTTATTAACCAGGTAAAGGTAGTTAAAGTACTGCAAGAAGACTTACTCGTAATCAGTGAAAAAGTGTTGTAACTTTTTCACTGAGCGGCTTCAGATCTTCAATCAGGTGGAATCTTCTCAGAGCTCTGCTTCTCAAAAGTTTCTCCTTTTCAGTCTTCAGTCTTCGACTTCAGAATGAATGTCTTCAGGTGTGCTGATCTTGATCTGAGGTGAAGCTTCAGAGAACTAATTCTGAGAGACTCCTCAGAATTTTTGTACAAGTATCTTCTCTGAACTTCAGATATTTCTGAACAAATTATACTTGGTCGATTTTCGACCTAACAACAGGATTACATGCATTGTTAAACTTGGGGAATGTCCAGGTTAGTGATACGGATTAAGTGTAATTTGGTTTGATTAATAGAGAGGTGTTGTCCTTTTTTTTTTTAACTAACTATTTAAATTTATTTTAACATTGTTTATGAGTTTTACATTTAGTTATTCTAACTATATATATTTAAGTTGTTTTAAAAATTATTTTGTTGTGAAATTCCTTTAATTTAATATATTGCTTTATTTTAAAACGAACACGTATAAATTAGTATTTTCTTGAAACCACATGTCATCAAACGAGTTTAAAGATTAGGGTGATGATTTGTAAACATACAAATATACAATGTCGAGTGTTTTGGTTAGCTGTCTATCAATTTTGAACCATAAACCACCAAGTATGTTTTGAAGTGTTGTACAATACAATAATATTATACATTTTGGTGACATATGATTGAAAATTAGTAGTATACAAAACATCACTCATTTAAAATAAATAAGGTTCAAGTATGAACAAATAAAAAAAATAATTTATACTTTCCTAATCATGCCCGGATAGTCATCCGGGTTGATTAGCTAGTTGGCTAAAAAAAAATGGGACAGTGGGGCTGACATGTGTCTCCTTCCATTTCTTTTCTTTCTTTTTTTTTTTTTACTTTTTACTTTTTTTATAACTTTTTTACACTATAACTAAAACATATATAAATACATAAAACATATTCATAATTAAACAAAGCTACATAACTTATAAATAAAACATTACAATTTACAAGTCTTAATTAAAAAAACCAACACTATAACAACTTAAATTAGAATAAAACAACTTAAACAAACTAGAATAAACATAATAAAGTCCATAACGTAAATCTCTTATATTAATAAAATAAGATTATTTACACAAACTATTTTTAGAAAAAAACAAATATGTCGATTCTACATTCATTTTTATTTGCCTTTTATAAAATCATGACATCATGACATATTTTGTATTTTAAATATGTTTTTTCAATTATTCTCATTTGTTTTTTAACCTTATATTTTTTTTATTACATAAAAGCCTATAATTTAAAAAACGGTAAGGATTTTTTTTATAATCTTTGTTCATGTTGCCTCCATTAATAATTAGATTTCATTTATTTACAAACTTAGTTCGTTGTTATGAATAATAAGAAAAATAATGTTATTATTGGGTATAAATCTTTTAATCCGAATACTTCTTACACCGTAGGTTTTTTCAATTTATTTAAAAATTTTAAATTTCATTTGGGTTATGTGTGATTTTAATTTGATTTAATGATTACAAGACTTATTTGCTAGATTTAAAGGTTTATCTTTTCTCATATCATCCCTTGCTAGATTTGAAAATTTATCTTTCTAATGTGTAAAGAATAAAATATATCTTTTTTTTCAAAATATAACAGATGATTAGTCTCGTAGAGATGATAACAGTAACTCATTAATCATTACAAGTCTACATAAATTACACAAAGATCAAGTAAATATTAACAAAAGTTTTATTAAAAATACCTGGGTTGAACCCGGGCTTATTAGTTAGTAAACTACATATAATGATATTTCTCCGTAACGTCTCGTTGCACCTTCTTCATGATTTCGTGTTCACCAAGATGCCTATAGTCATTGTCAACACTTTCAACTCAGCTAGCTTGATTCGGTCATTCTTTGCTTGTAGTTCCTTTTCCACAAATTCTATTTTTGTTTTCTTGCCCATTTTGTCCGCTCCTTACTTGCCTCAAACAACCCATCTAACTTCATCGAGTTACTATCAAATGTGTCTAAGTACCTAGCCTTCCCTTTTCCCTTGCCGGACGAACTCGATGACCCCCCTTGCGCGGCTCTGCTAACCACGTCTGTCCTACGCGTACGCTCTTGGAACACCGGCTCATCCTGAGTCAACTTCTCAATGTTCACACATGCATCCGAACCTTTTTACACATAAACAAAAAAACATGTTAGCAATTTAAATAAAAAGATCGAAATTTAAACGAATTAAAACCTTCGATTTAAAAAAAAAAACAAATTAAAAAACAAATACAAGTCAAATTTTTTAAAAAAAAAGACCGAATTTTATACCTTGACTTTGTGTTTCGGTGAATGATGTATTCGACCTTTTTTGGTCGGTTCTCCACGAGTTGTCCTAACATCTTTCTCGGTCACATAATGAAATTTCGAACTATATCTCAACTTATCCCAAATCTCAAAACACTTAAAATGAGTCTTGTAAGTCCCATGAAACTCAGTGAGAGCTCTCTTAATCACGTCCGCATCACTTGCACCACTTTAATGGTTGTTCGCGTTGGTGAGACGAGTGTAGATTGGATTAACGTTTTGGATTAATGGACGCATCTTCCTCCATATTGCACTAACACCATCGGAGTAACGATAATCCGTCGGCTTCTTTGTAATTGTGAGCAAGACGTCCGTTATCCTCGACCAATACGTCTTTTCCTTTTGATAGTTAGCTAAAAAAACGAAAATGCATATTAGTTTATATATATATATAAACCGAAAGTTTTTTTTAAAAAAAAAAACAATCAGAAATATATATATATATATATATATGAACCGAAAGTCTAATAAAAACATAATCCAAAAAATATATATATATCTGAATTATATGAAAAAATATATATATACCTTCATGCGGTTCTTCGGTAACCGAGAGCTAAGCGGTGCATAAAGCCATTTCTTCCTCCTTTGGCCATGGAATCGACGGTGTTTTCGCCCTTGGTTTGTTGTGGGCTTTCTTTTTGTGTGGACGCTTTCCTCTTTTGGGTCTTGAACCGCCGGCCTCATTTTCGGGTTGGGATTCTTGTACAACTTTAACATCGGCCGATGGAGGCCTTGGTGATAGTGGTCTTGGCGATGGAGTATGGATAACTCTTCGTCGGTTTATATATAAAAAAAAACACTATTAATAAACTATAATAAACATATACTTTCTATATATATATATATATATAAATACAGATAAAACATATAGATATATATAAATAAAGTATACTTTTTATGTAAATTACTACACTACAAATATGTAAAATTTATATAAATTATATATATATACACATATAAATACACATAAAATGTATAATAAACATATATAAAAAAAAGACAAAAAGTATATTTTTATGTAAATTACTACAATATATAAAGTACATATATAAACACATAAAATATATAAACAACATGTATAAAAAAACAAATAAAGTATATAAACAAGTAAAGTAATACTATATATAAAATTTGTTGTGGCATAGCCCCACCAAACCCGTAAACATCTTGTTGTGACGTATTCCATGGCGATAAATTATCCTGGGATTTGTGTTGGAAGACTCATTTGTTGGATCATTTGGAACAACGCCGCATTGTTTAGCAAATTTGGATCGTTGACATCGGATTGATTTTGGGTGTTAGGACGTTGAAAACGAATATTATTATTATTAAAAGGGTTGAAGTTATTATTATTAGAGTTAAAGTTATTATTATCATTTGGGAACATAGTTAAAAAAAATGTAGAAAGAAAAAGATGAGGTAGATTTGAGATGAAATAGTATGTGTTTATATAAGGGTAGTAATAAATTTAAGAGGTAAAAAAAACATTAAAAACTAGTCGTTCTAAAGTCAAAAATTCTTGGGCAAAGCAACACTTTGAGCGATATATACAAGTCCACATTTTCAATTTTGGAAGCCTATCACTTGGAGGGGGTGGTGTGGATGGCAACCCACCTGGCGAATCAAGGGTGGGTTCGCCCCACTCCCCTTAGTCTTAGAAGATCTTCACTATAAAATACTAAGCAACATGACGGGCCTATACGCAAACAATAGGAGTTGGTTCATATCTTATGATACTAGATTATGAACCTGCGTAATACGCGGGGGAACACATTAAAGAATATATCAAAAGTTATGATGCATGCTAAAACGCATAACTTACCGTTGATCTTTATTATATAAAGTTGTGTGGTTGAGTATACTTGTCTACTTGATAATTGATAATATGAAGATAAATAGTAATAATATTGCAACAATTAAAAGCGTCTATTAAAATAATTTTAAGAAGTTAAATTTATAATGTCACATTATGAAATATTGTAAGTTGTATTTGTTAAAAAATATATATTATGTTAATATACTTTATGGTGTATACTTAAATTTAAATTTCAAATTTAAATTTTATTGTATTTTATATTCAATATAATCTTCAATAATATTGTGTTTATCCAAATTACATTTTGTATTCAATAATATTGCTAACCTTAGAAAGAGATTATATTCTTCATATAAGTATTCCACAAAATAAATTGAGTACAATATGAAATTTTATTCATTAACACGGAAAACCATCGTGTTATAGATATATCAAGTATCAAATAACAAAATATAAAACGAATGGAAATTGTCTAGCAATCCAAAAAGCAAACATCCAGAGAATAGAAAATACTATGCCATCTAGCAATCTCTTCCGGCACAATTTGTTGTCCTTGTTTTTTAATTTGTTATGCAACGTCAGAATATCAGTTAGACTGAAATATATGTAAACAAATTTTAAAAACTGTATATAAGTATAATATAAATAGTATTAATACGAAACCTTGGCTATCTTATCCATTAGCCACGCTTATGATTGATCAGTTTCTGAATAAGACGACCAAATAAAACAAACAATGACGCACCAGTTCAATCTTGCACTCGGATGACAACTCTCACCCTATATATACAATACCAAACAAATGCAATTAGTTATCTCCGTTTAATGAAACCGGTATAATTAATCAATGACATGCTTGAAATAATACATGATACTTTACTTTTCAAATACATCTGAAACATCACCACATTTTTCACAATTAAAAGGATGGCCATCAACAACCACATCATTTCGTGTAACAATCCTGCCACAAGGATGACATGCCCAGTAATTCCAGACTTCTTCAACTTGATTATTGATAATAGTTCCAATAATAGTTAAACCAATTTCCTAATCTACACACATTTAAAACTTAAATACATTAAAACTAAAAGAGGGTGCATACCAAAAATATGAGACAAAAACTTTATTAAATATAACTGTTTTAAAGCATATTATCAAAATAGTTTAAAGTTCATTTAACATGAATAGATAAGGCTTAGCTAACATTGTTATGGTCAGGAATCTCATCAATAGTAGCAATTTGGTATTGAAGGTAGTATTCAACCGGTTTTGCCACAACGTGGTGGCATGAAGTTGTGTTGTCTTGTTGAAAGATTCACCAGCCATATCTATATCCTTTAACCTAACGTGATATAAAACGAAGTGATGTTAGCGTATTAATATAGACTATAGTGAACTACTAATATAAGAACATTAGGACTATAGTAAAATACCTTTCTTGAAAGCTTACAATATGACCGATGACATCATGGATATGTAGTCTCGGCGAAACAAACAGTTACTCACCCGAGGCATTCCTAAAAATACAAGGTATTGTATATTAGCAATGGAATTAATTTCACATAAAGTATATTAATGTAAAACTGAATTAATAACATATATATAAGTATAAGGTTATATATATACACAACAAATAGTAAGACATACCACCCCACTCTTTCAACTTGGCCATATGTAGAAAGATGACACAGGTGAATCAAAATTATTTTTTGATATGGATTTGTTCATCTTTAGAGCATAAGAGTCCCATAGAGAACTTGAAGTTTTCTGACCACTACACATTATATTAGCTCATTAATATGAATATGCATACAAATATATAACATATATATGCAATTAAAATATAATGGGGAAATATGTTTGGTCTTGAAATTGTAGCATCATTTTTTGTTAGGTCCAGTTTTGCTAAAAACTGGATCTCTCCATTTGCATCTGGAGAGCATGAAGAATTGTCCGATAAATTTGAAGTCCAGTTGCAATGTACAGTTTATGCAACTGACGACTTCCTCCAGTTGAGATCTGAAGAACAACAATCTGAAGACATTCCAGTTGAAGTCAAAGACAACAAGTGGAAGAAAGAGAAAGACAATGGTAGCAAAGCCCAGTTGAGTTTCTACCAGATTAATTAACTGGAGATCCTCCAGTGTAAATGCTTTTACAAAGCTTTACACTAATTACGAGGAGGACCTTTTCACTACATCCTTTTACCCGGATAATAATCTTGTCTGTGGATAAAAGTGCAAAGATGTAGAGTGGTTGAATAAAGTGACATTTTGTCTTACTTTATTTAGCACACACACAAAGAAATATTTACTAATACTTTTGTGTGCTGTCAAACATATTTGTACGTCGAAGTTGAGATCCCAATGCTCAACCTACGACTATAAATAGAGGTCCTTGCCCAAGCATTTCAACAACTTTGCAAACACATACATTCTGCAATATTGTTAGTGAACTTGTGCAATATTCTCTCAATCGCAAAAAGGAACATTTCACAACTCTAAGTGTTTTGATTGTTAAGAGAATTTCCAAGTATAGATCAATTGTATTTCATAGGTTGTTAGGATATTTACATTCATATATTATCTTGGTTCCGCAACAACCTTGTATTATATTTAACAATCAATAAATAAAATACACTTAAAAAATTTCATATTGTCTCACCAATTTACTTTACTTATACTTTAAATTATTGCATTGTATTTACTTATTCGACTTGTCACCTTAATAAGTCTAATTCCAGTTAACCTGGTACACTGTTCACTCTAAACTGGTCACGTCCAGATTAAGTGAAAGTGTTGCAAAGTACACTCAACATTGACATAGATGTGTCTTCAGCACTCATCTATTCGTAGTTGGGACTTACATTTTTTTGCTTTTCCCTCCCATCCTCTTGGGTAACATGCATAGGATCAACAGAAACTAATAAACCAACGACATCTACGCCAAAGATCGCATGGATTAAATTAATAATATAAAAATAATATCATGAGTAAAATTGAAATATAAAAGAATAAACAAAATACCAAAAGCAACACGCATATCCAGGTTTTTCATAACCAAATCACTAACCCTGTGTTCTTGAGTTTTTTGTTGGAAAGAAAAAGAAAGATCGTAAAGGATTTTAAAATTGATTGTGTTGTTAAGTTTTATTTAAGAGAAGAAGAGAAAAGAAAGGGAAAGATTTAGAAGGAGAATCTAATACATTTTGTTTAACATTCTTTCCTTTCATTTTTAGGATGATTTGGAAGGAAGAAAAATCTACCCTTCCCTTCCATCCATCTCTCTTCTCCTCTTTCCATTTCCTTTAAAAATTATCTTGAGAACACACTGTAAAGCTTCGAAAGATACACGGATCGATGTTATCAGCAAAATCATCTGAAATTTTAACCTTTGTTAATTTATAAAAGTTAAGCTTAAACGGATGATTAACCAACATAAACGCCCGTAAACTTTTTTCATTTTATTTCTGAGGCTTGGCAAAAATCTTAAACTTTTAACGACTTTTAAAAAGTTCAAACTATAATGATTATGTCACATTGCTTGCGACATAATGTAACTTAAATTTAACAACCAACAAACTAGATTCAAGCAAACTTTACATGACTCAATTTGTTTCTAGTTTCAAAAATGACAATATACACGTGACATTTATCTAAAACTTTATAACTTTTGTAAAGGGCGAACATAGATATCAAAGAAGGATTCAAGATTTTCCATTATCCATCCATCGAACCACACCGTTAGCTATATGAGATATTCTTTCCATGCTTCGTGTTAGAGCCACTTTATATAACTAAAAAGATAAAATATAAAACGGTAAGTACAACTACTTAGTGAGTAAACGGTATCTATATCGTAAAATGAATGCATATTCTAATATCTATTCTAGACATAATCTGAAACGCATTCAGATATGTATTCTGAGCATAGTCTGAAATATGTTCAGACACATATTCTAACATATAAGGAATTCCTTTTCTAATAATTCTATAAATGTACTCTAACGTACATATAACATATGGCCTACCCCATCGGAGGGATATCTTGATCGATCTCATATGGGGTTACCTTCTAAAATATAATAGGTACGTACCCTCATATATGTCTATATGCATTATGAGTACTACTTATTATTTCTATTCTGTAATTTCTAGAAATTTTATGCATTCAAATATATAACATATGGCATACCCATACGAGAGATATTTAGATCGATCCTGTATGGATAGACACATACCCTCATACATATTTAGATGCATTATGGATATTACCTACCATTCTATTCTATCCATTATTCACCTCTTTAAGACCGTTAACAGATATGTGGAGATTTTGGTCCATCCTACTTAATCCATCCTTTTGCCACCTATGCAGTCAATTCATATGAACACATAATAGATTACTAATAGAATCTTGAAATGTCTTCTATTTAGTATTTAGCATCCAATGTAAGTACTTGTGTTGTGTCTAGGTATTTTAATGGACGGGGTATTAAGCTAATAGACATACAACCATGTTTAAAATTAATATTTGCTAGAGGCTTAACGACATATTACCAATTAGTGATAACGAAGTATTTATTCTAAAGTGTAGTGAGCTAACATTAACTGTCTTTTTTTTTCCGGATAATTATTCTTTGAGGCATAACATCAAACATGTTTCCTACACAACTTTTCTAGACTATAAATGGGTTTCTTTTTATACTTTTGCAAACCCATATATAACTAAGCTAATAAGCAAGAACATATTTACTATAAATTTTCATCTACAATAAAATCAAATAGTGTTAAGTCCAGATTTACTGGACTCACTCCAGACGAGAAGACTGGGGCCCTCAAAGAATTTGTCCAGAAATTATGAAAAGACCAGCGAACCATTACTTGTACAGAAATCTGGACTCCACCAGATTGGTTTGCTGGACTTCACTCCAGTCAAGATCTTTCAACTGAAGAACATTTTCACTGAAATCGAAGACTGAAGTCTGAAAAAATAAGTCTTACAAATAGCGGAGCTCATTGGCAGACTTACAAGATCTCCTGACTGGAGTCCTTGACAGTGTTCTAGACCTTACAAGTCTGAACACTGATTACGAGGAATTGACTTTACGCCTTTACCCGGACAATCCATTTGTCCTTTGTTAAAAGTCTTATACGCGTGTAAAGGTGGTTGGTTAATTAGAAGACAAGTCACTATCAAGTGACTTTATTCTTGTACTTTGACCAATGCATTTAAGGAATTAAAGTAGTTTCCTTAAATGCATGCAACCATATTTGTACGGCAAAAAGAATATTATATTTATTCTTTTTGCCTATAAACACCAAGTCATTTTCCTCGTCCAAATTACACTTTTGCAATTTGGTGCCTTTGCTTAAATACTCTCGATCTAAACGGTTATACTTCACAACTTTAAGTATTTCGATCAAAAGAGTTTATTTAGCAAATATTAGATCACTTGTAATTCATAAGGTTGTTTAGATACTTACTTTGTAATATCTTAGTTCCGCAACAACCTTGTATTTTATTTAACATCAATAAATAAATTACAATTGAAAAATTACATTGTGTCTCACCATTTACTTTAATTGTTTATTTACTTACATTGCTTAAGTTACGTATTACTTTTTATATATATATATATTTGCATTTATATTTATTGTAATACTAGTCCAATCTAGTGCTTACTTGACTTGTCGTATTCTACACTTGTGGGTTAAACCATCGAGTGAGGGACTTCACAATTGGTATCAGAACAGAAGGCTAATATACTTGCCTAGATCCATATTTCTTGATGGTCACTCCGGAGAATACACAAGGAAACCCTTTAAATACAGGACCTCCCCCCATTATTGAAACTGAACAAACTACTGACCATGTTAACAATAATCCCCCACCATCACCTCCTATTCCTGCTTCTCCACACGTGCATGTGCACTACTCAAACACTACTGTTCCCAAATTCAGTGGGAATGGTGATGAATTTGGTACGTGGAAAGCTAGGATGATATTACATATTACTAGAATTGAGAGGAATATGATAAAAATTTTAAATGAAGGACCCTATATTCCTAGAAGCCCTCGCAATCCACTTCATGACCCTCTTAGAGCAAGATCTGGAAGGGAAAAGAGAGAGGAACACTGGTCTGAAGAGGATAAAAGACTTGTTAATATTGATACTGTTTTAAAAAATATGATCCTCGGGGCCGATCCTGAATCTCTTATTCCCACACTAGTTCTTTATCCTAGTGCTAAAAGCCCGTGGGATGAACTAGTAAACCAGTATGAAGGTGGTGATGATACTATTGTTACTAGAAAAGTCTCCCTAAACAAGAAGTATGAGTCATTTTTTACTCTACCCAATGAATCTCTAACTGCTAGTTACACCAGATTTATGAGCATCATAAACCAGTTAAGAGGACTGGGAGTAGAAAAGACAAGGATATTCTTTTGGAGAAATTTGTGATATTCTTCCTTCTAAATGGTCTCATATGATTGTGGTCTTGAGGTTGCATTCCCATACTTTATCAACATTGTATGGAGCCTTCAGATTCATTGAAGAAAATCAAGCCCAGAGAATTGAGGCTGAAAAAGATGCTTTAAATCATGCTTCCAGTACTTCCCCTGTGGTTAGTCATACAGAACCACCCTGTGCGGCATTAATGTCTTCCGAGAATGTATTTTCTATGAAGAAAATGATGTCTGAATTAATGGAATCTGGAGTCAAGAATAATATCTCTCTAGATTGTGATGAAAGTGATAGTGATGATCTAATGGCTATGATGGCAAAAACGTTTAATTGTTTTAAAGCAAGAGCCAACAGACCCACTGGACAATATGCATCCAGTTCCTCTACTGACAAAACCAATCTGACATGCTTTAAGTGTGGCAGAAAAGGTCATTTCATGAAGGAGTCCAAGTCCAATCAGTTTGTTTCTCAATATGGTAGCTACAAGTTAAAATACAAAAAGCTTAAGGCTCAAATTGCTCTTATGTCTGCAGAAAAAGATAAAAATCAATGCATGGTTGCTGAAGAGAAGTGGGTTCCCTCTGATGACTCATCAGTTGATGACGAAGAGGAAAGAGATTGTTGTTATATGGCTCTGGCTGATCAAGAGCATCTGGTGAAAGTAGATGTCACATCTGGAAGATGGGTGGACATTGTCATCAAAAAGGTAACCGATTATGATAAGGAGGTTGATCCTGAACTAAAATTGGACATTGCTGAAGCTTTAAACTCTGATTTAATTTTTGTTGAAACTGTTCGATCAGATTTGACAAATAAATTTGAAACGGATTTCTCTGAAATGTCAAATTTACAATCAAAGTTAAAAGAACTTCAAGATATTGAATTGGCCTTTAAAGCACAAGTTTTAGTCACTGAACAACTGGTACAGAAAAAACAAGACCTAGAAATAATCTTAATAAAAAAAACGGGTAATTAAATCATGGCTTAAAACTAGAAAGCCATATGATGCTGGAGTTAATCAATTTCCATCTCAAAAACATGCCTATTTAGATGGAAATACCCATGTGGCAGCTTTAATTCCTGTAATTGACCGTTTACCAGAAGAAGTCAAACCCAGTACCATTTATGATGAACCCAAGACCCCCAAAACTAGTGTTATTCTACCAGTTTAATTGTCTGAGGTCATAATTGGAGCACCCCAGATGAATGCTCCAATCAAAAAGATCAAGCATAATAAACCTTTGCCTCAATCCACTTCTAAAGAACCCAGGTTCAGAAAAAGAAGAATATTGCCAAACCTAAGCTATATGTCCAGACATCTGGAAAGGCTCAGGTCTCATCTGATGAATCAATTTTGTTAAGGTTAGAAAGCCAGTTTCAACTACTGGCTCGTCAAGTCCAAAGTTGTAATGCAAGACTGAACAATTTTGAGGGTACTTCATCTGGCCCAAAACAAAATTCAAAACCTTTTTCCAAGAAAGATAAAATTGTTACTCCTGTTGAGAAAAAGAAAAAGGTTTCAAAACTGTCAACCCCAGTGGTCTTTTCAACTAAGACTACTGTCGAAGAAAGTGAACTCAACCAGATACCCCCAGGGATCCATTTGGCAGGATCCAAAGAACCCATCAGTCGATGGGTTCCCAAACCTAACTAATCAATCTAGTGGATGTGTAGGGCGATCGATAGAAATATATTTGGTATCTTGACAGTGCAGCTGGCAGGACGATGACCAGATGTAAGACCCTGCTGGAGGAGTTCGTGGTTTCAGATGGACCATCCATTACTTTTGGAAATGATGGTTCTGGAAAAACTGAGGGATATGGTGTCCTGAGTAATGGTCAAGTCAAGTTCAGACAGGTGGCTTATGTTAATGGTTTGAAATATAACCTAATAAGTGTGAGCCAACTGTGTGATGATGGCTACCAGGTGTTGTTTAACATCTCACAGGGCATAGTATTTAATACGGATTGGAAGGTAGCACTAATTGCTCCCAGAAAAGGGAATGTGTATGTGATGGATATGGAAAGCTCTCCTTCAGAGCAGTGTTTCTACACCAAGGCTGATGAAGACACAAACTGGTTATGGCACAAAAGATTATCCCATTTAAATTTCAAAAATATTAATAAGTTGTCCAGAAAACAACTTGCAAATGGAATACGTTCAATTTCTTTCAAAAAAGAAAGGCCATGTCCAGGATGTGAGATGGGTAAGCAGAAACGTGCCAGTTTCAAGACCAAGCAGAATTTTAGCATATCTGAATGAATGTTCAGACTTGTGCTGGTAAGAAATATACCCTGGTAGTTATTGATGAATACTCCAGATATTGTTGGGTAATATTTCTCAGATCAAAAAGTGAAACTGCTACTGAAGTCATCGCTCTTATCAAGCAAATTGAATTCAAATATAAGCGAAAAGTGTGTCAGTTAAGAAGTGATAATGGAATAGAATTCCAGAATGAAACTCTGGAGAAATTCTGTACTGACACAAGCATCTCTCAGAACTTCTCATCAGCAAGAACTCCAGAGCAGAATGGAGTTGTAGAAAGAAAGAACAGAACGCTGATTGAAGCTGCCAGAAATATGCTTGCTGAATCTGGTCTTCCTAAAATGTACTGGGCTGAAGCAATTGCAACTGCTTGCCATACCCAGAATCATTCAGTATACGTGAAGCGACACAAGAAGATATCCTATGAAATATTAAGAAATAAAAAACCAAATATTGGTTATTTTCACGTTTTTGATGTCCAGTATACATCCTGAACGACTCCAGTCAGTTAAGCAAATTTGATGCCAAAGCTGATGAAGGATATTTCTTAAGATATTCAGCCATTCGCAAAGCCTTTCGAGTCTACAACAAAATACTGGAAAGGGTCCAGGAGTCAATACATGTCACATTTGATGAATCCAATGAAGCAATCAATAAAAAGCCAACACTTAATTCTGCCCCCAAAAATCCAATTATCTTTGGTGAATCAGATCCTATCAACTACAATAAAGATTCATCTAAAGATGTTTCCAGTCATCCTGACTTGGAACTAGTGCAAATTGAGAAACCTCCCAATAATACCTCATTTTATCCTTCAATAAGTTTCAAACTACCCTTTGAACTTGTTATTGGATTAGATGTTCGTACTACACCTCCAGTATCAGCTCCAATTGATTTTGAGCCAGTAATTCAAGAAATGCCTTTAAATGAAAAATTTCATGATGCAAATCGTGATCTTACAGATTCTGATGAAGATGTTGAAGTTGTCTTGCAAGATCTTATTCCAGAAAATCAATTGAATACTTGCACTGATATTGTTGTTCGTAACAATCCTGGTCAATACTCTAAGTGGACGAACGCTCACCGAATCAATCAGATTATTGGTGACTCCAGTATAGGGGTTCAGACCAGAAGTCCCTCCAGTGAACAATGTTTATATGTCAGCTTCTTATCACTGATTGAACCAAAGAAGATTGACGAGGCAATGGAAGATCCAAGCTGGGTGATAGCTATGCAAGAAGAGCTTCACCAGTTTGAACGAAATAAAGTTTGGTATCTGGTTCCTCCCTCAGTTGGCAAGAAAGAACCAATTGGAACCAGATGGGTCTTCAAGAATAAGGTTAATGAAGATGGACACGTCATCAGAAATAAGGCCAGATTAGTGGCACAAGGGTATGTCCAGACAGATCTTGACTTTGAAGAATCATTTGCTCCTATAGCAAGGTTAGAAGCCATCAGAATGTATTTAGTTTTTGCTACTCATCATAAGTTCAAGGTCTATTAGATGGATGTAAAAAGTGCATTTTTGAATGGAGAATTAGAAAAAGAAGTTTATCTCAAGAAACCACCAGGCTTCATTGATGAAAAGCATCCTCACTGGGTATATCACCTGCACAAGGCGTTATATTGTCTCATACAAGCTCCAAGAGCCTGGTATGACACTCTAACTAAACATTTAACTGAAAATGGTTTCAAAAAATGTGCAATTGACAATACCTTCTTTATTCTTCGTGAAAAAGGTAATCTTCTGTTGGTACAAGTTTATGTTGATGATATTATTTTTGGCTCTACTGATGAATCTTTGTGCAAGAAATTTTTGAAAATTATGTCTTCAAAATGTGAAATGAGTTTGATGGGTGAATTAACATTTTTTATGGGACTTCAGATTAAACAAACCAGTGATGATATTTTTATTAATCAAGAAAAATATGCTATAGGTCTTCTAAGAAAATTCGATATGAATTCCTCACCATCAAAATCAACTCCAATCTCAGCAACATTACCTATGGATTCAGATCCAAATGGAAAACCAATGAATTCTACTGTTTACAGAGTTATGATTGGTTCACTGATGTACTTAACTGCCAGTAGATCAGATATAATGTTTGCAACATGTCTTTGTGCCAGATATCAGTCTAACCCAAAAGAATCTCATCTGGCGGCTATAAAGCGCATTCTGAAGTACCTTAAGGGTGCTCCGAGTTTGGGTTATTGATATCCCAAAGGCTCAAGCTTAGATTTAATGGGTTATTCAGCTTCAGATCATGCAGGTTATAAGATAGACAAGAAATCTACTACTGGTGGATGTCATTTCCTTGGTGGCAAACTGGTCAGTTGGACTAGTAAGAAGCAAACTTCTGTCTCATTATCCACTGCTGAAGCAGAATATGTGTCTGCAGCCAGTTGTTGTGCTTAGATACTCTGGATGAAGAACCAGTTGCTTGATTATGGTATTAAGTATACAAAGACTCCTATATTTTGTGATAATACCAGTGCCATTGCTATCTCAAACAATCCAGACATGCACTCCAAGACGAAGCACATTGATGTCAGGTATCATTTCATTCGTGATCATGTTATGAAAAATGATATTGAAATCCATTTTATTCCCACAGACAAACAACTCGCTGACATTTTACTAAACCACTGGATGAGAAAAGTTTTCAATATGTTGTTGGTGAGTTGGGAATGTTGAACCCTTAATCTGGAACCTTGTTATGAACGCCTTTGTGACACTGGCAGGGTTCCTTGATTCCAGATTTATAAATCTATGCCAGTAAAGCTATTGAACGCCTAAGTGTTACTATCTTTGCACTGATAGATTTATGGATCACCATTCCAGGGGGAAGACTCAGACCAGAATTTTTGTCCTACAAATGTCTTAATTTCAGGGGGAATTAATTAATTTATTTTTCCTCTGAAGAAACTTTTGTAGAAACTTCCACTGGAACCTTGTAAATGTGTCCCTCTCACTAGTATTTAGATAGTTGAAGTGCGTGTTTGAAGTGAAGAAAGTTGCTTTGTAAATGTGTCCCTCTCACTTATTTTTTTATTTTTGATGTGCGTGTTTGAGGTCTCCAGGGTACTTTACTAGAGTGTCCCTCCAGTGTACCATTTAATGCATACTTCACTGGACTAATCCACCAGTGCTACTGGAGTGACCAGTCATCCTCCAGATGCATTAAAGTTGAGTTATGGTCAACAGAATTAACATGTTTTAACCTGATTTTAGTGTATGCCATGTATGCAAACCTTTTCGATAGATATTTATCTTTTATCCTACGTGGCATAAGTTTTCAAAATATTGAGTGGGTTTTGTTACCTTGGGAACACAAAAAGTGAATAATGGTAGTTTTGTGGGCTGTCAACCGTCATACATTTATATGTGATGTGAAACATTAAATGCGGATGTCAAAACCGATCAAAATTACTTTGAATTATTTCAAATTAACTGTTTTGAATTCCATTTTCTCTCTCCTATATAATTTCCTTTTCATCTTCATTTACTTTCACTTCGAAAATCATTTACTCCCAAAATTCTCTCAAATTCCTTCATTTACTTTCTTATTCATTCAATTCCAATCATCACTCTCTCCCATATTAAAACATCCTTATAAAACCCTAAATTTTCAGTTTCATCTTCCTTACTTAAATAGCTCCCAAACCTTCACCTAAAAATCTCTTGGCTGCTAGCTATGCCCCTGTTGCTGCTGTAACAAAGGCATGGCATATTAATCTCACAACAGATGCCATTCACATCAATATGAACAACTGGATGGCCAGACTATCTCTTGCCAGTGTTCATGATGCCAAATCAATCATTGATTGGTTAAACACTTTCTTTCTTTCGTGTCCTCTGTATGGTGCCGTAACTCTTAACCCAGGCAAAATGTATCACGATTATCTTTGTGAGTTTTGGTACACAACAACCTACAATGATGAAAATAAAACCATCTCTGATACCTTAAAACAAGGAACTAGACCTCTCACCATATCTGTTGACTCTTTGAGAGAGGTCCTTCAATTAAATTATTGGGATGAGAATGAGATGGCGGTTGAACTCCCTTCTGGCATAAATTATTGGGATGAGGTGTGTCGGCTGATGAGTCACACCAAAATAATGGATGCTAATGGCCACCTATCCAGGAAAGGAACTATCTACATGAGCAGATTATCAGACTCATGGAGATATTTTTTCACTCATATCGTTGAGTGTTTAGGCGGCGGTTCTGGCGGGTTTGATCAGATAAATCAGACGCAGTTAACCATTGCCTTCTGCTTGTGGCACGGGTATAAGATGGATTTTGCCCAAATATTCTTTGACGATCTGGTTGAGAAGCTCAAGCTGAAAGGTAGAAAGCCGTTTATACCATTTATACGTTTTCTATCCTTATTTTTCAAAAATTCTCTTGGTGAGCAATATGATTTTGAAACAACTCGTTTTTCTATGTGTGAGTATATGAGGTATCTAGCAAATTTAAAATCAATAACTGGTGAAGTAAATATTCCTCTGGCCATGATCCAAAGCTTTCAAAAT
Organism: Erigeron canadensis; assembly: GCF_010389155.1. Taxonomy (NCBI): domain Eukaryota; kingdom Viridiplantae; phylum Streptophyta; class Magnoliopsida; order Asterales; family Asteraceae; genus Erigeron; species Erigeron canadensis. Next base: position 14,555,702 of record NC_057769.1, on the reverse strand, counting down.
GATCAAGCTGATGCAACAAGACAAGTTGAGTCAGAATAGGCTTCAGGCAAACCTCAAAACAATGAGGAACCTACTGACATCCTCACTGCTGAAAGGGTGCTACCCATTTCCCAGGTGGTTCCTAGCCCTCAGCAAAACTTTGTTGATATTCCAAACACCTCCAGGAGACCAAGAAATAACAGACGTCTTAGGAGAGGAGGAGAATTGGTCAATCCTCGTAGTACCCAAACTAGCTATCCAAAATCCTCAACAGGATTCTGGAGATGTCAATCAGGGAACCTTGCAAGCAGCCACTTCCGAAATTCTGGTAAGAGGAAGTGGTGAAGATAACAGAGAGTCTGCCCATCTCTCAATAGAGTCCGTGTCAGTGCACCCTCTTGAACAAAGCCATACTTCGTTATGGCTCTTTAAATGAAGATGGGTCTTTAAATGTTGAGAATGTTGAAAGGGAAGAAAATCTGGTGCATGAGGCTCAGATTGATTTAAACAGGTTGGTAGAAAATGTGCAAGTGGAGGACCAGACAGGTGGAACCGACTCAGGATGGGATATGGTTGATTCTCCACTGTCTGAAGGTAATGACTTTGATATGAATATGAGTTTTCTGGGTGAAGAGGAAGTTGATCATGCTGTTACTTCGGTCACCCAGTCAATTCTAACAGAAATGCCACCACCTCCTCCACCAGAAAATACACCAACACCACTACCAGGATAAACAACAACAACAACATCTCCACCAAATTCTTCAACAAATCTATCATCAGTCTCCAACTTTGCACCACCAATCATTTCACCATTTCAAACTTCTGCGGAAGATCTGGCAGACATAAATACAACAAGAAATATCACAAGGGTGATGCCAGTTTCTTCCCTCACCAGAATCACTAATCCTTCAGGTGGTCTCTCCACTTCTTCTTCTTCTACTGAGGTCCAAGGCCTTTTTGATAAGGTGGTGGACCTGGAGAGATCACTCCAGTCCTCTTTGCAGGTTATTTCTAACTTTAAAACCTTAATTTCCAGTAATCTTAAGTCAGAAATGAATCTTTTTGCTGGAAATGAGAAGTTGGTATTTGAAAAGCTGGATGAACTTGTAATGGCAATAAATAAAAATTCTGAAAATATACAAGTTGTAGTCCAAGGATTGAAGGATTATATGGTTACATCCATCCAGACTGCCATGAAAGCTGAAGTTGTCCAAGCTCTGGTAGGTCTGACTGGTGAGGTTCAGAGGTTGACCACCAGAATTAGCAATTTGGAGAGCAGGCCAACCCTTGACAAAACTTCTGTCATTAGCAGTATCAGTAACGAAGTTGTGCAAAGATTCAGAGGTGATATGCTAAAAGAAATCACTGATGGGATTTCTGGGTCCATTTTAAGGAATCTTCAAGATGGGTTGATGCCTGAAGTGATCAAGATAATTGATAACCAGTTGCCGAGACACTTTGCTCAGGTTTTGGAAATCATTAAAAAGGAAGTGATGCAATTAAGGCAGATTGTGAATAACATCTCTCCAGTTGCTGGCAGAACTTTTGGGTCTTCTGATAGGCATAATCTTGAGCTTATCTGGAATCATCTCAAAACTGGAGATAATTCCAAGGGGGAAAAGTCTAGTGGTGAACTTCAAAGAAAAATTGAAGTATGGAAGAAGGTTGTTGGAACAAATGTGCCTGGTACTGATGCCAGTGCACAAAAAGCTCAAAAAGCACTTGGTACTGAAACCATTGTGCAGACTGAAGAGGTCACTGGTACTAAAGCCAGTGTTCAGGTTGATGAAGAAGTTGCTGGTACTGATGCTAGTGAGCCAGTATTTGAATAATTCCCAGACATCACAACCACACTAAAAAGGGTTAGACGAAAGCATGTGGTGTCTGGATAAGAAACTGAAGAAGCAGAGGCAGAAGAAGAGTTTGTATCTATTGATGAGGCCAAGGTAAAAAGAATGGAGCAAGAGTACATCTTGATTGAAATTTTTAAGAAAAATATGAAGGATGACTTGGTTGCTCACAAGTTAGATATGGCCAATCATGGGATTCTGGATGCTTATAATGCTGGCAGGCTAGGCATGCTA